>NC_138055.1:31579974-32779974 GCF_964194185.1 Rhinolophus hipposideros
AGTTTAACAATTAGCTTTTATTCTTTTAATTTATAAGCTTTTTTGGTTGTTCTAAAGTTTTATGATTTTATCTTGCTGTCTATTTTTTCATTCAACTTTTATACATAAATTCACTTACCTATTATACTACGTTGATTTTTAAATTCATTCCTATTGTTGTAGCTCTTATGCAAATGAATCATATGATGAATGCCTTTCAGATATATATTTTAAACAGTAAAAATAAAATATGGTTATTTAAACCACATGTGTTAGTCATAGTTTTTAAAGGAATGCCTTGTGGTATATTTCATTGTGTGGGCTGGTACAATGAACATATCCTTAGAAGCATTATAACTACCAAAGTATTCATATTGTTATTGGTTTTCCCTATACTTGGCTTTTAAAAATATTCTAGGATCTCTACATCATATTCAAATTAAATGCACCATAACAATAACTTTGTCAAAGATTTGGTTGAAATTTAGATTTCTTGAGATCTTATATCCTGTCTAATAATGTCAATACTAAACATAGTTAAGCCAGTATCTCTACATATCTGTGGTATTTTGCACATTTAATTCACCTATAAGTTTAAATGTATTCAGTAAAACATATGGACATGCTTCTAGTAGCTACTAGAACAGTGATGGGTACGATGTGGCATTCCTGCCTCCTCTCCCCTCTCCTGCATCCATGCTCATGGCGGTAATGGAGCATTATCATCCCAAGCCACACAATTCTCAAACCAAGTCCTGAGAATCCATTGTCATGCAATGAAATTTCATTTACGAGATAAAACTATTTACCACTTCAGTTTCAGATCCATGTTAGAGTTCTCCCCAAGAATAAACTCTTACTGACTGGTTTCTGCTACTTTCACTCTCAAATATTTACAAAAAATAAGGGTAAACTTTTGTACATATAAACATTTTGCCAAGTTATGTTAGTATTTAACAATGAAGCTTAAACTAGATGGATATAAATATGACAATAAACATCTTTTCATATTTGGTTTAAAATTGTATAGAATAAAAGAGTGACCTCATATTCTAAAAATATAACTTTGCTGGAGTTTACCAGAAACATAGTAACATATGTTACTAACCTATTATTTAAAATAAGTATTTTTTAAAACATATATAAATTAAACAGATAACTTTAAGAACTAAAGCTGAATTGACTTAATCCAGTTTTGTTCTCCTCAAAGTAAGGAGAGGGACAGAAATCCCAACTTGTATAATGTATAGTGGGAGGCAGTTTTTCCAGATGATATTTAATTTGTGCAAGCTAGTTAATGTATGTGTTGTTGATTTCTTTAGCCCTCTTCACTTCCTTTGCCTAAAGAGAAATGAGGCTCTCCCCCAGAACTCTGTTCCTTTGCATCTCTCCCATGGAAGCTATTCATTCTCCCATGCCCAGCATACCAAGGACAGGAGGCAAGATTAACATTCTTATAGATTGCTACTGTCTTACAAGTCGTCCTTTTTCAACGCAACTTTTAACTCCACTCCTCAGGTCCCATGGCATCTTGCTCTATGACCTATGTCCCTTTTATTTACTGACATTCACTGACCTAGTTCCTCCACATCCATTAAGGATTCTTGTTCCTAGCAGCACCTGGTTCAACATCTTCATTTCACATTGTAACTCCTGGCCTCCCAGAGAACTTCAACACCACTCCATCCTGCATGTTCTAAATAAAGTCATTTCTTCCTTTTAGAAATAGAACATTCATGTTTTCTATGGTCTCGTGGCAACACAATAAGGGACTACATTTCCCAGCCTTCCTGTGGTTATATATTCAGACCAATGAATGTGAGCTGGATGATGCGTACAACTTCCTAGTCAGGTTTTTTTAAAGGAAGAACCTGAATCATTTAAAGGAAGAACCTTTAAAGGAAGAACCACTCACCTTTCACTTCTTTTCTTCTTACCAGGACCAGAAATGAACAAAGTAAGGTGATAACGGCTTATAGTTTTCTTTGTATCTCTCAGGCTATTTTGTACTTTTCCTTTTTGGGTCTAGCCATTAAATATCTGTTGTCTCCCACAATGGGATTCTATTTCATATTGATTATATCTCTTCTTAATCTCCAAAATCTCTTAAACAAGTTTCAACCACAAGATTTATTTCCTGAACTGAAGCATTACACGGGCAAATACTTACTAAGAATCTTTGCTTAGATTTTGTAGAAATACTGAAATTCCATTATGTCTAACAAATCAAACTAACTACCTTTTTAAAAATGTATGATATTAAAAAAAATGTATGATATTAACAACCACATAAAGCAAATGTACAGCTTCATGTACTATTATAATTGAGCAATCTTTTAATTACTCTTCATGTCAAGATATAAACCTTTGCTGTCACTCCAAAAGTCCTCCCTGTGCCCTCCACACCATAATACCCCTCTTCTCCCGAAGAATAAACATTCTTCAGATATAATTTCTATACTTTTCTATACAGTTTCATCATCCAAGTGTGTATCCCTAAAGTGTATGGTTTTGCTGTGCCTTTCTTTTTCTTTCTCTTTTTCTTTCTTCCTCCTTCCCTCCCTCCCTCCCTCCCTCTCTCTCAGTGGTGAATGGCTAAGCATGTTTTTATAGCCTTTTTCAATTACTGTATTTCATCTATGTTTTTTCCTTGCAATTTATTTCTTGAAAAAACTAGCTTATTTTTTCTGTATTGATTTCCATCCTAATGTAGTTTAGCATATTTCTCTGCCCTCTGTTTTTTGTATGTTGGCGATTGGATCAAGATACTTAATCAGAATAGATTAGGATTAGAATAGATTTGGATTAGATCATGGTAGTTTTGAATTCTTTATCAGAAAGCACAAAATGCCTGGCTGCCTCTCTTTTTTGTGATGTTAGCAGCCATCAATGCTTGATGCCTACATTTTATTATTCATGACTTATTGTAAAATATTGATAACCCAATTTTATCATTTTTTCATTTACTTCTTGCAATACTTCTACAAAGAGAAACTTTGCCTCATCTATAACTTAGTTACCTAGTAATCATTTCATACAAAAAAACAAATAAAACAAATGTTTGAGTATGCACTTTATTAACCCTGGGTTACACAAAGGCAATTAGTTAGTTAATTGTATGTGTATATCTGTGTCATGATTTCATGCATGAAATATATTTGACATGTTTTTCTCCATTTTAGTTATTACACTTATTGGCCAATGAGAGCCTTTCCAAGGTGGCTTTCAAGTCCTATTAATGCACCATTGTATTCTCTGATATCTTCTTTACTAACTAGAGTGATAGAATCTCCAAGGCTCATCTTATACATTATCTGCCATAGACCCCAAATCTGCTGGTCCTTCAAGTAGTCCTGCTTTCTTTTAGTGCAAAGTGGTATTTCAATAGATGTTTACAATCTAGATGTTAGGGATGCTCATTTTTACTAAAATAGGCATTATTTCTAAAACTTTCCAAGGAAGAGATAGATGGATAGATAGATGATAGATTTAAAAAAAAAAAAAAAAAACCTGATGAGTTCATTCTGATACTTTCAGTCCTAATTCTGTACTACAGAAAATACCGATTCTCAAGCACGCTGGGGATGCTAGAATTACTTATTTGTTTTATCCAACATTACACACAAAATATTCTGAGAAAAACAATTTTAACACAATCACCCATATGACTAATAAAAATAGTTTTCAAATATGTACATGTTCTCTTCATTTTCCCCATCTTTGATTAAAGTCGAGCTGTATCAAAATTGCCAGTGCAAATAGCCATTATTAAACTAAGAAAATATGTATATATTTAATGCTCACCAAGAAATTTTATGTTGATGTATCTCTGTCATTTTGATTATCAGAAGTTTATTCTCCAGTAGTTTATTAATAAACCATCTATGAGAACAATACTTCCTAAATTCTTGTGTGGTCATAACAGTTTGGGAAGTTTTAATTTGGAAGTCAGATTCAGTGAATGTATATTCTTGGTTCCCATTTTCTTTCCTTGAGTATCTTAAATATGTCACTGCTTGATTTTTCTTTTAACACAAGGTGTTGCTGCCAAAATATGTGATGACAGTTCTCTTTTCCATTAACTTATAGACCATGTTGGTCTTTTTCACTGCTAAAACCCAGTACCTAGTACTTAGTTTGCAACAGAGTATCTTTTCATGTCTTCACCTTTCTTCCTTCTTCATCTTATTTCTTCTGTATTTCACATCTTCTTTATCCCTTCTTTTTCCTACATCTGTTTTTCTTCCTACTTATTTTTCTCCTTGACATTGCAAAATTTATATCCTCTGGCAAATAAATCAAGGGTCTCCTCTTTCTTTCCCCAAACCTGTCTGGAAAGCTATGGCTCTTCCTTCTCTTAGCTTACAAACCTTTTCTTGAATCTTTTCTGAACTCACTGATAAATTTCAGTCTTCTTATCCTGATGCTCTTGTTCATAGATTTAATGTAAAAAATTTCTCTGAGCATCAACTTATTAAAAATAATTGTCTAACTCACTTACTCCTTCCTAGTAGAACACTCAATAACAGACATGTATGTAGGGGAAGGAGACCTACGTATTGGTGGCAGTAGACACAGCAAACAGCATCTACAAGTGCTTTGATCACTTTAAAATTCTCCTTGTCTTGGTATTTTTTCCAGGTAGATTTGTTTGACAATAGGTGAAGCATTATTGGCTCTTACCAAAATACCACTAGGTGGTGTTTATGGAACCTCCACAGAGTGTCATATTTCAAGGGCTATCAGACTTGGGTCTGTGGACTTCCACCTGGCAGGGTCGGTGTCATACTCCCTCACTATCTTTGTCCTCCCCCTGGTTGCATTCCCACTAGATCACTTCCCCCGAAGTTCTTACATAGGAGGTGGAGACTGACTTTTCATTGTCCTATTTACCCTGATGAGCCACTCAGAGGAACTGAATGAATTACTGCTTTATCATGTTTAGGGCTGAAACTTTAACAATACTTTGGAATCAAAATATGCGTATTCTTGAAACAAGGTCTGAATGACGCACACAAAATTTTCTGTGATATATTGCATATTCCAACAAAAATATATCCAATATATATTATACAGTATTCTGTATAAAATTGCCCTAAAGAAAATGGAGCCTGTATCTATTAAAGTAATTCTCATATTACACTGTATTATAAATTTGTGTCTAAGAACTCCTTGAAGGCAAGAGCTGTGTTTTATCATTTTTGTATTTCCAGTGCTTTGCACAGTGCTTGACACAATATACTTAAAAACAGTTACTGAATAAGTAAATGTGCAAATGAGTAAATAGATCTATAGATAAATACCTCAATGTATTCAAGTCAGTATTTCTCAAAAATAAGAATAGGTGACAACTTCAAATTCTCCATATACAGCTAGCCTTAAGCAGTCTAATGAGACATGAGGCTTATACAGGATTTATGTGATTAAGAAAATGTCACTTTTTCATATAAAAAGACATCTGATAGAGACTGTTTGAAAATTAATATTTTCCCCAAGCACCTCTTGTCTTTTCTTAGGTGAAAATAACATCAGAGCTCATGAAAATAATATGTTTACCTTTTCGTCAATTTTAAATTAGAAATTGAAAAATATGAGATAATGTAAAAACATATATGTATATTTTATATGTATATGTGTATTTTATACATATATACATATTTCTTGTATGAATACAGAAAAGACCACAACCAATTACAAATATATAATATATAATATACATTTGATATGACATATAGAATATATACAATATAATATATTATATTATATATGACGTATATAATATATGAAATAATATAACATATAATATATGACATATATAATATAATATAATATATATTCTATATGATATATAGAATATATATAATATAATATATACATATATAATTATATATATAATGTGGTCTTTTCTGTATTCATACAACAAATTGAGCTGAGAAAGGTCAGGTTTATGCCTAGCTAAAATACGAGTTTCTGTGTGCATATGCAGGATATATTCAATTAGCTCAGCATATAAAGAGAGATGGGAAATTTCAGATTATCCTGCTAACTCAGCGTCTTCTCAGGAACCAAGTTAGTTTCTGTAGATATATAGACTTTCCCTCTACCTTATTGAAAATACAAATGGTGTAGCTTGATTAAACTTTGACATGTCTTATGTTCCATGATGTATTTGTATTTTAAAAACTGGTAAATTTTCAATGCCTACAATTTGTTATCTGAAATAAAAATCATTTTTCTTCAAAGTCCTAATTGATTATTTTCACCCTCTTCTCATTTTTCCCCTGTAGGTATACCTATCAGTAATCCAGCCACAACTTTTTGGATCAAGAACAGACATTTTCAGAAAGGTTCTTTTTACTTCTCATTCTTTTATAAAATAAATATTTTTGTTCCCATTCTGAACACTGGAGCTATTTGGATGATATTAGCACCTTTGTATATTTAGAAAATTGAAGCAGAAACACTTGCCACAAGTACAGCATAAATATTCAGTTATTTAAGCTTACTTCAGAAGATGAGAAATTTTTAATACAATCAATCCTATTAAATCAAAACCATAACCTTCTTGCATAAAATTATTTCAATATTCTGACAAGGTACTCTGGATGTGGGGGATAGAAAGGCATTCTTACATTTTTAAATACTCTGAATGAAAAGAATCTATTAGGTAAAAAAAAAAAAAGGAATAAAATGCAATTCTTTGTATACTTAGAAAATTGAAGCAGCTGGGCTGGGGGGTGCCCTTTTTATGATAGGTACCTAAATTTTGTCTGTGCTTTCTCTTTGAGGCTAGATGACAAATTAGTGTTCAGTAAAAACTGATCTCTTGAAAGTTGAACTGAATAGTAAATTATAAGCAACTGTAGTACACTAAGTCATCATTACTAACATCTTTTAAATATCCTGTTAGTACTTAGATGTACTTACCAACAAAAAAAAAAAAAAAGAAAGATGACTATTTTTAGGTGGACTTCTACACTTCTGCTAGTCCTTGATTTTCCAATTGATTTTGGAAGCAGTTTTCAGTTTGTGTATTGTATTGATTTTATATCGCTACTATAACCAATCACAAACTTAGTGACTTAAAACAACACAAAGTCATGGTTGGACAATTCTGTAGGTCAGAAATACACCAGGGGTCTCGTGCTAAAATCGGTGATGTACAGGCTGTATCTCTGTAGGCTCCGAGGGGAACATCTGTTTCCTTGCCCTTTGCAGCTTCGATTGGCTACTTGAATTCCTTGGCGCATGGCCCCCTTTTTCCATCTTTAAAGCCACCAAAAGTGGGTTGAGTCCTCAATTCACATCACTCTGACCGCTTCTGCCCCCTCTTCCATTGTAAGAATCTTTGTGATCATACTGAGCCCACTCAGACAATGTCCTTATTATAAAATCGGCTGATTAGGAAACTTAATTCCATCTGCAATTTTGAATCCCTCTTTGCTATGTAGCCTAACATATTCACAAATTTCAGGGATTAAAACATGAGAATTCTGGTGGTGCCATTATTCTGCCTACCACAAGTATTTGCTATAGTTCTACAGTCTTATTGAAATCAGGAAACGATAGCCATGCCTTCTCAATTATGTCATAAACTGCTGCTAATCTGTATGTACAGTTCTGCCTCAAAGTCAAGTTATGTGACTTTTAATTATTTATGCGCTACTTCATAATGCAGAATGTAAATATTTGACAGCTGGCAATAAATAATGTTTCTCTGTATTTATAAACTAAGAAATACTCTAGTTTCTAGATCATGACAATAAAGAGTAGATTTAAAATTATTAGAAATTTCTTAAAATCACCAAATTTAATATGGAAAAAAACGGATCTGGAAGAAGTGTTTTTATTACATTTTCAATACGAATAAGTATTTCTCATTATCCTTTATCTCATGATAATGAGATTTTTCAGACAGGCCTTGAACCCATTTCAGTTTTAGTGCTGCCAGAAATGCTTGAAAAAAATACTGTTACTAATAAAAATGTAAAAGTTTTCAATTCTTTTCAGTAGAGATAGTTTAGTTAATGCCATGCCTCACTACCTTAATTTAGGCATACTCCACATGTCATATTATAATGTGTATAGCATGATCACCCATATGCCTCTCTTTAATCCCTACTTAAAACAAATCTGTGAACACAAACTGTGAGACCTTTGGTAAGTTGATTCACTTTGTTGTGCTTCAGTTTCACTTGTTAAATGGCAATAATAATATCACAGGTTGAGATGAGAACCGTGCCATCCATACAGCCATTCTGAGCCCCTCTGTTTCTCCTCTCCTCCACCCCCACAATGCAGTATTATGGTGTCGTTGGGGCACCTCGCACATGCCCACAGCTCAGAACACCACCTTCAGCCTCCTGAGCGGGGCCTGGCTCTGGATACCAGTGCAGCTGGGACTCATCAGAGCCTCGCCCTTGGTGTTGGCCAGTACAAGCAAGAGAATAAGGGAGTCTGGAAGTACCAAAAGGACAAACGTGGGGCCACTGCGGAATAACCCGGTTGCCCGCTTCCAAAATGGAATGAAACTGACACAGCAGCTGAAGAAGACTGCAGGATCTGAGGCAGGAAGGGGCAAAGGAAGCTTCGTGGAGAGTGAACCAGGGACATGCCACCAGGGACAGCATGGCAGGGTGGGGGACAGACAGGCAGAATGCCAAGTAATACATGTAAATATAAACTTGTATGTAGAGCAGTAGCACAGAGTAGGTGCTCAAAAAATTGTATGTATCATCATCATTATTAACAGCAACAAGGCACAGCCTAAGGGAATCTTCAATTTCAGCATCAGATCACTGGAGACCTTATTTAAAGACCTCCTTTAATGGCTCTACAAAATTAAAAAATAATTTTTAAAAACTCAGTCAGGTCTTTTGAAACCACCAAAAACTATAAAAGTCACTTTTAGATGGTTACATTTACTATACTTAAGCTAAGACAGAGAAGGCTAGGGGAAAGAAGAGTGGAGTGGAACATTAACTCTGGTTATCAAAGTCACACCTGTCGACAAATTCCGAATTCTATGACAGAGACGAATGAAGAAGTAAAATCTGCTTAAAGAAATGTAGCCTTCACTAAGATTTAAACATAGCAATTCCTGGAAAAGGGATTCTGGCTAGACAATGTATCTATTTGGGCGATGAATTAAAATAGTTTGGAATCATAGTTTATAGATCAATTTTATGGTTAAGATTTCATTCTATACATTTTTTACTTATATCTCTTAAAAAATCTTTCCCACATCTATCAGTTCAATTTCTTGAGTGAAGTATTAGGTTTATGCAAAAGTAATTGAGACTTTTGCAATTATTTTTAACCTTTTTGACTGCAATTACTTTTGTACCAACCTAATATGTCTTAATTCATTTGTTTCTTAGGTGGTTGTAAATTCTAAGTGAATCTTAAGTGCCAATATAGTAAAAATCAAATGCCATTGAAAACCAGATTAATAATCATATTTGATAGTTAACCATTATCATAATTATCCTTTAATATTTTTGTCTTTCACAGACACATATAATTGTTAAGGAAATTAATAAATCCATAAAAGTGATACAAATACTTTTCAATTTTATTTTCTTTCACTCAATTATAAGTTTAAAAATGTATTAAATCATTGTTCAACAAATACAAATGAGCAACTACTCTGAAGAAAAGTACTAGGTACTGAGACATAAGTGAGAAAGACAAGGTCAAATGATCTAATAGGAAATAGAAATCTTACATATGTTACACTATAGATGTTAGTTATTCTAAGACAGTAGAGAACCACTGAAAAACTATTTGCAGGGGAGATACTCAGTTAATTGTTAAGAATATATCATTATAATGTAACAAAATGGATTATAGGACACAAGAACAGATTGCAGAAAACATAGAAGCAATTTCAGAAACAATGCAACATTGCAGGTAATAAAATGAAAACTTTACCTTAGGATTATGGCATTGGTAGCCAGAGGGAGGAAGGAAGATTTCTTATAGGAACTGGTGGTTTATTGGATATAGAAGAATAAAGGCGAAGGAAGATTCAAAGATGAAACCCTGGTTTCTGGTCTAAGAAATTAAATAGACGGTTGGGCCATTTTTTGTCACAGAGAATACTAGAATAGGAGCATGTTCTCGGGTGAATTATGATTTAGTTTTTGGACTTTATGTTGGAAGTAAAAATAATTTAAGAGGAGATACTGAGTAGTAAGAACAGTCTAGGTTAGAGTCATTGACATACAGATGATTTTTTAAGAGATATAAAATATGTTACAAGGAGAGGATAATTGACAAGAAGCTCTGACAAGAATCAAGTAGAAAATGAGTACTAGGCAAAGAAGTCTTTGAAAAAAAGCAAACAAAGAACTCAGACAGTACAGTTCAAACAGCTGACATAGAAATGCAAAGAACTTTAAGAGTGTGATGAATGGAATGAAATGTTGCAGAAACTGATAAATGTCAGTTGAATTCACTGACATGAAGCTCACTGATTAACTTAATGAAAGTCATTTTGGAGAAGTGACGAAAAAGGTTTGCAATGTTTAAAAAAGTACGGGAGAGAAGAAAGGATCTAACCAACCTATAAGATTATTGGTTATGGAGGGCAGAAAAAGTTAAGAGTATGTCTAGAGATGGAGTAACTGATGATAAAGAAGAGACTTTTTAGCTAACAAAAATGAGATTTCACCATGCTAGCATGCTTACAGATGACTGAATACAGAGGAAAATAGTGATAAGCAAGTGGATCTTCAGCAAGAAAAGGAGTCCAAAGCGGAATATTGACTGGATTGATTCATGAAGCTCCTATCATAACTGAAGTGGATTTTTTTCTATCAGAGGAGTTTCATGAATATCTGAAGTCAACATTTTCCCATGGATTTTAATGTTGTAAGTTTTGATGGAGTTTTATATTACTCAAGGAATTATTTCATCTGCCAAGGAGAAACTTTAAAACAAGTGTTTATGTTTATGCATCATATTCCTTTCCTGCAAGCTCTTTTATTTCTAATTAATCAAAGAACATTTTTTTCCTTTTATGCTTTTTCTAGGGAAATTCCTATACTCTGTTTTAATATTATCAACGAGATATTTGGAGTAGAGTCAACTCTCTAAGTCACATAAAATACAGAATGGCATATTGTTGGAAAACAGATTTAAATCGCAGTGAATCACATGAAGAACAGCATGAGCACCAAGAATTACACTCGGCAAATGAACCCCTATTTGCTAGCCAAGTCAGTCTTGGTTTTGATCAACTAGTAGATGAGATCAGTAATAAAATCCCACTCTATCAGAGTGAAATTGAAGAAAACCCCATTTCTGTGCCCAGTGCACCAAAGTGGAACTCAAAAAAGCATTCATTAGATGAAACACAGAGAAAATCCTTGAACGAAATCATTTCTAAAAGCTCAGAACTCTCCTGTCACCAAGTTAAGGAAACACCAGCAATTGGTTTTAGGCATTCTGTGCTACCAAATCCTCAGAACATGAATAAAGAAAGCTCTTGGGGAAACCCCATTGGAAAATGCCATGGTGCTGATGATTACAGATTCAATATTTTAACTCCATCACCCACTAGTTTGGATAAAATTAATTCACAAATAGAATTACAAAATGAACATCATAAATATCCTATGGGATTCGAAAATAGAATTCATTCTACATATCCATCCTTCTCAACTGACTTCATGCCAAGAGAAGAGAATAAAAGGAGTGGAACTATGAACATTGTGGAACCTTCAACAATGCTCTTTGAATGTTCTTTTCTACCCACAATAAGGGAAAGTACGTGGACAAAGAACATAGAGGTATGTTTTTTATATGTTGACCTGAAATTATGAATCTGAAAGAATAATGTAATAGTATGCTGGATTAATTTGGTAACGAGGGTAATGAGCCTTAAATAGGAAAATGCATTAATACTATTTTTGAAAAAAAATATTTATTATTTATATATTCTGTGTCCCTGAATTAATGATTTCTTCTGAAGAAAGGGAAATAAATTTTTTTTAATATTTTTAAAGTTCCAGTTTCATCAAATCTAAATATAATGTTGTAGTATATACATTTTATTAGATAAAAATATCATAATATCATATAAAATATAGTATCATATAAAATATAGTATCATATAAAATATAATATATAAAAATATCACAGATGATAGTATTTTCTATTCTTATTGTGCTATTATGGACACTCAGCAACACAGACATTTCAATACATTTATATTTTGAGTCAAACTATCATGAATTAAAACTTTAGATTATTATTGGTAGGAAAGTATCCTTTTATTCAGAGTCTCCTAAATTATACTGTTGGCAGGCAACTTCTATTGGGATCATTCCAAAAGTAGGAAATTACGTAATCATTGTGCAATTCATCCTAATGGTTTCATTAGCGGTTTCCAATCATTTTAGTAACTATAGAGTTTCTTATACAATATTTGAACATTTCTGTTCTTATGCTGAGTCTAGACACAAGTGAAACAGGAAGTAAACAGTAAAAAGAAGAAATATTATTGCAACTGTAACTTACAGCATGAGGCAAAAGGATTCTTCATTTACTCAACAACTGTTTATCATATTCTTAAAATATACATGATATACTAGGCATAATGAATGCAAAGAAAAAAAAATGTGGTACCTGATTTTAGGATTAGCATATTACTCAAATTAACCAGCAAACAAATAAAGGTAACACAGCAAAATAGCAGATAAGATGAGTCCATAGAAGAAACAACTAATTCTGTCTGAGGCACTTGCAGAGGAGGTAGAACCTCAACTAATCTTTGAAAGTCAATGAATTTTAGGAACATCTACTTTATATTATGACCGTGTAACAACTATTAAGCTTTCCCTCACCATTGAAAACAATTATGAAGTTAGACAAAAATATATGAAGCAACTGATTTTAGCCATTGAACAACAGGCAGCATAGGACATCGATCCTTGAGAGAAGGGAAATGTCAAAATGTTGAATGATCAAATACTTGGAAAAAGGCAGGCAAGGAGAAATAGAAGAACAAAACAAAATAGTAGAAACAAATATCAATATGGTAGTCTTAAATTAAAAAAAAAATCCATAAATATTCTAAATATGAATAGGCTAAGCATTCCAAATAAAAAAGAGAGAAATTGAGAAAGTAGATAAAAAAGAAAGACTTTACTACTCTCTACAAGAGATAAACTTAAGAAACAAAGGCACAGATAGGTTGAAAGCAAAAAGTAAGATTTGACTTTCAACCAGCAAAAGAGAACTGGTGTGGTTAGTAATATTAGAAAGAGTATAGATCAAGGCAGAGTGTTATTAGAGGGAATAAAAAAGGGTCATTTCATAATGATAAAAGGATCAATCAGGAAGACATAATAAATTTAAATGTATATGTACCTAATAACAGATTCAAAACACTTAGAGCAAAAATGATTTATTTTAAAATTAATCATACACCCACCATCTGACTGAGCCATTTATGAATTCATTCACAACACATGTTCATACAAATACTTGTATATGAAAATTAAGATTTTTACCTAATACCTCAAAACACAAACAACCCAAATATCTATCAACAGGAAGATAAATAAATTGTGGGAAATTCATGGATCAGAATACTACTAATCAATAATTCAAAAGATGAACTATCAATATGTGCCATAACATAGATAAATGTAAAATACATATATATTATTTAATTGAAACAAAGGGGCATACACATCCAGTCTATGGTGATAGAATCTGAATAATAGTAGTTGAAAAATAGATGTACAGATTGACAGAAGGAGATGTGGAGGAACTTTCTAAAGTGATGGAAAAGTTCCCTGATTTGATTGGGATATTGATAGCACAGCTGTATACATTCCTCAAAACTTAAAACATATATTTAAGATTCATACAATTTTCTATATGTATTACTTCATTAAATACCTAAAAAAATAAAAACAGAATAAATCTTTAAAACAAGAAAAAAATGTAAAATTGAATCATCTTTTCTCCACACCAAAGTATATTAATTTAGCAATTTTTATTTTAAGCTGATAGGTTGTTCCATTCAGCTAGTTGAAGTACCTCAAGGCAGTAATATGAGTCTGGCCTCCTTTTGTGACAAAGTGAAAAGGTGAGTGTTGTTATTTCATTAACTTTTGAAATTTATTTACCTGCATAAATTTGTCTATTTTAACATCACTGAACTGATTAATTTTGCATATAAAATGTTCTTTTAATGTAGTGAAAGCATAAATTTATGACAAATTAGTTCATTAATCAACTTCCAGTATTGTTTTTGTTATTTATAGTCAAATAAATTTTTTTTCTCTTGAAAATTTGGTTAAAGTTAAATGTTTCATAATTTCAGTTCTGCCCTTACTATTTGGTGATAGTTTAGTTTTCAGTGAATTAATTTCTCATTTAATGACATAAATGACTGACTCCTATGGCTCTGTCCCAATTTAGCATAGATTTACCCTTCCTGTCTGGGATATACTACTTAGAAAAATGAAAATATCTTTCTTTTAATAACACAATCTTATCTTGAATATGGGCTGCCAGAATATTGGACAATTGCATGGGTGATTGTCCACTGAAAAACAATTTTTTTCACTAGGGATATTACAAAAAAAATTACTGATCCCCTTTTTGCTGATCTAAAAATAAACTTATAAAAATAGATGCTTGTTTTTAAAAGACCTATTTATCATTAGCAATTAAAATTCGTATAATGCCATCTCTTCTATTGCTAAGGTTCCTGAAAGTTTTGAAAAATTAATGCATTTGAATTTTAGTTCTCTTGATTCTTATCTATTTATGGTTGTTTTAAATATAATAAATACACATATAAACTTTTGCTTACTTATCAGCTATAGCAGCTTCCTACTAAATCATCATTTAGGATTAAAGATTTAAATTATTATTCATTTAAAGGCTAGTTGAATGCCTAACAACTAGCCCATGCATGAAATATTCAAATACAGAATAAGCAAGCAAATAAAAAAGCAAGGTCCCTGCCCCGAAAAACTCAAAACCATATTGGAAAAACTTTAAAGGCACACATACAAAAAACACAAAGTGAAGCATGTCAAATCCATGAAAATATTTAATGTTTAATTAACTTCTTGCTCTGGTTCTCACAAGAAAATTTAAAATGACCATGTGGATTCCTAAATTAAGATCTTTAAATATATAAATATTGATTCTTCATGACTAAGCTACTCATTGTAACAAACTGACAAGCATGGCTAGGAACTTGACCCTTTAAATGTAAAATGTGGTCCAGTAGTCCCCCTTATCATAGGCATATGTTCTAAGTTCCCCAGTGGATACCTGAAACAGCAGTTAGTACCGAACCCTATATATACTCAGCTTCTTCCTACACACGCATATATACCTTTTTACTTAAAGAAAACATTTTATGGCTTCTTTTTGGCATATCCAAACTGTCAGCATTACGACTCTTGTGCTTCAGGAACATTATTAAGTACAAAAAGGGTTACTTGGACACAAGCACTGAGATACCCCAAGAGTTGATCTGATAACTGAGAAGTCTACTAAGTGACTAGTGGGTGAATACCCTGAACAAAGGAATGATTCACATCCCAGGTGCAATGGAGCAGGGTGATATAAGATTTCATCATGTTACTCAGAGGGCGCACAATTTAAAACTTATAAAACAGTTTATTTGGGGGCTTTCCGTTTAATATTTTTAGATTGTGTTTGATTAGGGTAACTGACACTACAGAAAGTGAAACCATAGCTAAGAGGGAACTACTATAGATATAAATATCCTAATTTTTGCAAAGAAACAGGTCAAATAATTTGTCTCTGATCATAAAACTACTAAATGGAAGAGCCAGGATCAAATTCAAGGCTTCTGGCTCTAAGGAACACTATTTTGTAGTTCTCTGACTCATCTGAGCAAAAACTAATAATTGTTCAGAATTTACCAATGACTTCTGGGCTCAATAATTTCTGTAAAATTCAAAGATTTGTGTAAAATCCAAAAATTTAAGTAAAACTGAAGCTAAAAATGGTATCTACCAATTTGACAAACAAGATAATTTATTTACCAAAATCCTTACATCAAAATAAGTGACTTCCAGCTTAAAAAGTTAGGCATGAGCAAAAACCAAGGGAAGAAGTTTAGACTTCCAAAGCAATATCAATGAAGTATGTAATCATTGTTCAGTTTGAATTTTTATGTTTTATGAATGACACTGTATTCTTCATTCCTTTAAATGAGGAGGTGCTCTTGGAAAAGCTTAAAGAAGAGTCCATTACCGTTGTTTTTGGTATAATTGTAATCTTTACCAATCTGGCCTATTCCACAAATCAGCTGCTGATTGTTTTCATATTTTAAATCTTCTATAGCAAACCCTTAATGAAGTTTCTTGTGCTCTTGTCCTAAGTATTTTTCTCACATATATTTTTCAGAATCAAAGAAACATATCATGCCGCTGATATTAATTTCAATTCAGGGAAGATCTGGAGCACTACTACAACATTTCCATATCGACTCTTTTCTAATACAAAGTTTAATACAAATATTTGTATTGATAACTCAACACAACTACTTCATTTTATGCCACATGGTAAGTAATCTTGCAAATAAGCATAAAAAATTTAAATAAAGCTGATACAGGCTGCATAGCCTTGAATCCACAGAATAAAATCATGAAATTCAGCATTATTAGCTAGTGTTTTGCCTCTGAGTGAAGTAAGAGGAAAATAACCGGAAACATTATCTTTTTAACATTTGTTTAGCTATTGTTTTTAACAATTCTCTTCACATAGCTCAAAGCAAGACACCTTATTTTCCTGCTATAAAATAGTAAGTGTAGCAAGCTTATAGCTAAAAACAGAAAATAAATTTCAAAAATATTCTAGCTAAAGACTATATACAAGTGTAAATGTGTTAGAAAGAACAATTTCACTGAAATGTAAATAAATTGTGAGGTAGACTAGGCACTGAGATATGGTCTTTATTCCCACCGTAATAACTACAGCAGCCCTGTGCATAATCACTGAATTAAATATAACTATTGATTCAAAGTCTTTGGAAATGGATCCTAGGAATCAATATTTCATTAAACTCACCAGATAATTCATATTTCTCTAAATTTTTAGAATGTCTTTAAAGTTGTTTGATATTTTATTTCACTGTTATAGTCAACTCTTTTTCAAAACAATATTAGTTCTTTAAACAAAATTTAGTTGCTACTAAATAAGTTTCTACATATTATCTATTGTTTCTTGACAAGTAATGTTCCAAAAAATATATTTCATTGATATTATTATTCTTACTATTATTATTATTATTATTTGCTTTTTCTTACTCTAGCCAAGGCTCTGAGTACAGATGACTACAAACCTAACAATATGTTGAAACTAATCAAGACCATCTGGTTTTAAACTAACTGAAACCAACTCCTGCTAGCTTAAACAGAAAAAAAAAAAAAAAATCTTTAAATAATACAGGGATTTCTTATAGAATTTAAAAGAATTCAGCAAAACATTGGTAATTATCTAAGGCACAGACAAACAAGCAATCCAAAATTCCTTATGCCTTTCACCTCATCTTCTCCCTGGGTAAATGCTTCTCGTGTTTCTATTGCTTTCTTCTGACTCATTTCCCTTGCTTTTCCAGAACACATAGAAAGCCAAGCTCTCAAGTTTAAATGCTATTTGGCCAGCTACCTAAAGAAAGTTCAATATCTCTATTGGATCCAATTCCAAATTTCTAAAACCAGAATTCTGACGGCACAGCCAAGATCAATGGTTGTGCACCTTGATGAGATCAGAATGGCCTGGGTCATGTTGGCTTCAGGTTTCGCAGAACAGGGAATAGTTATGAATTAGGGAGATATCTTCTGTTCTTCCAACTTACAGAATTTAATTTCTAACACCTCTCCCTCTCTCTCCTTTGTTGAATTTGGCAAACTAGAGGCCCCTTTTTACTCTTATGAGAAGTTTCAGTAAGGTGATTAGGTCATTGTGCTTAGTGTTAGAGATGTCTAGTGGTAAAGAGGATGTCTGTGCCCTCAAAAATATCAAAAGTATTTATAAGAAGAAAAAGGAAGGGAAGAAAAAGGAGGAGGAGGAAAGGGACACGTAGAGAGGAAGGAGGAAGTACAGGAGGAGTAAGGACACATTCATGAAAACATACCGAGTAGCATATACCACTCTTGGGAGAAAAACTTTTCCTTTATCTATTTACTATATTTGAAGGGGTAGGGGTGCTGTGACTTAACTGATAATAGATTAACAGGAAAAAAGACAAGGTTTATTTACACACACATAGGAGTTACTCGGTATGAGTCACCTGCTCAATACCCAGAGGTAAAGATTTTTATAACAACTTAACATAAAAATATACAGGAGGGGAGGGAGGGATAATTCAGAGCTTTAATAAGGAAGTATGGAGGTTTGCATTGTTTTGTTTTGTTTTTTGCTGATGGATAGCCAGTCTGCCTCCTTTCTTGAATGTGGGGGAAACGAGCTCAGAATGAAGTTAATGGTAGCTGTATTTTAGGGAGTCTCTGTTTTAGTCATATAAAAAAAGTTTAAATCATATTTCAAATGTTTTAACTTTAAAATAATCTTTTTGCCAAAACTGTGTGAGTGAAGAAGAAACTTTCTTCTACCCTCTATATTCTTTTGGCTTGTCTAATAATCAAATCGATGTGGGAAAGATTAACAAGAAAAAAATGGCCACATTTATTTATATATGTACATATGGGAACCCCACATATATGAGAGAGTCAGAGATTCCACATAACATGATAAGTTCAGATACAAAAAGTTAAAATGAGGTAAATATGGCATTCTGAGCTAAGGATGAAGTAAGGCACATTGGGGCTTCAGAGGGAGGAGGGTCATTCACAGGACAATAAAAAGAGCAGATGATCAGTATGATATGTTTGCCCCATCCTATAGATAGGTCATCAAAAGTTATATCTGGTAATAACTCTTATTATGGACAAGGCCCAAATTTAAATTCTTTAAGGAGAGGTAAAAGTTTCTCTTGAGGTCACAGGGTCTCTATTGCCTTCAATTCAAAATAGTTCACATGCCAAAGTTGCATATCTTGGGGTGGACCTGTTCTGAACCCCTCCAACTATGATCTTTTCAAAACTTTATATTAGTGTTTTACTAGTATTACAGATGTTCTACAAGAAATAAAAGTCTGCATAGTATATTGTCTATGTAGGAAATGTCCAAACCCATAGAGAATTTTTCTGAGTTTATTTAAGTCAAACTGACAATTGGTGGGAAGCAAAATCTCAATAAATTGAGAAAATGCTCCACAGAATGATAGTTTTGCCACATATTTTTACATTAGAATAAAAGAAGGAGATGTAAGGAGGGTCACATGAAATCCACTGATGATAGATTAAGGGAGCAGGAGACAGCAAAGAGGGGAAATCTCTGGGATTTCAGTACACAGAGATGGTATTGAGGGAACAAGATAACAATGAGGAGTTCTGTGGTCTCATGCTCTGGTGTGGTAGGTGTGTCCTAAGGGACCTGGACAAGGACATCACTCTGATATTTCAAAGGTATGTTATCTTAGATGCAGGAAGACAACAGACAGGCTCACTTAAGGTAAAGATTAACCTTTGTCAAGGAAGCTGCAGGCCTAGGATATGACTACTGCAATAGCCTGCTTTTAGTTAGGAACTTTTATGTTCAGACCATCTTATGTGGTTACTTTCAGTCTCTGTGTTTGTTGGACGCACCATGCTGGCCTCCCCTGAGCTTGTTTAGTATGTGATCCCTCTTTCATCCACAGTATCAAGAGTGACTTTGATAAAATATAGGAGCCGGTGCTAGAAACTTAAAGAATAATGAAATCTAATAATGAAACTTAAAGAATGAAAACTTAAAGAATAATGAAGAGGAGGAGATGGGTGAGCGGTTTTCATCCAAATAGAGCTCTGCTTCCCCAAGATTGAGGAAATGTAATCCTTCTAGAGGAGCAGGTGTTTTTGAACAAGCTCATTATTCTCGATTCCACAGTCTTAAACTATCACTTCAATGAAGTTGATTCCCATGTCCTTATTTCCAACTCCAAAGTTGTTCTAGAGCCAATGTCTTTACTTTCAACTGCTTTCTAGATTTAGATGATGCATGGTTGGAACTGTATTAGGAGGCCATGTGATTTCCAAAGTGTGAGAAGTAGAAGTCACTTTGCAAAGATTAACGAGTAATTGAGAACTGTTTGCAGAAGTTATCCACTCTTTAAAGAAAATTGGCAGTATGGGTTGGTAATAAATAAATAAATAACATTATTTTAAGTGAATGGAATAAATGAGGGAATATTTTACAGAGCAAATAGAAACAGAACATTTTTAAGAAAAGACAAAAGTAATTTTAGAGAGGGTGTTAATTTAAAGTTAAAAAAACAAAATGAGAGCTAACAGTGTTTATTTGTAATCAAAGAAATGTAATTCAGGAAGCACAGATTTGGGCAGAAATTCAAATCATGTCCTGATTACAGGACTAAAGGAAAGGTTTTTTCATGAAAAAAGGAAAGGAATAATTATATGGGGAACAAAAAGATTTTCTACTGTACTGTAAAGCTGAGTTACTCATTAGCTATACATGGTTGGTTACTGATTCTATCTTCATATAGAAAGTCCCTAAACATCAATCCTTGTGGTCAGAATGTTCAGCTAACTTTACCAACAATTGCTTGTAAAATAATCTTGATTTTAGCTCAGTCCAAAGGTCTGGCCCAGTCCAAACATTTCAAAGTTTCAAAATGCAAGATGTGCCAGGCAGTTCTTCTGGAATGGTGGTTCAAACTCCATTTTGAAATAGCTACCCTTATGTCAACCGTCAGAGGTGGATATTGAATACATAAAAGAGGGCGGCTTTAATTGGTGGAACTGGAGCCCAGTGTAGGAAAGATGACAGTTGAAGAAGTAAGATTTAGTAAAATGCAGTGATATTTATATTTCCAAAGAGGTGTAAAGGGATAAAAGAGGGTGCATAAAAAGCTAGATTTAATGTGCAGAGTTGTATAATTTAAGTATCTCAAATGGACTTGAGCCTTTTCAATACGGTAGGCAATATGGTCAACAGATTGAGAAGAACTGCATAGAGTGGGAGACTATAAGAAATTGGGAAAAGGATTATACTAGCTGCCAAAATGAAGGTACAGGTATAAAATCTACTTAAAATACACCATAGTACTTGTTGGCTCACAATATGGATGAGAAGTTTAACTCAAGGACACTTAATGGTTGGCTTCAAGGAGAAAGATGAAATTTCAGATTTAGACATGTTGAATTTGAAGTAATAATAAAATATTCAAAGAGTAACCTGAAGCAGACAATAAGAGATATCACACCAAAGACAGGAGAGAAATAATAGCTAGATATTGGGTTATATCAATGTAAGCAAAAAGATTATTGTAGTAAAGTAATGAATTCACATGAATGCTACATAAGCACAGGGGGTGCAGTCCTGGAAATGGGAGATTCAAACTAATTACAGTGAACTGGTATCTTTAAAGATGTTTTCCTGTCATCACATACTGGAGATGTTCTCCCCCTCATCAAAGCCTTTTTAATCGTGATTTTGCCTGCAGCCATATTTTTTTCTAGCTTCAGTTCGCACTACTTCAGTCAATATTCCCAAGCAGCAGTCTGTTTAAGATATTCTCTCCCATGTCAAAGCATTTCCACAAATCCTAATTGCCTGATGATCTCTACCACTTGTTTATTCAGCCATTTATTTGATAACGTCTTGATCTACCATAAAACCTATATTTTAAAATTTATCATTATACTCTTCCTTTTTGCTCTGTGGCAGGCCCAGCAATATAATTTGCACTACTTTTTGTTAGCCATTTTGTAGCAAAAACTTTTCCTTACAAACTAAATGGTGTGGAAGTAAAAGAAGCCACAACAAAGAAAACACATAATTGCAAACAAAACATGACTTAGACTAATATAATTGAGTGTTTGCAATATGCTGTTCAGATTCTCACTGGCTAAGGGTCAACAGTATAGTCTGGTGCACTTGCTTTCATTGATTGAGACCTTAAGGTCACATTCAAAGCATGGAGATAGATGATAGATATGATGATAGAGACAGAGATAGAGATACATAAAACCTTTCAACTATTATCATTTATGATAATATATGAATCCCGTACTATTTGTTATTTAAAATTAGGAAAATATTTATAGATGCACATTGTAACATGTCAGCGTGGTCTGGCCAGCACATAAAAGCTTAGTGGGGGAGATTATGGAATGTAAATATGAAAAGACAAAGGTCTTTGCTTTATGGTATATTTATACTTTGAGCCCCAGAAAAGGTGGAGAAAGAAAGCACATGTTCATTAAGGTTATTACAATGCTGTCCAAGGCAGAACCTTATGTGATTCCTACTTGGGAAAGGAAGAACAACTATCTGTGGAGACTTAGAATAATTAAGAACACAGCCTCTTCAACTGACAGATTTAGTTTAGACTCCTTACTTGCCCCTTATTACTCACTACATAATCTCTTTCACATCTCACAAGGCACTAAGGGTAACCACGGTAGAATATTTTTTTTTTATGCAAAGAGCTACAATGTACTAAGGTTTTAACATGAGGAATATAATACCTAGCTGTTATGTATGAGTAATATGAAGAAAGACTGAGCAGAGAAGATGCAAAAAAATGTTTTTTTCAAAAAAAAATCTCCAAATCCAACCAAACTAATAAATGAGATACATTATATTTTAATTCCTCATGATGAAATTAGACAGTTACACTAGTTCATAATGTGTGTATCATTTTATATGTTCAAAAACTTTTCCTAGCCAATATATGATAAGCTTTTATTAACTTTTTTATTCACCTTTGTTTTTAGCTAATTGTCTTGTCAAAGACCTAATTGCTGAAATTCTACATTTTTATACAAATGAGCAGTTATCTTCGAAAGATTATCTTCTAAGCATATGTGGTTATGAAGAATTTTTACAGAAGTAAGTATCTTATTAAAGTAATTTTTGAGTATTTTTATAACCTGTGTTAAGCAGCACTTCTTTTTTTTTCTTTTAAACAGACTTTGTACAAACAATATACTCTTCTAACCAGAATAATTAAATCAGTTAAATCAGCCCCCTTTAAGGTGAATTTGAAATTTTATGAGTCACATTTACAGTCTTATTCTTGGTTACATTTTGTATTTAGTGTACTTATGGCAATGTGTATTTAAGTGATCTGTAACTAGGGTGACTAACCATCTCAGTTTGCCCAGGACTAAGGGGGTTCCCAGGACTGAGGGGGTTCCCTTTCAGTTTTGACATCAAGAAAATCCTGGGCAAACCAAGTCACCTTAGCTTTAATAAAGCTTATTAGTACTGATCACAATTTAAAAAAATAAATTATTTCGTAATAAGTTATTTTTTAATTTGGAATAATATCAGTATATTAATAAAATACTGATTTCTTAAAATGTGTAGGGTTTGAGTATGAGTATTATAACATATCTATAAAAGAGTAAGTTTTAAAACACTTGCATTTATTTGTTCAGGAAGCTTTTAAAACACTGAGAAAAGTCTGTTCTCTTGTATGTCAGCTGCAAATACTTTTTGATAGAAAACTCACCTTCTCTTAATGTACCTCAATAACTATTATCCTGAAGTTCCTTAAAGATCAACCTGGAAAATATAACACAACTTTAAGAAAGTAAATATTTATCTGCTAGTGTTGCATAATTATTCCAAACAGGAAAGAAATAAAGAATAAAATGTTCAACAAAATTAATTGCCATTGACATTTTCCCTTTTTGTTTCTATAAGTATCTAAAGATTGACAACAGTCTCATGGAGGTAAAACTGTATTTTTCTTTTGAAATATCCACTGTCACTATCATTATTATTCTACCATCAATATGCTAGAAAATATATTGTAGGTAATTTGGTGAAACAAACGGTATCATCAGCAAGTACAGTCTTTTATTAAGAAATGTTAACTGTGACTTTTAAAGCTAATTATTTGCGTTTTTGTGTTCCCAGTTATAACAAAATATTGATAAATATTTATATGCAATCACAAATGTTTTGCTGCATAAAGGTCACAGATATTCCCCTTTTTCCCTGTCTATTAAACCTATTAACACACTCAATGACTAGACTGCTAATACTACCTTTTACCAACATATGATTTTGATAGCATATCAAACAAGCAAGGAGAAATACTTGAGAAATGTAATCTTATACTGAATAATCATTAAAATTTATCTTTTGTATGCATAAGTCTCCAAATGTACATCTGGACTTTGGCTAATTCAAACATTAGATGCAAAAAACAAGAAACAATATCAAATACATCATTTATCTATCAGTAGGACATATCACCCCAAAAGCAAAACTATTAAAGAGATAGAAATTTTAAAAAGTATAATGTAGAGAAAATTTATAATTGAACTTGACTTAATTACCGTTTTGAAAGGATAGTCATCTATAATGAGTTGGCTCACCTGTTGACTACTAAATATGTTGTATATACCATTCTACTCTTTTTTCCTTCTTAATATGAACATAATAGATTTCTAAAATGTTTTCATAGTCATTTATATCTATTAAAAATTCATTTACCTGGGTTTTATTAAAATAGGAAAGTTGCCAAGTATCAGTATAGATTAATTATAGTAATTTATTCCCTAATGGAAACTGAAGAATATGTATATTTCAGGAATTTGCTTACTATTTGAGAATGGCCCACCTATATTGATATAATTTATTTTAATAAGCAAAATATCCATTACTCTTCTTTCTAACATCTAAATCATTCAAATTTTTAAAAGTTTATTCCTATGTAATTTGTCTAAAAATGTGTACTTAAATACTTGGAAATCTGTTCATAAATTTTTCTACAGCGGGAATACAGGTAACATGTACTAAGATAATAACACAACAAGTAATAATTTGGACTCTAACAGTTACAGTACCACAATTCATCTGGAGTATCTGACTACCTTGATCGTAATAATAATTAATAATAATAATAAAAATAGCAATTTAGCAAGTGCTAATTATTTGCTTACCTTATATTGGGTAGACATCTAAATCTTATAACATCAAGACAGTAGATAATATAATAACCCCTCTTTTATAGATGGGTTGTCTGCAGCTTTATTCAAAGTCACATAACTAGGGAGCTGGTAGAGTGAAGCCTGAATTCAAATCTTGGTTTCGTTGACACTGTGGCCCTGGTTGTTAACTACAAAACAATGCTGCAAAAGCTGGTGATTGTAATACAAAAAATAGCAAATGGTTCTTTATGTTAGAATAAAGAGTGGAAAATATATGAAGTTTATGGGTGTCTTCAGGGACAGGGGTACAAGAATCGAATAATCTAATTCAACTCCTACTGAGAAGCACATGTATGCAAAGCATTTGGTTAATCACTGAGAATACAAAGATGAGTTATGTATATAATCCTTGCCCTCTTCCTTGGCTAAGAATTCATAAAGTCATATAATCAGTCATTACAATGCCCTATTATGAAGGCACTGTCATTATTATTATATACCAACTGCTTCTAGAACACAGAGGAGAGAGGAATTAATGGCAAGTATATGAAACTGCTGCACAGCAAAGTCAATGATCAACTTGTACTTAAAAGATAAGTACCGAGGAAAGAAATCAGTACAATATGATATAATGTTAATACCTTTAGAATATATGAACTGCACTTAAATTGTATTTTTAAAAATAATTGTCAAGAAAAAGCAGACTAAGAATATGACTAGCAATCCAATGGAAAGAAATTATTTAGAGTTTAACCTAACTAATAACAAACCTGCAATTAAAACAAAGAGATGTTATTTTTGCCTATCAAATCATTAAAATATGATAAAATTAAGTGGGGAAAATGATAATATCCAAACAGCTGCTAGGAACATACATTGATATAGCACTTGCTGAAGGGAATTTTGTCAAAAATGTGTCAAAAGGCTATCAAAATATGTCAAAAACAGATCATGTGCGTTTCTGCAATTCTACAAATATTTCTAAGGAAACAATCATAATTATACAAAAATACTTAGATGTAAAGTATATTCACTATAGCATGATTTCTAATAGTAACAAAAAGAGAAAAAAACTGAAAAAACTAAATTTCCAATAATACTAACAAATAATTGTTAAACAGGCCATTAATATAAATTTATTGTAATATCACATAAAATTTATAAATGATTAAAATATAGCATCATATGTCTTGATATAAAAACATATCGTAGTTTGAAGGGTGAAAATATATACTTAAATATTTTCAAATCACATTTTAATATATTAATTTTTGTTAAAACAAGTATATTTCTATTTGAAATACAAAATGAACTCCTATACACTAAAGTGTTAGTTACATTTGGAAAAGAAATACAATATGAATGATATTTATTCACTTCCTTTTTTAATTTACAAAACTTCTACTATAAGTCTGCCTTTTTTACTATCAGGAGAATAAGAAAATAAATTATTTATTTTGGGAAAGAAGCATTTAACTTACAGTATCAATAATAAAATGCTTATAAAGAATGAGAACGTAGAGTAAGCGACCAATTACTGAACTTACATAAGACTGAGAGAACTTGGGCTAAAATTTGCTCTTCCACTTATAAAATCATCATGTGAACCACAAGGCCACCATGGTTCACCAAAAGAACCAGGTCGCAGCATTGGAAAGAACATGTCATAACTTTGAGAGCTCTCACTCATATAAAAATGGGTTCGGTTAATAAATCATTCATTAAGAGTATCTTGAGCTACTTCAATTTAGTTTTCAGACTTCCTTCGAGGTACTTTTCCCCATATTTTAATATTAACTTTGTTTTTTTCTCCTTAATGGTTGACTTTAATAATAATAATATTATTATTATTATTATTACTATTATTATTATTCATACAAACTTGCATTTGGTTCTAACCAATAACTGTACTAGAACAAATTTCCTAATATGTGAATATTCTACAATAAATACCTTCGTTTGAAAGTAATTCCCACAGAAAAGAGCTTGTGCTAAATAAAAGGTTGTTTATTATTGAAAATTACATGTAAAAATTATGGCATATTTTAGCCGTAAGCTTTCTAAAAAGTTTTGTGATTGTGCAAGCATCATTAACCAATAGACGATAAAAAGACTCATGAAGCTGTGGCATGATTATTCCAAGAAAACATGGTGAATTGGAACTAAATGAAGGTATATAATTTCATTATACCTAAAACTATAATAGTCAATATGCAGCTATCAAGCTATTTTTGTTAGTTAAAAGTGTTACTTCTAAAAGCTAAGAATTATCAAATCACTGCCCCACCACCACCACAAATTTTGAACTACGTGAGGTTTAAATAACCCAGTACTCTGTTTTCCTTAAATAAAGTAAAAGAATTAGGTAGAAAATATTTGAATTATGTAGTATTTCAAATTAGCTGATCATCTTATTAAGGCTTAAATGTGCTATTTTATTCTTAGTTTTTGAATGTTTTGTATTAGTAAAGTCTACAAAATGTTTCTCCCCTGGAAATTTGTGGAAAAAATAATCAAAACTTGAAATGGAATAATATCTGTATGTTTTATCTCTTGGGTTGGTGACTGCATTACAAATTTTACATACCATACCCCAAAAAGAACTCCTCGGAGGTTAGTATATATTTTTGCAAAAGATACAAAGTTCCAGCTTCAGTACTACATTTCTTCATTTCTTTATGTTGACTTTCTGTCTTAATTAACTTCATTTGTATAGATTGTTATGCTACAACTTTATTATCTTTTTTGAATTCACAGCTTAACAGAGAGGTCATAATATATTTGAAAATTGTTATAAAACATTTCTTCTAGATTTAAACACCACTTCCATTTCAGTATATTCAATTTGATTTTATTTTTGAATTTTAAAAAGTATGTACTTTCTATGTAAGGAATGTAACCATATTCAAGTGAAGAGGCATGAGAGACAGTGTTTTGACAGGTGGAGTGTCTCTGTTCAAAACCATGACTCTCCTCTACTCACCACCCCGTGACTGTCAGCCCTAATTTAGAATTTAACCTACGCTTGCATATCCAAGTCATGAAGTTTAACTTTGCCTATTTATGGTTCCCCTGAGAGAAAAGTAACAACAAACTTGAGGAGCACTGGGTGAGGAAAACAGCATATCACTTATCTTTACGCTGAGTCAGCAACAAATACCACATTGCATATAAAATCCAAGCTGTTTACAAAGCTTACTAGAATTAAAAATATGGTAGATGTAACATCACAGAAATTTTGAAGTGGCAACTACGAAAAGAATGTATGCGTGCATGTGTGAACACACGCATAAGTATTTGAAAAATGCTCTGTGAAGTACTATAGTATTATTTTAATGTTTTATACTCACCTTACATTTCTTAGTCAATCTAAATATTAAAAGACAGCTTAATTACTGAGTTTTCTTAAATGCCTTTAATAGTTGCCAGCAATCCTGGGTCTCAATATTTCTAAAATCAAATTGAAACACTTTTTTATATATGTGACTGTAATATTTCACAATACATTTCTATGACTAGTTACTACACATAAGAATGGGCATGTAAAGCATTTATTCTAAAAAAATAAAGACATATACTTATTCCAGTAAAAGAGTAATGTTCATAACTGCATTTGCAAGGATACCTAGGCTGATGGGAATCAATATTCATAGGTTGGACATTATTTAGTATGTCTTGTTTTGCCCATAGGACAAATCTGAAGTATTTGCATATTGCTTTTTGGTGTTAAGGTCATTAATCTCTCTGTATATAAACATACCACTATGGAAGTACTTTAAAATAACGTGAGCTACTTATGAATAGGACATAAGAGCAATTTTGTGCAAGGATTCAGCATTTTTGTATTCATCTTAAATGACAGGTATATTCATAACAGCTCACAAGACAGTAACTAGCACATTTATTGGTTGAGAGAATAAATCGATGTGCAGAACTTGGATCTACTAGTATCTATGAAAAAAAGCAATATTTCATTGCATCATATACATTCATTTCACTTAACAATTGAAGTTTTTCACGTGATTCCTAAATAAAACTACTAAGCACCTGTATTTGAAATGTTATCAGATTGAGAAAAATACTTTATGTGTAAAATCTGAACTAGATAATTTCAATGTTCACATTATAAGCACAGTAATACACACCATGGCCTATTGTTTTAGTGCTCAAACCCTACTTTCCACATCACCCATCTTAGCCATAGTATTTTTTGCTTCTCCTTCTCTTGGCGTAGTAGCCTTTCTTCTCTGTTTCCTGATACCTACCATTTTCAAACATAAATTTATTTCCTTTACTTCATGTATTAATTAAAGTCTACATACTACCACCCTTCTCTCTATTTTTTAATGCTTTATTTTCTTTTTCTCTCTTTCGTTTTCTCTAGTTCATCGCTGTCCCATAGAAATATAATGTGGGCCACATAATTATTTTAAGTTTCCTACTAACCACATTTAAAAAATACAAACAGAAACAGGTGGAAATAAATTTTAATGCATTATGCAATTTAGTTCAATATACACAAAATATTATCACTTCAACATGTAATCAAAATAATATTGAGTCATTTTACATTACTGTTTTGTGCTAAGTCTTCAAAAGGGTATTTATTTTATGGTTACAGCGCATCATAATTCAGACCAGCCACATTTCAAGTGTTCAGCAGCCACATGTGTCTAGTCACTATATTGAAGAATGTAGCTTTAGAACATCAAAAACTAATCGATCAAAATTGCCAAGTAGAGTGATGGCAAAGTGGTGAATAGTAGCTTATAGCTCTTCTAAAGTGTGATGTTATTGGAGGCTCTCAAGTCTTTTCAAGAACGTCAGAGACTTAATGTTAGATGACAATTCTAGCATAGAAATAGTTTTTTTTATTATTGCTAACACACACGAAAACAAGTATTTAGCATTTTAGACATGATAACTGGAAAAATGATGTACTAAATGCAATCTGTAATATACCATGTTTCTATCATATGAATTGTCTTATTCATAGAAATTACCTTAATATATGTACATTTTTCTGGCATATTAATGATTTGCTCCACCAAGTAATAATGGTGGCTGAATGCAAAGCACACAGGAAGATGCTGGAGATGACAGTATTTTACAGTAACCAGTGACTTCTCACCCAACATGCATTGATTCTCAACTTGGCCTCAAACTCTATCTTGAAAAAGCTTATCACAGAATTCTCCACAATATTTGTGCATTTTCCCCTCATCTCTACATTCAGCAGCATCAAAACTTTCTTACATCTTCTTTCACTAAGCTGAAGACATTTTTAAAGCCATCTTTTATTTAATATTTCTTTACATTTTTAAAATTAGATATGTCATTTTAAAACTGTGCTAGTGTTTTTATTATGGTGTGTGTGTATGTGTGTGTCCTCTGGTTAGAGACCTGTATTGATTTGAGTGGTCTCTCCCACCCGTATTTTCCATGAGACCTATTTTTAACCTACAATTTGCAGAACACCTCACCCTATCCTTTCATAAAAAGTAACATGTGTGTCACATTACAGCAGGAATGCTTGAATCTATAAATAAATTTCAAGTATGCTATATTTCCTCCAAATATTTATGTTCTAATCTCTGGTCTTACTTTGTTGAAGCCAAACTCCTTATTTGTAAAATGAGAGAGGTATACAAGAACAATACTTCCTTTCCAGTTTTTGAGATCTCTCTTCATGCAAAGTTATACATGGCATTCCCATAATTAAAATTATAATTATATATCTTCAGGCTGAATTACTATGTTACAGTAAAAATGCAAATCTGCCCAGTAAGCCACCACAATTCACATGAAATGACAGGAAAAATATTAATGAAAAATCTTCTGGCAAAAGAAGAAAGGGATCTAGAATGGGAAGTACAAAACAATAGCAAGGGGATTGTGGAGCCAAGTAAATGTCAAAAATATTTAAAACAGTAGGGGCTTGGGACACTCACTTGACAGCCTTATTAAAAATAGAAAATTTTGTAAGGAATTATGAATTTTCAAAATTAGCTTAAGGTTGAAGTATGAAAGTGAACTAGAACAATGAACAAGGTATAGTTTTAAGCAAATTGCACCAAACCTTCAGGGATTACAGCAGAATTCCACAAGCAAAATCAACACATAAACTCAACTAATAAATATAAAGGAAAAATGTTTGATTTATAATAGAACAGGATCTATAAAATAACTTGCAAAAAGCATAATATGTGTAAGACCTACATGGAAGAAAACTAACACTTTACTCAAGGGCATAAAAGAGAACTAGAGTGCATGCATTAGGTTGGTGCAAAAGTAATTGCAGTTTAAAAGGTTAAAAATAATTGCAAAAACTGCAATTACTTTTGCACCAACCTAATAGAAATATGCTTTTCCTTGAAAGGAGAATTCAATATTTTCAAAATAAAAACTCTTCTAATTCCATAAATGAAATATGTCACTATATTAACAATTTTTCTTTAACAATGGTACACTAATTCTAAAATAGTTCTCAAAGAGAAATTGTGCAAAAATAGATAATATACTTTTGATGACTTTCACTCATTTCTTTACATCCAAAATATTGTAGAAAATTAAATATTTGATGCAATTTGATATTGGTACATGAATAGATGTATGGATTAACAAAATATTTAAAGTCCAGAAACACGTCAGATATTTATAAAAAATTGGCTATGTGTTAAATATAATAGGTCAGAGATTAAAAGATGTTCTTATTAATTAGGGATGTTAGAGAAAGGTTCTAGTACATTGGAAGAAACGTCTAAAATTAGAGCTGTATTATTTATCACTCTTTACCTTACAAATGCATTCCAGAAAGACTGAGGAAATACACATAAAGAGTCCAAAAGAAAGTGTTGCTACAAAAAAATTAAGTTGAATTTATTAAAGCTAATTGATAAAGAGTAATCATTAAAAACCTTTACTGCTAAATTAAATGTGGAAGAAATAAATCGAAAAGATTAGAACAATAATTGTAAAACTCTAACCCGTTCCTCCATTCATGTTGTTCCTCCAGCCCAAGCATGTGTTCTTTATTAAAGCTGGATTGTCTGAAACAAACTCATGAGTACTGAGAGCTGATGGTTGCCAGATGGAAAGGGAGTTGGGGGGATGTGAGGAAAAGGTGAAAAACTAAGAAGTACATATTGTCAGGAATAAAATTAGTAATGGGATATAAAGCCCAGCAATATATAGGCAATATAGTCAATAATATTGTGATAACTATATGTGGTGCCAGATGGGTACTACATTATTGTGATGACTGCATAATGTGTAATGTAGTTGTCTAATCGCTGTGTTGTATACCTGAAATTCATATGATACTGTATATCAACTATAATTGAAAAATAAATTTTAAAAAATATTTTTTTTAGAATTTTCTAAATTAAAAAAGTAGCTGAAACAGGAAATTAGAGATAATTACATATACACTTGGTTTATGCCAGAAAGAGACATAAAATTGTAATCAACAGACCCCTTCATCCTGTACCACTGGCTTTCTTTATTCTAATATGAAAAGTTTAGAAAGAAATAAAGGCATCCAAATTGGGAATGAAGAAGTGACGTTGTCACTTTTTGCAGTGGACATGATGCTGTATATAGAAAATCCTAAAGACTCCACCAAAAATCTATTAGAAACAATAAATGAATACAGTAAAGATGTCGGCTACAAAATAAATGTACAAAAGTCCATTGTATTTTTATATATTAACAATGAAATAGCAGAAAAAGAAATTTAAAAGAAACACAATTCCTTTTTGCAATTTCAACAAGAATAAAATAACTAGGAATAAATTTAACCACAGATATGAAAGACTTACGTATACTAAAAACTATAAGACATTTTTAAAAGAAATTGATGAAGACACAAGGAAATGGAAAGACTTTCCATGTTCATGGACTTGAAGAATCAACATAGTCAAAATGGTCATATTACCAAAAAAACTGAAAACAACAAAAGAACAAGACAAACAAATGAAGAAACAAAAACTCATAGACACAGACAATAGTTTAGTGGTTACCAGGGGGTAAGGGTGGGGCAGGAGGGTGGTAGATGAGGGTAAAGGGAATCAAATATATGGTGATAGAAAGAGAACTGACTCTGGGTGGTGAACATACAATGTGATATACAGATAATGTATTACAGAATCATACACCTGAAATCTATGTAACTTTACAAACAATTGTCATCCCAATAATCTTTAATTAAAAATAAAATAAATAATCTCCCCCCAAAAAAAGTTTGGCTATTGAGAGGCCATTTGGATGTTTTTAGATTAAAGGTGAAGTGTTTTAAGATATATGTCTTTTTAATAATGCCTATCTCTAATTTTTTGATTAACTGATCTACTTTTGTTGGTTTCATCAGGTAAGTGATAAAAGAATCTGAAACTAAAATTTGAATGATCTCTACTCGGGCAATTGTAGGATAATGGGAGAGAACTGAATAGAATAAGCTTAAAGCTTTATTTGAGAGTGTGATATAAGTAATTATTAAATTGGGGTTGCAATAAAAAACATTTAAGATATGTTTTATTTAAAAAATTAGATAACCACCAGAAGATTAAAAATACATTTATGTCTCCCAAACCTCTAAAGATAAACTCAAAGAAGATTTGATCCCAATAAATGAAGGAAAATATTTAAAAAAAAAAAACCACATATGACTAATATAAACATATTGTGAATACTTTCATCACTTGGACAAGTGAATAGGTATTAAGTTTTCTTAACAGAAATAGCAATTGTCAAAATAAAAGCATTTACAGAGAATTTAGTAGATGACAACATAGTAATGTTTTATTTGGCTGATATTGCTGGGAATAGGTGGTCCCAAATATTTAGTGAATTTTCCAGATAAATAAATATATCACCTTAAAGGCCCCGAAATCTTAATATTAGTGTTTTTCTTCTGAAATTTTTTTACGTATTTAACCAAGATCCTTAAACAAAGTAGATTAATATAAGTCATTCTTTTTAATGACTCAGTCATTAGAGATATCAACAATTAGAGTTGTAGAGGAGATGATGTAGTAAAAGTCCTACATTTAAAAGAATAGGGACCAGATTTACATTGTAAATCAGTAATTCATTTAATTCATTGTGCTCATCATTTAATCTGTGATCAGAAAATAGTTACAGAGATAGACAGAGAGAGGGAAAGAGTGAGAGAGGAAGGAAGGAAGGAAGGAAGGAAGGAAGGAAGGAAGGAAGGAAGGAAGGAAGGAAGGAAGGAAGGAAGGAAGGAGAAGAAAACATATCACGTCACTAGAAATTTCTGAAACAAGAAGGGATTTTTTTCTTTTTAATCTGTTTGTTAATCCTTTGACCTAGACATTAATATTGCAACTCTACAAAGGAAAATACTGATTTTAAGATAGTTTAATTGACCTGCATAAGGTTATGGAGTTAGTAAATCTGTCTTTAAAGCCCATGACATTTCCACCTCACCACTCTGCTTCTTCCATACCTTGGCTCCTACATATACCTTGTAGCATCATTTAGACCTCCCAGAAGCATGCTGTCCTCGGCTTTCAGATGGCTGGGTAAAACTAACTGTGAATATGTAAAATATTCTTTATTATAATTTATTAGGTCCACTCTAAAGGTATCTAATTTTTTTTAACTTAACACATTAGAAAATAATTGTAATACCTTGTCATTTAAATTTAATATAATGAGGATATATATATATATAAAACTAGGAATACACACACACACACACACACACACACACACACACGTGTATATATAAAACTTTTACCAAACTAAGTTCCAAAACTAAAGGAAATAAAGTCAGAGAGGAAAATATACACTTAGGGGTGTTATGGAAGGAAATAATTTTGTTCATTTTTTTCCTTCAGTGATTACTCTTTGGGGAGCCACAAAATATTTCAGAAAGACAAATCTGTTATTCAACTTAATCTGCAGAAAAATAGGAAGGGTCCAGGAAGGTTATCTCGAAAGGTAAGACCTTTTTAGTATTGGTTTCAACTTGCAAACTGGTGATTTTAAGGACATTTCCACCTTTATTGATTGTCACCAATTTGGAATTACTTAGCTTAATGAATACATGTTCACATAAGTATATTTATTAAAACACAATAAAATATTTATCTAAATGCCTGTTGACAATTTAGACTTAAGCGATTACATCAACACATTACTGAAACCTTAGTATAATAACAAATCAATAGATCTCTTAGAAAAATCATTTTTCCAAATGAGAAACTTATTAAGTTACTATATTCATAGTATTCAGGAATCCACTAGGAAGTAAGTGGAATAGAAAGTGTGAAAGGGAAACCATTGAAGGAAGAAAAATAACACAACTCTTTTTCTATTAAAAACCTGTTTATGTCTGTGTCAGTTTAAATCAGAACAGATTAATAGTCATAATATATATATATAATAAAACTACCTAGGAAAGAATTACTGTGCTTTAATGACACCGTTTCATGCTGTTAAGATATAAATTTTACTCCCTGTGTGACATCTTGAGTTACTTCAAACCCAAATTGCACAGTATGCAGTGAACTTTGATATTTTGGCAGTTTTTATCTGTGGAATCTTCCAATTATCTGCTTTAAGCAAAATCCCTTCACCTTGTCATTTATATCAGATACAGATTTCCAGTGCATAACTCTTTTGTTTGTCAAGTCTGAGGTGTTTCATCATAAAAAGTGTCAGGTAGTACATTAGGTTGCAATATATGTATGTGGAATATAACATAATGAGGCCAAAAGAGAGTTGTTTAGAAATATCTTTTCGAGCTGGTTACCCATTTCAGCCAGTGTTGACAGCTCCAGGGCTATGCATCTGAAATCTCCACAAAGAAACACTATAAAGTACAACAAATACCCAAACTATTAATAAACCAAAAGCCTTCGCAGTGTCCTCAATGTTAACAAAAAAAGCTGAAATCATCATGTTTCATTTCAACTTGGAAGAAGAGAGAAAATATATGATTCTAATTCCGTGTTTCCCCGAAAATAAGACCTAGCTGGACCATCAGCTCTAATATGTCTTTTGGAGCAAAAATTAATATAAGACCCAGTCTTATTTTACTATAATATAAGACCGGGTCTTATGTAATATAAGACCGGATCTTATATTAATTTTTGCTCCAAAAGACACATTAGAGCTGATTGCCCGGCTAGGTCTTATTTTCAGGGAAACAGGGTCTCTAATCTTGCTTTGAAGTCCTGTGTTGCTAAAAACAATAATTTTATATATGTAATGTGATGGCTCGGTGCGAGGTCGGAGGGATAGTGGATGGGGGCAGGGGGGTTCACAGTGTGAGAGATATAAATGATGACGTCTAAGTATTACCTTGTCTTGTACACCTTTAACTAATAAATTATAAAAACAAAACAAACAAAAAAACCTTATCTTGTTCATAGTAATTCACAGATCACTAACACTTCAGTTTCATGTAAATTAAGGTTTATTCTTAAATCCATATAACTCCACTACTTTAATATAATATATACGGAGCATATATTTTATGTCTGGGACTTGAATATTTTTATCACACTTACTCTTCACAATAATTCTATGTGGTAAATACCACTACAGAAAATAAAGAAAGCAAATCACAGGGCGCTCCCTGACTTCCCCCAGATCTTCTTCATGAAACCGGTGAGCAGAGGAGCATGGATCTGAGCCCAGTCAGTGGGTCTCCACAGCCCATAACTTATGCCAGCAACTTACTCAAAAGTTTTAGTGTGAGTTTCAGAGCAACTGGTCAAAGTTCTAGCTTTATACATATATATGGTTTCTTTGTTTTATTTTGTTTTGTTTCACAGCTATATCCACATACCCCAATGTCTGGGCCATGACAGGTGTTCAAAGATAATTAATCATATTAAGTGCCAGGCATTGTTATCAGGGCTTTCACGTTATTAATGCGCAATGGCCCAAGAGGAAAAAAAAAGTGATAATTACTATTCTTTTTCACTTTATATAAATAAAAGTACTGAAAATGTAAAAGATTATTTGAATTGGCCAATGTCATACAGCTAATAAATAAAGGAGATGGGATTTGAGCAAGGCTAGTCTGGTCATAGAGCTCACTATACATACGCCATCTAATATGGTATCTTTGGGTTGTTGTCATCAACATCGCTGTCATATACAGGGACAAGCATATAGTCGTCTCTGGGTGTAAAGAGACAACTCTACTTGCCACTAGAAATGCCTGGTTTTAATGTGTCACTCAGATCACAGAGGGAATTAAGTTACATGGTTCTTTTTTCTGTTTCATGGTTCAACTTCTGAATGTTTCCTACAAGGGTTACCATCAACTCTAGGGTAATTCAGCAACTCATAGGTAAAGAGTATAAATGTCGTTTCTCATGCACTTTTCCTAGCACTGACACTGTTACTTACAAATAGATAATATGCTTGATGGCATAGGTATTTGTATGTTCTCTCATATTCACTATGTAACTGCTTTGTACTAAGCTCTGCACTAACGAGTAAAGCAGTGAACAAAATCAACAAGATCTCAACCCACAAACGACTGAGAGTTCAGGGGATTGAACTGGCTTTTACACTCAATTAACAATAACGGTGGTCTCCACATAGACTATGAAAAAGACATTCCATGTCTCTATTTCCCCAAATCCTGGCTATGTCAGGATATTTTTAGCATCATATTCCAAAAGATAAGACATTACATTATAGTAAGATCTATGAGGGTTTACTTCCAGGTACTGTGCTAGGTATGCTATATGTATAAAATCTAATAATTAATACATCAAATATTTATTGAACATATTTACATACTGTATGTACAGTACTTGTCTTTAAGGATCTTATATAGCAAAGAAATTGTTTAGTGAACTTACTTGTAGTTCATAATTATGTTTCAGAAAACATTTATGTACAAATTTGTCTGTTCATTGCACAAAGAATAACTGAACACCTACCATGCACCAGACACGATTTTAAACACTGGACGTATGAAGGCAAACAAGACATCTCAATACTTGTTTTAGAACGTACAGTTCATAGTAAAGGAGACAGACAATAAACGGATATTCATAAAAAGTCTGATAGGAATATATGCTTTGAAAGAAAAGATAGCTATGCTTTTAGAGTATGGAGTAGGAGGACCTGATGTAAATTAATATGAAGGGCTAGGAGTACTAATTATTTTTATGTATAAATCATAGAGCATATAGGCCTAACCCCGACGATAGGAATAGGAATGTTAAATTTACTGATTTCGCATCTTGTTTAAAAGCTGAGATTCTGGATTCATACTGCCAAATCCAAAGTCTGCTCTTGGACAAATTATTAAATTCTCTGCACCTTAGTTTTCTCATCTAAAAAAAAATGTGAACAATAATAGCACTTACCTAATATGGTTGTTCTAAGAACTCAGTTAGGAAACATAAATGAAGAGCTTAAGTCAGTTCCTGCACCTACTCAGGACTATGTAAGTATTAGTTACTGATGTCACAAAATTAGCGTGTTAGACTACATGATATTATAGACTTTTATTATGAAAAACTCTATGTGATAAGGAGATAAGGAGATAGTGAATGTTCTCCTCTCATGATTCTCTGTGATTCTAACAATTTTAGCTGAAAGAAAAATATTTATGAACAATTATATTTTCTTTCTCGTAAAACAACATAAACTTGGGCTGATAATATTATTTTTATGTAAGAGTAGGAATATAATCATTATTATCATTCTATTAAATGTATTGATAGCATTGCTTTTCAGTAGATACTTTAGAGTTCTCTAATTGTAAAGGGCATTGCAAAGTTCATCATCTCAGATGCCTTTCCTATTTTAAAAGTGCTTGTATTATAATGAAATGTGGTAATTTAATTCTTGTTCCATGAGATTATTCACAAAAGAGGTTGATAGTCTTTAGAAATCATTCTAGATTTCAAAATTTTTAAAACCCCATCTTAATGATATATGATGTAAATGATTCTAAAAAAATTTTGTTCTCATCTCTCTTAAATTTCATCAAAAGTATTGCCAACATTGTACATATTAATCATAAAATCAAGATTTCTTTCTAGCTCAAGCAAACATTCACCAAAACTTTACAACAATATAATTTTGTATGAAAAAAATGCTTTAAACTTTTTTCTTAAGATGAAGGTATGGCTTTCAGTTTTGGAGAAAAGTAAAGTACATGATATATTCCATGGACAACTGCTGAACCATTTCTCAGCCTTTTGATATTCTCTAAATAAATAATTTTTTTTTGTAAGTGACAATATGACAAGGGCCATCTCCCCCCCAAAAAAAAATATCATTTCTGGAAGCCAAGTAAAATGCTTTTAAAATGATTATGATTATGCTATACAGAAAGATGCAACTAAGTCATATATTTATATGCTTGCTTTGGTTTTAATTTCTGAAAGTAGGAAAGTGCCAAATATTACAGTTCAAATCTTATTATCTTTTTTGGCTCTAGTCTTAATTTTTTAATTCCCCTCCCCTTTTACTCTGCTTTCTATGCCTAAAGTTTAGTTTTCTCTGCTGCAGGGAAAAAAAAAGTCTTTCCACTATCACACTTTCAAATTTAGTCATCCCAGTGACTCTAGATGTAAATTCCTAGAGAGTAAGCCTCGTGTTTTCAAGTTCCTTAGCATTTCCACAAAGTGTGTGCTTTTTTTAATAACCTGCACTCAACATATTGCGTTATAGTGATGACCTTATTCTCACCAAGTTAGTTTCCTTCTTCCTCACAAAACCACGCAATATAAAAATTAATTTACCTTTGACGTTTAGCCACATAAAGAGTTTTCCCTCTAATGTTTTCTGTCAGAAACTCGAATAGGCAATTTCTAGAATAGATTGTGTGTTGACATCCAAGATTACTTGCACCTCAAGAATTAAGGGACTCCCTCAGCTCCCAAACTCAACGCCACCATGTGGTGAAATCATGCAATTATGATGTAGTATATTGCATTCCCCTCTGCAGACTTGATAAGGTTTCCAGGAACGCCTTTGCAGAAGAGCTAACCAAGGAGTTATGGGGTGTGTGTGTGTGTGTGTGTGTGTGTGTGTGTGTGTGTGTGTGTGTGTGTGTGTGTACCACAGGACTGACTCATTTTACAATGAGTAGTTCCTGGGAGAATGATCACAATGCAACCTGATAACAACTCCTGGGATTTATACCTATCAGTATCAGTAGTTGTAATTCATTAGAATAATTTAATGTTCATGAAATGGAAAATTCTCTTAACTCATGTTTTGGCAGCAAGATGTGGTAAACCTGAAAAATGGAGGAGTTCATTCAGCAACCGATCTGGCAAGCTGTCAAGTCCTATGCTGCCATGGCATCTGTGATCTAAATGTAAAGAAAATGTGCACATATGTGGGAGACCTAGTGTCTGCAAAACTGCCTTCCTGCCTGGAGAAATTAATGTTTGACCTTGGGGATGTCAGGAGTTTTTCCAACTGTCTGTGAGGTTTATCCTCAACTAAAGCTCAGCTTTCTTTTTTCTTACTTTTGAAAACAATGCTTATACAGTTAAGGAGAGTTTTGTAAGGTCTGTAAAACAAAATATTAAAATGATGAATGAAGGTTATCAAAGAGGTGAACAAAATGACAGCAGGAAGTTACAGACCTATTTTTATCTGGTATTCATTCCTATTCACTCTATAAATATTAATTTATTCTGTTGTCTACAGCATGAAGATGACCACAGTCAGTTTTATCTGAACCAACTTCTAGAATTCATGCATATTTGGAAAATATCCAGGTAAGACATTTTATTTCTGTTCCAAGACTACTTTCTGACTGAGTTTTCAAGTGCCAACATTTTTCAGTTGACTGTAAAAACTGTCCTTTCACTAGTACCATGGAAGCTATTGTACTTTTAATAGATGTCTCCCTTTGGCAGATTCTGCTAATAATTGTATATTCCTCACAGCTATTCAGATACAGCTGAAGAACTGCTAACACCTTCCAGAACAATCTAACAATCATTTTAAAATATCTCTGCTACCAGTTATTACATTTTCAATGATTTTTTCTCATTCATTTTGTGAGTTTGAGTGTGCATGTGTCACTAAGCTCTTTGTATAACTGAATTTCCGTACTTTGAAAGTCATCATCCCTTGCTTTAAATTCCTTTCTGGAACTCCCTAAAATTAACTGGTATATCATAAACAGGAGTGTGAATTCAAATTGGAAAACTCAAGTGACAGCAAATGAACATATCCTAACTGATTCCAATATCAAAATGTATGCATGTATTATGTAAAACAACAGACCTAACTGAGAAGCTAACTTGGGAAAAGATACCAGTGGTGCAGTATGAGTTTATCTGGAATTAAAGTTGTTCTGAACTGAATGAGCAAATAACGGGATGTGGGAGGTAAATGACATAAATCTCTATAGAAAAGCCTGATGTAAAAATATAAGATGAGTTAAAATTGGTTTTAGTCACTATTACTAATAACTATCACTTTGTGACATTCTTATACATTTTGCATACATTATTTCTTCAAGTTCTCCCTACTGCCCTGTGATAATACATATTATCTTACCTCAGAACCAAGGAAAATGAAGTTCTGGAACTTGAAGTTATTTAACTTGCCTAAGACCACTTAGTTCATTAGTGGCAGGACTGAAATAAGGTCTGTTTTATTTTGCAAAAGCCATATTCTTTTATTAAACTATTGTGTTTTTCCATGTGTGCCTCTCTTTTTCACCCCACAAATATTCAGCCTCACACCATATAATCATAGAATGGGTAAGACGAGAGAGGACTTTTGACATAACCTAATCTAATTTTCATTTTATAGCAATTACTGGATCAGGTATAGGTTCCCTTTGAAACGACATCCTGACAAAAGCTGTGGTTTCCTTGTTCCAAAATAAGTTCATTACACACACACACACACACACACACACACACACACACACACACACACACACACACACACACAGAGTAAAAAGAAAGAGACATCAGATCCGACAAATTCTCTAAAAGGTGGGAAATCCGTGGGAGACAAAAAAATTGTTTCAAACTGATTTGGTGGAGTGTTATAACTTGTAACTGCCTGCTGCTACCTGGGGCACAGAGAGAAAAGTGCAGGCTGTGAGAAGATGGTTAGGGCAAGGCAGTTTTCATTCTCTTCCTGTCTCACCCTGTCATTGTCTGCCACTCAGAGAAGTCTGGTGGCCTTGACGACTGGGCAGTATAGGTGTCTACAGGGTTAATTTAGGGCAAAGTGAAAGCTCTGCTTCCATGAGAAACCTGTCAGGGATAAACTAGCTTCAGAACCTAATTACTCCACCCCTTCCCTGCAACCCCAGGACCACAGAGTACAGTCTACAGGGATCCCAAATCCCAATACTGCTTCTCTTCTGTAAAGGAAACTAAAACAAAGAAATCCAAAAATTTTTAAACCATTATACAGATATTTACTGCCTCAGCCATAACTAAAACCAGTGTTTAACTCTCAGTCAGTGCTATTGCACTTCAGTCGTATTCTGTTCCCAACCTTTACATTCTCAAATGTTATCTAGCACTGGTATCTTTTCAGCCTCATAAAGGTTGACTTTTGGTTTTCTTTTTTTTTTTTTAATGTTAATGAGATATAATTGACATTTAACATTATATAAATTTAATGTATACGATGTGATTATCTGATACCCATGTAGTGCAAAAGGTTAACCACAATAAGGTTAGTTAACAAATCCTTCAGGCACACAATTACCATTTTGTCATTATAATGAGTATGAAAGCTCTATTCTCACAGCAACTTTTAAGTATAGAATACAGCGCTGTGAACTATAGTCACCGTGCTGTACCTTAGATCTGCAAAGCTTATTTATCCTATAACTGAAAGTTTGTACCCTCTGATGAGTTCCCCATTGCTGCCTACAATTTAGCCCCTGACACCCAATCTGTTTTCTGTTTCTATGAGTTATGTTTTTAGAATTCACATCTAATTGCAATTATATGGTATTTTTCTCTGTCTGACTTATTTCTTCCGTGTTTCCCCGAAAATAAGACCTAGCTGGACAATCAGCTCTAATGCATCTTTTGGAGAAAAATTAATATAAGACCCAGTCTGTTATGATGTGGTATGATATGATATGGTATGATATCATATCATATAATAACATATATTATGTATTTTTATTTGTATTAATTTATATTATACAATTATAAAATTTTATAATAAAATCAGACCGGGTAAAATTATTTTTTATAGCAAAATTATCTTTGGGGAAACACTGTTTTAGCATAATGCCCTCAAAGCTTATCAATATTATCAAAAATAAGAGGATTTCTTTCCTTTTTTGACTGAATAATATTCTGTGTGTGTGTGTGTGTGTGTGTGTGTGTGTGTGTGTGTATACCACATTTTCTTTGTCCAGTGATCCATTGATGGATGCATTTGTTATCTCATCTTTTTTGGTAATAGCCATTCTAACAGGTATGAGATAATATCTCATTATGGTTTTGATTTGTATTTCCCTGATATTACTGATGTTCTTCATGTATTTGTCTTCATGCACTTGTTTGCCATTTGTATGTATTTTTAGGAGAAATGTCTATTCAAGTCCTATGCCCATTTTTAATTGAATTATTTTTTCACTGTTGAGTTATATGGGTTTCTTATATATTTTGGATATTAATCCTTTATCAGATATATAGTTTGCAAATATCTTCTCTCAAACTTTAGGTTGCTTTTTTACTTGGTTCATTGTTTCCTTTGCTATGCAAAAGCTTTTTAATTTGCTGTAGTTCTACTAGTTGATTTTTGCTTGTTTCTTGTGCTGTGGGCTTAAAAATCATTGCAAAGACTAATGTCAAGAGGCTTTTTTCTTATGTTATCTTCTAGGACTTTTACAGATTCCAGTGTTATGTGTAGCCTTAATCCATTTTGAGTTAATTTTTGCAAATGGTTTAAGATAGTGTTCCAATTTCATTCTTTTGCTTGAGTGCATCCAGTTATCCCAACACTACAGCTGTTCTCCCCTTTTTTGTGCAATTATTCCTGAGTTTTTTTTTTCCACTGTGTTGCTGAATCTTCTTAAAAGATTCCTGAGCTCTCCCAGAGCTGCTTTTGTTTGTGGACAGCCGTCTAATTGTTGATCATTTGGGGGAGATGGAGGCGGGGATCTTTTACTTTGCCATCTTGGTGACTTCCAGTACTTTCCTTTCTGAAACACAATGCTTGTCTGCCTGCCCTCCTCAGACCCTATCTGATGTCATGGAAAGAACAAGCGCTAGACAAAAGGAACTTTGATTTCAGTCTCCCTCTTCCCTGACTAGGCTACCTTTCAAAAGTAGGAGCGGGTAAAGGGGGTCAAATATATAGTGATGGAAGGATAACTAACTTTGGGTAGTGAGCACACAATGTGATACATAGAAGATGTATTATAGAATTGTATACTTGAAATCTATATAATTTTACTAACCATCGTCACCCCAATACATTTAATTAAAAAAATATTCAGCAAATCACATATTTTTGTTTAGTTCCTAGGAGTTTTTTCTATAAAATGGGTATAATGCTTAATAGCAAGGTACTGAAGCAGATCTTGGGGATATTTTAAGTTTTAGGATCAGGTTTTGTATGAAAACCCTTCCTCCAATAGCCAAAATCGTTCACTACTCTTTTCGTAAACCCCCATTGACTTTTACATATTTTATGCATTTTGTCTGTGAACTGTTAGATGGAATCCAGCTAAAGTGATGATTTAACAAAGGTTGAGACAGCAGCTACTGTTCAATATGTTGATGTGTTTTTAACACTGTGGTTTTGTGTTGTTTGGCTCATTATTCAATTCAGTTCAGGAGTTCTCAAGACAAACAGGAAGGCAAAGTCAATAAGGTTTGGGAAAATAATTTTGAACAGTGAAGCCAGGAGAGTTTCTGGTCAACTCACATCTATTCCACTTAAGCATAGATAAAGCTGGAATAATAAGAGAAGCTTAGGAAAGATAAAACAGAGGTTTGGTGTCAAAGACAATCCCATCTATATATGTCATTAACTCTGAAAGCAATTCTCTACAAGATGTTGTATAGTTAACATTTCTTTTTTATATTTAACATTTTATGTGTTAGTATTTGTCGTTAATCTGTTCATAAAACCCTTCACAACTTACATATTGCATTAAGAGTAGTTTGATAAAATGAACAGGTTTTGAGAGGTTTGGTTAATTTGCCATGGATTTCTTTGGAGTACTAAAGTTTTCAAATATGTTTATAGTCTATCAAATTACACAAAGTTTACATGTAGCATCCATCTGAAATAGTTTTTTAAAATTATGTCAACCTTTTAAAATCTTGGTTGCTACAGAATCATGGACAAAGCAGAACTTGATAAATGTGCTAAGGTTAATATGTTTTCCCACCCAATTTTAAACAAAAGTTGTGTTTTTTTTTTCTTTCCAGACAGTGCCTCTCAACAGTAATCAAAAAATATGACTCCCATCTGAAATACCTATTCAGAACACAGGTATTAACTTTTGTTACTTCATCTATCAATTCAATAAGCATTTATTAAATATCTAAAACTTTGCAAGTTTCTTAAAAATGAAGATGAATAAAGCAGAGGATGTACACTTCAGTGGCTTTCATTCCACCATGGCAAACAGACAAGTCAATAGATGTGTGTAATAAAGTGTAATAGGTCCTGTGAAAAGGCCTATGTGTACACAGGACACATAAAAGGGGGTTATCAATTTTACTTATTTGATCTGAATGTTGAGAAATGAGTATGCCAGTAAGAAAAGAGGCATTATGAAGGAAGCTAGGGAGCAGGGATAACTTTCAGCAAAGAACAACATGAATGAAAACAGTTAGGAAACAGCCTGGTATGGTTAGGAAACTGTAGGATATTTGGAATGGTTACAATTAGTGTTCAAGGTGAGAGCCTGGAAAGAGACCATATGAAAGGGGCAAATGGGAGGCAAGTTATGTAGGATCTTAAGGGCATTTTATTGACAGTTTAATGATGTTCTAATTCATCAGCTGACGACATAGAGCCATGATGCAGGGCAGTAGAATGACAGATGGGTGAATGGTGGAGCACTTCATTAACCCAAAGAGATGATGAGGGCATTGATAAAAGTTTTACTATAGCAATGGATAGGAAGGGACAGATTCATAATAGGTAAAAATGTGCAATTTACATGATTTGGTGAAAGTCTATGAGTTACAAAGGAACAAAGGTGCCTAGAATACCTTCAGATTCCTGGCTGTTGACTGACTGCATGGAGACATCAAATCACTAAAATACTGAAGAGAGGAGTTAACTTGGTAGGGGAAAATGATGGATTAGTCCAAGACTACTGAGATTTGGTCACCAGTTGAGCATCCAAATTGTGGTCACCGTTAGGCAGATCATTTCTTATAGCTTTTTCCCCCAGGAAAGAGTCAGTCTTTCGCAGATAAAATATCATATGATTATATAAAATTGTATAAGTAAGAGAATGTTTTAAAACAAGTGAGGACTATTTTTTCCATTAAATAATTTGACTCGTTATATAAATATAAGTATACAGATCTTAAGTATTAATATTAATAATATTAAGTATTCTAATATCAATAAACAATAAAAGTCTAAAAATAATAAATTATATTGCTTGATGTAGATATCAAATTCACGTGTGAATTACACATAGATATTTAAAGACATGACGATGACAAATATGTAACTGATATTCCTTCCCAAAGTGCAATCCTCTCATTCTAACTTCCATTTTCCTTTCTTGAGCCTAGCCTGAATCTGGAAATTTAAAATGTAGAATGGGGAAATAATTCAGAATTAGATTGCTTTAAGCCCATTAAAGTGTCATAATCAGTACTTCATTCAGCTTGATTTTTCACCTTTATGATAGTCATTCTTTCTGGTGTAGATTTTGAAATTATCAGGTACCCAGGGAAGATTAAGACTTTATTCCTAGATCACTTATGCATCTTGGCTATATGTAAATATACTTTTGAGGTTATAGTAAACTACTTATAGATGAATTTTAATTATATAAATGGCTCAGTACTGTTCATGTGTCATAGACACTTTTACACACATATACACACACACACACACACACACACACAGACAAGCACACACACAATTTGTTGAGCTTCGGTGACTGTTTTTATTTTCCAAATACAGAGTTTGATATTACTCATATATGAAGCCTCCAATATTCCCACTTTGAAAGAAACCATTGACTATTGTAAATTTTTCCAATATGACTTAAAAGTTGGCAAAACATCAAAGAAATAGTCTTTATGTTAGCATTGGCAAATAGTTATCATTACCCACATCTGAATTACTTTATAAATAGGCCACAGTGTCTGCAATTTTCCAGATGAACTCCATCCAAAACAATGAGCTTTTTAAATGTGATTCTCACTATGAAGCATCAATAGTATATATGTGAGAAGTGAGAACAGGTTGTAAAATTATCAATTCACAATTTTGCACTTATTTATTTCACAAATGCATTAAGTAGCATTTCACCAACGTCAAAAACAGCATCAATTTGAAAAATGTGTTTTTATATTTCCCAAATTTGGATTATTACATGACTTAAAAAATAACTAACATAGAGGCTGAATAAATATGACATAAATGTTATTGAATATAATTGTGGATAATTTATATTTCCAATATTTTCTTTCCTCAGGAATGCTTATTTAATATATGTTAGACTTGACTTATTTCAGGTTGTGCATCCTGAAAGTATTATCCCCTTTCCCCTAAACTATTACTTAATGCCTACTTACTGCAAATAACTGAACTACTTACTCACTAGAATCAAGAGAAGTAGAAGTCAGAACCATTCTCTGAAGTTACTGATGTCCTCATTGGAGAGACGGTATATTCACATAATAACATACATAGAGTGGTATTTATACAGAGTAAAGCAATGCAAAACCAGATTTCAATCAATTTCTGATGTAAAGTTGCTTCTTCCTAATAGCCTCTAATGTATTGTCTCCATTTTTTTTTAAATGTCAAGTAGGATTTTTAGAGAAAGTTAGCAATCCCTATCACTGATGACGAATTTAGAATCTAGTAATGGGTGAACTAATTGTAATCTAGAGGGACTGAGAAAAATCTACTCATGTTCAAAATGTGGTTTGGCTTCATGAAACATCTACCTGGTTTGAAAAGAGCTAAAATCCTCCAAAGCCTTACCCATCTAGCCATGACTCAGAAACTACATCAACTAGATAACTAGAAGCATATGGAATCTATATTATTCAAGTTTAACTGACTTAGAGGAAGGCAGAATAATACTTACCTCACATTTTCCCCTCCCCAAAATCCAACTGTATTCAGCCTCTAAACCAAGGCTGAAAATTCCATATATAAGTAGAAAGAAAGGGGACACATAGGGATCTTATTAATATATTTTTAGCTTTTTTAGAACTAAAGCTCTCTTAATAACAAGCAGATCCATTGCTGTATATTCAAAAGTTCCAATTTGAAACATAATTTAAACAGAGTGACAGTAAGGGCAGAATTTAGGAGCAGAGATTTCAAAGTCTGATAGATGTATATGCCAACTTTCTGCCAACTCTGGAAGTTTTTAGTTAACCTTCCTAGAATTCATATTATTCATCACTAGAGTAAATATAATAAAATACAATGATATTTTTTAAATTAATGAATCAGTGCATATAACGTGTTATATATATATATATATATGCTATATATTTTTTTTAAATTAATGAATCAGTGCATATAACGTGCTATATATAAATATATATATAACATGTATATATAATTTAGTGTCTGGAAGTTATATATATTTAAATTAATGAATCAGTGCATATAACGTGCTACATATATATATATATATATATATATATATATATATATATATATATATATATAATTTAGTGTCTGGAAGGTAAAAAGTGTTAAAGTGTTCAAGGAAAAATAACTACAAGCGTTACTCTGTTGTTATTAACACTATCAGTAGAAGGCTGTATAGGATCCAGAAGAAAAATGTCAGAGCAAAGATTTGCATTCACAACAGAATATAAGATGTAGGAAAGGAGTAAAAAATCATAAGAAGAAAATAGGATAAAATAAATAGGTAACAAGGACCACGTGAAAGATCACAAAAAGAGAAGTCAAGGAGATGAAGAGATAAAACTGGGTCACAAGAAAAATAAAACACAACTGGAACCTACCTTAGCAAAAGTAAATGGCAGATTGAAATTACTATAAGTCAAAACTATTATAGAACACTCCCAACTTCAAGAAAAAGAAAGATGAAAAAGTGAAAGTAAATCTTCAAAAAGTAAGGTAATCACTAGCCAACATAATTTGTATTCCTAGAGAGATACAGAAAGCATTGAAGGGTTTGTCAAAGGAAAAACATAATCTGACATTTTATCGGGATTTGTACAGTGAATTATATAATACATGAAGCTCATATAACATATATACAAATTAAAGAAAAACAATAGAGCTTTAACATGTTTAATATGTTTAACCATATTAAACATTAGATTTAGGAACAAATATTTTGTTTTAGGAACAAAATATTGCCAGTATCATAGTATCTGCCTGTGTGCTACTTCATTTTTTTCCTTTTATGTAAGAGGTATGTATCCTTTGATGAAAGGTATTTTGTAGCTTTTCTGCATCATTTCACCACCAAAGAATGCAGCCATTAGTAATATACAGTTTAGGTTTCCTTTTAATGTCTACCTAAATGGAATCAAACTTTTTGAGCTATGTATCTTTCATTCAGTATTGTTTTGGAGATTTGTCCACCTTTTTCCATGTGGTTTTGATTTGTTTATTTTCATTGTATGCTACTCAATTAGATGAGTGAAATTCAATTTATCTATTCTATTGTTTATGTACATTTGAACTAATACAAAGGTTTTTCTAAGGACTATACCTAGGGACATAGACTTACAAGCTTTTACCAAATACTTTCTAATGCCAAAAGTATTACTTTTCTAATGGGGTCATACACATTGCACGCTATATGAGAGTTCTCATTGTCCCATTTTCTCATCAATGAGTGGTATAGTCAAACTTTTTAATGTCTTCTTAAGGTATCTGTAATGATATCTTACTTCAGCTTTAATTTTCATTTCCCTGACTACTAATAAATTCATGATTCTTTACTATTCATAAAGGTAACTCATTTTTTATAATTTACATGTTCAAACTTTTTTTTTTCATAGCTTAGGTGCATTTTATTGGTTTTCTATGTTCAAACCCTTTGTTTCTTGTTCTAAATTTCTCTATGTTTTCCAAATAGACTCATGGGAGTTATTTACATATTTACTCTTCCTTTGGTTATGTATATATTATATCTTCTGCTAATTGGTGGATTGTCTTTTCATGTTCATTGCAATTTCTTATTATTGCATCAACCTTAATTTACATAAAATAAAATAAACGCAGTTAATAAGTAAGGATAACTTATGACAACAAAAAAGTAAAAGGGGAGAGAGTAAAGGTTTGAACCTGAGATAAGAAACATGCTCAAGGAAAAGGACTACTGCAAATATGAAACTTTCTTTTCTATAAGCTTAATAGTAACCACTCAAAAAAAAAAAAATCCAGAACTGAAATTGTAACATAAAAAAAGAAGAAACAGGAGGAAAAATCATAGAATTCCACTACATTGAAATATCAGACAGCAACAAAAAGGCAAAGAAACAATGAAGATATTGAGCCACCAGAAAACAAAAGGTAGAATGATAGGAAATCCTAATTTATCAATAATCACCCTAAATGTAAACGGATTGAATGCTCCAATAAAAAGGCACAGAGTAGAAGATTGGATCAAAAAACAAAACCCAACCATATGCTGTCTCCAAGAGACACATCTCAGCTACAAGGACAAATACAGACTCAAAGTGAAATGTGGAGTTTGCTACTCCAAGAAAATGGTATTAAGAGAAAATCAGGTGTATTCATACTGATATCAGATGAAACAGACTTTAGGATAAAAAAGGTAACAAGAGACAAAAATGGATATTTCATAATGATAAAGGGGACTATACAACAAGAAGACATAACAGTCATCAATATTTATGCCCCCCCCCCCAATCAGGGAGAATGGAAGTATATAAAGTAACTACTAACAGAACTAAAGGGAGAAATTGACCAAAACACAATTATACTAGGGGCCTAAATACATCACTGACAGCCATGGATAGATCATCGCAACAGAAAATAAATGACGAAATAGCAGCCCTAAATGACACATTCGATGAAATGTACATAATTGACATTTATAGAGCATTTCATCCTAGAACATCAGACTATACATTCTTTTCTAGTGTACATGGAACATTCTCAAGGATACACCATATATTGGGACACAAAACTAGCCTTAGCAAAATTAAGAAGATTGAAATCGTACCAAGCCTATCCCCTGCTCACAAGGCCTTGAAATTGGACATCAACTGCAAAAAGAAAGCAGAAAAAAACAAAAATATATGGAGATTAAACAACATGCTATTAAAAAACAACTGGGTCAAAGAATAAATAAGAGGAGACATCAAAATATACATAGAAACAAATGAGAATGAAACTACATCCTATCAAAATTATTGGGATACAGCAAAAGCAGTAATAAGAGGGCAATTTATATCACTACAGGCCTCTCTCAAGAAAGAAAAAAAAAATGCCAGATAAACAACCTCACATTACACCTTAAAGAACCAGAAAAAGAAACCCAAAGTCAGCAGAAAGAAGGAAATAATAAAAATCAGAGCAAAACTAAATGAAGAACAAAAAGACAATAGAAAACAATAATGCAACAAAGAGCTGGTTCTTTGAAAAGATTAATAAAATTGACAAACCCTTGGGTAGACTCACTAAGATAAAAACAGAAAAGATATAAACAAACAAAATCAGAAATGAAAGAGGAGAAGTAACCACGGACACCACAGAAATACAAAGGATCATCCAAGAATACTATGAAGGACTATATGCCACCAAATTCAATAACCTAGAAGAAATGGACAAGTTCTTAGAAACATATAGCCTTCCAAGGCTGAACCATGAAGAAATGGAAAATCTAAACAGACCGATCACCAGTAACGAAATTGAATCAGTCATCCAAAACCTTCCCAAAAGCAAAAGTTCAGGACCAGATGGCTTCACTAGTGAATTCTACCAAACATTCAAAGAAGATCTAACACCTGTCTTCCTCAAACTCTTCCAAAATAATCAAAGAAGAGGTAATACTCCCTAACTCATTTAATGAGACCAACATTACCCTGATGCCAAAATCTGGTAAGAATAACACAAAAAACGAAAATTACAGACCATTATCTCTGATGAATACAGATGCAAAAATCCTAAACAAAATTCTAGGAAATCGAATACAACAACGCATTAAAAAGATTATACATCACAATAAGTGGGGTTCATCCCAGGGGCACAAGGATGGTTCAAGATACACAAATTGATCAATGTGATACACCACATAAACAAAAGATAAAAATCATATGATTTTATCAATAGATGTAGAAAAAGCATTTGACAAGATATAACATCCATTTATGATTAAAACACTTAATAAAATGGGAATAGAAGGAAAATACCTTAACATAATAAAGGTCATATATGACAAACCCTCAGCCAATATCATAATTGACATTGAAAAATTGAAGCCCTTTGCTCTACGTCCAGGAACAAGAGATGGTTGTCCCCTATCACTACTATTATTCAACATAGTGTTGGAAGCCTTAGCCAGAGCAATGAAACAAGAGAAATAAATAAAAGGCATCTGAATTAGGAATGAAGAAATCAAATTGACACTTTTTGCAGATGACATGATACTTTATACAGAAAACCCTAAAGACTCCACCAAAAAAGCTATTAGAAACCATAAACAAATATAGTAAAGTTGCCAGCTACAAAGTCAACATAAAAAATCCATTGCATCCCTATATATTAACAATGAAATATCAGAAAAAGAAATTTTAAAAAATTTCTTTTGCAATTGCAACAAAAAGAATAAAATATCTAGGAATAAACTTAACAAAGGATGTGAAGGACCTATACACTGCAAATGATAAGACACTTTAAAAAAAATTGAAGACATAAAGAAATGGAAAGACGTTCCATATTCATGGATTAGAAGAATCAACATAGCTTAAATGGCCAAATTACCCAAAGCAATATACAGATTTAATGCAATCCCCATCAAATCCCCAATGACATTTTTTAAAGAAATAGAACAAAAAAAAAAAATCATCAGATTTGTATGGAACCACAAAAGACTGTGAATAGCCAAAGCAATCCTAAGACAAAAGAATATTGCTGGAGGTATCATACCTTGACATCAGCTTGTACTACAGAGCAATAATAATCAAAACAGCATGGTTTTGGCAGAAAAACAGACACACAGACCAATGGAATAGAATTGAAAACCCAGAAATAAACCCACATAAATATGGACAGACAATTTTTGACAAAGGAGTCAAAAACATACAATGGAGAAAATAATAGCATTAACTTGTTGATTAACTGGAAGTGAGGACCAACAGACAGGTCGGATTTAATTGATTCCAAAACTTCTTACTTGGGAAACCAGGAAGATAGGGTGCCATTAATTATGGCAGGAAAAACTCTTTGGAATTCAGTTTACTTGGTTACCTTGTGACTTAACATCTCTAATGGGGTCAAAAAAAATAATGACTTTGTATGTTATTTGCCTTTTTTCATTGTTACAGTGGTACCAAAGTTCTATATCTTAAGCTGAAATGGAATTCTTGTTTTTAATCTTTAAGGAACAAGCAATATATAATAGCACTAACCACTGAACATGGAAAGAAAATACTTCTAAATTCTCAATTTGTCTCCAAATTCATTAACTGAATTTGATAATTTTCAGTATGTCAATACAAACAGAAATTCATTCAGGTTTATTGAAAACCTGAAAAATGGTAAGCCGTTACATGGCTGTTTAATATTATTTTGGTCTCCATCACAGCTAAATGAAAGCGGGGAGGAACCCTTATGCTGTTTTGTTTTGTTCTCCAGAAAGATGCAGAGGAGAAAAGTTTGTCACCAATCTTCTCCAGTGTTCAAAATAATTTTAAGGTAAGCTTAATATCTAAAGCACTAGAATGTTACTTCTTCAGGGTCAATGACACAGCAGATATTTCCTAAGATAGGCTTGGAATATAGCACACAAACTAACATCACATCACCGTTGTCAGTTCTCATTAACTCAAATATTCATAGGGTTAGAAAGAATTTAGAGGTAGTCTAGTTGAAATTCCTATGTAATGCAAAAATCTCCTCTGAACATTACTGATTGCTTGCATACCTGTAACGTGGAGGAACTCTCTACTGACAGGGCAGCCTATCAATTTTTAAACACATAATGTTTGCAAATGTTTTTCTAATATTGGGTCAGATGAATGTCTCTGAATTTACAACCATTTCTTCTAATTTATCGTTTCAGATCTATTTACAATAAATCTAATACCCTTTTCATTTAAAAGGCCATCAAATACTTGAATATGACTATCTTACTTCCTTTTTCTTTTTTTCCAAGCTATAATTTCCATCAACTACCTTTACCTTTTTTTCCCATTAAACTATAGTCTTATGGCTTATGTCTCAGCACTATGTCTTCTCTACCTGTGACCAAACTTCTTCCTCTATCATCCAAATATCAGACATTCTGAAATGTCATTTACCCAGCTTTCAAATTTTCTTTCCTCTATATTCTCTCTCTGGAATATCATATCCAAATTCTCAGCCAGGTATCACCTCTATGAAAATAATGCTCAAATTCAGCTTTAATATCTGTTGAAATAAGGCACTAATGTTGTTTTGTGTCTGTAGAATCTCTCATGTGGTGAACCCCTCATCATGGGATTTATAAATTTTAGACTTATATTACCCTTACCAGTGTGTGTGTGTGTGTATGTGTGTGTGTGTGTGTGTGTGTGCGTGCAGGTGTGTGCATGTACATTCACATATGCACATTTTCTTCTCCCACCTTTTTTTACAGGTGACAATCTATACAGTGTCAGGGGTTTATTCAGAGACTTCAGTGCCAGCTCTGCCCCTTCCCCTACCTATACCAACTAGTTTAGATCTAAAACTTCAGCTCTTGTCCCATCCTAGCAGTAAAACCAATCTCTAATCCTGAAGGCCTAAATCTAGTCTGATATTTCCCTCAGGCCATTGCAACATCAATGTTGAAACTACTGCTGTTGACTAAGTTCCCTCTTTAAATTTCTGTCACCCAGAGTTTCATCCCATCCTTATTTTGGCTAAATTATACATTTGCATTTGTTCTTATAGTTCATATAGTATTTATATGACTGGGGGTGGGGCATGGGTGTGTTTTCTCAGTACAACAGTTGCTAGAGCTAGAACCCATTGCATTTCCACATATCTGAAGGCTGTGTCTACTTGGTGTCCCCTTGTAAGCTCAAGCTCTGTGTATCAAAAACTATATGCATAACAATGCCACCAAAAATCTTCCCATATTGCCTGTTTTTCCTGCCATAATTAATGGCACCCTATCTTCCTGGTTTCCCAAGTATGAAGTTTTGGAATCAATTAAATCCGACCTGTCTGTTGGTCCTCACTTCCAGTTAATCAACAAGTTAATGCTATTATTGCAATATATTCTAGCAAATTTAGTGATTCATGAATATAATGAATAGTTTGTCTTTCAGAATTTTTGAAGATTAAATGAGATAAACAGATCAGATAAGAAGCAATGCAAACTAGAATAAGAGATGAAGTAAATTAGCTGCCAAGTGATCCAAGTCAACCCAGCATTTGCATTTTACCTAGTAATATTTTATTGATTTCATAAATTCACGTCACATATATACTTAGAAAGTATGAATGAAAACTAAACATAGGACCTAACATGTACCCATCTCATAGTTTTTATGAGTTTTTAGTTTTCTTTTTATTAGTTTTCTGGGCATGTACAATACTTGGTTTCTTTTATAAACTAAAAAATCTATGTGAATAGATAAAAATGAACTAAACAAAAATGAATTAATTAGCTAAAATTTAGCCCTTATTCTCTTTTAGGCACTATTTCATATTTGATCTTATTTAATCATTACAACAATCCTATAATTAATTATTACTATCTCAATTTTACAGAAGAGGGAACTCAAGCCCACGGAAGTTAAAAAATTTGATAATGGTCATAGATAGGAATGGGGTAGAACCAAGATTTTTAACACACATAACCTGACTGCAAAAATGAACATAAAGCCTACTACATTGTTTTGAATGAGTATATTAACAGTATATTAATAGTTGGGCTCCTTTCCTTTGTGAAAATACAGTTTTTCAAGTCCAGCCTCAAATGTGGTCCCCCAAACTAAATTCCATGTATATAAACTTATATACTTGGCACCTGTATATAAACTTCTATACTTGTATGTAAACTTATATACTTGGCACATGTGGTTGGACTCAACTTTCTTGTTATGGAGAGTATGTCATTCAATTTAAATTAATAATGAAGTAGCTCTTCTGGCAGCCATGTCACAATACTGATTCATATTAAGGTCAGATGTGAGTAAAACAACTAACTTTTTCCTTATGAATCACTCATACATTTTTCTTTACCATGTTATAATTGAGTGGTTGTTTTTCTTTAATCTGTGAAAGACAAAAATGTATCCTAATTAAATCGTATCTTCTTACTTTTAGCTCATTAATCAAGTCTGTTAACATTTTTAGAATTCGGATTGTGTCTTTCATAGTATTAATTAGTTATCCTTCCGAGGTTTTTGTTATCAATTTTCAGTGTTTAGAAAATCACATATAAGAGGTTTGGCAACATATTAAAAAGATTTGATTTTCCACGAAAGAAACAAAATTGTATTCCCTCAATATAATACTCATTTTGTGTCTTTGTAGTGATAATATTTTAAGAAAATAATCTAGAATAAGTAGTTAAAATATTTTTATGTTGTGAATTCATATTTCTGTGTGGGAATAAAAAGGGGGGATATTTCTCCCCTTTTTTGAAAAAAACTGTTGTAATCTTCCATTAGAATGACTGTGATGCTGATGACAAAGCTGATATTTGAAAAGCCACAATCATGAATAGTATTGACAAAGTACATATAAATATTGTAGAGTGAAAGGTGATTAGTACAGAATTAAAGAAGAAAGAGATGTTTCTCAACATAGTAATGTAATGTACATGGTAATGTACAGAAAAGAGGAGGTCAAAATAGAGCAGAATTTTTTTTTAATGTAACTTATTTAACTACATGTGAAAGCTGATAAATGAAATAAAAAAGAAACCTAATGAAAAGTTTTTAAAACTGTCACCAAAAAATTTCTGTATAGCTATCTTAAGTGCAGCCAGCAATTTTGATTTTAATAGTTGGTCACTACTATAAATTATACTTATCAGTAATTTTTTGAAACATCAGTTGGTTTAAGGATAGTAACATCAAACGTTTACCTAACACTCCAACACCAAATATTATTGTCCCAAGTTCATTCTGAACTCTGCAAATCTGATTTTTAATAAGTTTGTCTTCCTGTACACTGCTTACAAAAACAGATGCATTGTGAAACTCTACAGGATCTGTTGTCTGTTCCCTTGTTTACAAAGTACTTTGCAGAAACCAGACTCTCTCTTTCATTCTTTCTCTCTTCCTCCCTCCCCCTCCCTCTACCTCATTTCCTCCTCACCATCTCCCTGCTCCTTCTCTCCCATTTTATTTCAGATAATGTTAAATTAGAGTTGATATACGCATATATAATCTTAATAGTCCTATTTTTGAGTATTCGCTCAATGCAAATTGTGGCTCAGGCGACAGGATAACCAGTCTTGAGAATCTTCTTTTTACATGGGAACGAACAACCACATTTTATTCTATTTCCTCTTCATAGAAACAGAGGTAGTTTAAATATAAATTTGTGTCCTCTCAATTTCAATAACTGTAAGCTATGATTCTTTTCATCTACAGCAAAATGTGAATAAGATTATTGAAGAAGTGAAAAATATATGCAGTGTTCTGGGATGTGTGGAGACCAAACAAATTACAGATGCTGTAAATGAACTAAATCTAATTTTTCAGAGAAAAGCAGAGGTAAATATACTCATTTATTACACAGTAATAATTTTAAACCCGAATTCAATAATTAATTAAGGAGAGTGAAAGACTTGACTCTACTATATATGTGTGTACGTATATTTCAATCATTTTGGAGTAATGGAAACTTGACTCTATTACAGAAAGGGATTTAATTAAATTAAAAGGAAATTTCTTACGCCTTTGAAGTTTGTAACTACAATATAATTTCCAAGTGAGATTGAAATCAATCCTACAATCTAATTGGATGAACTTGCTTATATAATAATATTCACAGACAAGTGTTTGTATAGATTCTTAATGGCTCTCACGTGCACCAGTATATTAAGGTGTAAGCGTTCATGCTTATGTGGACAAGCACACAGGTAGAAAAGAAGAAATCAGTTTCTGTGGCATCTTTTGCTGAATTTGCAATGCACACTGCTTGTATGATCCCACACCCTGTAATGATTTCCTGTTTTTTTGTACTTTCAGTTTTTTTTTTTTTAAATGAGTATTACATGATTTTTTTTGTAATCCCAGAAATCCGATGGAAATGTGATTATTGCCCAAGAAGAAGAATAGGAAACCTGGTCTGATGAATCAATTCAATGTTATTATTAGTTTAGCAAGGGATAAAGCAGAAATATCTGGTAATTATGATGATTACAATAAAATTAATAGTAACTAATAGACAATAAATTGCAATAAAAGTTTAACTTACATGTTACTTAATTTATTTTTATTTCATTTTAATTCATCCTCATACAAATGCACAGAGTAGGTATTTTAATGTTCATTTCATTATTAAAATCTGATGCATACACTGCTTATGTACAGAGCATTAATAAGTGACAAAATAAAGATTTGAATTCAGGCCTCTATACACACTCCAGTATATGTTAAACTTCATAAATGGGAGTGAATACATGCTTCCTTACCAGCATGGGAATAAACAGCAGAGATTATATTACCTTGATTATGCCAGCCTTGAAATTTCAAAAAGATTGATTTAGAAAGAGGATAATTATATTTTTATATATAATATACATATACATATATGTAATATGTATATAATATATATAATATAATATATATACATATTATTATAATGTGTGTGTGTATATATATATATATATATATATATATATATATATATCAATGTGCTTATTGTTTCAAACAAGTGGGTCTGTAAAAAATTAGTAATTTCCTAAAGTTGGACCTTCTATGTCTTATTTTAATTAGAAGTTGCCTTTTTTATGATTTGATAGTAATAATACAGAAATTTAAATAACTTATTTGCATACATGAAGAGTGACAGTGACTCTGATGAGCAATGGAGTCACACTACTAAAAGCCTTTCAAGATAAACATTTATTAATAAGTAAAAATGAAGACATCAAAATTTAAACAATATCATGAATAAATCTCAAAATTCAATGCCTGAGATAGCTATGCATTTATTTCCTTCATTCTTTTTTAATGGGCAAATATCTACTCTTATACTTCCCAATGATAGAAGGAAATGAAATAACCATGTAGTCTCCAAAATTGTTTTCATGTGTAGATATTAAGATCCATGGTTTTCACAAATGATAACAAGGTATCAAATCTGATGTGATCACATCTAATCTGATCATATTTTCCTATTCTGTATGACAGTGGGAAAATTATACTATAGTTTTGAAAAGCCTACCACCAATATGTTTTGAAAATAAGTGTTTTGATAAACTCAAAGACTTGGTCATTATATAACGCTAAGAACTACCTTCCAATAACTGAAGTTAAGTCAGGATAACAAGGTAGTGAAAATTAACTTTCAGTAAGCAATTCGTTTCTCTTAAACTATCACATTTTAGAGACATTACAAGCACCCAGAGTGGATGATAGACTAAAAAAGCTCAGAGTCATGCAAATATGATTTGAATTCCTGATTTGCCAATTTCTAGCTGGATATCCTTTGGAAAATTAATTCATTTCTCTGAGTTTCAGTTTTCCTCATCTCTAAAACAGAAAGCTAAAACATAATTTACAGAGTGCTTGTCAGTATTAAAAATAATGTTAATAATTTGTATGAAATATTATGTTACCTAAGTGTTAGAAATAATGTTAATAAATATATTCATGTAAAATAATGCTAATAATAAAAATCCAGATGCTAGTGTACTGAATGAGAGTCATGACTGTTATGGAGGTAGTGGGGATGGTGCTGGGGGTGGTTTTTGAGGATCTTCCCCAAAAGGTCAAGATGATGCTAGTTCACAGGAGGAACACTTAGGCCCCCATTATCCTAGGGCCATTGATTACAGCCAGCCTCATGACAAATGTGAGCCTTTGCCAGTAGAGATGACCATATGTATGAATGTGATCACATGCCTTTCCATCTGTTGAGACCACCTGGTTGTTCATCCATTTTTATGTCCAGCTTTCAGTGAATCAACAGAAACAAATAACTGGTCAAAGAATGAGGAAAATCTAATTTTAGGATGAAGCACTTCAATTAATGTTCAAGTATTGCTAGATATAAAAAGCTTTACATTTAAAACATTCATTTTCTGAAACTCCCTAAAAGAACACAAATGACAACATTCTCTGAAATATCAAACTTCCAATATATCTAAAGCCAAAAGAATCCTTCAAGGAGAAATTGAGTATTTCCTAGGAAAGCTATGAACAAATTTAATTCTCAAGGAAAGTTGACATTTGCATTTCTTACATACTTATAAGCACTCAGTTGTGTGTGATTATTCATGCATAGAAATAAAGAAAAGAGTTGATGATTATCAGGTTTATTTCATATATGTCAATGGCCAAAATTGATAGCTCCATATACCCTACTAAACAGATTCTACTCACTCTGAGCACACTTTAAAAGTTTGCTTATTCTACGTCACTTTCATTCAGACTTTTGTTCATCTTTTTCCATCCTATCATAACTGTGAGCCCACCTACGTAAGAATGTTGGCACAGATAGTAAGTATATTTTACAGAACTTGTGCAGTAACCAACTGCAGTTAACAATGGCAAAGTAGTTCAGTCTATCCACCCACCACAAACCAAAATTAAATAAATACTGATAAATATGAGTCTTCTGCCAACTAACTCAAACTTGAGAAGCTTTCCTTTCTTGCGGCTGCATTTTTTGGTCAACTTGCAAGAGACTATTTCCTGCCACACAGGGCAGTGATTAGGTATTTATTAAACATAAGTTTTGGCAAGATGAAGACTTATATCATAAATGCCGTTGTACTCTAGTCCATGCTCCCACTCAGCACTGGAAACAACTTTCCATACTTCAAAATTATATTCCAGAATCTCACATAATATGTTTCAATTAAATGCTCATACAATAAATGAATCACAAAGTGAAAAATATGGCCTTACACATGATTCTGTAAGTGGATGTCATGGTGATTTTAAAATACAAGTTTTTACTTTGGAATATATTGAATTCCACTTAAGTCAAGCGAACATCTTCAATAGTCTCACCCACATGAATGGGGTAAAGATCTTTTGTGTAGGTGTTAAGCCTCGGGTTTGAAACTATGCTTAGATGAAATATTTTACCCAAGAGAAATGCTTCTAAAAGGTTCATGTGAATGATGCTTTTAAGTAAAAAGTTATATATAAAGTTAATTACATTTTAAATATGATAAAAGTGTTTTCTCTCTAAAGGACTATTGTAGCAAGCTTCTTGTTATAGGAAAACAAGTATTACTCATTGATTTGTTTGAGAAATTGGGTTTTCTATTAATTGGATTTATTTAAAATCAAACTTGTCAAAGCAAAATTTTAAAAAATTTAGTGTCATTTAAAATAGACCTTATTAAAAAATTGAAGTTGCTTTTGGACTGAAACCTTATTTTTAGTGAATCTATGAATCACCTTATATACTTTTCATGATGATGAAGTTATAACCAGCAAATCCTAAACCACTAAAGTAATCTAGGTCTCTAACAAAAATAAACACAAATAAGCAAGGCAGTAAATATGTAAACAAAACCATCGTACTAATGAACATGAATATAAACAACCATGAAAAAATAAATTTCAAATATTTTCTTTTAAATTTAGGTGTCTAGGTGACCTTGAGTGTTTTACTATCATTTATTTAACCTCCTAAAAATAAAGAAAAACAATGAACTCCATAGTGAATCTGTATGATATTGCCCACTCAGATCAAGCCCTGTTTCTGATGCAGCACAAAGTTTGCATCTGAATAACTGCTAATGATAAGAACTGAACACACTAAACAGAATTAGAAATGCACTTATATCAAAAGATTAGTCATTGTTGTGGAAGGGGTTGAACTTAGGCAATATCTGTAGAAGTGTTCTAATAATAATAATAAGGCTGAGTTTATTCTAGAAATTTCTTTAAAAACAAAACAAAACAAACAAACAAACAAAACACCTAAGTTGTTCATAACAACATTTATGCTTTTCTTTCATCTTACAATTTAAATTTCCTCTGTTTAATAAGTAATATTTATATATGACACCAAGAAGTACTTTGTATTTTTGTCATGCTAGAGAAATTTTAGTTTTTAGAATTGGGATATTATTGGTTTGATGGTTTTGCGAATTTGTTTTCTGAATAAGAGTGTCTTTACACATATTTCTCTTTTTCAGCATTTTCATCAAAATTCAGAGACTTCAGAAAAAGGTAAAACATACATGTACCCAATTTTAAAAAAAAACACAAGTTATAGAACCAAAGATGATTTATTTTTTTCAATTTTCATCCAAATATTATGGTAACACACACTAATTTTTTTTTGGGGGGGAAATTATTTGCTAAAACTTTTTACTGATGAAAGTGATTATCCTGCAAGTGAATAACTATCCACACTCTCTGAACTTTTAGCCTGACATTTGAAAAATAAAAAAAAGGAAAAAAGCAAGAGATCTATAAAAATTAAAGGAATACCGAAAATATCCTTATGACCCTTTCAGAAACTGTAAAATTTTATTTAGCTAATTATATTTTGATGTAAAAATGTCAGAAAAGTAACAGATGTCTTTCTTCAAAGTCACTAATTTCAAATTTAAAGTCAAGTTCTATTTGAAAGGCAAATTCAACATAACAAGCAGGAGGATTAGGTTCTGGAATAAGTAGTGTTCACAGAGGCTCTGAGTCTATAAAATTGCAAGCCACAGAAGGACTTTTCCTCTGTACAAAACAGTGCATGTGTGACAGTATGATGTAGAGAAAAGAGAAAAGCACAGTGACCTGCAATTTGGCAGAACTGGTTTTGAATTTCAACTCTGACACTTTTTGACCTTGTGAATTTAGAGAGTTAAACTCTTTGATCTTCAGTTTTCCTAATATACACAGAAGACATAATAGTATTTAATGAGCAGGGTGTGGTAAGGGTCATTCTTGTATGCACTGCCAAAATGAGGAAACAAAGAAGTGTGTCCCAAATGAAAAATTGGAGAGTACTCCAGAAAAAGAACTAAATGAAATGGAGGTAAACAATCTACCAGAGACAAAGTTCAAAACAATGCTTATAAGGATGCTCAAGGAACTTAGTGAAAACTTCAACAAAAAGATAGCAAGCATAAAAAAAGGATATAGAAACCATAAAAAAAGAACCAGTCAAAAGTGAAGAAGACTATAACTGAAATGAAGAATTCACTAGAAGGAATCACCAGCCGACTAGATGAAACAGAGAACTGAACACCAGCGATTTGAAAGACAAGGTAGCATAAAATACCCAATCAGAACAGTAAAAAGAAAAAAAGAATTTTAAAAAATGAGGATAGTTTAAGAGACCTCCAGGACAACATCTAGTGTAACAACATTCGCATCATAAGGGTACCAGAAGGAGAAGGGGGAAAGCAAAAGATTAAGAACAAATTTGAAAATATAATGACTGAAAACTTTTGTAAGCTGGCAAAGAAGTAGACATACAAGTCCAGGAAGCACAGAGTCCTAAACAAGATGAATCCAAACAGGCCCACACCGAGACACATTATAATTAGAATGGCAAAGGTTAAAGACAAAGAGAGAATCCTAAAAGCAGCAAGAAAAAAAGCAAGAAATAAGGGAGCTCCCATAAGATTGTCAGCTGATGTCTCAACAGAAACTTTGCAGGCCAGAAGTGATTGGCAAAAAATATTCAAAGTGATGAAAAGCAAGGACCTACAACCAAGGATAATCTACCCAGCAAGGTTATCATTTAAAATTGAAGGGTAGATAAAGAATCTCCCAGACAAGAAAAAGCTGAAGGAGTTCATCACCACCAAACCAGTATTACAAGGAATGTTACAGGGACTTCTTTAAGATGGAAAAACAACAACAACAAAAAAAACATCAAAACTATTAATAATAAAATGGCAATAGCTACATATCTATCAACAATTACTTTCAATGTAAATGCATGAAATGTTCCACTCAAAAGACATAGGAGGGGTGAATGGATAAGAAAACAAAACCCTCACATATGCTGCCTACAAGAGACTTACTTCAGATTGAAAGACACAAACAGTTGGAAAGTAAAGGCATGTAAAAAAATATTTCATAAAAATGGAAACAAAAACCGAAAAAAACAACAAAAAAAAGCTGGGGTAGCAATACTTACCGTGTTTCCCCGAAAATAAGACCTAGCCAGACCACCAGCTCTAATGAGTCTTTAGGAGCAAAAATTAATATAAGACCCAGTCTTATATTTATATAAGACCAGATATATATAATATAATATATATAAATATATTATAATATATATATAATAATATAATATAATATAATATAATATAATATAATATAATATAATATAATATAATATAATAAATATAATATAATATAATATAATATAATACTGGGTATAATATGATATAATACCGTGTCATATTAATTTTTGCTCCAAAAGATGCATTAGAGCTGATGGTCCAGCTAGGTCTCGTTTTCGGGGAAACAAGGTATATCAGACAAAACAGACTTTGTTTTTAAAACAAAGACTATAATAAGAGATAAAGAAGGAACCAGTAATCCCACTTCTGGGTATTTATCTGAAGAAATCCAAAACACTACTTTGAGGGGACGTGTATATCCATATGTACATTGCAGCATTGTTTACAATGGCCAAGATGGGGAGGCAGCCTGGGTGTCCATCAATGGAAAAGTGGATAAAAAGGAGGAGTACATATATACAATGAGATATTGCTCGGCCATGGAAGGGAATCAGTTCTTGCCATCTGCAAGGCATGGGTGGACCTGGAGGGTATTGTTCCAGACAGAGTGGTGTGTCAGACAGAGAAAGACAGATGAAATGTGATTTTGCTATTACGTGGAATCTAAAGAACAAAATAAACAAAATAGAAACAAACTCATAGATACAGAAAACATTTTGATGGCTGCTGGCAGGAGGGGGTTGAGAATGAGTGAAAAAGGGGAAGGGATTAAGAAGTACAAAAGGAATTATAGTTACAAAGTAGTCTTGGAGATGTAAAGTAAAGCATAGGGAATATAGTCAATGGTAATAACTATGTATAATGTCAGGTGGGTACTAGATTAGTCAGGGGAATCACTTCTTAAATTACATAAACATTTAAACACTATGCTGTACATCTGTAATTAATTTAAAATAATACTGAATGCCAACTGTAATTGAAAAAATGTAAAAGGGGGTTAAGGGTGAAGGACAATAAGTGGTCCAAATTTCCAGGTATAAAACAAATGAGCCATGGGGATGTAACGTACAGCATAGGGAATATAGTCAATAATATTATGATAATGTGGTACAGCGTCAGATGGTTGCTGGACTTATCATGGTGACTACTTCTTCAGCTGTATAAATCTTGAGTAACTATGTGTACCCCTGAAATAATGTAATATTCTATGTTAGCTATATTTTTAATAAAAACCTTTTAAAAAACTACACATAAATGTTCCCAGAGACTTATATTCTATACTAAATCATCATAGATTCTAATGAATGCATTTTAATTACATATTGTCATCGTTTATTTCATACCATAACATTTTCCCAAGAAGATCAGGTGTAATAAACATTATTTCTTCATATTTCACCACCAAGCCCAGTATCTTGAGTTCTTAATACATTTCTGATGATGTTTGAAATGCACCATTCATTGGGAATGCTGAAAATAAAGCATAATGCATATGCACAACTCTCTATAATACCTGTAAGAAGATTATAACCAAGAACTGTAGTTCTGCCCCAAAAGTAGAGTTTGAATAATTAATGAAATAAGTAAGATTCCTCAAAATATATGCTGGGGCTTGAATTAATAAGATCTCTGATCCAACTTTATGATTCACTTGAGATGTGTAATAATAATAATAGTAATAATAATAATACACAAGAATGATATTATTAACAAGAAGTTTGTGCTTCCTGCTTCAGAGTACAAATAGTATAATATAGGGACCATGAAACAAGATGTTTCTATAAATTTATAATTTTCTGACGCCTGTTGTTCAGGAGAATCCCTGTTGGTTGGCCTCCAGAGTGTGATGACGCCTCTTTTAGGACTATTTTTATGTTCCTTTACTCTTCTATCTCATTAATTGCTACTGCTGATTTCTCAGAGAATTTTAATTAGAGCTCGTTTACTGTGCTTGTCCCCTCAGGCTGTTTCACAAAAAGGCACAATTTTAGAAGCACCGCAAGTAAGTAAAATTTGGCCATATAATAAATTTTGCACAAGATTATGAATAACTAAGTGAATAATAGCATACACTGAACAACACAAATGTTTAGTTATGGACAGAGCTGCTGAGGGGCCGGATGTGGGAAGAAACTGGCCTCTCTCCTGTGAGTCCAAATGCCTGAATATCGGAACACTGCAGACTACTGCAGGGAAAAGCTAGCTCTTTCTGCTATCTTCTTTTCAAAACAACTAGAAACCCAAAAGCAACTTAGGTTTCAGAAACAACTCCTGCGGAAGTGTGTGTGTTTGAATAAACAACAGTGCAGCGTGACTTCCCCCGGCACCAGCTGGAGACAAATCACAGCAGATTTTAAGAACATAATTGCTCATGTCGTGCTTCCTTGTTCTCTCAGCCTCTCCTTGGCTGCCTGGGAGCTCAGATGCGTGTGCTGGGCTCTTCTCGGCGGTGACCGACAGTGGAGGTGGGGAAGCCCCGAGCACCAGGACTTGGAGCCTCACAGGCTGAAGCGCCAGCGTGGGGGGCGCACCCCGGGCCCAGCATTGGGACAGGTGAGAACCACTGTCCATGGTCATCCCGCGGAAGAGGAACCTGGAGTCTGGAGAAGTGGTGTCCAGGATGGACCACTACAAAGCCAAGGCCACGCAGCCTGTCTTCCTCATCCTGCACTCTCAGTACCATGTGGACGCTTCCCTGGAAAAGGACTGCACTGTGAGCCTGCTAGGTCTCCACCTTGTAAATGTGGGGTTTAAGTTGAATAAACGCCTCCCAGACGGCTGTGAAGTCAGTACAACCTGCTGAGGGAAGCACCTCATCGAGGTCGACCAGCGCTGTCTCACCGAAGGCAGAAGACGGAAGGCGGAACGGGGAGGCTGTGCGGGATTTCCAAGAGGAGCCCGAGGGCAACTTCTGGAAAATCACCCAGCAGACGCCAAGCCGCAGGAAGACGGTTACTAGATCTTCATCTACCATGCCAGTGTCATCCACTACGTCGCGTCCAAGGCACACCAGTTCCCTCCAGAAGGGTGACTCCACCTTGCACAAGACTATGGCATTATTACCCATCTGGTGGCCCAGTAGTGCTCTGTACCCTCAGGGACACAGGGTTCAGGTGCTTGACAAGATGTCCCACTCCTGAGGGCCGCCCCAAGGCCCCGCTCTGCTCCTGAGCCCTGTGCCCAGCTCTTCCAGTGTGGAAGCCGCCAAGAATCTCTTCTTTCCATGGGCCATGCTGCAGTTACATTTCATTTCTCCAGGACTTAGTGGTGGAAAAGTAGACATGTCTAAAATGCAGCATTTCAGTACTTATTTCTGGTCAAAGTTGGACAAGGGAAACATTGAGATCAGATCAGACTGATTTCCTTCCCATGGTTTTCTGCCTTACTCTCCACTACCAGGACGAGACTGTGGGGGTTAAGGAGGCCTGCCTCAAGGACTTGATGAGGCCTGACAAATGCCATCACTGTAGGGACCAGAAGCAGATGGCACTAAGAGGTCTTTGGTTATGACCACAGCTAGCCATGTGACCCACCTCACCTCCCTTTCTAGGTTCTGTCAGCAAAGCCCTTCAGGAACAAGGGACAGAGGAAAGAAAGGAGGAGGGGGGGGGGGGACCAGATAATTTTATTCATAGCATTTCACTTCATACGTTCTTTTCATCTCATAAAACCCTTTTGTCACTTAAATTTCTGTCAATTGAAGATTTTCTTTATCTGGATAAAAAATAATGTTTTGTGCTTTTATGTTTTAGTTTATTCTTCCTTTAACTTTTAAAATACCACTACAATTGAATACTAAAACAAAAATAATTGCAAGTAGTGAACATATTAATGATTATAATCCTTCATTCATTCACTACTGCATACAAAATGCCAGCTATTCACTGGCCCCATTAAGAGGTCTGACACTGAACACCAGCTGTAGGATGATGTTCCCCATTCTCATAAGTTTCTCCATCTTTCCTGATTTGAATCAAAGGCCACCAGTTCTACTTGGTCCATTTCATCAGTCTCTTCTACTTCCTTCTACCTCTCAGGTAGAAATTTTTCCAGCAAAGAGAGTTTATCAGGAGAAATAAAGTCATTCTTGGGAAAGTTTACCTCAAATTAATTGATTAGGTGGCCCTTTTCATATGACCTACAATAAATGAGCATGACTTTATTCAGCACACACTTAAGAACTATTTGCTCCTTTCCTTAGTCTTTTTTTTTTCTTCTTCTTTTTTTTTCTTCTTCCCGCATGACACTTCAAGCCACTTTTAGGAAAAAATCAATAGACTTCCTTTAAATTACCAATGGTAAAACTCCAGGAAAGCATTGTTTTGATTTTTAGGAGATTTAGTAAACACCATAAATCATTTCAAGCACACTTCAGATTCCAGCCATGTATTGCTACCATTCTCTTTTTACAGCAGTACAATGTATATATTATATGATTAGTGTTCGGTTAATGGCGAACATCATAGCATAATCAAATTTATGATGATTACCTTTTTAGATAGAATTTGTTTGAAGAATGTATAAGCCATATAGAAAACATGTTTCTTGTCCGGAAATTGATTCTAAACAATAATAACCCAAACAAAAACTATTGCAAATTTCAGTTGATCAGAATGCCGAATTAATAATCCAAAACTCTGATGTGTGATTAAAGACTATGCTTCCAAAATTTCTACAACTGAAGATATGAAAGCTTATTGATTATCTACACTACTAGCAGCTAACACAGGCTGTAATAGATGCACAGATGGCTAATTGGCTTTAGTTGGTGGAGGGTCATTTTAATTAAATTTTATTATAAAAAAAAACTTCAAAGTTATAACAGACAGCTAATAATAAATATGGCCCTTCACAGATGACCTGATTTCTATCACTCCCTACCCCACCAGGCTTAATAGAAAAAGTGACAACTGAACTATCCACATCCATCTACCAGCTAATTCGTGTCTATTGCAGCAGCTTTTATGAAGATTTCCAGCCTCTAAATGCATCTGATAGTGTTTCCTTTGTAAATCCTGGTCTCCATTCCCACCTTAGCTTCACAGTGTATGCAGCTCACAACATTCCAGACACCTGGGTGCACAGGTGAGTGGTGGTGAGTTTTTTACAAAAGTGGTAATATTTACATAGCTTCTAATTAGAATATAATTTGTCTTGTTTGCAGGAGCAAATATTTCATAAAATTTTGAAATATAATCAGCATAAACCTTATTCTTAAAATCATTTTTAAAAACTTTATTCCTAATACATATTCCTTTTCCCTCAAGTCTTCTCCCATTCTCCATATTAAAAATAACTGCATATTGTCAATATATCATTATGGGAACAGAAAATGCTCATCCTACTTAGTGATTATCCTAAAATTTTCTTTTTTTCATGTTTAAATCTAAATGACTAATGCCAATTAAAAGAAGACACAAAGAGAGAGCTGGCATACATACATACAGGAAGATGGAGAGTAATTAAAAATAGGGGAAAAAATCACTCTAATCACCATCAGTTGTAAGTGATAAATATTTTGTGAGATTAATACCTTGATAAAGTGGGAATTAGCCTAGAGTTATTTGAGTTACAATAGAAAGTAACCACAATTATGCATGGAACATCATCAGAATTTAGTTTGACTCTATTATTTAGTATTTTCTTGAATAACATAGGGTAATATTATAATAATTTTTAAAATCCCTTATGGGTTAAATCTATAAGATAATACTGATTAAATCAATTAAAGTTGATAAGATAATAGTAATTTATTAATGAATTCATTGTACCCACTGCATTTAGCATCTCAAAGAAAAGCCAAAAGAAACAATTTTAGTAAAAACAAATAATTGTTACATTGGCCTGTATTTTTACAAATAACTGAACTGTACATATATTTATAGAATTAATTTAATGGAAGTTTTACCTTTTTATGTAAAAACAAACACTATCTACCTATATATCTCTCTATACACATTTCTTTAGCACCCATACGATGATTTCTTTATGCCTTTTCTCTTTCATAATTTTATAAAGAATTTTAAAGCGCTGATGTATAACATAATAAATTGCTATTCTAAGGAATGTTCTAATATTTATTCACTAATATACTTAATTTTAATTCACATTAAAAAGACTACATAGTCAGATAAATAGACATAAAGCTATATGCTGTTGTACAGCATGGTGTAACAGTTTTGTTCATATTTTTCTATTATTTTTTATTCTGTTTCATTTACTAATGTTCTAATCTTTATTGTTTCCTTCCTTTTATTAACTTTAGGCTTAGTTTGTTCTTCCTTTTCTGGTTCCTTGAGTATAAAGTTCTGTTGTTTATTTGTGATCATTTTTCTTTAATGTAGGCATTTACTGCTATAAACTGGTCTCAGTCCTGCTTTTGCTGCATCTCATAAGTTTTTGTATGGTGTGTGTTCATTTTCATCTTTCTCAAGATATTTTTTAATTTCCTTTTTGATTTTTTGTTTCACCCACTGATTATTCAAAAGTGTTAATTTTCAATAACTTCTGAATTTTCCAATTTTCTTTCTACTATTAATTATTAGTTCATTCTCTTTGGGTCAGAAGATATACTTGGTATGATTTCAATCGTCTTAAGTTTGTTAAGACTTGTTTTGTGACCTAACATGTGATCTATTCTGGAGAATGTTGCATGTGCCCTGGAGAAAAATGTGTATTCTCCTGCTGTAGGGTGGAAAGTTCTGTACATATCTGTTAGGTTCATTTGGTCTATAGTGTTGACTAAGTCCTTTATTTCATTATTGAGCTTCTTTTTGGTTCTATCCATTTTAACCAGTACTGAGATCATCTGATATTATTGTGTTGCTGTCTATTTCTCCCTTCAATTCTGTCAAAGTTCGCTTAATATATTTGCTCCAATTTAGGATGCATAATATTTACAATTGTATCTTCTTGACACATTGACCCCTTTATCATTATTTAATGTTTTTGTCTCATGTGACAGATTTTGACTTAAAGTCTGTTTTGCCTGTTGTAAATATGGCCACTTCTGCTCTTTTTAGATTGCCATTTGCATGGAACATCTTTTTGTGTCCTTTCACTTTCAACCTACGTGTGTTCTTAAATCAAAAGTGACTCTCTTGTAGACAGCATATAGTTGAATCTTGCATTTTTATCCATTTTGCTATGCTATTTCTTTTGATTGCAGAGTTTAATTCATTTACATTTAAATAATTAATGATAGGGCAGTACTTTATATTGCCATTTTTTCATTGTTTTCTATTGATTTTGCAGTTTTTTGTCCGTCTTTTGCTCTCTTGCTGTTTTCCTTTGTGTTCTGTTGATTTTTGGTAATAGCATGCTTCAATTCCTGTCTCATTTTCTTTTGTATTATCTTCTACCAGTAGGTTTTTTTCTTTGCAGTAATCATGGACCTAACATAAAACATCTTATATTTCAAACACTCCATTTTAAGATGACAATAACTTAGCTTCAATAACATACAAAAATTCTACTCTTTTCTTCTCCCCTCACCACAGTTATTGATATCGCAAATTACACTTTTTGATACTTTACATGTTTTATAATTATAGTTTTCTAATGCTTTTTTTCCTTTCAATTCTATACCAGAGTTAAAAGTGGTTGATGCACCACCATTACAGTATTACAGTATTCTGTATTTGTTTATATATTTATCTTTACTTGTGAGTTTCACACATTTATACGCTTTCATGTTGCTCTCTATTATCCTTTCATTTCAACTTGAAGGACTGCCTTTCACATTTTTTGTAAGTCATGTCTGGTGGTGATGAACTCCCTCAGCTTTTGTTTATCTAGGAAAGTATTTATTTCTCCTTTGTTTTTGAAGAACCCTTTTGCCAGATGTAATATTCTTGATTGACTTCTTTTTTTTCTTTCAGAACTTTGAATATATTATCCCACTCCCTTCTGGCCTGCAAGGTTTCTACTGAGAAATATGCTGATAAATTTATGAGACCTCTATTTTGAAATGGCAGATCACTTTTGCTGATTTCAAAATTTTCTCTTTCACTTTTGATAATTTGATTTTAATGTGTTTTATTCTGCTCTTCGTTAGGCCCACCCTAGTTTGGTCCATTGGGTTTCTTGAATTTACATGTCCATTTCCTCCCCTATAATTGAGAAGTTTTTAACCATTATTACTTCAGATAAGCTTTTTGCCTTTCTCTCTGTCTTCTCCTTCTGGGACTCACATAATGTGTATATTGATCCAGTTGATAGTTTCCCATAAATCCTGTAGGCTTTCTTCATTCTTCTTCATTCTTTTTTCTTTTTGTTTCTATGACTGGATAATTTCAAATGACCTATATTCAAGTTCACTGATTCTTTCTCTGCTTGATGAAGTCAGCTCTTGAATTCCTCTAGTGTTTTTTGTTTGTTTGTTATTTCAATTTAGTTATGGTAACAAAATTTCCAAAATTTTTGTGGTTCTTTTTTATATTTTCTCTTTGTTAATATTCTCATTTTTCCCCATGCATCATTTTCATGAGCTTGCTGAACATTATCATGATAGTTACTTTTAATTCTTTATCAGGCAACTCATATATATCAATTTCTTTAAGGTCAGTTTCTAGAGATTTATTTTGTTCCTTTTGTTGGTCCATAATTCCCTCTTTTTTTCTTCATGTGCTTGTTACTTTTTATTGGTATATCTGCATTTGAAAAAATAGCTCTCTCTCTGTCTTTATGGATTGGTTTCATACAGAGAAATAATATCACCAATTAGCCTAGCTAGAGATTCTAGGGGTTTTTCAAACCTATTCTGTGGGTGCATCTGCTCTGGATTTTCATGTTTAAATTCCCAATTAGAGAAGTTTGCTTCTTTCTTTAGGAGCTTGTAACTCTTATTCTGTCTAGTGACTGTCTATGCCACTGCAGGTTTACTGGTGCTCCTGTAAGTTGTGCAATTCTTTTTTTGTACTCAACTATTCCCAGAAATATAGGGTACGCCAGGTCACATCAGTGTACTGAGTGGAGTGACACAGGAACTAGTTGTTCATACATCTCCATGAAAAAAAACAGATGTACATTCCATTCTTTCCATTCCCTTCTCCCTCCATCCCCACCAATGGGGAGGCCACCAAGCTTTAACAGCCCCTTTCTGGTGTCTTGCAGACCCTCTGGAGTAGCTGCAAGCTGCCTGGCTCTTTTTTGTTCTCAGTAGCCCATGGTCCCCAGGCATGTAGAGTATGTCAGATCCTGTCACCTCAATAAAAGAGATATGACAGAAACCAGTCCCTCAGGCAATCCCCCAGAAGCTGGAACACTGGACACATTCTCCAACTCTTTCTCTCCCCAGGGAGAAGCCAGGAATTGGGGTTTTTCTCCTATTTATTTTGCACTGAGTTGGGGGAAAGACAGTGATAAGTGAGTATGTACTAGTTCAGACTACCACCTTTGTTTTCAGAGGCCCCAATCTGACACCCATTCCTATACAGCACTTAGTTTCAGGCAAAATAGAAACCAGTCTCTTGGATAGTTCCCTAAAATGCCTGAATGCTTGATGTATGTTGTAGTCTTCTCTTTCCCACCCAAAGAGAAGCTGGGTGTTGAGAGTTTCCTTCTGATCTGCTAGGGGAGGAGCTCTGGAAAATGAATACCATGAATTTTCCGATTGATTTCTATGTGGCTGGTTTTGCACTTGCCTGCAGTGCAGGAGCCTCTTAACTTTTTCTGAATTTTTCACAAAAGAACTAGATCTATGTATTACTGTTGAATTGGAGTCTCTCTGGGGGAAGGAGGATCTGGGGCTTCCTATTCTGCCATCTTGCTGACATCACCAACATAAATTATTAAAGTAGTTTTTAAAGCATACTTATACGGTCAAACAAGTTATCATTTGACTTTTACCTATGAAAATAAATGACCCATATAGAAAACTGTTTCCTTGATAGTGTTTAGCTTACTGAATCAATGTTGTTTCTTTTTAGCTATAAAGCATTTTCTTTTTCCTGTGGGCTTACATATGCTGGAAAGAAACTGTGCCAAGTGAGAAGCTACAGAAATATTCCAGTCAAAAAACTGTTTTTCTTCTTGGTCAACTGGAATGAAACGTAAGTTTAATCTTTATTCTGGCAGGATCATTTATCTAATAAAGATCAGGAGCTTTAGCTTTTTTTTTTTTTCAGTGTTGTGATAAATACACTACGGCTAATGGATAACTGATTATTCAATTAAACAGATTAAAAATCCATTTAAAAACCTAGACAAGTGTCCAATCCACATTATTCAACTAATCAAAGAGGGAAATTGGAAACAAAGGAAAATTATTAATCATTCATAGGCTGTGGATAAAAGTATTTCCCTCTATTTAGAGTTGCAGGGAGGTAGATTCCAGATATAACAAAGAATAAATAAATTACCAAATATCATATATAATATAATCCCAATTTTCTAACAAAAGCCTAATACAAATTTGTTTAAACAATCAACTCTTTTGACAATAATTATCTATGGACTGTGTAAATTGCCATCTAATTTGGGGTGACTAGCTCTTACTTCTCCATTTTATAGATTTATTCTATCAATAAGGAAAAGTATCACCTGACACTGTCCATGCCTGCCTCCTCTCTTCTGTTTCCCCCGACCTCAGGCCCTTTCTTTCTCAGAGTTTCAGAGGGCTCATAGGCCCCATGGCTCTTTCATGGTTACTTATTCTTTTCCTTGCTGTTCCTATGACACTACTCCACTGTCTCTCAGCCATTTCTCTGGTGTCTCCACGGCTCACTTATAGCCAATTTTCTTCCCACCTAAAGTAGAAAAAAAAACAAAAAACTTCTCATTCCACTTGCCATCAGCCCTTTCAGAAGGCCTGGTTTTCTTGGGAAAATTTTAATTCCCAATATTGTACTTTCCTATTGATAAATTGCCAACATTTCTAGGAGTCTTACAACGATGTTAGATAACACCATTTATCCCACTCTTAGTGTTATCTCAATCAATGGAGACATGTCCTGAGACACAACATCTAGCCTTTAATTCTTACATATTTCATGGTTCTTCCCATCCCAAAGTAAATCCTCCTTATTCCAGGAGTGTAACAGCCTTTATCTCCTCTTCTCGTGTTAAGGTTCTTAATTCCTTTGACCAAATATCTGACTTTCAATTGCAAAACCCCATTGCATTGCACAGAGTCAGTTCTATTTGTAAAATTCTTCAATGGTTCCCCAATTTCTATAAGGTAATGTACAAATCATTTAGCACAGCACAGAAGCCCCTCTGTGGTTTGACCCCTGCCTATCTCTGAACCTTTATCTCTGGAGTTAGTCCCACTCCTGCCCCAGCCACTCTCTGTATCTGATCTACTTACCCTAAATGTGAATCAAGAAATTACAACTCTACTAAGGGTCCACAGTCTGTCAAGAGCACAATGCCTTTAATGCCCACCTTGGGAACACCTAATTGTATGTCAAGATGCTCTTCCACCTTCTCCATAAACCCTTTCTGTTTTATTCAAAAAAATTGACCACGTTTTTGTTCATTGATTGGTTTAAACCTCAAACTACTCTCGTATGATCCATTATTGAATGTGTTTGTTCATATTTCTGTTTGTTTCTGCTAAATGATAAACACATCTTTTGTTTTTTACTTAAAAAATGTTTCATTCTATCTCTAGCAGCTAACACAGCACCAGACAGAATAAGAGTCCAGTAAGTGTTACTGGACAAATGAATGAATTCCATGTTATTAGTGTCTCCTCAAAAATGTTATTAAGGGCCGGCCCGGTGGCTCAGGCGGTTAGAGCTCCATGCTCCTAACTCCAAAGGCTGCCAGTCTGATTCCCACATGAGCCAGTAGGCTCTCAACCACAAGGTTGCCAGTTCAATTCCTCGAGTCCCACAAGGGATGGTGGGCTCCGCCCCCTGTAACTAAGATTGAACACAGCACCTTGAGCTGACCTGCCACTGAGCTCCCAGATGGCTCAGTTGGTTAGAGCGTATCCTCTCAACCACAAGGTTGCCAGTTTCGACCCACACAAGGGATGGTGGGCTGTGCCCCCTGCAACTAGCAACTGGCAACTGAACCTGGAGCTGAGCTGAGCCCTCCACAACTAAGACTGAAAGGACAACAACTTGACTTGGAAAACCAATAAAGTCCTGTTCCCTTTCCCCAATAAACTCTAAAAAAAAAAAAAAAAAAAAAAAAAAAAAGTTATTAACCAGCTCAATTACTAAAATTATTTCTGAATTAATTAAAACTTATTCCTGGTTGTTTCAAAAACACAGATTCACTTTCAAATAACAGCTGTGTTCCATCAATTAAACAATTCAAGAGAGAAACCTAAAACTAAAGTCAATTTCAAAAAAAATCTCAAAATAAATAGAAAATCATTCATGTTGTTAAAATAACTACATAAATATTTTTTTCTTTTCCATCAAGACCACACAAGTGTTATATTTCTTTGTGAAAATTTCTTTGATACTCCCAGTAGTTACTCAATCCAAAATTATTTTCATTTTATATTATGTTCACTAAAAATATTGATTTACCATTTTCTAGGTGCCTATAGCATTCTTCATATATTTTGTTAATATGTGCCATTACATTATAATTGATCATACATTTAATTACCGGACTGTGTACTTAAGGACAGAAACTGTGTTGTTTAATAATATGTAGCATAGTTTTTGACCACCTATTATATTCCAATCATCACAGTATAGCCCAAATATATATTATCTCATTTCAGAAACAAAAATACATAGCAGGTATTGTCATTTCCATTTTACAGATCAGAATATTGATGTTTATGAGATTAATTAACTTGCCCCAGATTCCACAACCAATAAATGGCAGAACTAGTGCTCAGACCCATTCTGATTCCAAAGCTGATGTTTCACTGTGATTTCCAACTGTTTCTTACAACACATAAAATCTTAGGCAGAGTATTTATATTCTACAAATAGTTCTCATATCTTAAGTTAAAATAACAAAACAAAACTCTACTGCATTCTTCTATCAACAGTTAACTTTTTTTTTTCTTTTTCTCTCTGCTTTGCAGCAAAACCTTTCCAAAGAGTTTTCTATAATTACTTTCTTTAATTTTTTTCTCTGCTCTGAAACATATTCCAGTCAGGCTTTCATCACCTCTGCTCCTCTAAAATTGCCCATTAGAGTTACCAGTGACACGCATAGCAAAATCTAATGTTTGTTAATCAGTTTTCATCTTATATAATCTATTAGGAACTGTCGTCACTGTTGATCTCACCCTCCATCTTGAAATATGCTGTCCACTTGGTTCCCGCATTTTTTTAGCTTTCCTCCTCCCTCATTGGACATACTATCTCCTCCATCTTCTTTTCTTCTTCCAGACTGATAATGATCTTAGCCCTTAAGCTTCTTCTCTGTTGTATCTATCCTTACTCTTCTAGTTTTCTTTTATAGTCATGTAGCTTTAAGTGCCATCTATATGCTAATAACTCCCAAATTTATATCACCACCCTAGGCATTAGTCATAAACTCGACATGTCTAAGACTAAACTCTTGATCTTACATCCAAACTTGTTCCACACATGGATAGCCACTCCAGATGATCATTTCCAGTTCCAATTGTTCAGGTCAGAATCTCCTTCTCTCAAACCATGTGTCCAGGAAATCTTACTGTCTCTCTCCTCAAAATATTCCCAGAATATTACTTCTCATCATTTTCATTGATCTAGGCCACCATCATCTCTCCCCTCTATTAACACAGTAGCTTTGCAGTGGTCTCCCTACTTCCCTTAGACTTTTAGAATCTTTCTCACACAGCAGCGAAAGGGACTTTTCTCAAAATGTAAGTCAAGCCATGTCATTATTCTGTTTAAAAATCTGTTTCACTCAAACAAAAGTTAAAATCCGTACAATGGTCTATTGTTATATATCAGTATTAGTAGGAAAATTCTAAATGATGTCAGCTTTTAAATCTCTCATTTTACTATCAAAAACTTACTCTGGTATTAGGAAAATTGTCTCATATAGGATAGAAATGTGTTTAAAAAAATTTAATGTTTATTCATTTTTTCAGTAGTAGAGTAGGACAAACATGGTTAAAATTTCAGATCTGTGCCAGCTGCTTGAATAACAAGAAACAATGTGACTTCACTTATTGAATTGCTTCTTACAGTATTTTTCTTCCTTTTTTTTCATCTAAAAGTTTATTCCTTTGATTTTTTAATAGCCATGTAGAAAGTTACAAAAAGGTTTCTCAGTGAATATGAGATTAGTCTGGCTTTAAAAATCTATATGTATTTAAGAAATGAATAAATAACTATTTAGAAAACATGTATTCTTAGCCCAGATTAATTTATTTTTATTAATAAAAATGAGAGAATCAAGGTTGGCAGTAACTATCCACTGTAACTTATAGATTTTTTGTCATTTTTTATATGAAAATCTGACTAATAAGTGAAGTTATACATGAAGAAGCCAAACTCACTGGGAGGAAAAAAAAAAAAACTATTCTAGATTATGTGAGGAATAAAGTGAATTGTCTATGTACTTTTCTCAGAATACCATTTTCTAAATCTCCATCTGATTATAGCCAACTTACTCTTTAAGACCCATTTCGAGTTATTTCCTGCCTTCCCCCATTCTCTGAGAAAATGTTAACCATTTTTTCCTCTGTGCTTACAAATAGTAAATGTTCTAGTTATTGTAATTTTTAAAAATAAGCTTACATGTAAAAATTATAATTATAGCAATCTCCATTGATTGAGTAACTAGTCTCATTACTCCACATATTTATTCTATATTTCCATTTTTATAAAATTAAACACAAAAGTTCAAGAGTATGCCTCAATTCAAATATTTAAATAATTTTATCACATAGCATTATACAATAAGAAAATATTTATGAAAATATCATTGCAATTGGGTAGATAATCTGCTTTCTTTTATTTTAGGATAAATTTTCCTCTTGAATTAAAGTCACTTCCGAGGGAATCCATGCTTACTATAAAACTGTTTGGGATTATCTGTGCAACCAACAATGCAGAATTACTGGCCTGGACTTGTCTTCCACTGTTTCCAAAAGAGTAAGTATATAATGTGCAATTAATAAAGTTCCCATCTCAGTAAAAACCTCCTTGGAACTAAATATTTTGCAGTATATGGCATAATGGGAAAATCAAGAAGACGTTTTATCTTAAAATTGAGGTAGCTCAATATAAATCAAGACTAATGAAAGTGAGACTGAAAAGAAAAATGTAGAAATGGCTTTGAGAACAGGCCTCATGTTCAACTTGTCCACTGGATCATTTACAATAATGAAAAAGTACTGGCATGACCCATTACTATTGATTTTCCTTCTCTAACTAACCAACTTCTATGCATTTAATACTTCAAAATTATTTAGCTCGATACTGCCATCTAGAAACAATGTAAATCATGGAATTCTGGCTGAAGTAAAATTATACAACACAACTGCTTTACTGACCTTTTGTTACCAATAAGAAATATTTGGGGAGATCATCAAAATGGAGGTGTGAGGTGAGCCTCTATAAATCTTCCCTGGAATTTACAACAAATGGAACAACTATAACTCCACAAAGGACTCCCTGCACAGCAGACAGGCAAGACCAAGAGGACCACTACTAAATTCACCTGAAGGTGGGCGAATCACATGAGATGGGGAGGAGGGAAGGGAGAAGTATAGATACGGAGCCACATGGGCACAGGACGCAGACCTAGCTCAGTGCTCCGAGCTTGCTGCATCCCGGAACTACCCCAGCTGCAGGAGAGGGAAGACTGCTAGGGCTCCGCTTATCGCCCACAGGGCTGAGGGGGCAGCATATAACACGGCTGAACCCAACGCTCACAGCAGAAATCTCGGAGCAAAGACTGAGGGAAGAAGGCTGAAAATGGTGGTTTAAGCCCTCACTGCGGAGCAGAGAACAGAAGCCTTAGGCACTGAGACTAGCCGCCTCCTTCCTACCCTCCCAGAGCCTGCCCCTCCCCCACCTTCCCGGTGCTAGAAGCAGAACAGTAGCAGTGTCAGATCAAAAGAACAGAATATTTGCTGTTCTGAGAGCTGTGGACCGCACACACAGATTTGCAGCCTAAGTAGTTCTGGCAAAGGGGAAGGAGCTGTGGAAGCAGTACCGGCTGTGGTGGTGGTTGCCACCATTGCTCTGGGCCACCTCTCACAACTCACCCTGCTCCTCACCCCTCCTATCTGGGTGAATCCCTGCTGGAGTAAACAGAACTGGTGAATCATATGGGCTCTGAATCTGGTTCAGGAAGAGCTTTGGAACTTCAAAAGCTCTCTGCATACCCACATGGATACTGCGCCCTGTGACTCAGATGAACTATTATCAGAGGAGAAGCCTATTTCCCAGGGAATCTCCCCATTGTGTGAGAAGCTGAAACAGTGCAGCGAAAACATAGCACTACAATGTGAGAGAGGAAAAAAAAACGCTGCAGTCGGAAAGAAAACAAAACATTCTACCAACAAGTACTGGAAAACAAAAGAAAGACCTCTTCCTATCAACCTGTTGCAGAAGCCACTCCTGTAGATGTCTAGGAAGAGAAATAATAAATCAGTAATTGCCATGAATAACCAAGGCAACAAGACAGCTCAGAAAGAAAGTGAAAAGTCTCCAGAAAAGGAACTTAAAGATATGGAAATATGTGACTTAAATGACAGAGAATTCAAGATTGCAGTTCTGAAAAATTTCAAAGAGATGCAAGAAAACACAGAAAGACAATTTAGTGAACTCAGAAACACAATCAAAGAACAACATGGGCATTTTAAAAAAGAGATTGAAATTTTAAAAAAGAACCAAATGGAATTTCTGGAGATTAAGAACTCAATAGAAGAAATTAAGAATGAAATAGCCAGCTAGGGTAGTAGAGTTGACCAGATGGAGGAAAGAATCAGTGATATCAAAGATAGAAACCTGGAAATTACACAGATGGAAGAAAGAGACTTGAGACTTAAAAGAAATGAAAGAATTCTACAAGAACTTTCTGACTCCATCAGAAAGAGCAATATAAGAATAATGGGCATACCAGAAGGAGAAGAAAGAGAGAAGCGAAAAGAGAGTATATTCAAACAAATAGTCGATGAGAACTTCCCAAACTTATGGAAAGAACTGGATCCTCGAATCCAAGAAGCAAATAGAATACCTAATTACCTCAATCCCAACAGTCCTTCTACAAGGCACATTGTATTGAAGCTGTCTAAAATCCATGACAAACAAAGAATCTTCAAGACAGCTAGGGAAAAGAAGATGGTAACCTACAAAGGAAAGCCCATTAGATTATCATCAGATTTCTCAGCAGAAACTCTACAGGCCAGGAGGGAGTTGAACCATATATTCAAACTATTGAAAGAGAGAAATTATGAGCCAAGAGTATTCTTTAAAGTTTCATATGAGATATAGCATGTTTGTAGAACATTTCTAGCTAGTCACTGAAAAAATTTCATCTATTTCATTCCTTTCTATCATCTGACACACTACTTTGTATGTCATAGGCAATCCATAAATGTGAAATGTGTAATATGTTTGGAACATTTTTGTCTTTCAAACTAACCTTTGAGTCCTTTTCCTAGATGATTATAATAGTAAAAGTACTGCATCCATGTTGTTTTGTCATATATCACTCACCCCTGGTAAACATTTCACATGCAAGTGATCATAGACAGTGGTCATCTTTAAGTAATGCCATTTGGGACTAATAATAGGCTAGGTGGTGTTTTCCTAAAGGAAAGAGTCACAGTTGTGGATGATGAGACATCACATCAGAACACATAACTTACTTCAAAGAACACTTCAAAAAGCATTTCTAAATATATTTCCAAAAGACCATTTCTCATGAAAATCAGCAAATCTGCCTCTCTCCTGGGTAAGACAATTTAAAGAAATTCAGTTCTTTTTGAGAAATCAGAAGTCCATCGTTGTGGCAATTGGGGGGATGTTATGACTCCCACTGTGCTGCTCATTGTTCCAAGCTACAGAGATTCTAACGCAATTCATTTCATGTTGATATTTCCAGATTAAATAGGCCACTTAATATAATTTTCTTTCACAGAATTATCCTTGCCCATAATCATTTGGCATTGAATCTGTTATATATTACAGTTTGTATTGTCCATACCTAGCCACGGAGAGTTGTAATAAGCACTAATGTCTTTATTTTTTCCAAAGTATATACCACCTGAAAATATGCAGTATGTAGGCCTCCTATTTCGTCATGATTTCCAGAAGTCAGTTTCAGAAGAACAAGTGGTGACTAAACTCATATGTATCAGTTATGGCTGCAACAAAAATATCTACAATAAAAGTAAACTGTCATTTTCAAGCCCACAAACTCACCTTCAGGACTATGAAAAATAAGTCACAAGTTGAAAAGCAAAATTTTGCCCACAGAAGTTTTACAATCCTCTCTTTTGCAGACAGGACTTCTACTGAATCTCTACTGTATTCACAGTGCCTCCTCACTGCAATAAGAAAGTGTTACTCTTACCTCAACAACTTTTATGACCTCCCTTTTCTACTCAAATTCAAAACCAACAGTGTGGTATGGTAGTTACTTCACATTTCTAAAGTGGGATAAATTCCTAAAATACAGAGATTCTCAACCCTGAATGAACAATATCTTGGGGAGACCATCAACACTCTTCTAATCTTAATTCCACGAATCATCATCCTCATATTTTCTATGTACAGAAGTCTATGGAAATTTATTCTCTCCGCCCTGCTTGCAATATCTATAAAGGCGTTTAGGTGCAGTCCATCATCAGAAAGTAAGTGAGCTGGTACCAAGCACACAGAGAAACCTGAAGAATGGTGCCAAACCTCCTTTCCTCCTTGGATTGCCTTAAAGTATATATTATAGCAGCCTTAGTTAGTTGGACAGCTAGCAGTTCATTCTCCTTATGCCTTTTTGCCGGATGCATCTGCTTATACACATACTTGAATCAAGTGTTCTGACTTCATTCTGCCCTCTGTGTGTCAGGGTTAAGGCCATGGTGACTGTTGATCCAAACAGTATCCGAAGCAAGAAATGACAGATACTGACAATTATTCTTGAGTCACCTCATCCTCTGAAGCAATCAGATTAGATCACTCCGTTTTTCAGAATGAAGCATGGCCAAGACATAGAAGGCCATAAATATAACTCATTACATAACTTAGATGCAAAGAAAAATGCAATTAATATGTCACAATTTTCCTCACGACATCCACCCTGCAACTAATAAGGAGGAAAAACTTTCCATCGATGACAAAATAACTAGTTAAGTCGGTAATTTAAATACTTCTTTTAGAAGTATGCTGTCTCTTTTGGATAAAATGTTTAGCCATTCAGTTATCTTCCTGACACCCTGATTCTCTTCCTAAGAGGATATCTGGATCAGAAAATAAACAGATTCTTTGGCCTGGTGACTTCTGATTTTCAAATCAATGGCACTTTTTAAGCTGGTAGCTACTCGTGATAACCAGTTTAACTTGTGATCGGTGTTCTACCAACTTGATCAGGGCTTACTGACTGGGCGGTGTGGGTTCTTGCAGGCACCATAGATCCATCTGAGATTTACCTGAGAATCCCATAGGACCTCAGCATCTTATCCCCACTCTATCACAGAGGACCTTTACCCCCACGATGTGACCCCCATATGGAAACCCTTTCACTCAGGTATCTTTAGCTGTTTCTAGATCACATCTTTTGTATATAGAAGCCAAAGAAGGTCCAACAAAGCTACACTCAGGAGTTCCTTCTGCCTATTTGCCACATGGCCCCAAGTTTAAGGTCATGCCAGAAGTTGGTACAGGGGCAGCTCAAAAGGTGATTTCCTTCCAGGATCTGAAATATGGAGTGCAAAAAGGATGCCCCTCTGCCTTCAGCATAAGCTGTATTCACTTATCTAACACTGTCCATCTGCATTCCAGAAGAGGGGGAAATTGGGACATCTATGTCTGCCATGCTTAGTTCCCTCTTTCTCTGTCTTCTGTTTTCCTCCATCCCAAGTAGCCAGAAAGTGGTGGCCTTTTCTTTGTGACATTCTCCATCCAATATGCCACATCCTCACTCCTGTTGACCCTTTACCATGGACAAGAATATATATTTTTTTATGAATGCTGCTGCGAACATTAACATCTCCAAGTTTGGTGTCATACCTTCTCCTTTTTGCATTCTGACTGAAACTAATCCAAAACTTCTCCCAAGTACATGGATACTTTAGACCATGTTGGTGTAGGTTATATATTCCAAAAGGCAAAAGGGGAAAACACATTAATAATTTTCTAATCTTTACCCCAGTAAGCTTATTTTTAGCTTGCCAATACTGACCCTCTGGTATTATAATACCAAAACAAAACAAAACAAACAAACAACAAAAAAAAAAACACAAGTTTCTCCAGATAGGAAGAGATGGAGCAGAAGGATTAAGAATACTCAAAATTTATTCTGCTAGAAGAGTATTATTGGGTCATGTAAAAATATCTGTTCAATAATGTTATAAATTATACTTCTTTGGTCAGATATTTTCTAACAATATCTTTAGATGTAGAAAATAAAGAAGGCAGCCCTCAGAAAACAAAAGATTTAAAGAAAGCTTTATTTGCTGGATGTTTATCATCATATTTTGTATAGTGTCTGTTAAATGACAAGAGAGAATTCTGTGTTGTTTTCCAAAAGTCTCCTCTGATGCCTGAAAGTTCCTTATAAATTTAAATTTAATTTTGTTAACTTTCAGTTCTACACTTTTTTAACTTGGTATGTTAAAATCAAAGACTGTTCTCAGTGACCATTGGAACAATTCACCAATAATCTAATTCATATATACAGCAAGTTATGGCTTCTTTTTCAATTCCTATAAAGATCTGTGGATTTGGATGTTACCTAAGTTGTTAAAACCATCCATTAATTCTTCTTGCTTAAAGCCTTTCCTGTATGCACACACATTTACTATGGTAATTTACAATATATTTTCAAAGATTCAGAATATGAAAAATCCTTCTATTTATGCATAAAGAAGCATTTCCTCTGTAAAATCCCAAAACTATTTTGATTCTGCAGATCATATGCTCATTTAACTCTTTTCTTTTTTATAAATTTAGAACTCACATCTTTAAAGATGCCCAGGGAATTTAGTTACTATGTGGAAGGTGGGGGGTGGGAGACAATATTCTAAAGAGTTAATATCTTTATTGACTTAAGGCAGTCATAACTCCAAGAATATAAATCAGAGATTCTTAGTTCTATCTTGTAGCAACATTGTTGGAAATTAACAATAAATGCTACCTGTTACAAACCATTGTGGAAACAACTTTGTCATGTGGAAAATGATTGTAGACATCTATAAACACAGCCATGCATGTGATGTATTAGAAATCAACTATTAATCAGTATCTAGATTTATAGGATATTGCATTTCTCTTCTTGCTATTGAATGAAGCCACTGCAATAGCTAATTATGCTTATATTCCAAAAGAAAATATTTATAGATAATGATAGTTTCCCTCATGAACTTACTCCTGTATGTCTGTATGTGTTGTCTTGCAGCAAATCCATTCTTGGGTCTATGCTCTTCAGCATAACATCACAGCATGAGCCTCCCATTGAAATGATAGCTCCAGGAGTGTGGGATATAAGTCAGCTATCCCCAGTGACCCTGCAGGTAAGTGCCAGTTTATGATATTAATGTACGCATGGCTAGTATTGGTTGATAAGTAGCTTGTTGTCAATTACAGAAACAATTTTCTTCCAGGATCACACATTTTAATAGTCTTGTCTTCCTCCAGCCACTGGGATTTGTAAAATCTCTACGGCTTTTATTTTCAATTCAGTACTCTCAAAGAATTTTTCTCCCAGTTTATGTTATAGCAATTTCAAGCTATTTTCCATCCAACACAATTATGAAGGAGAGGGATGGAGTGTTGCCATCAGTAAACTCATTATGTGCATTTATTTTTTTTCCATTGTCTAAAAACAGTCATTGATATATATTACCTTGGTACCTTACTCACACCTGCTTCTGCATTGTGTTATGTTCCTTAAAATCTCTTTTTATTGTACATTTCCTAAATGACTAACAATTAGCTGAATAATGGTAGAGAAACTGCCAACAAAATCTATTATACTTTTTCTCTTAAACTCTCTCTACTTTCTGTGATTTGTGATCATGAATGAAAGGCGATTAATGATTCCAGGCTTCAGTTCTCACTGCTGAGAGCTCCTTATTTGTTCATGATTGCAAACGATCACATTGGTCAGATACCTGAATCATGGCCATTCCCACATATGGGAATGCAGAGAATATGGACTTTCCATCCCCATAGGAAACTGGAAACTGCTGTCTGGGTAGCACTCTAGAAAATGATTTCTCAACCTGGACACTATTGACATTTTGGACCAGATAATTCTTTTTTGTGGGGCTGATATGTGCATTGTAGGATATTTAGCAGCATCTTTTGCTACTAACTAGATGTCAGTAGCACCTCCCCCATTCTGATAAACATGCCTCCCAGAATTGTCACATGTGCTGGAGAGATAAACTTACCCTCAGGTGAAGACTGGTGCTCTAGAGAGAGCTAATGGAGTCTCTAGGCTCTTAAATTTCCAGGTTTGGGGTGAAGGACAAAGGTTAGCAAGATGAACAACATGTTGAAAATGGAAGACAAAATTAATACTAATAAAAATGTGACTTCCACTCTGAAGGCGGTGGAAGCCCCCACCAAATAATAGCCAAGATCCACTTCCAATCTATAGACACAATGATCAAAAAGAGTAGTTGTTCAGGTTAGACCTTGGCACACATAGACATTCAACAATTGATGGTGTACTGATTAGTAAATGTTCCATTGTAACAAGAAGACTACCTTTCTTTAAGAGGATGAATGTATCTTTTCTCAGACTATTTCTTGCCAGACACAAACCACCTCAGCTTAACAAAAACCTTCCAAGTATGATCACTGCCAAAGTTTGTGGGTATAAATTAATGATTATAAGGCTCTTTAGTGACAGTGATGGGTGTAGGAAAACTAAGGAAGACTATCAGATGAGACTCTCCTTGATTCTTCTCAGATGAGGGAAAAAGCTGCTTTAGGAACTCAGATCCTGGTAAGTGGAATCTAAAGGAAAGTTTCAAGTATTCAACAGCAGCATAGATTTCCAAGTAGACATCGGGAACCATAACCAAATTTATCTTACAAAAGGCAGGGGCATGTAAATATTCAACAGTGTGAAAAAAAGTTAGATCATTTGATTTATACAAAATAATTTCAAATGGTATAGACAGAACAGGATACTTCTCAGAACATTTTTAATTGGTGATGAAATATATAAAAATAAGAGTTATAAAAGTATTAAAGTTAAAACCCTTAACAACCAGTATTACTCTAATTATATACAGCTAAATTTAGAGCAGAATTTTTCAACATAAATATTATGAGATGGTAAGGAAATTAGAAGCAAGTTCTTCAACCAGTGTTTGCATTAAGGAGTCAGGATGTGTCTCAGAAAAAGACATCAGACTGTGAATTCAGAAACCTGGATTTTAGTCTTAGCTCTTTAACAGAAAACTTTCTGACTGTGAACAAGTCACCTAACCTTCTATTTTCTCCTCTACACAATGAAAGGATTATAGGATGCCTGTCCAAGTTCTTTCAAGTCTAATTTTTTGACTGTCTTTATCAGATGGGCAGGTACTGCCATACTGCAGCCAATCCAATATGACAGGAGATAAGATATGTCACAGAACCTGATTCCTTCAAGTCAATCATTTTGCGGGGAGGTCAATGGCTGACGTGCTGACTGTAAGCAGTGGATAAGAGTGAAGTAGATTGAGTTCAGGAAAGGAGACAGATTATTGCATGATTTCATCAACCCGAGTCTCCCTCAACTTTCTGCCTCTCCCCTTATAGAATCTAGTAGAGTGGCTGTATCACATTTTAAGAACTAAGACAGAGTTGTTTTAGTTAATATTTCTCTTGTTTAGTTAATGTGTCTCTTAAAATAGAGAAGTATATGTTTCTAATTCCTTACATCCCTATTCATGTTACATTCATTATATTCTGGCTTATATGTCCTCACCACACTTCACTGTTGTCAAAAAACTCACTAATTCCTGGTTGCCAAATACAGTGGTGGTTTTCGGACTAGCCCTCTCCCTGTGATTTCTGGCCCTATCTCTGCTCCATTACAAACACTTTTCTCTTCTGGCTTTGGTGTTACTGCTCCCTTACGTTGCTCCTCACACTTCTCCCTGATTATCCTTTCTCTGTCTCCTTGTCAGGCTCCCCTTGTGCTAGTCCTCACTGTTGACAGTTCTCAAGGGTTCCATCTGCTGCTCACTGCTATTCTTAGTACACATATTCTCCTCGGGAGAATTTCTTAAAAAACAGTTTAGTCGTTTCCAGAGGGTAACGGGGGAGAAGGGATGGTAGAAGAGGTAAAAGGGGATCAAGTATATGGTGATGGAAGGAGAACAGACTCTGGGTAGTGAGCACATAATGTAACATATAGATGATGGATGATGTATTATAGAAATGTACACTTGAAACTTACATGTAATTCTACTAAACAATGTCACCCCAATTAATTTAATTTAAAAAAAATTTTAGAAGCTATATTGTGATTTAATTCATGTACCATATAATTCTTGTATTTAAATTGTCCAATTCAGTGGTTTTTAATATTTTCACAAATAGGTACAACTATCACCATCATAGATTTTAGAGCATTTTTAACATTTCAAAAAGAAACCTTGTAACCTTTAGCTATTACCTTCTATTCTCCCATTTCCTTCAACTCTAAACAAGTACTAATCTACTTTATGTTTCTATAGATTCACCTATTCTGCACATTTTATATAAGTGGAATTATACAATATGTGATCTTTTGTGACTGGCTTCTTTCACTTAGCTTAATGTTTCAAAGTTCATCCATGGAGAATATGTCAGTATTCATTCATTTTTTTGAATAACATTACATTGTATGGATATACCATACTTTATCCATTCATTAGTCAATGTGTATTTAGATTGTTTCACCTTTTTGCTATCAAAAATAGCACTGCTATGAACATTGGTGTACAAGTTTATGTGTGGACATGTTTTTTTGCACATACTTGACATTTATTTTATCATATATCTTTACCATTAAAATACAGACTTAAAAAATAAAAGGAAGGGAAAACCACTGTTATTTCTACCTACTAGAGAAAGCTATTATTTTATTTTTTTAATTAAAGTTTATTGAGGTGATAATTGTTAGTAAAGTTACATAGGTTTCAGGTGTACAATTCTGTATTGCATCATCTATAAATCCCATTGTGTGTTTACCACCCAGAGTCAGTTCTCCTTCCATCACCATATATTTGAGGGTAAAGAGAAAGCTATTATTAGCATGTTGATATGTATTTTTATAGTTATTTTCCTACAATTATGTGTGTGTGTGTGTGTGTGTGTGTGTGCGCATGCCCATGCACGCCCATATACAACACACATACAGGATTTTTTACACTAAGAAATTGCTTTGTATAAAGTGTTTTATAGCATGATTTCATCACATAATATATTTCTGTGCATCCTTTCACATCAATACTTCAGTATACATTTCATGGCTGCACAACTATTCTATTTTGTAAAATAAATAAATTCTATCCAAATTTTCTGTAAATCGATTCCTCACAACTTCCATTATTAAAATGGAGCTATAGACCATACATTTTTATTCATATATATATATCTAGCAGTGAAATTGCTGGGCCTCATTCATTTCAACATTTTTATTGACTGTGTCTATACAAGTTCTGAGTCTGGATCTCTAGTTCATATTCCTTCGCACCAGAAGCTTTAGACAAATATAGCCACATACCTGTTGAAACTCCCACCTGATACCCTATAGATAGTTTCAAAGACAACATATCCCAGAGTGAGCTCAGCTTCCTCTCAGCATTGCTCTTATCCCCTGAACTATGTAACTTGGTCCATGACCCCACACACACCTATCTGTTTTAGTTGCCGCCTTCCTCTTTCTCCCTACTCTTATTCAGTTCACATTTGATCCTGCCAATTAATCTTCCATATATTCCAAAAGTGTATCCCCTCAATTCCCCACATCATCTGTTCTAGGTTACAACAGTTTAGCTGGTTTTACTGCCTTTAGTTTTGTCATGCTGTCTTCCAAAATCCACAAGTATGATCATTCTAAAACTTAAATCTGAACCTGCCATTCTCCTACTAATAGATACTCTTCAATATCTCACATTAACTAGAGAATTAAGTCCAAGCTCTTAGAGCATGACTCCCTCCCAGTGCTTCTCTTGCCACTCTTTGCCTGACACTTCATGCTCCAGAAACTTGGAAAATGTAGCTTCTGGCTTGCACTGTCCTGCTTTTACTCTATATATTTACGAATACTGCTCCCTGCCTACAATGTCCCTTCCTTTTTTCCTTTGCCATCTACTGCCCACCCCTTCCCTGACTTTATGTAATTGATATTCATCTTTTAGAATCCACAGACTCTCAACTAAGTATCTCTTACTTACCCCTTCCTCTCTTTCCATCCCAAGCAGGGTTAAGTACCCTTGTTCTGTATTCACATAATAATCAATAAGATTTTTATTAACACATTTACATTATATTTCTTTTCTACTGCCTGAGAGATTTCTGAGGACATTGACAATGTTTTATTCTCAGCATCTAGCACAGTACCTGGACTACAGTATTTTTAAAATTCATGATGTGTCCATACTTCTGAACACTACAATCGCTCAACCCCCATATATTTCTAAATTTAGCACTTTGGTCCACTTATCAGAATCTGAACACCACAATGTTCAATTCTTTCTTTTAGGTAAGTGGGTCTTCTCCTTAAACCACAGTTCTTTCCTACTCAATCACTCAAAATATTTTACCTTACCTAACATTTTTTTATGTGCTTCTCTTCCATTATCAGTGATATTGTGGGAGGCAACAGTTTATTACCAATAACAAAAATTATGCCAAAAACAAATACTGCACCAAATTTTAGAGGTTACAAAATGAAATTGCTATACCTTTTTCCCATAAATAAGAACTAAATAGATGAAACTGTGTTTCAAACTGTAACTCACAAAGTCTACCTTATAATGTTCCTCAATTTTCTCTGAGATCACAACCTAACGTAATTCAGCAGAGAAAATAAATTCTGTATATTTTCTACTTTGAAAATGAAAAAAAAAGTATGATAACCTTAAACAAATATATGGAGCACTAGAATATTTACTTCATTTATCTAGTTTAAAAGTGTATTTGTTAACTGTTATTTTATTTACTAAAACATGGTTTAATTAAAAGCACACTAAGCCAGGGGGAAAAAAATAGACCTTTTTTCATCCCTGTCTATAAATCTGAACTATACAGCCAATGAAAAAATATTCCATTGCTTATATACTTGCAAAACAGGTCTTTACCAGAGAAGATTTCATTCTCATGTCTACAAAATGGTTCACAGACTTTCATGAAGACCAACATAGAGTAACTCTTTTTATTTTTCCAAGTGGTTACACGAAAAAGTATAATTATCATCTATAATTTTCATCATTTAATAATAGAATGACATTTCATTTGTAAAATATAGAAAGGTTATAATTTGAACGTTAAACAAAAACAATATATTTAACTTAATGAAAAGTTTATATATTATTGTTATTTTTTTAGTTTTCCTCAGACAACATTACAGATTACTAATTTATGTCAATTATATAAATAATTAAGAACTTGCTAAATACTATCTATACTTAAATACCAAGTCCAAACCCTAATGATTCTTTTGAAACTTATTTTTGCGTAATAAATAGCATAGAAAGCATAGGAATTTTTCTTTAGTTTCTATAAATCTAAAATGTAGATTATTGAATTAATAATGCATTTCTGAAGTCTTCAGTACATGACAAACCATTCTTTATTTCAGATTGACTTTCCAGCTACTGATTGGGAGTATATGAAATTTGATTCTGAAGAGACTAGAAGTAATCTTGAAGAGCCACCAAAAGAGTGTTTAAAACATATTGCCAGACTTTCACAGAAAAAGTCTTCATTACTGTAAGTGACCCAGGTCATAAGAGTAAATGTTGCCAGCTCTTCATGTTACCATCAGTCATACTGGAAGTATTTATAACTTTAAAGAATGACTCTTCCTTCCCATATAACTCCTTTTGTGTCTTAAAGTCACACCTGTGGGATAATCAATTACTGTTTAGGAACTAAATTAGTGATTTCGTATGTCTTTTTAGTTTCTTTTTCTTGAGATATTAAGCAATTTTAACTTTAATCAAAGAAAAAACAAAAAGATCGGAAATCATTCAGCTCAAATAACAAAGCAGAGAGTGATCAGAGATTTAACAAGAATAAATCATTACTACTTAACCATCTTTCAAGTAGATATAAAGCTATTTTACTAAACAGGAAAAAGCAAAATTTAACTGTCGTAGCTGATTTTTAAAGAACAGAAATAAATCATGTTTTAGTAGCACCAAATTAGTGACTAAAGAGTGCTTTAATAATGTCAAACAGTAATTCTCCAAATAAACCCAAAACTCCAGGAAGAACCATAAGAAAACTAGTGGTGTTTGTCTCACTACTTGGCAATATCTAAGCCACAGCTGATCATGCTCCTTAATAATATGCCAAAAGCACAAAACTAAAAACGTACCTCCTTACATATACTGTGATAATATATACAACATGATAAGACATTTTATTCCAAGAATGAGAAACCATTTAAAGGTTTTGAGTCATGTGATCTGAATAATCTTTTTGAGTGATCCCTTTGACCACAAGTTGAAGAATGGATTGGAAAGGAGATAATAATGGAAGCAAGCAGTACAGCAAGGAGGTTTATGGAATATTTCAGGCAAGAGGTCACTGAGACTAGAACTAAGGTGATGGCAGTGAAAATTAAGAAATGGCTCAATTTGAGAGGCCTATTTTTGGAAGATGGTAAGACATGACTTGATGAGTGATAGTAATTAGGAGTTAAGCCAATTGAGAAGCCCAGGAATCAGTTAAGTCAGTGGAGAATCCAAGGTTTTGAATTGACCAATGAAGCAGATGGTAGAGTCATATTCTGGAGGAAGAATATGTTTGGGCCATCCAAAACGGAGGTATTGAATGTAATCAAGAGTTCTGTTTTGGGTAATCTTGTTATTGCTTGCTCTCTCCACTTGTATTGCTCTTCTCCTCATTTACTTTTAGCCAGTGACATCAGTCTCCTTCATATATTTTAAATGTTCTAGTCCCTCTCCCATATCGAGAACAATACAAAAAAAAAAAAAAAAAAGAAAGAAAGGAGAGTGCTTTTTATTTGGTGTCAAGCCCTACCTGAAATACCCCTTCCTCAGTTCTTCTCATGGCTGAATTGTCTTATCCTGAAGGTCTTCACTTAAATGTGATCTTCTCAAAGATACACTGATTAACTCAACCACATGGATAATTTCCAAAACACTAAACTGAGAAAGGAGCCATAAATAAAAGCACATTTACCCTATTATTCCATTTATATCAAATTCTAAAATAGGGAATATTAATTAGAGTGCAAGAAATAATAACAGTGTTTGCCTCTGGTGGAATGAGAAACGTGGTTTTTACTCAATACTGTATAGGAATTTGTCAAAATACATTAAACTGAATCTGTGCATTTCCTTGTCGGTAAATTATACTTCAATAAAAGAAGTTCATAGGGCAAAGAAGCATTATTCAGTATTGGTGAAAAGGGGAATGTAATTCGAACAAAATAATTTGTTTTAGTAATTTAGTAAAATTTTGTTATGGAATTTTTTCTTATGAGGGCTTTCTGGTGGAGAAGGTAATGACAAACAGGAAAGGAGCCCAAACATATCTTAAAAATTATCTGTAATGCAATTCTTTTGTTTTGCAGAGAAAATTGGCTTTCAAAGAAGTTATAGAGTATTATTGACTTTTAAAATCTTTAATAGTTTTCATTGCCAGTTTGAGAGTTTTAGCTAATTTGATCTGAACAACAGAGTGTCAGTTTGGAGGAGACAGCATTCAAAAGCTGTGATTGATTGTCATTTGAGAAATGCTGTTCTTCAATTGAACAGTGGTTCTGAATGCTTCTGCAAGAGTGTGAGCAAAACATGATAAACTGTCAGTGAGTCAATAGCCATAGTTCTAAATTTAGATCTTCTGTTTGCGACCCCTCTCCAAGGGGAAATACTTGAATATTTAAGGAAATTCTAGTCACTGGCATTTTACATCCAAACTTGCAATGAACTCTGAAAAAAAGCCAGAATCCAGAGATGAATTGAGATCTTTGTTTTTGAAATTCAGAGCAAAAAGTTTTCTGAACTCTAATGAAACTTACTTTGAGGTGCAGGAATTCATGTTTAAAATATGCCATTTCTGCACAAGCTCACTTGGCTCTAAGTTAATTTGTAAAGAAAGTAAGAGAACAAGTGGTTGCTTGCATCTCTTCTAAGTAGTACATGTTGCAGAATTCAGAAAAATTTGGTCTGTGTTAAAGCAAACAGAGATTTTGCCACCAAAACGACATTTAAAAAAAAGTGACAAGGAGGGCGCAAGCTCTCAACAAAAAGGTTGCCCATTTCAATTCCCAATTCCCACATGGGATGGTGGGCTGTGCTCCCTGCAACTGAAGATTGAAAACAGCAACAGGACTTGGAGCTGAGCTGCACCCTCCACAACTAGATTGTAGGACAATGACTTGGAGCTGATGGGCCCTGGAGAAATACGCTGTTCCCCAATATTCCCCAATAAAATAAATAAATAAATAAGTGACAAGGATAGCAGGGAAGAAAAATAAGTGTGAATTTTCTGAAATAAACTTTTATTTTTAATTATGTTTTCTATAAAAGAATAAAATTAGTGGGAAATAAACTGATGAAATAGCCTATCAAACTGTTACAGGAAGATTAAAAGACTTGTTTTCTAAAATATACTAAAATAAAACTTAAAGAACTAGAGTAACTTTTTGTACTGTGTGTTTACAGCAACATTTGTTAGTATAGAAAACTCCAGTAATTACAGTTTCCAATCTGGTTTTGCAGACTCTCTGAAGAAAAGAGAAGATACTTATGGTTTTATCGTTTCTACTGCAATAATGAAAACTGCTCCCTTTCTTTGGTCCTGGGTAGTGCCCCTGGATGGGATGAAAAAACTATTTCAGAAATGCATACCATTTTGAAAAGATGGAAATTTTCTCACCCTTTGGAGGCACTTGGACTTTTGACTTCCAGGTAAGAATTACATAACAAATATGATATTACTGATGAGAAAAATTTGTTTGAAGAGAAAGAAAAATATGGGACTATATGATTAATTCAGTAGAATTTCTATTTGTTCCCAGTTTCAGTAGTTATTGATAATAAATTTAGGTAAATGCAAATAATGAATATGAAATTTAAAGAAATGTAAGCTATAATTGTGTCTTCTGTACTAAACATGAAGTGCAACTAATAGCTATAGTTTCTTAAATGAAAAGACTCTATGGCTCTTACAGAAATAACAGAAAAAAATGGGAGGGAGGAAAAAAGGAAGGGAGGAAGGAAGGAAGGAAGCAAGGAAGGCAGGAAGGAAGGAAAGAAAAAAATTCTGTTAATTGAGCTTAGAGCTTTTTCCATTTTTTACAAGACTTCTTCCGTGGATCCTAGAATTGACTACTTCTGCCTAGTACAGTGCTCCATTATATTACAAATTACATTTTTTGCAATATGTACATGCAAAATGTGAAATGTGTAATTTTGCCCACATTAGACTCAGAGCTACTGCAGGCAAAATAGATCATCTTAGTACTTCTTTTTCCCAAGGGCTTAATAATATCCGGGACATGGTAATTACTCAATGTTGTATCAATCACTTTCTAAAACACATTATGATTATTTGTGTCTTATTTTAACATTTAAATTATGTTATTTGAGGGAATCATCTATTACCTTTATGACCCACATCGCCATGTACAGTTGAGTGAATTAATAAGAGAATGATATGGTAAGAAAATCAATTAAATGATTTGTTTCATTGGGATCACTCACAGTTCATGTTTTGAGTTTCAAGACCCTTCTGAAAAAACAGGTTCTCATTCCTATCTTAGTTCTAACTTCTTTTCTTGATTTAGATATAGAAGAATAGCCAATATCTGCAATATTTTTTAATAAATTCTAGTTATTTTACGGTTCAAGTAAGTTAGAATATTAACACAATTATTATTTTGTCATTCCTCTACTGATTATCAAATTGAAAGTTGGTTTAAAATGTGAAGGTAACAATTCACAGAATAAGAGACAATTTTGACAAATCACATATCTGAGAAGTGACTTGTGTCCAGAACATATAAGCACTCTTACAACTCAACAACAGAAAGATAAATAATCCAATTTTTCAATTGTCGAAAGATCTGAATAGATATTTCCCCAAAGAAATTATACAAATGTCCAATAAGCACATGAAAAGATTCTGGACGTCATTAACCACTAGGGAAAAGCAAATGGAAACCACAGTGAGATACCACAGGACACTCAACAAGATGGCTGTGATCAAAAAGACAAATAACAATAAGTGTGGAGAAACTGGAAATCTAATATTTTGCTGGCGGAAATGTAAAATGGTGCAGCCACTTTGAAAAACAATTGGTCCATTTCTTAAATATTAAACATTGAGTTACCATAATGACCCAACAATTCTATATTTAGGTATATCCAAGATAAACAAAAAATATTTCCATTCAAACACTAACTCATACACAAATGTTCAGACCAGCATTGTTCATAATAGCTAAAAAGTAGAAACAACCCAAATGGCCATCAATTAATGAATGGATAAACAAAATGTGGTCTATCCATATAATGTAATATTATTCAATAATAAAAGAAATGAATACTAATATATGTTACAACACAAATAAACTTTGCAAACGTCATGCTAAGAAGCCAGTCATAAAAGACCATATATTTATATTTGTAAGAAATGTCTTGAATAGGCAAATCCTTAGAGACAGAAATGAGACAAATACCATTATTCTAATTTTACCTATGAGCAAACTGAAGCTTATAGGGGTTAATTTGCCCGATGTAACACTAGTAAGTTGAGGAGCTAGAGTTGAGTCCAGAGATTTAGAGCTTGCGATCTTAACCAGTATGCTTTACAGCCTTCCTACATAAATATTCTAGGCTATATATCTATTAAAAATGTAAAGAAAACAATCCTAAAATAGTTTTATTATAGTAAATTCAGTACTTAATTATCTTATTGTGCTTGGATGTTTCTAATTTACTGTGTGATTTCTTTTTTTCTGAATAATCAGACTTTTAGAGGTTATAGGGAGTTGTTTCAAAGTAGAGTGCCATTTATTAAATGTCATTCAGGGAACTTAGTAGAAACTTGATTTATTTACACATTGGACAGTTTATTATCATGCATTATCATGCACCAAAGAAGGTCACTAAAAAGGTTGGAGTATTTCCACTGTATTCATCGTATGACTCCCACTCTCATTTTAAGTGAAGTATTAAAACACTTGAGGACAAGCTGTTTCCAGAAATGAACCTTTCAACTTTTCTAAATTCAAAAGCTGCCTTTTCTGAGCACAAACAGTATGTGCTTGTTAAGTGAGTTGTCAGAATATGTTCTTCAGAGATCTGTATTTTCTCTCCTGTGACTAGTCTATTTTATTTCAATGGTTGAACCTCTTGAGGACTTGTGTGCTCCATTTTTAGCTTCGAGAATTTTTAATATTGCTGTTTATTTAATCCTGTCTGAAGATTCACCACCTCTTTTCAGTTTATTTTTAGCAAGAGACACGTTGAGATTTAATTTACCTAATGTGGGCCATAGGGTGTTAATATTTCCACTACTGAATGCCAGAAATATGCTCACCCGGTACTGATACTTCCATTAAAGAAGGTGGTGCTGTCAGAACTTGAGACCCAGGGCTAAGGTCTGTGGTTCTTGGCAGATGGTTGCTACTTTCTTGAACCCTGACGCACAGGCACAACTATTTAATTGCTAATAACAAGCAGAAATTACCCAAGGAATTAAAAGTCAGTTCAAGGAAAGTATTCATTTAAAAATAGCAACTCTGAATTGGCATCAGAGGGCTTCATCAGAAGCTTAAATAAAAATTTGACAAGGTACCAGAACTTGCCATCCCACATGATGTAAAATTGTTTTGAAGGAAGAAGAGCAATACTTAACAGACAGTACCTTCTTTTCCAATATCAGTTTCCTTGGAAAAATGGTTCACAAAAATGTTTGTACAAATCACTGTACTCTTTGTTGCAGAGGTTAATTTACACAAAGCCAGTCTTTACTAGCAATGTAAAGAGAAAGAATGGAACATGGAAAAGGAAAACAGTTATAACTTCCACGTTTGACTAAATAATTAAGTGATTGACGATTGTCTTTTCCATTTATTATTAAGCAAAAATATGTGTTCATGGAAATTGGTATGCAATGAATCAAAGAGAGAGAAGAATGTCACAGTGACAGTCACACAAAATTTAGAGGGAATACTTCAGCTAGAGATCACTATACAATATACTCTACTATAATCAAAGTATTAAGTGCTCTATGTGCCCAAAGGAGATGAAAATTATTTCAGATAAAATAAGGAAACCTTTGTAAAGAAATTGAATACTGACTTGAAATAATCATAAAATTTTCTGAGTGGAGGAGAGAAAATGGCATTCCAGGAGGAAAGACTAGCATGAGCACACTTAAGGAAGTTCAGAGAACAGTGAATAATTTAATATCATATTAGAAAGGAATCGTACTGGGAGACAAGGCTTAGATTGTTTGGGGCCTCATGGGCCAGGTAGGTACTCTGGACTCATTACTGCAGTCCATAGAATTTTGTTGAGGATGGGAGTCATATAATCAGATTTATATAATACAAGAATAATTCTGGCATCAGTGTGAAGGATAGACTAAAAAAAGAAGAGAATGAGAACAAAGATATTAGATAGATATAAGGTATTGAAATAGTCCATCTGAAAAATGATCCAGGACTAATCTAAGCATCAGTAAAGATCCACAGAGCATATTTAAGAAATATGCCAGAGAAAAAGGGAAAAACAGAAAAGAGGTAAGGAAGACTTTGAGCTTTCTTATTTGGGTAAATGATAGATCATCCCATGATTGACCAAGACAAGAGTTATAGAAGAAACAGCAACTTTAGGTAGTCTAAGACAGAGAGTTCTGTTTTGGACATGCTGCATTTTTAAAACCTGTGGGACACTTAGGAGGAGATGACCAGTATTCAGTTGTAGATTCAGATCTGAAGCCTACTAAAGAACCCAAAACTTGGAAAACAAAATACAGTTTATTGTCTTGAAGGCAGTAATTGAAGCCACGGCAGTAGCGCTACTGTGTATTCATGTGTAGAGGAAATATAGAAAGGGACAAAAGATGAAACCCTGGAAAAAGCGATATTTTAAGGTCAGTACAGAGTAAGTAGAGAAGGAAATAAACTTTGGAAGAGTGACCACGGGGCTGGAAGAGATCCAAAAATGTTTGTTTGTTTTTTAGAGTTCATTAAAAAAAAAAAAAAAAAAAAGAATTCAAAGTCCTTTAGAGAAACATTAAACAGAGTTAGGTCTTAAAAACAGATTAATGGATTTGAAAATAGAGCAGTCAGTGATGATACTAGTGAGAGAAATTTTAATAGTGACGTTTGATGCCATACTTCAAGTTATTGAAAATGAATGGAGAGAAATAAATTATTCCTATTGGAATATGATGTATGAAAAGGCAAGATTGCTAAAGTTGGAGGAGGCCAGGAAAAGATTTTGAGGTTTAGGGTTTGTTTGCTTGTTTCAAGCACATTTACAAACTGAGCAGAAATATGCATGAAGGGAATATTAGAAAACAGAGGGATGGGTGAAATGGCAAAATGAGATGATACCAACAGCCAATAGTCTGGGACAAAATTGGGAATTTTATCCAAGGAAAGAAAGGGTCACTTCTTCCTCTCAGGTGGGAGGGAAAAAAATATTAATACAACTATAGATAAGAAAAAATATGGGAGAGAAAAATATGGAAGTTTCAATATTCACCATGAAAGAGGAGTCAAGGTTACATACTAAGAATGAGGAATGCAGAACTGCATAAGCTCAGGGATAAGAATATTGCCCTTGTACACTTTTGGAGAGTTTCTGGAGTTGCTTCCAAATTTAAAAAAAAAAAAAAAAAGACAATTGGCAACATAAGCTTTTAAATCAAACATATCTGGCTCTGCCACTTATTACTTGAATGACTGTGGGTAAGTTTCCTTATCTATAAAATGGGGGTAATAGCATTATGTAACTTATAGGATAAAGTACTTACAAGAGCATTCAATAAATACTACCAATCGTCTTTATCATCATCATCTTCATCATAACTATATTTTTAAGAGAGCTTAGAGTTTTCAAATTATTTTGATGCCAAATTGTATATACAATAAATTCATGGGAATGATATCATTTCTATTAAGCTTAAATAACTCAAATTCACTTGTTAAAATTGATATGTAAAAGAGTTAGCATTTCAGTAATCATTTAAAATTGAATAACGACTTATAGCTTACAAACCACTTTCACAATATTATATGATTTGACCTACAAGAAACCCCTTTAGTATTATTATCAACATGTACAATTTTCCCCATTTTACTGATCCCTGTTTTACAGATGAAGAAACTGAAGCTCAAATTGCCCATTCATCCATTCAACAGATAGTTATTTATAAACTACTCATAAATAGTGCCTATTCATGTTAGGCACTTCATTAGGCCTTGAATCTAGCATATTAAGCAAAAAGAAACATAGTCCTGCCTTCAGAGAGTTGCAACCTATTGGTGGTGGGGAGAAATAGGCCATTACCAAATTATAAATGTAAAACTACAGGTGTCTTTATGGCTGCGTAATACTCCATTGTATAAATGTACCACAGCTTCTTAATCCAGTCATCTACCGATGGTGTGAGGTCAGAGGGATAGTGGATGGGGGGAGGGGGGTTCACAGTGTGAGGGATATAAATGATGAACATCTAAGTATTACCTTGTCTTGTATACCTGAAACTAATAAATTAAAAAAAAAAAAAACTACCGGCGTCATAACAACTCTTAATGAAAGGTACATGGTTCTATAATAACATATAACAAAGGAACCAAACCTTTTCTTCAAAGTGGGAAAAGTCTTCCCAGAGGAAGTTATGTTTGAGCTCAGCTCCGAAGATGAGTAGGAATGAATTGGTGAAAGGGAAGAATAAGAGTTTTCTGGGAAGAGAGAATCTGTGAAAAGATCTTGGGACAGGAACTGCATTTAAGAAACTGGAAGAGAGCCAGTGTTCCTGGAATCCAGAAAAGGAGTGTGTGATACAAGATGACCAATATGTTAAGATAAAACTAGAAGACCACGTTAAGGGCTTCTAAACAGCACCATATTAAGCAACTTGGTCTTTATTGTGGTACCTGTGGGAAGGCATAAATTATTCTAAATGAGAGGACACATTTGCATCTTGTAAAAATCAGTCGATTTCTGAGTGAAGTATGGATTTGGTGATGGAAGCAAAAGTATGTAAGAGAAGGCCAGCTAGGTAGCCATGGAAGTAGTCCAGGTGTCAGAGAATGGCAGTCAGCCTTAGAAGGTGGTGATGGTGATGATAGGGAATGAACAGAATCAGAACACTTAGGAGTAAAAATGCCAGAATTAAATGGGGAGGTGCAGTGAAAAAGAGGGCTGTGAAGGAAGACTTCTAGGTTACTATCTTATGTTAGATGCATAATAGAAACATTCCCTAAAATGAAACATACTGGGTGACTGAGTAATAGATTATAGAAGAAGAATCTAGTTCAGGTTGGAATATGTTGGCGTTGAAGTGTGCTTTGAAATGGCTGAATTTACAGGTCTGGTAGTGGTTCAAGGGAGGAACCTAATGTAGAGATCTGTTTGGAAAATACCCACAGAAGGATGAGAATTAGGTCAAAGATGCAGATATACTCATATTTACTTAGCAAGACAGCATAAGAAGATAAGATATGAAGAGTCTTCATATTTAGACTCAAAATCCCTTTCTCTTTTCAGCACATCAGGCTGCTTTTTCATATAAAGTTTAATGCATCCAGACACAAAATCTTTGCATGATGTTTTCAATATGTCACTTGCTTTCTGTGTCGCTTGTCTGTAAGTTAAAACCAAAGTATAATCATATAGGAGGAACTAAATCAACACTACTCTTTAATTAATACCATGACTGTATAGTTAATTCCCAATTTCATTATGCGAGTGCATAGACCATCAGGAAGTATCTCTGTACAGTTTCTTTGACTCTTTGGGTCTCAGATTCATTCTTATTCCTTTTGGTTCATGATGGGGAAAATATTCCAGTCCAATCTGACAAATTACACTGATGACTATTATGTGTCTCTATCAACCACTTAGAATGCAGTAAAATAAATAATACACCCCAGCTAGTCTTGTGGATTTTATATAAGCATGTAAGAAAATACCTAGTCAAAAAATAAAAAGGCCTTGCTAGATGTACTATGGAAAGCCTGTTGGCCTGGTGTTCTGGATATTTAGATTCTAATTTCAGTGTCACCAACAAATGGCCTTGGACAAATAACTTATCCTGTCTGAGTTTCAATTTCTTCATCTGTATAATCAGAAGACTGAATCATGCCTCCAAGTTTCCTTGAGTTCTAATATTCTGTAATCATGTGAAAATCCTTGAAGGAACATGAATTATTAAGCAGACAGAGGTTTACAATCATCCTACAAAAATCTTTATCCACCACTTTTTCTAGAAAAACATTTTTGTATCACATCACATCATTTTTAGTACTAGAAAAATAGCAAAGTATTCATATTGACATTTTTCTTCGAAGTTGATGCAGAATGTACCATCAGACTCAGAGCCTGTTGGAGAGATAGTTCTGCACTTCTGATAGTTTTCAAATCTAACCTGACATTGTGGCTTTTAACTGTGAATAGCCTCATGGCATTCCGTGAATTCTTACTATGTATTCTGAAGTCTGACATTTCCGTTACACTTATATTTAATCTCAGATTGTTTTGCTTTTCAGTTTACTCAAAGTTGCTTTTGTTTTTTTTAAAGGTCGACACTTGTTACATCCCATTTGGTTTTTACCCATCACTTCAAAAGTTCTTTGAATAAGATATGGACCCTATATCATTTTTTAAGCTAGAAAAATAATTTTAAAAGGAGAAAAGCTGTGATATGGTGTTGTGGAGGGGAATAAGAAAGGATTAGAAATTATAAAATAGCAAGTCAAAAGGAAGAAGTTGAAAAATGTATTTTTCTGTTGAAACTTCACAACTCCAAAGGCCCTGTTGAAGCTTGTCTGAGTCCTTTGTGATATTCCTATAGCCTCTGAGATGAAAGGAAGTGTAAATATTTAAGAAAAAAGAGGGGGAGTTCTTTACAATCATTGTATAGAGTTATATTTATCTTAGCCATGGTATCATGTCCTTTTAAATATCCCTAAGATTCAATTGGTAGCTCAATTCACAGGCAACTAAACCCTGAATATATAGAATCACTACTCACAAAATTCATATAAAACTGAACAGTAAGCCAGTCTGATGTTTTGCTTTTAACCATAATTGTTTTTGCTCCCCTATTGTGAAATGTTTGGGAAAATAAATTAGATACAGAAAGTTTCTTAAATGAACATTTAAAAGTTACAAATAACTTTAAAGAAGTAATTATTTCACTTGGACTCTTATTAAGCCTCATTAAATTTTTTTCCACAATAAATAAAAGTTTCTCTCACCTTACATAATCTCCTCCCTAACAAATAATGGAAATTTATTGACTTTATATCTTTTTAATATATCAAGCCAGATAAATCTCCATTTTTTACATTGCAAATAATCTATTTTCTGATTGATTATAAGGAAATTTCTTATAAATGTAATTAAATGACTTAGTTGATACCAGCCTGATGAATCTTCTAACAATACTTTTTTGTTTCTTCCTAAAACTCAGGGTGCAATGTCCATGTCTAGAGTAATTATAGTAACAAGATTAGCAGAATCTCTAAGGAGTGGCTGCAGGTTTATTCTCAGGAATTATATGCATTTTTCAAGCAAATAAGGTCATTGGAAAATACAATTACCTGACTTGTGGAAAATTCAATATAGGTTGCAGTGCTTCTGTTACATATGACATTTCAGTCTGTAAATATCACACCAAAGTCAGAAAACTAATATGGGTAGCCCTCACCTCATTGTGGAACGAGTTACTGAGCCTGAAATGCCAACAGCTATATCCCAAAAGAATGTTTAAATAGTTTCAGACAACATCACAGGGAAGAGATGTCAGGATTTGTGGAACATATTTGTCCATTTATCTACGGCTGAGTTCAGGGCTCTTAAATAGGTATTAAGAATAAATTCTCAAGAGTTGGAGATCCCTAAATGGGGCTAGTATGTTAAAAGAATATTCAAAGACAACTTAAAAACATGACTGTTATTCTTTCACATAATGACATATGTGTAAAAGAACATATGATGTGAAGCTTTTTTTTATAGTAATGAACTTGCAATTATTATATTTTCATAATTAGTTGAATGGCCTTACTTTAAAAAAGTTATTTTTAGTAACTAGTAAACTTTCACATTAAAAGTTTGAAAATCTTTAAAATCTAAGCTTAAGAAAAGAAAACTATAGTCATCCATGAAATTTCCATGGAGATATTTGGTATTAATATTTTGATCCTTTACATCTTAAAGTGTATGGAGAAATATACACGTATTTTAATGGTATTATACAGCATTATTTTTGTTTTTAATTAATGTTTTTATCATTATTCATTTAATATTTGTAATAATTGCATATATTGTCATATGCTCATTGCATAGTTAAACTTTTTATTGTTACACACTTCTATCATTGCCAGTTTTGCTTACATACATATATCCTCACATACATCTCTGATTCTTTTCCTAAGATAAATTCCCAAAAGTAAAATTGCTACATAAGGAATAAGCACATTTAAAGATTTTTTTAAATTCCTATTGCTATATATTGCCATCAATATATGAAACAGCCTATTTCCCAGGAACTTCACCAACACTACCAGCATCTCTTTCAATGTGGCTAACTCTTCCTAAAATAGTCAAATGTATGTTATATGTGGATATGCTTTAATGTGCTAGGCCTCTGTCACATCTCAGGAAGTGGTTAGTTTCTTAGCAATTTTTCTTCCAATTTCTTTCTGAACTTCAAGCAACAGTAGTGAATAAAAAGAGACATCCCTTTCCATTACAGTGCAAAAACATTGTTTCTGGCATTTGTACATATTAACACAAATATACATTTTTTTCTTTTGAATTATACTATACAGATATTATGAGTTTTTTGTTTTTCTGTTCCTGAAGAAATCGAAAAAAAAAATTATTCTTTTCCATTGCCTTCAGATTTGTTTTTTCTTACCATTTTGACTGAGAAGGAAAAAAAATCTGAAATTTATGAGTAATATTTGTGGAATTAAACCTATTGCTACCTATGTAAATTATCTCAGTGCACAGCAAAAAAATAAAATGGGCTTTATAATATGATTTTCCTTATTATAATTATCACGGTCAATGCATTTTTATTAATTACCCAGTATGCATGGATCATGGTGCTAAATCCTAGGAGTGAAAAAAAAAGATGAAACAATTCTTGTCCTCAGCTGAATTGTTCATTAGTTGAGAAACAATGGCACATGTATAAAAAAGATAAATCCTAATGCCCACTAGCAGATCCTAATTGACCAGTGGAGTCAGCCATGGAGTTCAGAGAAGTGATTTCTAAAGATTGGAATAGTCACCTTAAAGGGCTTGGTCCCTATTTTGAAGGAAGACTAGAGCTTTAAGATGAAAAAGGACGGTGGGCCAAGTAGAGGTTACAGTGCTCACAAAGGTGAAAATGCACATGGTATTTTCAGAATAAAAATAACATACCAATGAGCCAGAGCAGTTGTATTCAGTGTTACAGGAGTAGAAAAATGTGAAGTGTTCAGCTAGCCTTGAATATAGATGAACCTAAAAGAGGCCTATTGGTAATAGAAGACCGTTCAATGTTTTATGAGAAATAAACTTTCAAATAATTTAGGAAATATAAGGTACTACTATAAAAACTGTGTATACCAGCATGAGATAATTATGACCTAGACTAGATAGTTGCTGAAGCAACTAAAATCAGGCATGATGCTAGAGCCATTAGGACACAAGTCAACAGAACTTAACTAATTAGATATAGGGATAAGAGACTATTAGGAATTCCAAAAACTTTTATTCAACTGCGCTTGCATTAAGAATTTATAAATGAATGAGCCTGCCCTCAGCCATGTACATAATATAGAATCCCACAGAAAAAGATGTGAACTACAGGGACTACCAAGGGGCTAGAACAGCTTCACAGGTAAATTGATGCTTGAGTTTTGACTTCAAGGATGAATAAAATTTGGCAGATGGGAAAGAGGAAAAAAATTAATGATGAGGACAAACAAGGGAAATAATATAACTCTTAAAATTTTAGACCTACATGATTGGAGAAAGATGATAACACAAACTACAAGAGAAAAGTCTGGCAGTAGAGATGTTTTAGGTGGAAAGATAATTCAGTTTGGACATTCTTCAAAGAAGTAGGTAAAGGGTGCCCACCAATCGGGAGGCACTGGGTTCATCACCATGAACAAAACTGGCAAATATGTTCTGCTTTCCTGCAGTTTACATTTTAGTATTTAGAAATAATTATATAATTAGAGTCATAATGTTCACCAAACAGTTTTATTTTGTTACGATGTTCGCTTATTATTTTTCTTTCTTTGCTGTCATTCATATCAATAGGATAAAATAGGCACACAAGGAAGCATGGTTTACTAGTATCAAGTCATGACCTAGGCAACAAAATGTGCCAAATAAGTATTCTCTCTCTCTAAGACTTCAGACTGTCCTCAAACTGACCTTAATGTCTGCAAGCTTCAGAAAAGTGGTTTAGTAATTGAGAGCAATAAATTAGAGTCTATCACATTTTAGTTAAGAGAAAATAAAGTCTTGGTGTGCTAAAAGAATCTGACCTTCTTCTAGCTTTGCTTTTTTATTGCACCCTTTCTGGTCTCCGTCTGTGCTTGATGTTATACTGAGATCTTCTGACCTTCGTGGTACTTCATGAGATGTGTGTGGACTACAGTTCTCACCAGGTCTCATTACTAGAATGTTCAAAGAGAGAAAATTATTGGAAAAATATTTGCCAGTCAGAAACAAAGGTTTTGAGTGACGACCCTTGGAAGTGATATTCTTGTTGCAATTAAAAGGTTCTGTTTAAATGAAGAAAAAAAATACGTACCCTGTTTGAGCATTACATTTCAAACTACCATCAAGGATAGTTGGGAGATACTAAGTAATGCCACTTTTTTTCCTTTGTACTATAGCTGTGTAGTATTTATTTCACCTTTCAGTAATCAGATATACTGAAAAGAGACTGGATATTGAAAACTTTAAAGCTTTCTAACTTTCATAGTTTTGGGAGCCAATTTTCAGAGCTCTCACATGACTGGTTGAAAGCATTCAGTTAGCTCACATACAAAACGATTATGGGGTGTTATCTGTTTACTCACTTTTTTTGTTTTTCAATATTACTGTATCAGCTTTGAAAGCTTTAAATTATGCATATGGATTTTTTTGAAAACTTGTTTACTTAAAATTAATTGTTGTAACCAAACCCCTAGTTACATAATCACATCAAAGCAGTACGTGAAAACCATGTCAAGGCAATACAGGGCCAAAAGGTATCTCTAGGCATTTCCAGGAGCTCGGAGATAATTGAATCTAATTCTTCCGAGGGAACAAGATGATGTCAACCTGAGGAGCCCATTTGTGGATAAATTGTCTTTGGAATAGGATTTCAAATGCTAAATACCTCCGTAAATTTAGTTCAGTAACAAACATTTATTAAGTGTCTAATGGGTGCTAAATCTTACAACAGGCATATGCAGTCCAAAAAAGAATAAAGCACAGTTTCCCTCAAGAACTCATAGTCTAGTAAGGTTTAGCCTTACTTAATTATTTATGTTTATTTATTATAACATATTTTTGATTTTCATTATGATCTGGCGAAAATCATTTAAAATATTACATACCATTTTTAGTCACATAAACCACCATGTCTCCAGCTGATAATAGTTTACTTAATAAATGCATGGCTAAAGTAAAAACAAAGGTTTTCATACTATTTTGGATAATATTTTAGCTATACTATAACTCACATTTTATAGACGAGAAAGCTGGCAGGGATCTGACTTAAACTCAAGTTTCCAAAACCTTGTCAAAAGGACTTTACACTGCAGTCCACATGAAAGTAAAGGATATGGAACAATAATTATTATTTGGTACTACTGTTCATCTTAAATGATTATGGGATTATTATTTTGTTTTATGCACTCAGGATGGAATTCGTTCTGTTTCCAAGATATTTCTCATGCATTATTTCATACCATTAACAGCTCAATAGATATATTTACTTTGTGTTAGCTTTCCAGATCAAGAAATTCGTAAAGTGGCAGTTCAACAATTAGATAACCTCTTAAATGATGAACTTCTGGACTACCTCCCACAACTAGTTCAGGTAAGAACAGCAGAGTTGCCAAGGTACTCCAGGATTTCAACTAATAATTCTCTTTAAAAGTTTCCAGTGAATCAACAGTAGACTCCTTAAAGTGGTATTGCAATTTGGCCAGTCAAGAGGCTAAATTATAGCTCATATATCAACATGGGTAAGGCAGACATTTCTAGACAAAATTGGTAGTTACAAAAGAATAAAGGTATATGAGAGCCAGAAAGGAATTTTTTTTTAAGAAAAACAACTTCACATGTTAATTAGTACTGGAAAAAATAGGGATGCTTGTGATGATATCTTTTTACCTGAATATGTAAAACAATAAAAAACTAACCAAATAAATGTTACGTAGAAAACAGTCTTTTGCTAGGCAGCTCTTCATAATGTTTCTTGCCTTTCCCTCAGAGTATCCCAATATTGATTATAAATCTTATAAAAGTACTTTTATAAGATAGTACCCAAATTTTGCCACAATAGTACATTTTAGTAACAACACCAAATATCACCATGTGGGAGTAATTTTTTAAATAATATAAATTTACCTAGCACTATGAGAAAGACTGATTTAGTCTGAATATTTTGAAATATAAACAATTAACGTTTTACAAACGACCATGTAAATAACTGAATAGCCAAACTACAAACAATATTTTTTTTCCAAGTTGACTGTATACTGAATGCTGAATAGACCTAAAATAGTGGTCTTTGTGGTTTGTTGTTGTTGTTGTTGTTTATTTGTTTCTTTAACTCAGGTGTTTTCTTATTTTTAAAAGCCAGGCTGTAGTTACAAGCTATTTTAAATGTCAAGTGCCTCCATTTTTGAACATTTAAGACTGGAAACTCTGAGACTGAAAGGAAAAGCCTCTACTGTTAGACTGCAATAACATATTATTTTGCAAATAATATGTACTTCTCTGAAAGCATCCAAGAGAGCTGGTTTTGAAATAGCTGTACCATATAGTTATGTATACTAATCCTTGCAGTTGTTATTTCCTTAGATTTACCAAGAGGGTGAAGTGAAAATAAGGATTAATCCAACTTGCAGGAATGCTATTCATCTTACGGCTCCTGAGTATGGGCAACATGTTACATCTAACACAACTCAAAAAAGCAGGTTTTTACAAAAGTTTGTATAGGTTAAACCTTTTTGAAGGCACCAATACACTTGGCACTAGGAATATCACTAAGCGCCATATACCTGCAAATTCAAATGTTTAAGACAAGGTATACACAGATTCCAACATAGCAAATACACAGAGGTAAAATTAGGTAAAGTTGCAGCTATTCCCAAATTAAAAATGAATATTGTACAATGTTTTGAGAGGGGAGGAAGTGACTATAAAATAAATAAAAACTGGAAAGAATTTTTAAAACATTTATTATGGAGTTTACCTTTAAACTTCCATGCTCTACCCTGACTTCAAAACTTTCTAAGACATAATAAAAAAAGAAAAAGAAAAAAACCTACCCTGTTGCTTATTTTCTGGAATCATGTTATTTTGGTATGTGTTATCTTGTTAGAAGTATGCAGGTTAAGTTAAAGTAGAAAGAGAGGACTCTGTGACCATAATGAACACAGAAGACGTGGTTCTTATAGGTAGGAATAAGACACGGACCCAGAGGTTACGGCAAACCGTAGGTCATAGTCATGCATGTAGGTTCCAAGAACACAGTTCATAAGAATGCAATGTGCACCAGGAAAATTGCCTATATCCTAGATGGTAAGGCAGGATTTAGGGGGAAATTGTATCGGTAGACCGAGTGATGCAGGGAGTTTAGAAGCAAGGAAGACAATTCAGGATCAACAAGTAATTATTGAGTTCAAGAAGAAATAATGGGGAAGTCTACAGAGAAAGCTAAAAACAGAAGCATGGAAAGGAATTCTGAGACTTTTCTCCTGCTCAGATGCTTATTGGTTTTGCTCACTATTAGGACATAAACACAGTCCATGACCTAGTCAGCTCGGTATTAGCAAGTAAGTGAAAGAAGGCCATAGCTTCAGTTTAAGACAACATACATCATGATCTTTACACATTCAGACAGCTGCAGTTCATGCAAATTTGCTGAAATCATCTTTAGCACTCTCACACCTTAGGAATTCATAAACTCCCCATCTTTAAGGATGTTATTATATTGAAGCGTTTCTTTGGGTGTGCGTGTGAATGAATGATGTATTCACATTTTTCTGCTGTCTGTACTGTGGTACAAAACCTGGCTTAAACTCTGAGTGTGTGTGAGTGTGTGTGTGTGTGTGTGTGTGTGTCTGCACGCACACCACAAATTAAATTATTTATTGAGCAAGCAAGAATAGAAGCTTTGCCTTTCAAGCAGAAATTAGCATTTTTATGAAGGGGACCTGGTTTTTATTTTTACAACATATTCAGATTCCTGGGATGATGGTGGAGGCCCAGGTAATGACTGCTGGGAGTGAAGTCCCTGCTGAGTGCAGGTGGAGGTCTGATTAGGTCTCTAAGGATATCAGGGGCTGCCATCGCGTTCTGTGTTTTACACCAGGTTGGGTATCCTGGAAAACCTTAGGACAGTTGCTCACAATGGAGATGAAGGAAAGGATTTGGAAATATGTGGAATATGGTGGCAGCAATCAGCTTTGAAACCTGTAATTAAATCTAAAGATCCGCAGGCTAATACTGATACAGTTAGTGATTTCAGTTAAGGCTGTGGGTGTGTATTAATTTCATCTCCAAAAGGGTAGAAATATCTATTGTTTAATAATGCAATGTTTATATCCAGAACACTGTTCATGATATTATATTTTTGTGCTAGGACTCTTTTCCTAGGCCTGGTTGAATTCTACCAGCCACCTGCTCTTTTTTATTATCCTGTGACACTAAAGCGTAAGTAAGGAAAGGAAACAAGACTGCACAAATCTAAATTGTGTGATCTGTGTGAGCTCTGTTATTAGTTATGTACCAGCTAATAAAGCTATGAAAATATATTAGTAACATTTTGTTAAAATGTTTATGTTGTTTTCCTTGGGTTTTCTGAAGCCTCTTAAGTCCCTCTGTATCCTGCTATAATTTTGTTACTGAGAAATAAAAGAGTAAAGTAATTATATCTCTTACTTCAGGCTGTCAAGTTTGAATGGAACCTTGAAAGTCCTCTAGTGCAACTCCTAATACACCGTTCATTGCAAAGCATCCAGATTGCCCATCGTCTTTACTGGTAAGTTTAACTAAGATAAGATAGGATGCCTTTTTTATTGTCAGCTTCTCTCTGTGGGCAGATTTAAAAGAAGTCAGAAGATTCCTTTACCTTGTAATTGATATAAACCTCCACTTAAAATTAAGCCAAATTTGAGATTCTTTGTCAACATTATTTTTGCTTATGTGTATACTGTAACTGTCATCTTCAAAATCTTCCTTTTGTACTGTTGCTGCTGTTTAAATCCGCCATGAATTTTAAATCTGGATGATACCTCTCCTATAGCTTTAAATCAAAGGTCATATCTACTAATTGAAGATTTCAATATAAAATCTAGTTATAAGATTGTGTATGTTTTGGAAAATTGTGTGTTTTAAAATTAATTTCTGTACAGTATTAGTTATAAGCAATGGAATCAAAAGGTCAATATATATTCTTTCTGTTGAAAATTCTTAGGGCACTAAACTTTTCCTCAAGCATAAATTTGGAATATTATCATTGGAGAAATAAACTTATTTTAGAAATATTAGAATTTCTCCCATCATCTCTCCTCTTGATCTATCAAACATCGTGTTCTTTGGATGCTGTTCTTCCTACCCTTTCTTTCATTACTAACTTTGTAGATTCAATTTCATAGTGAAAAATTTAACAGTTACAAGTGGCAGAGACCTAAGGATAAAATTGGGTCTATATTTTGTCCTCATGTATGTATGTATGACAGGCATCATCTTCTGGCTTCAGTTGCTAGTGAAGAACTTTAACAACACCAAAAAAAGGGAAGTCAATGTCATTTTTCAGTATCATTTTGTTCTGCTTCAGAAAACACCACTCATGTTGACATCACTCTTCCTATGAAAATGAATCTGGTGTTTCACAGCAAAGTAGAGATGCAAGGAATTGTCAGGCACATGTGTGGTTGCATGTTCATTTTCATTTTAAATGCCTAATATAAAAAGCAGTATGTCAGTATAATGAGGCATCAGATACATTGACTAGCAATGGGTCCTTCACTGAATGGACTCTCTGAATGAAGTCTTATTTCCTTTAGTTTTTCAATTAGCTACTGTGGAGCTAAAGGAAGTTATGTGAGACTATTTGGTGACGTTTGGCTATCACATTAAAACTAAGAGTCCATTAAATTCAATGGTTATTTCTCCTAAACTTTACTCTTCACTTTTTGTTCACATGTGTTCATTAAAATGAAAGCATATTAAAAAGTAACATGACCAGATAACAACATTGATTTAAATATTTGAAATAAATATATAATATAAAAGTGTATAAAAATGTAATTTTAAAAATATATCTTAAAAATAGAATAATGTATCAAGGCCTTATCCTTACACATTGATTGTTATAATACTTGTGCCACCTTAGTAAGTCCTTCATCTGCTAAAATGGTGTGAAAAGTGGAGTCATCTGAAAGCCAACAATGAGTGCAAACAAAGTTGTAAATCAATGTCATACTTGCAAGTTCACAATAATTATAATTATGTCACCATTTCCAAAGAAGTTGGAAGGACATTCCTTGTAAGTATAATTCTCACCCTTATAAAAAACAGAAAGACCAATAACAAAGTTCATTTCTCCTCTCACTGATTTAAGAAGAGAATAAGATGGAAGGAATAGAAAAAAATATATAAATTATAAATGGATCACTTGTTTTTGAGTGCTTAATTGGTGAGAATATGAAAAAGGAATATGAAAATAGAGGGAGATATTAAAATCCCTACCTCCTTTTAAAACAAATAAAAATTAAGAATTGGGCAAAATATACTAAACATGAAATAATACTACTTATATTTAAAACATGTCTTCAAGTTTTTTAAAAAATAGCTGGTACCTACCACCATATTTAGGGAATATTAATGTGTAGAATGTTGAGTTAAAAATTTACGAAAGCAGCTGAAACCCCCCATGTCACACTTTTAAAAACTCTCATTGTATCTTTCCTTAATAATAATTTTTTTAAAAAGCAGTGCTTTGTAATAATAACTTAAAAAGTTGGAAACCCATCAGCCATCAGTTTAATAATTTTTTTTTTCTACTTGGAGAAGCTACTGCTTCCTCAGATTCAACATATTTAACACTAAACTCAGCATCTTGACCTGCTCACCCAGGCCTTGCAGTCTTCTCTGGATCTTCCCTGTTTCTCACAAACATGCCCAATTATTTACCAAGCCCCATAAATCTACACCTCCTAAATAACTCTCCCACCATCCACTGCTTCCACCTGTCACTACCTCTGATCAGAAGCTTACCTCATTAGATACTGAATTATGAATAAATTGGCTTAGACAGAAAACCGTATAACTGCTTGGAAGCACTGTGTGTGGTCTTCCTGAAAAGAGAAGTTGACTTGGAATTACCACAAGTCCCCTCCACCAGAAAGGTGAATGTAAGATGAGTAGCCCTTATTTTTCACAGAAAGGGAGTTAATAATAAGCTTTGGATTTGGAAGGTTTAAAAGTCTAGTCTTCAATTCCAGTTGTCATCCTAAAAGGTGGCTGTAATTGGGAACCATAATGTTTTGGGTTCATATCTTGGAGGCCCCTCTCCCCATCATATACCAATTAATTCTAGAAGCTTAGACTCACTGCCCCTTGCCATTTCGGATAGGAAACAATTTAACTGATAGTGAGATACTGAGTTGAATGGAGGACTCCAAAAAGATATATCCACATCCTAATGCCAAGAACCTGTGAATACGACCTTATGTGGAAAAATAGTCTTTGAAGATGTAATTAAATTAGAAATTTTGAGATTAGGTCAACCTAGATTATGAGGGTGGGTCCTAAATCCATTGACAAATGTCCTTATAAGACACAGAAGAGGAGAACACAGACACACACGCACATACGCACACACACGCACATACGCACACACACACACACAGGAAGGCCATGTGAGAAGGAGGCATTGAGTGAAGCAATTCAGCTGGAAGCCAAGAAATGTCCAGAGTCATCAGAAACCGGGAGAGGTAAAAAAAAAAAAAAATTTATTCTCCCTTAGAACCTTGAAAGGAAGCACAGCCTTATTTTGATTTCAGACTTCTGGTCTCCAGCACTGTGAGAATAAATTTCTGTTGTTTAAACTATCAGTTTGTGATAATTTGTTATGGCAACCACAGGAAATTATATAAAAAGCAAAGGATTTTATGAAGGGCCCTGACTAGACTGGCCGTGATGTCACATCATACAGAAGCTTTCCCTGACCATCTCCCCAGCCACCATCTGGGCTGAGCGAGTTCTGCTCCCACGTTGTATCCCAGAATGTACTCTCCATGGTTGGCATGTCACATTACCTTAGCATTTCTGCCAGTTGTCATGTCACACTACCTTAGCACTTCTATCTCTCTGACTACTTCCACTCTTAGTCCATATATTGGCTGATGATAGCAATCATGTCATATTCTTCAGCATATTAATCCCACCCCACCATTTTCTGGAAGTTGGGAGATACTGAAAAAATAAAAAGTTTTCAAAGTCATGACTCCATAGATATTTCTTTAAGGCCATCAATATTTTCACATGCCAGGAATCCCATACAGTACACTCTCAAAGATGCTGTTGGTGCCTCTGCCAGAAGCCCTTTGCCTGGGTTGTGCACCCTCTGGAAGCTTCTGTGAGTACTGACTGCTAACTGACAACTTGCCTCTTCTCTGGAGTATTGTTCCCTGCTAACACAGGAATCTGGCCTGGGAGATGGGGAATCTTAAAGGTGCAATAGTTTACATACCAGAGCCTCCCCTCTCATCAGATCAAGCCTAGACTTGACTTTGACCTTGTCTTGTTAACTCTATTCCCTATAATGCTTGCTCTATTCCCTCAGGGGATTTTTCCTGCAGAACACTGCTTCAGTAAATCACATACACCTAAATTCCTGTCTCATAGTCTGTTCTAGGGAAACTGACCTAGATAAGCATTTCTTTATTGAAGATAACAAATTTAAATATGTGTTGTTGTTTGTTTGTTTTTTTTAAATTGGAGTAGCAGTATACTTTGAGACATATCATAAATGGAACAGCAATATGTCAGTCTTTCATATACCTAACACTAAGTCCAATTGAGTGAGTTCCAAAAGAGAGCCAATTTGAATCACAATCTGTATGGTAGGGAACCATTTTATATCATGGTTTTACCGTGTTATAACCATGGTTATACTTATTTCCCCGAAAATAAGACCTAGCCATACTATTAGCTCTAATGCATCTTTTGGAGCAAACATTAATATAAGACCCGGTATTAGACTACATTGTATTATATTATATTGTATTATATTATTATTATACCTGGTCTTATATTATAGTAAAATAAGACCAGGTCTTATATTAACTTTTGCTCCAAAAGATGCATTAGAGCTGATGGTATGGCTAGGACTTATTTTCGGAGAAACATGGTAAGCATGTGCTACATGGTTAAGGCATGTGCTACAAAAATCTGAAAGTGTTTCCTTCAAAGTGTGGGGATGCATTGAGATGAAGCTCTCATTTGTAAGCTTTATAAGTACAGCATTTTTTTTTCTGTTTTATTCACTGATATATCACAAGCACCTAGTACAATACTTGGCATTTAACAGCTAGTCAATAAATTGCTATTGAATGAATGAATGAATGAATGAATGAATGAGATTGTTGCCCGAGCCAAGCTGTGCAGATGCAGACTTGTGACAGAAGGGGGCAGAAGAGGGCTGCTTGAGCAGTCAGTGGGGCTTGATGCCAAACCAGGGCTGGCAAGGCTAGAGCAAATTCTGGAGATTGGCCCAGTCAGGTACTAGGCAATGGATATCACTAGTGAAGGCAACTGGACTGGAGGGGGAGTGGGGCAGAAGTGAGGACTAACCAGCATCAGAACTAAGCGCCTGAAGAATAAGTTGATGCAGCAGTGTCTGCTGGACCAGTCGGGAGACCCACAGAATGAATTAAGCCAACATCTCTGGTACCAGGGGATCCTTCCAGGGTGGCACATGGTACTAAAGGACCATATTCTATAAACTTTACTATGCTGCCCATAAAATGGAGATCATACAAAATCTGCCCATTCATTTTCTAAACAATCTACCCTATTATTTTTTTTAATCTAGAATTTGGGGTCAATTTCACAAGTCAGGGACGACTCTAAATAAAGAAAAATAATGTGAAAATTTTGCGTCATTTGATTTGAGGTCACACCTGTCCCTCTCTTAAGCATATCTACCCCTGGTGCCCAAAATTCTGTCATGAGTGAAGGACTTCTTTTTCCCTCCCATAAGTAAGTTTCTAATGTGAATATATATATATATATATATATATATATATATATATACACACATATACATATATATGTACACATATATGTGTATGTATGTATTCAAAACATAATGCTTATGATGAATTAGTTTATCATCTGTTCATTTATGTGACTAGCATTAAGATGCTAGACACTGTTGAACTGTTAAGATAAAACAGAATGGTCCTTCCCTAAATAAGCTCACAGGCTAACCACACATTAGCATCCAGGCAGCAGGAAAGAGCCTATGTGACAGTGATGGAATAGATAGAGAGAACTGACAACAAATTCTATCCATTTTACGGTTTTGCCTATGACTTGTCCCAAATACAACTTCTAAGCAGAAAGGCAAGACTGGCCATCAAGTAAATAAAAAAAATTTAGATGTGTGCTCCCATTCTGTCAGAGTTAAATACTGATAAAGGCATACAAATGAATGCACAAAGGAGATAAATGCTCGCCCTGCTTTGATGTCTGAAACATCCCCTGAAGAAAGAGTAAAGAGCTGATCTTTAGGGAGTTATTGCAGTGTAATAGAGCATGCAGGATACAGAATCAATAAGAGGGTTTAAAGTCTCAGTCCTTTACTTTCTAGAATCATTGGGTTGCTACTAATTCATCTTTTTACCTTTACAATGTAATAAATAATATATTATTGTTTCACTTTTTTGTAAGAGAATGATATGTCTTGCTGTCATTTAATATGGATGTGTTGTAATTATCTTTCACCTGTTGTTCTCAGAAAAGTATACACCGGATAAAATCAGTACAATAAACAATTTGATAAACTAACAATAGCTGTTCTCTACCCTATCAACCTGAAAAAAGGTGATGGATATTTGTAAGAAAGTTTACCTTCTACATAGTAATATGTAAAATCCATTAACACAGCTTTCTAGTTAAGGCATGATATGGGAACAGTTGTTTTTGTCTGTTTCATGTCTAGTTTACTTGGTGGAGGTTTTATGAAGTCTCCTTAAAAAATTATTTTTAAAAACAAAGTACAGTTTTTAAATTAATTTTTGAATATAATTTAAGTGTTATTATGCCTATTAAATACACATGAAAAAAGACTCTGATACCAAGTTCCACCACGAATCCATGCAAAAGCCAGGAACAGCGCTACACCTTAAATTTATTCCTAGTTTAAATTATTTTCCCTCCATTTTTTAAATTTTGTTTTAAAAAAGTGAAGAGTTATAAAAATGAACATTTTGTATATGTGTACTGACCTCTAATGTTGAACTTGGACCATATCTGGCCTTTGAGAACTGAACTTTCTAATCCACTATTCTAGTAATTTTTCATTATAATAGCCATATGCAATTATATCACTGCTTCCTTAGATAGTTAACTGGTTTTCCTATAATAATATCAGTCCCCTCTGTCGTAGTTTATGCTAGAGATTTGGGTTAAGGCCTTGAAAAATCAGTATTATATTACTTAGTTTTCATTGTTTCTTCATGAGACCAACTTTGCTCTAGCCAACTAAAAATATGGTCAACAAAAACACATTCTGTTAAGAAATCATCTTTGTCTTCTAATAATATTTGAATTTGGCTTCCAAAATAAATAGATTAACATATATTCATAGAGCTACAGGACTGGGGAGTCAAATGGAACCTTCAGAATCATCTGCTATCATCCCTTTTCTCCCAGAAAGGGATTTCAACAAGTGATTCATCCAACGGCAACCATCTAGCTGGTTAAAGACTTGAGATTAAAATATTTTTTTCATGACATCTCATGCCCAATTCAGGTCTCTTTCCAATTCAATATCAACTTCTAAAAAAAAATGCAACTTGAATTCATAAAATGTTTGTTTTTCTCTATCAATAATTGGATACTCTTTCAAGTACTGAAGTGGTGGCTCTTCCCTAACTTAAAAGCAAAACTAAAGGAAAAACAATATCCCAGATTGATATCTTTACATCTAATAGCTCAAAATTTTTGCCATTAAGTGTTGGTGTGACCCACGAATGCTGTCAGTTATAATATTAATTAATAGGTATATGCAGTAAGTCCCCAAAATACTGTATATTTGAAGGGGTTTTGAAAGAAGCAGTGGGTTTTTTCCAGAATCTTTCTTTCGTAGATCCTGATTCATACTTAAAACACTAAATTTGCTCTGAGTTTTACTATTAGACCATTACTGATAAGAAAACAATTACTAAGTAATTTACTTAGTAGATTCAGTTTGTACTTATTTTTAATACACGTTATATAAAACCAAGACTTTCTCAGTTTTCTCAAAAACACTGTGCAACTAGCAATATGCTAATGAAATTCAAGTCAGCCCATTTCATCAAGTTAATGAGTTAGAAAATAAATTTCTATAGTCCAGACAAGAACTTGGCAATAATAAAACACAAGCAAAATCAATCTTTACTCTCCTTCTAAGTAAAAATACTCAGTAAGCAACTGAACATAGAAGCCTAAAAAGCAGGAGAAAGATCCGAACTGGTAACAGTTTTTCCTTGTCTTTTCCCCCCCAATTTTATTTATAGATAATTGACATATTATCATTATATAAGTTTAATACATACAGCATGATGGTTTGAGTTAAATATATTGTGAAATGATTACTACAATAGGTTCACCTAACGTCTGTCATCTCATATAGTTACAATAAAAAGAAAAGAAAAAATATTCTCCTTTAATGAGATCTCTTAGGATTTGCTCTCTTAGCAACTTTTCTGTATACCACACAGCAGTGTTAACTACAGTCATCAGATTGTACCTTTGGTTCCTAGTACTTACTTATCTTTGACCACCTTCCTCCCCACAATCCTCCACTTCTGCTAACTGCAAGTCTGATCTCCTTCTATAAATTTGTGGGTTTTTTGGGGTTTTTTTTTTGTTTGTTTTTAGATTCCATATATAAGTGAGATCAGATACTATTTGTTTTTCTCTGTCTAAATTATTTTACTTAGCATAATGCTTTCAAGGTCCATCCCTGTTGTCACTAATAGTAAGATTTCCTCATTTTTATGGCTGAATAACATTCCAGCATACACACACGCACACACACACACTATAACTTCTTTATTCATTCACCATTGATGGATACTTAGGTTGTTTCCATGTCTTGGCTATTGTAAATAATGCTGTTATGAACATGGGGGTGTGGAAATCTTTTTGAGTTAGTTTTTTTTTTCATTTCCTTTGAATATATTTCCCAAAATGGAATTACTAGATCATATGGTAACTCTATTTTCAATTTTGGGGGATTCTCCATACTGTTTTCCATAGTGACTTACTAATTTACAATTCCACCAATAAACAGCGCACAATGGTTCCCTTTTCTCCATATCCAAACCAGCATTTGTTATCTTTTGTCTTTTTTATTTTAGCATCATCAACAGGCTTGAGGTCACACACCACTTTGCCAGTATTTCTTAAGTCAGAAGTCAGTAACGAGGCCCCATCTAACTGCAAGGGAGTGTAGGAAAGTAGACCAGTTTATACCTAAAAACAGAAGCAAAACACCAATGACTCAAGAAATTTGCCCATCAAGTGGAAGAGGAAGAGAGCATGGAAGGAAAACCAGCACTCACCTTTACATATATTCATTGGTTTTCTTTTTAAAACCTAAAATTGGTCTCAACAGCCAAAAATACTATTGTCTAACCACTTAATTAAAAATCATCACTTTGACAGACATCTTTTAAAAATGTCTTCTGTCCAATAATTCTATAAATATTTCCAAGAGTTTCAACCTATAGGTATATGTTGTAACCATTTTACCTGCAGGGTTGATTATTAAGATATCTATGTAGCTATTGTAGGTAACTGGTATCTCAGCTCAAGAGTCCAAAATTGAATTACATATTCCTCTACTCTTTTAATCTTTGACCCCTCCATTCCCAAGCCCTTTTTTATATGCAGTGTCCCGGTTTACAGCCATTACCAAGACACCCAGAAAATCTGACAGGCATTATTCTTACCCAATAACTTTCTTCATTCAAAAGCCTTTAAGACCTGACTATTGTTTCTCATAAATACGTCTTCAATTTGTTCCTTTTCCTATTTCCATGTCTAGCACCTTAGCTTAAGCCTTCAGTATTACCTACTTGGAGTATTGCAACAATCTCCTATTTGTTTTCCTTCCTTTTTGTTCTTACCTGTCTCCAGCCCATACATCTTCCATATTGTTGTCAGAATAATTTTTATTTAATACAACTGGATATCTAACTCATAAAGTAGGCTTTAGTTCCTGGGTAACCCACAGCTAGTTAGCACAATTCCACAATTTCAGTCAGCACTTTCCTGATAACAGGATTTAGAATTAATAGATTATGAGATAAAAATCTATTCTTCCTTAATATGACCTTGCAATAAATTTTCATGATCTCAACTCTGCCTATCTCCCATCCTTATCTTGTATGGGTTTCTAGATGAAACATAGCCTTTCCTATTCTCAAGAGTTAACTCAAATTTTCAGAGGTCTTTCATGCCCTGATGACTTTGAACATAGCATTTTCCTCTGCTTGAAATGCAGCTGTCCCATTGTTTACACAGAGTTCTTTAGGACTCAGCTCAAATTTTGTCTTCTTGGAAGATGTCTCTGACTTCTGCTCTGTACACCCTGCCAATATAGTTCTCAGCATATTGCATATCTTTGGTGACTTCCCCATTTCCCTTTTCTCTAAGATATTTTGGGCTACAAGTGACGGAAAATCCTGATTCCACTGGTTTAAATGATATGAAAAATTAATTATCCCATATAACAAGAAATTTGGTAGCAAAGTGGTTCAAGTTTATTATTGCCGGAGCTCACTGATTTTGTCATAACCCAGTTTCTTTGTATCTTTCTACTCTGTCATCCTCAGTGTGTTGACTTATCCTTTGTCCAGTTCACACCATGTCTACAAGAATACTGCCACAGTTGGTATCACATCCATACATGACATCATGCAACAAAATAAAAGGGGATCATCAGAAAAATGTCCTTATAAACCCCATATCAGAATTTACTTCATATATATCATTTGCCAGAATGGGGTCGCATGGCATCCTGAACCAATCACCTGATCAAATGGCAATCGGGTGAATTGACCTACCCAATTGATTTAGAATATTCAGAATTTATCCCTAAATGGATCATCTTCCCTGAATGTTTTGATATCTGAACAAAGTCATATTCTTTATTCAGGTGTGGAACAAAGAAAAGATGTGATATAGGTAAAACCCTATGTTCCCTTTCTGGACTGTGAAGTTCTATCTTAACCATTTATCCTTAACACAGAACATTGTACACGGTACATATGATTGATACTCAATAAATACTTGTTGAATGAATTAAAAAGTAATCATACCACATGTATTTGTACTGCCTACAGGTTAACTTGTCTTGACTACTGTACTGAAAACAGCAGGCAACCAGAACAAATCCTATTATACTAAATGCATAGAGTTAGTCATTGGTATTGTGATAATTAGTTTTGTTCTTTTTTTAAAAAATAGACTCCCCTGGCTCTCTGGAATTAGGGGAGCAGAGTTCTATGAGTTACAGAGCACTATGATGTTCCGGAATAAAAGTTTTTGAAGAGGAATCAGGTGTTAACACTGAATCCACATTGTGAGGGGCTTTATACTGACTTAACTATGCTGTTTCTTAAAACACTGATTGAAACTGAAAGACTATTTTATGGGGAGACCTTGCAGAGTCTCCACTTACTCTCTCTTAAAACATAATTTTCTATTTGAGACTCTCTATGAACATTGGGGAATTACTGAACAGTCTCTTCTTTTTGCTGAATCTTATGTTCTCCAGTTTTTTCTTTTTTCTTTTTCTGGACTGTGAGGATTCATCGTTTTTTGTTGTTTAGTTTTGTATTAGTCAGTGAATAAGTCTTTATTTTCAGGCCTTGTTTCACTTTTTTATCTTTTCTCATCAAAAGATTGCTCTTTGAAAAGATTGAAAGCAAAATTTTGTTGCTTTCCTCCTAATCAATTTTCTATTTCATTTGGATACAGTTATTGTAGTTACAAGGGAAAGACAGTGACTTTATTTTTCCTTGTCTAAAGAACCTCATCTCTGTTGCTTTTATTGCAACAAAACCAAGACTTGGATATTTCAATCAAACACTTGTCATGTTTAATAACTTAGAATTCTTGTACTTGTTTGGGCATGTATGATTCATTTTTTACCAATAATGTGTGAACAGCTTGCACAAGTAGTGCTTATCTTCAGAGTTTACAGTCTGTCTGATATACCAACCACTCTTGATAGAATGTCAAATAATTTGGTGTATCTTGCTTGAGACTCTGAGTTAAAGAATATTACAAAGAATTCTAATCATTTAACTCTCCATTTTCAATACTTTTTCTTGTCATGATAGTGTTGCCTTGTGGTAGACATATAGTTAATGCTAGGTACTATGCTAGTCAGTTTTTCATATTATTTCACTAATTCACAATAACTCTATTATCCTCTTTTTTTTTTTCAGATGAAGGAATTAGTACTTAGAAAGATTAAGTACACAAACCTGCTAAGTAGAAGAGCCAAAATTTGCTGCTATACCCTATCCACTGTGACCTTTCAAACCATTTAAATATTATGAAAGATATAACAAGTAACAATATAAGGCAGGATAATGTAATACTAAGAGAACAGGGTTTGGAGGAAAACAAACTTGAGTAGAAATTCCAACTCAGGTCTCTACTAGCTATATGGTCTTGGAAAAATTACTTAACGTGCTTGATCTTTTTCATAATCTATAAAAGGTATATAACTATGCCTAACAGAATTATTCTTAAAATAAGTTGAAATCATGTATAATAAGATCTTTAATATATACAGAGGGTGCCAAAGAAATGTATACACATTTTAAGAAAGCAAAAAACTGCATTAACATTGTAATACTCAGTATATACCAATAACAAAAAATGAATACAAGCCATGTGTATGCATTTTTTTGGTACCCCCAGTATTTGGTACATCCAAATGATATATATTTTTTGAATCATTTAAAAGCATAAGAAGTATCCCTCGAATTCCAGTCCCCAAGGTTATATCACAGATTAATAATTACATAGAATTCAGTTCTTGGATTCTTGACATTTGACTCTTACTCCTATAAATGTTCTTTCTTTATTTTATTCCAATTCAAATTTAAAATTTAAGTTTAATAATGGAATATGAAGTGGATGGAAGTGGGAACAGAAATATCACTTTATGAACTAGTGCAGCTTCTTGTTGAGAAAAGTATCTTGAAACACTCTAAGTGTCAGAAAAAGTTGGGAATATGTGCATCATTTAGTTTCAGAGAAATTTAATAAGCAAAGGAATCCAGCAACATTCACAGATTGCCTGTTGGTACATGTTTTTACATTTCAACTGCCAACATCTATCTACTGATGACACTCATCTGTCTGCTAGCACAATTGAGAAGAAAAAAATATGAGTAAAATTTTTCATGATTTTTTTGGGTATCTTAAAGGTTTGTGATTGTGAACTGCAAATGCAAAACTGTATTCACTCAAGAAGTTGAGAACTTAAAAAGCAAAGAACTTTAAAAATTCTTTATAACATCAAGAGAACAGATCACTAAAGTGTTGCTAAACCTACCACACCAGGAAAGCACTGTAGACTATCTGAGAAAACATAGGGAATCACTGAAACATTTCATGAAATGAGGAAGAAAATATGGTTGGGAGCTATCTTGGATTTTTACAATATTTAGCCAAATTTTAAACCTTGAATGATTTATTCATTTGGAGTAAAATGTTTATTAAAAGCCTTATTATTGACCATGTGACTACAGTGAAATAATTTGTTCTTGAGGTATAGTAACACCATTTATCCAGGCTTTACTTTCAGGGTCATAGTCAGCAATTTCTTCCAATCTGACAATTGATTAATGACCAGTGAAGACTGGCTATTTATTCAACATCCTTAGCAATGACTCTCCTGAAGAAATCATTAATTATTTCTGTGCATACATTAAAATTAGGTCCAATTGGTGCTCCAGCCTCTGGATGACACTGTAGTCTCTATTTTTAGTGTTTTATATTGAAGCAAAATGGTGATCCCAGCTATGAAACATCACACTTCTTTTGATTCTGGGCAACTTACTTAAACTTTCTGAGCCTCCAATTCCTCATCTGTAAAACAGAATAAGTACTTACCAAAAGTACCTAACACCTACAGTTACTCAATACATATATGTTGAATAAATCAATAAATGAAAGAATTGAGATTTTTGGAGTTAAATGACATAAAATTATGCAATATACCTTGTACAGTTTCTAGACTTAATAAATGTTTCTTCTTCTGCTTTCTATTTTCCTTTTTTCCTTTTTTTAATTTTTAAATTAAATGATGATACTTCATTTGTTGGAGAATAGCATGGAAATATTTTAATTAGCTCTTCCCAAGCAAAGTATATTATCACATAAGTGATCATAAATCTGTAACTCTGTGATCCCATTCATGCACATTTCATCTGAGGGTAAATGGGAAGTAAGTGGGAAAACTTTTGGGACACAACTCCTAGTTTTCTCACCATCCATGTCTTCTCACCAGTCTAGATGTTTTCATTTCTAAATACATGATTCAGCTAAACACCTGAGCTTCAAGAACTCTTGACATTCTTTTTCATCAATGAATTTTAGCTCCTTCACTCTTCAGCAGCTCCTTTCTATGACTACATGTTAAATCTTGTCATCACTAGGAATGGATCCTCATCTGAAGTTTTAAACACAGAAATCTAATGTCTTAACCCTTTCACATTTTGACTTTATTAACTCACACTAATCCTGGAGTTCAGTGCCAACAGAAACTTCTCTCCTGTCCTCTGCCTGTTCTTCAGGCTCATCTAATCACTCATCATTTGATTTACTTTCCTAGCCACTCATTTATGTATCTGTCTTCCATTACCCTGTGTATCTGCCAAGTCACTTATAAAATGTTGCATGCGTCAGTACCCTCCTCTCCATCTCCACTTAAACCCTATGTCAGGACATCATTATTTCCTCACTAGTAATGCTGTTGTTTATTATTTCATCTACTGCATGATTCTGCAATGTCGATAAAATAAAGACCAAATTCATTAATCTTATGCTATATGTAACAGCCCACAGTATAAATTTTATTTTATTATCAATAGAAGTAAAATGTGTTTCTCCAAAGCAACCAGTTTGTTTTTAACATAGGAAAACGTTGGTACTCTTAACTCACAGGGTAATAGTTCATAATTAGGATCTACTTACTGTACCTGGATGTAGACTCTGGTTCTACTATTTACTAGGTGTCTGACTTTCAGCAAGGTACTTAACTTTTGTGAGGCATTAACTTTTTCAGGCATTAAAAGTGAAGAAAATAATAATATTTACTTTTAGAAGGCTGTTGTGAGAATTAATGTAATATGATCAGATTTGGGACCATAGAGTTGGACAACCATGTGAAACAGAAAATCCAGTCAGATATCAGGCTCATATCTATAAAATCTGTTTTATTCCATAGGAAGAATTCACTCATTAAATAAATATATATTAAATACTTTCCATGAGTTAAGTCACGTTGTAGTCTTCAAGGATGTAGCAATGGATAAAAACAGACAAAAATTCCTGCCCTTGCTTATGTAGCATTTAAAAGAAATAAGACGTATAATACATACTTGTAGGATGTTGATAAGAGACAGGGAGAAAATTTAAAAAGTTAAGGAGATATAAAGAATATGAGGGTAAGGAAGTTGCAATTTTAAGATAAGGAAGGAATGAAATGCCTTATTTAAAGGTAATATTTGTGGGGGGAAACTCAATGATGTGAAAAAAATGGATTCTGTAGGTATCTAAAGGAAAAAGATGCTAGGAATAGGAAATAACATGCAAAGGCATTGAAGTGTGGGTTTGGGTGTTAGAGAGAAAACAACAAAGGCAGTGTGGCTGGATTACCCTGACCAAAGGGAAGAGTAATAAGAAACGAGATCAGAGGGGAAAAGAGTGAAGGTGGGAACCAGTTATATAAAAATTTATATGCCAAAAAAAAAATTATATGCCATTATGAGAATATTAGCTTTAATCTAAATGAGATAGGAAGTTGTTAGAGGGTTCTGAGAAGATGAAAGACATGATTTGGCTTATGTTTTCATAGAATCACTCTGACTGTTGTGCTGCAAATCAATCAAATAAGATTAATAGTAGGAAAAAGAAAACCAGTTAGGAGGCTAATGAATTAATTGAGATAAGAGATTATAGTGGCTTAGTAGTAAAATGAGTAGTAAAAGGAGTGGGAACAGTTGGATTCTCAATTTATATTTGAAAATAAAGCCAACAGAATTTTATGATGGGTTAGATGAGAGGCATAAAAGAAACAAACGAAGATACCAAGATTGTTGCCTGAAAAACTGACGGAATAGAGTTTCAGGAGAGTATGTGGGGAAAAAAATATCAAGATTAATTTGGACCTATAAAATATGAAATAACTACCATGTTTCCCCGAAAATAAGACCTAACCAGAAAATAGGCTTTAGCATGATTTTTCAGGATGACATACCCTGAACATAAGCCCTAATGCGTCTTTGGAGCAAAACTTAATATAAGGCCTGGTCTTATTTTCAGGGGGAGAAACGGTACTAAACATCTTTATCTGGACTACAGACAAAAAAGGGGAAATTATCAACAAACACAATGATGAGGTCTAAAGCCATAAGAACAGATAATGTCATAGGAGAATAAGAACAGACAGAAAGGCAAAGTTCAAATATTTAACAATCAAGCCAACATTTGAAACTCAAAGAGATAAGGCAGAAACAGAAGACTGAAAAAGAAGCAGAAATGTAAAAGATATATCAAGTGAGAAAGGAATCCTGCAAGAGTAAAAAAGTGATATTATCAACTTCATCAAGTACTGCTAAGTCAAGTAACATTGTGATCTGAGTCAACACTGTGATAGTCATTGAAAAAGCAATTTTCAGTGGAGTGGATATGAAAGCTTGATAGGAACAGATTCGAGAGGTAATGGAAAAGAGATATCAAAAACAGTGATTTTAGGAGTTTTGCTGGGAAGAGAAAGAGCAAAATGCTATCATGAGAGGAATTTTGTTCATTTCTTATTACGATGGAAGAAATAACAGGTTTTTAAAATACTGATGGATAAAATCAAAACAAGAGGGTAACACTGATGAGACAGGAGAAAGTAGAAAATTTTCTGGTGCAAAGTCATCGAGTAACAATATGGATTAGGATATATGGTACAAGAAGATTAGTACACAGAGCCCATACATAGTAATAGGAAAAAAAGAAGAGTAGATGGAAACAGGTGAGTAAATGTAATGGTAGTTGCTTGCAGAGTGAAGGGCACAAGATCATCTTTTGAAAGGGGCAGAAGTGTTGGAGATTTGAGCACAGTGGGGTTATTTGAAATGACTGCTTATAAATTTAAAATAGGGACAGCCAGCATGCGTCTGTGTTTTTTTTTCCTTACTCAAGAAATAGTAGAGTTTGATTTAACCACAAATGTTGTTAACCATAGCATGTCATGAAGCAAGAGAGGCAAGGGAATTAAAGGTATATGAAAGGGATAAATAACAACGCTAAACCATGAAATTTAACCGTATAAAGAGGGAAGTGAGAACATGAGCTGGATTAAGGAGATTAAAAAGAACTGGTGAGTTAGAGGAGCCTGTGAGAACAAAAGATTGTAGGCATTGGGGTACTAATGACAGTGGAAAAATACGAGGTGGTAGGTATGGAGTGAGACGCCTCAAGCTGAAATTAAGGAGAGTTTACAAACAGTGATAATAATAAGGTCAAATATATGACATGGGACTTACTGATACTGAAAATAAAATCATTAAAGAAAAAGATGGAGAAACTGAGTCCATAATATGAAACATTTGAGTGAACAACACACCATATTTATAATATTATGTACTAAATATATGAGAAAAAAATTTCTCTATCAAGACACTGAACTATTTGAAAAGAAAACTGAATATATTAAATTTATAAAAGTTCAAAATATTTAAGAGCATTACTAAGAGCATTACGTTTCTGAGAAGACGTTAATCAAAGACATTCCCTACTCTGAAAGCAATTGTTAAAATTTGCTACATTTAAAAATGGTGTAAGACATGTAAATTGGACTTAAAAGCTTAAGAAAAGTTAGGTTTTTGAGTTAAGAAGTTAATGAAATAAAGATCAATTTTTAAAGCTAAACTGATTTTTGAAAAGTATTTTCAAGTCTCAAGATGTTTGAAGATACCAGAAGACTGGTACTGTTAAGAACAGTGCTTGACACATAGTAAATATTTATTAAATGTCATTACTTCCTTCTCCTTTTGGCTGCTTAAACAGTTAGGTCAAAATTTAGCTGACCCCTAACATGACCTCACATCATGAATTCTGAATACTAACTTGACTACAGATTCCACCTTTTCTATCTATATATTCCCTTTGCATCATTCTCCATATTTAATGTAAATTTTATCTTCCTGCATTGTATACAAAAATAACAAATACATAAATAGAAAACCATATAGGCCCTTTTCATTTGATTCCTCACTTGCCCTTTCAGCCTCATTTTGCTCAATGCCCTCCTGTTCGGACTGTACCAATATACCTGCTCCTGCCTGGAGATACTGTGACTTCACATCGCCCTGCTGCCTGAAGATATTAAAATGCTCTTCTTTCCTTTTGCCCAGAAAAACCCCTCGGAATTACTCAATACCCAGTTTAAGTACCTTCTCTAAATCTTCTCCGCTCTTTGCTAGAGCCTTTCTCTGGACTCCCAAAGGACTTTTGTTTATCCTACTTATCAGACTGTCTAGATTTAATTGTTTAAAGTTTGCACTCCTGAGCTTCTTGAAGACAAGAGTTATGCCTTAACCTCTGTCAAACCTCCCACAAGTGACCAGTTCAATATGACTAGATCACTTATTTTAGTCAGGAGCTAGTAAATACAGAATATAATCAATGCCCTTAACACTTCATTTCTGTTATTATTTAGCACTAACTGCTATATATTCTCTGTGAGTTTGTTTCCCAAGCTAGAACCACAAATTACATGTCTCAGTTTGTCCTGGACTGTCTGTGTTTTAGTTCTCAAAAGTCTCATATCCCAGGAAACCCCTCAGTTCTGGGCAAATTGGAACTATTGTTCACCCAAAACCACAGTCATAAAGAGCAAGTATCAAGGGCTTATTCTGATGGTGTCTGGCACTACGTTAAATATTTTATAAGTATTAACTCATTTAATCCATACAACAGCCCCACCATTAGGCACTACTGTTATCCCCTTATACAGATAGGAAAATTGAGATATTAAGTGATATGTTCAAGTTCACAAAACTATTAGTGGAGGAATGAGATTAGAATAGGCAGTTTGACTCCAGAGCTCCCACTCTTAATAATTACACTGTGTTGTCTCTCCCAGTCACAGAAGTATCATCAGCATTAACAACACTAACAATACCAATAATCTCACCACCACTTACCATGTGTCTAGTATGTAGTAAGTGTTTAACATACCTGCAGGTAAGTTTGCCAGGTAAAAGTCAAGATGTACAGTTAAATTTGAAGTCCAAATAAATAATAATTTTATTCAACCTACGTATAAGTGTAACCTATGCAGTATTTATGACATGGTTGTGCTAAAAAAACTCTGTTATTTATCTGAGGTTCATGTTTAATTGGGAGTTCTATACATTCATTTGCTAAATCTGATAACTTGTTCAAGTGTAAAAAGCTTTGAGGGGGGGTGATGAATGTGTACCTGATATATTTATTTCAATTAATATGTGAACATTCACAGTTCCAATTACATTACTGTTTCTTTATTGAATCTGTGACTTATACCGTGTTTCCCAAAAAATAAGACCTAGCCAGACAATCAGCTCTAATGTGTCTTTCAGAGGAAAAATTAATATAAAACCCAGAATTATATTATATTATATATCATATTATATTACATTACATTACATTACATTTTATTATATTATATTATATTATATTGACCAGGTCAATATAATATATATAAAATAAGTAATATATATATATTAAAATAAGATAAATATATATTAAAATATTAAAATAATATATCTTATATTAAAACAATATATCTTATATTTATTATATTATTATTTATTTATTATTTATTTATTTATTATTTATTTATTATTATATTATTATATTATATATTATATATTATATATTATTATATTATATATATTTATATATTATATATAATATATATATATAATATATATAATATATATATAATATGTATATTATATATATTATATTATATATATATAATACATATATATATAATATATATATTATATATATAAATAATATTATATATTATTATATTATATATATTTATTATTTATTTATTATATTATTATTTATTTATTGTTATATTATTATATTATTAAAATAATATATCTTATATTAAAATAAGATAAATATTAAAATAAGATATATATATAAATATAAGATATATATATTAATATATTAAGATATATATATAAAATAATGTATATATATTAAAACAATATATAGTAAAATAAGACAGGATCTTATATTAATTTTTGTTCCAAAAGAAGCAGTAGAGCTAATTGTTCGGCTACGTCTTATTTTCAGGAAAACACGGTATATTAAATAACTACCCATAGCTAAAGCTAGAATTCAAAAATTTAATTTTCCCAGAATCCTTAGTTGGCTTATTCATTCATTCAATTACTCATCTGAAAAAATACTGTGTCTGGGCCTATTCGTTTTCTGTATGCAACAAACTCAAAATCACTTACAGTAATATGAAAAGTCCAAGATTTTCCAATGATACAGCAAAGGACAAACCAATAATGTATGAGAACAGTGTGCTAAAGATATAAAGTACATGCTAGAGACACAAGTGCCAAGTGCAGCAGCACAGATTGTTCGACTTAAACCCCTGATTTAACTATTCTTTAAACTGTGTTATTTTAATCCCTACTTTTATCTATGCATTTTATTATTCAAATGATGGTATAAAAATGTAAAACTTTAAATAAACAAATTTTAATTCAGTAATGTGGCTGAACACCAGTTTCTATCAATGAATCATTTAAAAAAGGACCAAGTATCAGCAGCATTCAAGATCTGTACTCTATTAGTTTAGAGACATCAGATTATAATTTAATTATGATATACTTTGGCATAATAACATATTTAAATGAAAGCTATACTGAAATGAATGGTAACCGTTGCTTTATTTTAACTGACAATATTATCCCCCAAACTATGAGAAACAACTGTATTTATCTCACTCAGAGACATTTAATGATACTCACTGTAAAATATGCAGTGGATCAATTTTAAAAGTATAGGAAGCAATATTGCCTGTCCTAGAAAAGTTTACATGCTTTCTTAAAAGAATAGGAAAAATATAAACAAGAGATTAAAGCTGGACTAATGAAAACAATTATATAGTAATATTACAAAAACTGTAAGATAATTACAATAATCCTCAAGGGAATAGAAAATAAATATCTCCAGGGTTATTGAAATTAGTTGAGGTGGATGTTTGAAAAAGAGGTTTTAACACTTTGTTTTGAGGAAGTGATAGATAAGGAATGCTGAGTAGATTCCAAGAAACTTGTACAAAGACACAGAGACAGAAATGAGAATGTGATGGCTAGATTAAGTTTCTGAAACTGGGCTCAATGTAGGAGAAAAGATAGAAAGAGTACCAAGTTATAGCATTATAATTCTTCAGATATTACCAACTACATTCACAACCGATTAAACTATCTAGGAGTACTTCTTTCAAAATGATAAGAAAAGTCTACATCTTTTTGTGCTACCATTTTCAAATAGACATGAGTTATAACCGAGTATTTCAGGCTGTAAATTCCTCTGTGTGGTCAATATCTTAACTGATTTTCTGGATTGACTACCTGAAACCTCAACTGATCTTGCAAATTAAGAACTATAATTAGTTTCAGAAATCAATAGGGTAACTACTCTGCATGTCCTGCTATGTGTTTGTGTTTGTGAGTGTATGTGTATACGAGGTCAGACAATTAAGTTCGCAAACTCGTTGCAATAATGCTGCTAATCTTTTTTGATATCAGAGGGATTATTCATTATGAAGTTGTACCAACTGGATAAGCAGTTAACCAAGTTCACTATTTGGAAGTGCTGAAAAGGCTGCGTGAAAAAGTTAGACGACCAGAATTTTTCACCAACAATTCATGGCTCTTGCATCACAACAATGTAGCAGTTCACACGGCAGTCTGTGAGGGAGTTTTTAGCCAGTAAACAAATAACTGTATTGGAACATCCTCCCTACTCACCTGATCTGGCCCCCAGTGACTTTTTTCTTTATCCGAAGATAAAGGAAATATTGAAAGGAAGAAATTTTGATGACATTTAGGACATTAAGGGTAATATGATGACAGCTCTGATGGCCATTCTGGAGAAAGAGTTCCAAAATTGCTTTGAAGGGTGGACTAGGAGCTGGTATCGGTACATAGCTTCCCAAGGGGAGTACTTTGAAGATGACCATAGTGATATTCAGCAATGAGGTATGTAGTACTTTTTCTAGGATGAGTTCACTAACTTAATTGTCATACCTCATCTATGTATGTAAGTGTGTCTGTTTATATACATATAATTTTTTCATAAGTAATAAAAGGAAATATACACACACATATTTAATATTTTTACTTTGTTCAATGTTATGTAAATATATTTTACTTTACTTCACATGCTGTTATGGTTTGGGAAAGCATTTCTGTTCATGGTACAGCATATAGGAAATGAAAAACCATTTCTTGTGTTGTTTCCTTGTTTAAAGGAACTTCTATTCTATTCTAAAGAACATGTTTACAGTTTTGTTTCTGTAATCATTGGAAAATTCTTCTATATGTATCAGCAGAAATGCTATTGTCCAAAGTTGAAATTTTGGTTAAAAAACAAAGAACAAAGCAAAGCAGAGGCAGAATGAACAGAGAATCATTTCATGTCAAAAGTAATATGATTATAATATGAAAATGGTGAATACTAAAGCCTATTTCTGATCCCTTACCACTCAATAATTCTAATAATTGTACATGTTATCTCTAAGCATTTAGACATAAGAAAGATCCAAGAATTACCTTAAAATAAGATGGTAAAATTTGTATGGAAAACATTTTAGAGTGTAACGACCTTCTCATCATCCAATAGCTATTAGGTTGGTGCAAAAGTAACTGCGGTGTTTGTTAGTATATTCAATAGAAAAAACCGCAGTTATTTTTGCACCAACTTAATATTTATTTACACAGTTGCCACTTCAGCATTCCCAATTCATGAAGCATTATATAACTATGCAAATATTCACTCTAAGCCTGATTCCTATTCATAATTCTCACACACATTTAATGTATTTCATTGGATAAAAAACTAATATCAGCTTTCTGCTTGTCCATCAGAGAGTACTAAATTGCTATTCTTTTACAAAATTTATACAGAAATGAATCAGTGAATATAAATGTTTCCATTTCAGTACAATTTATACACTTACTCTCCAAATACACTATGAACCATCTTCCTTCAATAATGCTATGTTTAACCTTCAATCGCCCTTCCTGGAATGACCTCCTGAATTATAATCTTTACCTCCTGAGTCATAATCTTCACCAGTCCCACTACTACACGTTTCCCCGAAAATAAGACCTAGCCAGACAATCAGCTCTAGTGCATCTTTTGGAGCAAAAATTAATATGAGACCCAGTATTATATTATATTATAATATATTATATTATCTAAGACCCAGTCTTATAGTAAATTAAAACCGGGTCTTATATTAATTTTTGCTCCAAAAGACACATTAGAGCTGATTGTCTGGCTAGGTCTTATTTTCGGGGAAACATGGTAGTATGAAGTCTTACTTGAAAGACTTCAATTTCATGAATTTCCAATTCTGCCAAAATCCTGCATGACATTTTGTCTTTATCAATCATTTGGTATTTCTATCTTAGTCTTGTATGTAAACCTGCATCTTACCAATTCTCACCCTTAGACATATGTAGCAAATGCTCATCAGTATTTTTTATGAGCTGAGGCTTTAAAATCAGGCAGACCAAAAATTTGGTAGTGGTTCTGATAATTTCTAGCTGCATAATTTAAATTCGCCTGACTTCAGTTTCCACATTGTAGAGTGGGAAATATTCGAATTGCAGATGGAAATTAAATCGTATGACCTTTATGGAGGTTTATCAATATATTTTACATTTTTTAATGCACTTTTTAACAAATTTTGCTTTTATGTATTTACTACTACTATTAGGACATGTAAAAATTATGTATGAATGATAATATTCACTGTAGCTTTGGTTGTAAAAAATATTGTAAACATGTTCATCAGTAGAAAACTGGTTAAGGAGGTTTTGTTATATATACCCTTACAAATAAAATCTTATTTACTTTAGAAAGCACTGTATATACTGATTTAGAACTATCTCAAGATGTATTAGGGTATTCAAAAAGCAACATACAACCTGTGTGTATAATATGCTACTATTCTTGTAAAAAAAATAAGAAATATATATTTATTTACCCTTAATTACAAATTACCCTTAATTACAAATTACAAATACCCTTAATTACAATATGCTACTATTCTTGTAAAAAAATAAGAAATATATATTTATTTACCCTTAATTACAAAAATCTCTGTAAGGACACAAAAGAAACTAGTAACAATGGTTTTGTGTAAGGAGAGAAAATGGGCATGTGGAAAGGAGAATGTGATACCTAATTTTCATATACTCCCATTTATATCTATTGGATTTTATGACACAGATGCATTACCTATTCAAAGGAGTAAAAGAAGTCAATAATTGTTTTTTTAAAAAACTTATAATTAGTCATGCTTTAGGGCAGTAGCGACAGACTGCATAATCTTCTTGTAATTTTTTTTATAAACACAAAGTTTGATACTGACAATCTGCCAATTAATTATTATACAGAAGAGAATAAAACTGAATATGAACTTGCCAGATGTCTTTCTTGCCTCTCCAGACCTTCTCTCCACCCTTCATTCACCCTGCTCCCTGTCCCAGGAAGCTGACCTACATGGACAACATCCAGTCTCTTTCAGCGGGTGTCCAGCAGACACAGGGAAAGAAGAAAGTGAAGTTAGGTGCATATTCTCTGCCTCCATCTCTCTGAGGCTGTCCTTCAGTTGGCTGTGTCTTCTCAGCTTCTTTCACAGCCACTGACTCGCCCCTAAGATCCCATATCAGTTTGCACACCTCAGGCCTGAGAGTGTTAACATTTCCACTGTTGCTAGCCCCAACGTATTATCTATTCATCGTGATTTCCCTCCACCCTACCCATACCTTTTTTGATAGTTTCATTACTCCTTCCTCAAATTGTTCGAATGGGCATCATTTTCTGTTTAAACCCTGACTGTTACAGTGAAGGAAATAGGTTGTTTTGCTGCTGGTAGTGGTTGCTTTGCTACAATATAGGAATGAGGAAAAGTAAATATTTAATCACTGACATAAACCATATACGAGTACATCATGGTGGGAGAATTTTATGTTAATTTCACAAGAATATATATGTTAAAATAGAGTCTTATTTAAAACAAATTATACTCTAGTCTATTGGATTTCAAAAGCCTGTTTTCCTTTCATTTTTGCTTTTATTTTCATTACTAGATGTTTTTACCATTTAATAGCACACCTATTACAGAATAGAGAGCAGAAAAAGTGTTCAGTGAAATTCCTTCGTTTAGAAGAGATGAAAAATATATTGATATCTCCTTGTAGGTAAAGATCTTAAACTTCTTCAGCTTCTTCCCACTGCTCTGTGGTGCTTCAACTTGGTTTACTAATTAAATACAGACATTGAACTACATATTACAATAGCTACTGTATTATTAATAGAAAGGTACTTATTGGTGCCTCATTTACTTATATGTCAGGTGCTTATTTTTCACTTATAACCAGATGACATCATGAAAGTAGAGTGAATTCCACAACAGATAGCAATTGACAGTGCCTGGTTAAGTAGAGTTACATTATTTTGAATGGCAGAATCATTACAATAGTCTTTAATAATGTAGGAAGTAACCATGAAGAATTATTTCCAGACAGATGTTCAGTGCTTATCTTGCAACAGACACTATAAAAAGTTGTCAAACATAAAATCAGTTGTGCATCTGCATTTGCAAAATACGAGTTCTGAATTTGTACCCTTTTCTATAATCTCAAGTAGTATGCTACTTGGCAGACACTATCTTAAAACACACATACGTACCTCATTTATGTGCCCCTTCTAGGTAAAGGTAAATTTTAAAAGTTATGGAAAGAAAAACAAATATATTTTTTAAATGTGCTACATAAGGAGTATTTTGAAAATATTATGTTTGTTTGGATATATTTTCATAACTAAGTGAAATTATTACCAAAAATTATGTAAAAGTATAAGCTTCAAAATCTCTCATATTTGTGTACTTTTAAAACTTGAAGATAGAATTTACTAACCTGTTATAAAATTTTCCAAATAAAGGATTTAAAACTATAAAACTTCAACAACATCTATTAATTTATAAGAACAACAGTAAGTACCAGGTAATATTAAAACTATCTAGCAAATTTTAAAAAAATATTTCCTTAGCTATTGGATAGTACTATTAGAAATTACTACTATTTTTAAAAATATATCAATGATATTAGTGAAGACTATGTATATTTCTCCCACTTGCATCTTTGCATCTTTCCAGCAGTGAAGCCAAAGAAACCAAATATTGAAACCAGATCTCAGTACCATAAAATGGTAAACTAAGATCTTAAAATATAATACTGAATACTCAATAATATAATTCTCACTTAGTTGTAGTCACAATAATGTTTAGAGAGAGCAAAAAATGTATATTGATTAATACATACAATATTAAAATATTTAAAAATACTATTTCCTCTATCTCATTTTTAATTTCTTATAATTAGTGAATATCTTATAATAGTATGGAAGAATGTGCATATAACTATTGAAAATATGTCTGAGAGTTGCTCCACAATTTTTTCCTGTGAGAAGTGATGAAAAAGTGGTGACCTGTGAATTTAATGACTGACTTTGTAGGTCCTGAGTGTTGGGGTTAGGCCCCAGGTTCAATATAATCGCTCAAGGAAACATTCTTATCTTGAGGTTAATGGCAATATTAAAACATGGGAAAGTGCCCTTAGGAATTTTCTTACAGCTGTTGATTCTGAAAAGTAATTGTAAAGCTACAAAGAGACCTTCTGTCAGCATTGTTTTATTCTTCTTAATTTAAAAAGAAAGGAAGTGATTTTCTATTGAAATAATTTGTGCAAGTGAACACAACTTAATTAGCTTTTAAATGTAAATTTGAATTAGTGTTCTAATCCAGTGCCTAATTTGAATGTTGTCAGTTATCTGTGGTTTTGAGTATTCCAGGCCAAGGTTTACTGCTGTTTGTTAAGAGCCAGGAATTGGCGTACTCTATCCCACTGCTTAGCATCTTCTTAATGTAAAGCTCCTTGTGGCTTTTAGTGCTATAAAGATCACTATTATTATGCTACATCAAATGTTATATTCAAGCTCTCTAAACCTAAAGCCAGAAAGGGAGGGTTTCTTTTCTTGTAAGGAATTTTTCTGCAATGATATATTCATTCAGGCAGCATGGCATAGTGGTTAAGAACAGTGACCTGGGATTAAGGTAAATGCGAATTTGAATCTGACACTGGTAGTTGTGTGATTGTGAAAATGTTTCTTACCCTCTCTGAGACTCAGTTACTTAATACACAAAACAAGATAATTCAAATATTGCCTCATAAGATATTATTATGGATTAATTGATATCATGCATATAAAGCACTTAGCACAATACCCAGAATTACTAAATATATAATAATTTATAACTCAACATATCTTAATCTTAGCTATAATTTTTGTTGTTATTATATCAAAATTAGAAAATACAGGCCAACAAAAATATATTTTGAAAATGTCACTAATCCCAGCATTCAAAGCTAACTCCTGCTGGAGGAGGCAGTGATTGCCCAGTGTTTATACACACACATTCCACACAATGATTACCAGGGTAGAATCCCAGATCCCCCACTCACTATTCATGTCACTTGGAATAAACTAAACTTTCTGGCCTTGATTTTCTCAGGTATAAAATAGAGACTAATAATAGTTTTTAGTCTATAGGTTTGATGTAAAGATCAAATGAGTTAATATATGTAGAATGCTTAGAACAGATACTGCAATTCAGTTGTGATTGTTAACCATTAGAATACCTCATTGGTCAATGGTTTTCTAAACTGTGTGTTTATGAGTATGTATGTACATAATCTGTGTATTTTATATACATCGGGGGTGCCAAAAATGTATACACATTTTAAGAGATGTTATCTTAAAATATGTATACATGTTTTGGCACTCTCTGTATATGCACACACACACACACACACACATACATATATGTATATATACATATACATATATAATGCAAAATGGTATTATATTGTAGTATTGTAGTTATGTTGTACATAGCTTTATCTAAAAAATACAACTTAACCTTGAGTATCTTTCCAAAAAGGAAGTACGTTTGCATATCACTTTTGCAACTGACCAGTACTCTACTGATAATTTCATTATTTTTTATATCACAATTTATGATATAATTAGCTAATCCCTTATTATTGGAAATTCAGATTGTTTCCAATATTTTCCTATTACATTCACATTGAGATGAACTTTCTTGTGGTTAAATGCTTGCATGTGTCTTTAGTTATCTCTTTGGACTATTTCTAAGAGTGGAATTGCTGGAATAGACAATGTAAATGTTTATACTTCTTTTGATCTACATTGCCAAAATGCCATTTGTTAAGGTTATAGGGATTGATACTTTCACTAGCAGTGCATTAAGAGTGGCATTTTGTACCCTTACCCACACTTACACTCTCACTGAGTTTGATAATAATGTCTAATTGTTGGGTTAACTGAATTACAAATGAGGTTGGATATGGTATTCTGTTAAATTTTCTTTAGTATTTCTTAATTTTTGAATGGTATATTATTTTATTGGGTTATAATACAACTTCCATTACAAAGAACTCCATTTCTCAGGAAGGCCCACCAATAAGTGTACTAGTTCATTATTGTTCCTGTCACAATAAGTACCAACTTAGTTCTGAAGATCAAAAGTCAAAAAGTGGGTCTTACAGGGCTAAAATTTAGGTATTAGTGGGGCCGCATTCCTTTTGAAATCTCTAGGGGAGAATCTACTTGCTTGAATATTTCACCTTCTATAGGCAACTCACATTTCTTGACTCATGGCCCTCTTCCAGCAATGGCATCACTTTGACCTCGGCTTTCATCATCACATCTATTTCTCTTCACTCTGACCTTCCAACCTCCCTCTTATAAGGACCAAGTGATGACATTGGGCCCACTCAGATAATTCAAGATACTCTCTCATTCTCAAAACACTGCAGTGTATACCTGAATCTGAATAATAATGAATGGCAACTATAATTATATATATATATATATATATATATATATATATATATATATATATATATATATAGTCACAGGATGTGGAGTACAGCATAGGGAATAAAATCAATGGAATTTCAACAGCTATATACGATGTCAGAGGGGTAGTAGATTGGGGGAGGGGTTATCACTTTGTGAGGGGTATAAATATCTAACTAGTACATTGTTTTGTACACCTGAAACTAATTAAAAATCAATTAATTAATTTTTAAAATTCTTAATTATATCTACAAGTCCCTTTCATATGTAAAGTAACGAATTCTCAAGTTCTGAGAATTAGGACACAGACATAATAAGGGGTAGGGGATTCATTATCTGGCAAACCACAGTAAATTGATTTCTTCCCTGTGTAGTCTTTAGTTTAATCCACAATATATTAGCTAATCCTTAGAAAAGGCTAAAGAGATTTAATTCTAATATTAAACTTTATAGATGGTCTACAAAATATTGGCCATTCAAAGATACTCAAGTTAAAACACAATCCTTTTGCAAAAGATAGATAATACACTTTGGAGCACAACAGAAGAAAAAAACTGTGCTTTTTCTCTTAAAGATATTGCATGTATATTATAGCCAATATTAGGATAAACTAGCATGAACTCAATTAAGCAGTCCTTTCCCTATCATTCTCTTTATCTGGACTATCTTAGTTTGGACTTAGTTTTGTAGATCACTCACAGATATAATAAGCCAAAAAGCATTGATGATTCTGAAATCTGGACGAGTGCCCATGGGAAAGCTGAATGAGACAATTGCAGTGTGTTGTGTGTTTTTTTAACCTGTGAAAAAATCTAAAACCTTAGAGCCAAGTTTACAAGAGAGGAAGTTTTAAATGGGGACCCTCCAGTTTTATTCCAACTGTCAGTTTTTATGCAAGTTGAATTTCTGGCTCAGGAATTGCTTCTCACTGATTAAATTGGCCTCATTTCAACACATAATATTGACTTCTTTCTAAAGACTAATTGCTCATCAAAAATATAATCTATTCTCTCTATTACTAATAAAACTAAATCACCCAGCATTCATTATTTTCAATGGTTTAGAAACAGTTTGTTTTGTTTCTTTAAAAAATAAATGCTATTATTTATAAAATATAGTCTTTTTGGCATGGTATCATTACTCATGCAAAAACACCAGAGCCTTTATCAGCTGTGTTTAAAAATACAGCTTTTCTATAAAGCATAGGAAAATGTCAGTAACCGATAATAAGGATATATTTGATTTTGACTCAATTTAATTATTATTAATAGTCACCATTATCAGCATTGATTCCTGGGGTCTGATTTCCATCATTCTTTAAGTCATCAGATTTGCTTTAGCTATTCATTGTCATGATATATGCCAAAACTGTATAACATACAGAAGAGTTTCTTTCACTATGTGATTTTCAAGCACACTTGTAGTAGAGCATACCAATTTTTAATAATATATCTAAGGGAAATTAAATATAAGATAGCAAGAAACCAAAGCATGATCTGCCTTTGACAATGATAGTTCTACAGTTGAATAAAATGCTGCAAATTGAAATTGTAGCCACCCCTCTTCCATAAAGAAATCTTTTCTCTTTAATGCTTGAATCCAGGCTTCTCCTCTCACAGATAAACTTGGCATAGGCAACTTGGATAATTCCTATTAAGTGTTTACAGGAGGGGAAGAATGCTCCCTAATTAATCACCGGTGGACTGAACCAGTGATTATGTGTTGGTCGCGTTTCTGATGCAGATGTTCATAATTTGAATGAGCACAGGTAGTTTAGGAGCTTTTATTCTCTGTTGTAAACCAAGGCAATTAAGACAGCGTTTATGTTCATGGAATCACGGAAGCATAGAACGTGAGAAATGGAAGAGATCTTGTATGTCTTCATGACCTATTCTCATTTTACAAATGTGGAAACTGAAATCCAAAGTGACTCAATGTCTTCCTACCCCAAAGCCCCTTTTGTTAGGCATAAATAAGTTTATTGATGGCCCCAAAGCTGGCAATAGGCAAATCTGCAGATCATAAAGGCTCTTTCCTGCTCCAGCCTCTCCACTCTGCCCTTTGCTTTGTCAGACTTCCTCCCTGCCCAGTTGCAGTTATTCATTGCTTTCTTCTCTTCCTCTTATCAAAGTCAGTCAAAATTCTGATGCACTTAATTTCATTATTACCTTCCCCTGAATTATTTGCATTAACAAATCATAAACTGGAATGTGGAGTGAAGCACTGACATTAGTGGATGAATAAGGTGATAAAACTTGAAAATTGGCTGCCTCTTAAGTGTAAAGTTGACCCCATATGTCCTTAAGTAATGTTATTAAAAAAAAAAAAAATTTGGCCTCAGAAACCTAGAGTGCATCAACTCTGTTTAGATGTCCCACAAACATTTTTTATGGATTTGCATTTTAAAAGGCGAAAGATTTATACGATCTGAAGAGAAACCAGAGTATGGATTAGCATTTTAATTGTTTTTATTAACAAGATACAAAGAGGGGTTATAAAACAACTCTAAACTATAAATTATAATACCATAAACACTCATGCACATACCATCAAGTTTAAGATATATCAAAATACGAATGTGATACCTGATAGCTATACCGATTTCATCCATTTAATCTGTTCTATCAGAAGAAGGAATGACTTGTAAGTTAATTATTCAAATTCACTTACGCTTCTCTGTGATTTTACCACTTACCCTTATAAAAATATATTATTTAGTTTCATGTATTTTTAACCTTGTGTAAATGAAATAATTGCATGTGACTTATGCAAATTGCATTTTTGGTGAAATATTATGATCTTGAAATTCATGCATGCTTATAATTCTAGCTTATTCAATTTCAATACTTCATACTTTATTGTATAAATATATTACAACTTATTTAGCTATTCTACTTTGGCTGCCATAAATATTTATTGTAAATACTGATACATTTGGATTTATTTCTATCATCTTATGTTGTGTTTAAGTACCTTAATCTTCTGTTTATTTTTCTCTCATTTTTTCCCTGTTTTTGAATGATTTATTTTAATTCATTATCTCCCTTTAACTAGTTTGACACTTTAAAACTCTATCTAGTTCTGCAATGGCTGTGTTAGAAATTATAATATCCATACTTATCAGAATCTAAGGTTCAAAAATAAGAAAATTCACTCATTCATTCATTCATTCATTCATTCATTCATTCATTTAAAACATCGATAGAACTTTTGCAATATTTCAGTAAAACAAACAAAGAAAGCCCTGCCTTGTTGGAACTACATTCTGATTCTGTAAAAACGTACATTAGTGACCTTCACACACTTTGTTTTCAAAGAACTTGCCTCCTAATTTATATGCTATTGCTGTTATATATTAAACTTTTGTTTTGTTTTAGACTTTGCTTTATAATATATTGTAATTATGTATTTATTCAATGATTTTTTTATTCATGTTTTCCACTTTTTTTGTTCATCATTACTTCTTGCATCTTAGACTTTCCATCTGGAATCATTTTCCTTTTACCTAAAGTAAATTCTTTGTGGAGATGTGTTGATGTAAACTCTGGCCATTTTTATTTTCTAAAATAAATTTAGTTAACCTCATTTTTGAAAAATATATTTGCTGAATATACAACTCTAGGTGGACAATTACTTTCTTTCAGTAGTTTGATGATATTCCACTATCTTCTGACATCTGCTGTTACTGTTGAGAAATCATTCATCATTCTGGTTTTCTTTTCAGGTATTTTTTGTTTTCTTTCTGGCCATTTGTAAGACCTTCTCTGTCATCAGATTTACCATAATGTGAATAGAGGTTGATTTGTTTTTATTTATCCTCCTTGGATAAATTTGGTCCTTTTGGATTTAAAGATTGTTTTTCATCAGTTCTGGAAATTCAACTTATATTTTTAAATGTTCTCTTTGCCCCATTCTTTCTCTACTCTCCTCCTAAAACCCAATTAGTCATACATTACACCCTCTCACTTTAGTTTTTTTGTCTTATTTTTACTACTCTTCCACATATGTCATTTCTTTTTCTCCCTGTACTGAGTTTTAACTTTACTTCGATCACATTTGTATTTTTGAAAGTTATTTTTATTATTTATCTGATTATTATAGTGTTTTTCTAATGTTTATTTATTTATTTATTGTCTAAACATATGCAATATAAATATTTTCTATAGTATGTCTGGTAATTCTAACAGCTGAAGACTTTGAGTCTAATTCTTTTATCTTTTAATGCTGCTGATTCTGATTAATGGTGCCTTGTTTCCTTATATATATTTGGGTATTTGATTAAGAGCTCATAATTTCTGGAAACTTAAACTGTGTGCATTCTTGTCTGTTGGTATGAGGCCTTCCTGAATAAAAGACAGGTTCCATCAAAATGGATTCTCATTTGCTTCTACCATGTGGCTAAAAGCTCTCTCAGTCCACAACCATGTTAACTAAGTTATGTGCTTAAGGATTTTCTGACCACTGGGGTAATATGTGTATGGGATATAAACCCAGGTAGGAGCCAGAAGAATTCTCTACCCAGTACCAAGGTTTCACAAAGTTAATTATCCTTCTTATGCTCTAGAAGATATCCAGTTGATTTTAGTTCATTCTTAAACTAAAGCCCTATCCTTTTGGGTTCCAAGATTTTTGTGTAGATTTTTTATTAAATCCCTATTCTTTGAGCACAATTTTTGTTTGTTACCCCCCATGTGAAAAAACAGAACTCCAGCTTGCTTGAGTTCAGCAAATACCAGGCAAACAATCTATGTTCAGAGTCCTGTTTACCTCTCTACATTTCTGCCTTCTTTTATATTTTTGGCATCTGAAAAATATTTGTCTTCCTGCTGGCTCATCAGCACATTTAATGCTCTTAAAAATAAATATTTTAAATTATAATCTAGTATTTAAAGTTTTTTTTTTCTTTTTCCTGTGGGAAACTTAAAATATTTAAACTGCTATACTGCTAAACACAGAAGTCAGCGATCAATTTTAAAACACATTTTCAAAACTTTTATAAGCAGCAATATGCATATTATGATTCATTACTTATCTGTGTACGTCGTGTTTAAGACAGTATCTAGGTCTTTGTAGTCTCTTTTTTAAAAATTACATATGTATATATGCACACACAAATAAATTAAGCTTCACATGGGTTATTTCATGTAATCCTCCTCACAACTATTTGCATTCCTAAAGAAACATTCTGCAGAATCATTTACTGAAAGAAATAGGGATTGTGGGTAAAGAGTGTTGAGGCTGACTATTCAAAATTTCTATGAACGCTGTTATTAGAGCACTGGCTAAAACAGTAACAGTCTTAATAATAAATAACAGAACACTTTAAAAGATGTTAAATACCTAATGAATAAGGAGCAATAAAATAAATATGAGATTTAACTTTAAAATATAAGATAAAGGTACCTTGATGGAAGCAAGTATAAGGATCTTTTATGAGAGAGATTATGGCTGCTTTGAGCTATGAAATTGGATGCTACTGGAAAACTACTAGACACTATTGTTCTTCCTCCATAGTTTATTATATTCAACTCTTTTCCTATAGGTTTGCATTCAGCTCCTGCTTCTTAGTGGCACAAAACTTTAATGTACTGGAATAAATTGCTTATGAACCAATGTAACTTTTGCATATACTATCATTCTCTCATATATCAATCTTCTATGAGCTAATTCACGTTACAAAAACATGTGGTATTGTAAAACAGATTATATTAATATCCTCATATTAAGGAAAATGCAACTTAGAGAACTTAAATAACTTGCCCAAAGTTATTTAGGTAGTAAGTTCTGAACTTGGGATTTGAACAGTGTGATTCCAGATGTTCCTAAGTACTGTCTATCTCTGGTATAACATAACCAAAGAAATGAAGATTCACTGAAACAGGATAAATTATGATAAAGACTTTGGCTGCTTGGGTACTGTTACCAACTCTTTAAAGAATTATACAATTTAAAAACAATTTATAGAAGATTTCAGAGTAGGTTAATGCTGTGCTCATCTTCTCTCAGGACCACATCACTTACAACTAAACTACAGAACATCATCATTAAGAATTGCCTGAAGTCTAGCTGAATCAAAACCCTACAACTAGGGTTGAGACTGGTAGGAGGGGCAGAGACATGGAAATGGCTGGTCGCACACCTGTGTTTGACCATTAAAAATCGGAAGGGATATCTAGGATGCAGAGGAGTAAGGGGTCCAGCCCCACAACAGGCTCCCCAGCCCAGGGTTCCAGTGCCAGAGAGAGAAGTCCCCATAATTTCTGGTTGTGGAAACCTGCAGAAATTATAGCTGAATAAGACAAGGGCAGTTGCAATCCCAGAAGCTCCTGTTATAGAGCATGTGTACAAACTTACTTATTGATGAACTCATTCCTCCGAGCTCTAGCACTGGGGCAGCTGTTCAAAAGGCACCAGAAACATACAGAGGGGAACTGAATTATCTAGCTTCAGAGTAAGGGCTGGAGGAGCAGCTTCCTCCCAGAATGGGGAGCTGGCAGAAGCCATTGTTCCTTTGTTGAGCCTTCCCCCTCCCTGTGTGCAGATGAAGGCAGATGCCATAGCTGAGCCTCCATCAAACTAGCTATCACTTTTCATCAGCCTTGCCCTAGTGACTCTCTGAGACCCCACCCAACTTTTGGGCACACCTAACCCCTTTCCAGTGACATCCATACAAACAATCTGTCTTAGCTCATGCTATGGACTTTCCTAAAATATTTCAAAGGTTCACAAAACCCAAACAAGCAGCATCTGGCTTTGACACATCCAGTGCCTCTGGTTGAGAAGCCCTAAGCCCTGAACTAGCGACAGCCAGCCTCAATTGGTGGATTGGCTTCTCAAGGCATCTCCAAGCCCAGTGTGGGCAGCAGCCATCTGTGGATTGCATGTGGCTCATACCAGGTGGCCCTGGGCAGGGCACAGGCTACAGCCAAACCTGGCCTGCAATGGGTCTCCTTCCAGGAGGCCCAAAGTCTGGCATGCCTGGTGGCCAGCTTAGGACCAAGCCAGAATATCACCTGGTCACCTCCAAGGATGACCCACCCAAATGGCTGACTAGGAAAACACCAAAGACCTGCTAAAGTGAACATTGCTCTGTAGGGTCAGCCCTTGCACCATAGCTCCTTCACTATAGTTGTGGTCAGTCTTCACAACCAATCAGCCCCAGGATCAATACCTCCGACTGATGTGCACACAGCAGCCAAGGCTCAACTACAACAAGAGGACACACACAAGGGCAACACCTGGAGCACAAGGCTCAGGTGGTAGGGAGACTTCACCACTGAGTCGCACAGGACACCTACTACATAAGGCCACTCTACTAAGACCAGAAGGCATAGCAGCCCTACCTAATATATAGAAACACACACAAGGAGACAGCCAAAATGGGGAGACAAAGAAACATGTTCCCAATGAAAGAACAGAACAAAGCCCCAGAAAAAGAAATAAACAAAAAGGAGACAAGCAATCTACCCGACACAGAGTTCCAAACACTGGTTATAAGGATGCTCAATGACCTCAGGGAGAACTTTGATGAAGAGATAGAAAGCATAAAAATGGAGATAGAAAACATAAAAAGAACCAGTCAGATATAAGGAATACAATAACTGAAATGAAGGATACATTAGAGGGAATCAACTGTAGATTCGATGAAGCAGAGGACTGAATCAGCAATTTAGAAAATAAGGTTACAGAAAACACCCAATCAAAACAGCAAAAAGAAAAAAGAATCCAAAAAAATGAGAATGGTTTAAGGGTCCCCTGGGACAACATCAAGCATACCAAAATTTGCATCATAGGGGGACCAGAAGGAGAAGAGAGAGAGCAAGGAATTAAAAATCAATTTGAACAAAAATTGATGGAAATCTTCCCTAAACTGGTGAAGGAAATGAATATATAAGCCCAGGAAGTGCAGCGAGTCCCAAATAAGATGAAGCCGAAGAGGACCACACCAAGTCACACCATAATTAAAACGCCAAATGTTAAAGACAAAGAGAGAATCTTAAAAGCAGCAAGAGGGAAGCAGTTAGTTACCTACAAGGTAACTTCCCATAAGACTGTCAGATAATTTCTCAACAGAAACTTTGCAGGCCAAAAGTGCTTGGCACAAAATATTCAAAGTGATGTAAAGCAAGGACATACAACCGAAGGTACTCTACCCAGAAAAGCTATCATTTAGAATTGAAGGACAAATGAAGAGCCTCCCAGACAAGAAAAAGCTAAAGGAGTTCATAAACAGCAAACCAGTATACAAAGAATGTTACAGGGACTTCTTTAAAATGAAAGAGACAGAGAGACAGAGATATAAAAAATATGAATAATAAAATGGCAATAACTACATATCTATCAATAATTACTTTAAGCGTAAATAAATATTCCAATCAAAAGATATGGTGGCTGAATAGATAAGAAAACAAGATCCTTACAAAATGTGCCTATAATAAACTCACTTCACCTCCAAAGACACACACAGAGTAAAAGTAAAGGGATGGGAAAAAAAGATATTTCATGAAAATGGAAACAAACGAAAAGAAATGAGATAGAAAAAATTACATCAAACAAAATAGACTTTAAAACAAAGGCTATAACAAGAGACAAAGAAGGACCCAGTAATTCCACCTCTGGGTACTTATCCAAAGAAACCCAAAATGCTACTTCAAAGGACGAAGTACATCTATATGTTCATTGAAGCATTGTTTACAATGGCCAAGATGTAGAGGCAGCCTGAGTGACCATTGATGAATAAAGAGTAGGTGGTACATATATACAAAAGAATATTGCTCAGCCATGGATGGGAATGGGTTCTTTCCATCTGCAGTGACATGGATGGACCTGGAGGGTATTGTGCTGAGGGGAATACGTCAGACAGAGAAAGACTGATGCAATGTGATTTCGCTTATATGTGGACTCTAAAGAACAAAATAAACAAAACAGAAACAAATAAATAAATATAAAAACAACATAGAATTAGACTGAAAATAATCTTAAATGTATCAACTTTTCTAAAAGTTTGATTTCTAATGGCTTTTAGTTTGGTTAACATCTCAAGAAAATCACTGTGTCAGAATTGTGCAGATAGTCCAAGATTAAATAATGTAAAAAAGTTAGCACTATTTTATGGCGTACTTTGGTGTTACTCCACATCAGCAGAGTAAGAGAAAAGGCATGCATATTCATCTAGTTATCAATCCATTCATCTAATTTTTGTTGGGTACCTCCTAGTTGCTGGGATGCATCAGTGAACAAAAGAAAGTTGCTTACATTTTAGGAGGAAAAAAGAAAATATATAAATAAATGTACGACGTCAAATGGTGACAGTGTTATTAAGACAAATACAGCAGTGTTCAAAATACACCGGTAAGCATAGTAAGATATTCTGCAAATATCTGAATGAAGTGAAGGAGGGATCCATTTGAATGTGTGGGGGAAGCCCCTGCAGGACTGCAGACTGGAGCGCTGTACATGTGGTGTACTAGCGAAGGCCAGCTGTTCCACTGGAGTGAACCAAGAGTTTGGGAATGAGACCAAGTAGGGGTCAGAGCATCAGGCCATGGTAAGAATTTTGGATTTTATTGTGAAGGAGATAGAAATCCGCTGATGGATTTTGAACAGGGAAGAATATGACATAATTCACAATTTAAAAGCCTCATAGTTATTGTGTCATGAATAGGTTTTGTATGTGTCTATGTGTATGTGTGGGGATGTAAGGATGAAAACAGGCAGAACAGTTCAAATAGTCCCAATTTTGAGTAAGGTAACAGTGATGAAAATGGTATAAAGCAATCGTATGCATGATGTACGAGTACATTAAAGGTAGAAACAACACAATTTGTTGCTGTGGATTCCTCACATGAATTTAAAATCATACAAAATGCCTATAAACAGTGGAAGGTGAGGAAGAAATAGTGGGCCTAATCAACTACTTTTGTAAAAAAGCAAAAGTCAATAAAATTGGAATAATGTCCTTAAGCATTATCACATTTCATCTTGAAATATTCAGATTTCTGTTTCCAACCCAAACACCTTCAGGGTTGGAACCAAAGTATTAGTTCCCAACTTTTTTATCTGTAGGACCCCTTTAAAAAATGATATCTACCACCACATCACAATATATAAAATATGTAGTTGCATTTTATTCATATAAATGTTTTACACATATCTAAGTTTGTAACATTAAAAATAAATTTAATCAGTTAAGTGATAAGGCTGCTTTAAAGAATATAAAAATGTTAGTGCCTTCCTGAAGTATAAACATGTGTTCGACGGCATGATGAACAGATGGATGGAGGAACTTATTTAGAGAAGCTTATAAGGTTCAAGAACTAGCACATGGGCAAAGTCAATAGCTAACCACTTTACTTTAGCACAGGAAGGAGAAAGTTCTGTAAAGATGACTCCAGGGTCATATAATCACCATTACCCTTCCTTAACCTTCATCTGTTGCAAACTTCAAATTCAATCACACATAAATAAAGTATTAACATTTGACACAAATAGAATTAATAACCTCGTTTTTTATCTAACATGTTCCTAATTTAATAGAACTAATATGATAATGTAAGAGCATTGTTCTTAAAACACACACCCAATCAATAGGACTCTTCATTTTCACCTCTCATTTTTATTTTTACTGAGCTCACTTATGGAGCTTACCATGTCTTAGGAGAACAAGCACCAAATGACCTTTCAAGATTCATAATGTACTATCTTTGAAATGCTGAAAGATAGGAAGTCAGGTCTAAATCACTTGCTATTGTTAACTGAACTGTACAGTTATTTGTTGATTACAAATTCACCAATTCAGTAAAACAAGTTACAACTATGTCAGTTTGTTCAAAGATGGCAAACAGATTTTAAATAGACACTGCTTCAGAGAATTTATTCTACTCCTCCTACTTTTAGAATCATTCAATTATAGTAGTATTACTCTGGTAGGAAATCCAACACACAAAATGCTTACTTCCAAAACCAAGAAGCAAGAGAGCAAGGGAATAATATTTCTCTTTTCAAAGTTTTATCCTTGATTGGCTTCCCTGTTGATTCTTTTTTTTTAAATCAGCCATGATTATTTATTTACTTCTTGATGTTTATCTTTCTTTGTTGATTCTTAAATGCTCTCCCCAGCCACAGCCTTTAAAATATTGTTTGTTTTATACAATTTTGTTTACAAATAATTTTTCACAAACTTTTCAGCTATGTCAAGCAAAATAGACCTGAATCAGGAACCAGTGAAAGATAAGATTTACCTGACAAGAATCCTGATAAACATTTCACTTTTGATAAATAAGGTCCTTCCCTGGGACTCTGTACAAATAGGCTCTTCACTTTTCATCATCAAATGTTCGGGCTATCACCTGCTCATAAAGATCACTGCCCCATTTCTTGTAAATCTTTCTGCCAAGCTCTACTCATTACCTCACAACTGCCAACTAGTCTTCCTTCTTGTTTACAGAAACATATCATCTTTGATTTAACGGGCCTGTTCTTTAAATGCTTAAAAGGAAATCCTTAGATGTCCTTATGTTTGATTGTCAAATTGATCTGACTGACACAGTTTCCATAAATTCAGTTTGAGGTCATGATTTGTGAGACTACAGGGAGCAAATCGTTATTGCAACATCTCTCCCTTCTTGAGTATAAAAAAATACATTGTGATTAGTTGTTGTACCTCATGATCTTTGAGCAGTAATAGTCAGTGATTAAAAACAATTTCTAACCATTTATGATTCAAAATTGGTTTCTCAAGGATTGAGTTTCATAAAAAATAATGAATGTAAATGCCGCCATGAATTATTTTCTAAAAATATATTTTCTTCTCACCCTTGTTGTGCTGAACAAAAAAGGCATGTGCTTAACAACCAGAAAATGAGTCAATGTATCGATCAATATGAAACTGAGAAGCTTATTTTTGTTGGTTAAAGGTGATTAACGCACAAAATAAACCAATGACTGAAATGCATCTTAGGGCAATAAATAAATAAAATACTTGCATAAACTAGAAAAAGTCACTTTTTCTCTCTTGGCCTCAATCATTGCTTTTCTAATAATAGAAAATTTATTTATTCCACTATGTTTTAAACATATGTTCCTTCAAACCACAAAGTTCCCTGGAGCTATCTTGGAATGTGAAATGGAAGACCAAAACCAACAGTGGTCTAAGCTGCTTATCTCACTTTCAACGGGCAGATTTTATTTTATTTATTTTTTATCTGTTTTTCTAATGGGGATGGGTATGGGAGGAAGAAGATGGTTTTAAAGATTTTGTTTAAAATTGTATACTACTTTTACAATTAAAAATCACTTCTAAATAAGATTATTTCCATAAATCTTTCTATAGTTCAACTCCTATTCTAAAGCTTATGTTCCGAGGGTACTTTTTATTTGGGCAAATACCGAAATAAATCACTATTCTCTCCACTACTGTGCAAACTTTAAACTAAAAGTTATAGCACATGTGTCTTATGAAAAGGCAAAATGCTCTTGTGTATCTGGGTCCGTCCGACCATTTACACAGTATTGAAATTTCCAATGTCAATTTCTATCTTATGCTCACGATTGCTACTTTGCCTGTTCAACTAATTCAAATAAAATATTAAACACAGTAAGTGCAGCTATGTGGGTCAAGGATTATAGAAATAATGTATCTATAGCAACTATTCAGTATATGTTGAGAAACTGAAAAAAAAAATCAGATCTAGTATTCACTTTTACCGGTAATAATAACTTTACAGTACCTCCTGAATCAATTAACACGTACTGTTCATACAATGGTGACTTGACTACAATTACTGCTCCTGTTATTGTATTTTTTTGTTCTGTTTGTTATTGTAGTGGTTGTTTTGCCAATGCTTTTGACAATGCTCTTCACAAACTAAGTTACTAAACTTGAATATCTTTGAAACCATACTTGTCTTAAACAGTAAAGCAAGCTCCTCCACCATTCTTCTTGTTTTCATTAAACTGAACATGTAGGCTAAATAATATGGAAATAAGAAATATCTTTAACTTAGCAGTTATTGTGATTGAGAAAAGTTTAAGTTTTCCATCAGGTCATGTTTGGAAAAATATTTTTTGTAAAACAAGCCACACTGTAACCAAAACTATTTATGAAATCTAAAACAATATGAGCAAGAATTCAAACTGCATTACTTCTAGGAATAACAAGAACAAATATTATTATTATTTAGTGCATATTAATATCAGACTTTCACTAAGTACATTCCTAAATTATGTCATTTAATCCTCAGAGAAAATATTAAATATTATTGAAACTCAGAGAGGCTAAGTCACAGGCCAAAGTCACGCAGCTATTAAATGGTCCAACCATATTACAAACTCAGATATATTTCAGTCCTTAGCCTGTTTTTTTGCCTATATTTGAAGGCCTTGAAACTGAAATTACAACTTCTTGATTACCAGTGGTATTATGAACCCAAGAAAGAGAAATAGGATCATGAATGAGGTTCCATGATGCAGAATTTACCATGCAGAAACAATAGACTTTCTCTTGCTGGATTCTTTGTCTATTTACTTTTCCAGAATTCTTGGGAAAGGAAACAAGCAAAATTCATCAATAACTACGTACTCTCATCACCCTGTTTTCCATGTTTGTGAAAATAAGTATTATTACACTATAATAAGAAAAAGCATTAAAATAAATCAGTTATTTTGTTCTGTTGCTAAACAAAATTAAAAGGAACAGAAAGATATTAAAGCAGAAATTAAGAAAATAAGGAGTTAAGCATTACTGGATTTGTAAAATATTAATACAGAGGAAAATACTGTTTTAGGGAGAAACAGTATTTACGGGACAAAGATGGAGCATGTAAATATTCAATTTATAATTCAAATTAATAAGTTTCAAATTATGGCTGAGTGAATGTCATTTTCTAAGAACTGTGGACAGTAAACTATTTGTCTTTTGTTAATGTGTCAGAAAAAAATTAACCAATTAATTCCAAAGCACTTACAGTTATCTGCCCTTTGAACATTATTATCCAACCTCCACTGATGAAGTCAGAGACAAAGAATCTCAAAGATTCCTGAAACTTTTCTTAAAGGACAGTTATGAAGGGAGAATCCCATGAAGGAATAAATAATCTGGTCATCTTAAGTAGAAAAGACTTTTTTCTAAAGAGAATCAAAACCAAAACTAGCAGAAGGGCCACCGGTGGATTGTTACAGACTATTGTAATTTTGATAGCTATATCTTCTTATTGTATATAACCGCTTATATCTTAAATAAGACTAAATTTTAAGGTCAGACTTTTTTAGCACCAACGTTATTGGTAAGTCAATCTAAACATCTTATAACAAGGTGTTTGTTTTTTTTTGTTTGTTTGTTTGTTTTGGAAATAGATGCTCTGATTAGTTATCTAAATGGATTTATTCTCCCACATAGACATGCTCTCTCACAAACACACATCACTTTTTTTCTTACGTTTGTAATTTTTTTCCCTCTGGGATCCAAGAATTTTCAATTTTGAAATGACATGGCTTATCTGATAGAAAAGTGCTTTGTGGGCTAGCTTCTTTTCAAATTACCTAACACTCAGTTAATGTAACTTGGCTAATGATGGACTTTTGATCTGACCATCTTTAAATAAGTTTATTTAATTAAGCAATTATTTTTGCTTAATAAAAATTCCTCCAATATTTTTCCCCATGACCTGAGTCCTCATATTACAATATAATGGAACATATCTGGTAACCTCTTAGAATGTTTCAAAATTCTCAAATACAATAATTAATGAGTAGGTATATAAATATATTTTACATATATGTATATAAGTATACTATTAATTTTTTGATATTAGAGGGAATAGCATGTGAAAATATAATTTGATAGGATTGTATAATTCCATAATTATTAACAATAAGTTTTAATAAAGATATAGAAGAAATCGATTTTATGAAGACTGGGTTCATTTTATATTCAACTCATTAATTCAACAAATATTGACTACTTCCTCTGTCAGAACGAGAAACTTTGTTAGTCCACAGGAGTATAAAGTCCTAGTTCTGCCCTTAAAGCATCTGAAGTCTACCAGAGGGTAAGAGGGGAGGTGGGTGGTAGATGAGGATAAATGGGATCAAGTATATGGTGATGGAGGGAGAACTGACTCTGGGTGATGAACACACAATGTGATATATGGATGATGGATTACAGAACTGTACACCTGAAACCTATGTAACTTTACTAACCACTGTCACCCTAACAAACTTTAATTGAAAAAAAATGAATTTAAAGTGTAGTAAAAAAATTAAAACAAATTTTAAAAACACAATAAGTGTTATAAATATAATGAATACAGGGAAGTACTTCACCTTTACTGAGAGGATACTGCACACCTGCCCATGATTGGAAAAAATCTAAGAAATTCCTTTTTAGAAAATGTGCTGATTAAATTGAACATTAAAGTATACACAGATGTTGACATATTGAAATATCATTTCAGCCACAGAGGATGAGGCAATGCAAAAGCATTTTAGTGTGAGAAAGCAGAGAAGATTCAAGTTATTATAAGTATGGAATATGTTCAGAATGGAAGAACATAAATGAGAATAAGAGATAAGACTTTAAAACATGGAGGAGCTAAATCGTGAAGTGCCTTGTATGGCACACTAAAGATTTTATATTTTATTCTGAAGGCTATATGGATTTTCATCACTAGAACAGGACTTCATTAGACTAAGTACAGATGGCTAATTTGAGGGAGAAAAAAATTAAAGTGCAGGTGTAAGAAAATCAATACCAATAGATTCTAGGAATACCTTCAAGAAATTAAGGACTCAGTTAAATTCTGTCATTGGGCTCAAGGAGAAGAAATTAGATTTGAGAGCTATTTAGATGGTAAGCACAATAGGATATGTTAATAAATTTGATGTTGGGAATAAAAATGAGAGAAGAATCATGGATGGCTACCTTGTTTTTAGTTAGGGTGAATGGAAGACTGGTGATTGTATTCATGGAAATAAATAACTCAGGTGAAGGAGCAAGTATTGGAGGGAATGGTGATGAAATTAGTCATGTTAAGGTAAAAATGCCTTTGGAAAAATCCAAGAGTGATATCTTGTAAACAGAAGTACACATAGGTCTGGGTCACCAAAAAAAAAAAAAAAAAAAAAAGGAGTTCTAGGTTGGAAACTATATTAGTTATTAGTTTGCTAGGGCTGCCATAATGAGTATCATCAACTGGGTGGCTGAAATAATAGTTTTATTTTCTCACAGTAATGGAGGCTGGACATTTAAGATCAAGGTGCTGACAGGCGTGGTTTCTGGTAAGGCTTGTCTTACCAGACAGTGTATAAACAGCCTGCCTTCTGGCTGGGTTCTCACAGTGCCTTTTGTCTATGTACATACTGTCCTGGTTTCCCTTCCTCTTCTAACAGGGACACCAATCCTACTGGATTAGGTCCACACCCTTATGGCTTCATTTAATGTTAAATACCTCCTGAAAGGCCTATCTCCAAATAGTCACATTGAGGGTTGGAGCTTCAATATATAAATTTGACGGGATACAATTCAGTCCATAACAGAAACATGGATTTGATGATAGGACAGATATTATTAGTATCATTTTACAAATGGACAGACTAAAGTTGCAACTAAGTTATTTGTGCTGTTATACAGACAACATTGGCAATGGAATATGCCTAGTATTCTCTCTACATTCATATGATATAGTGGACAGGACAATTATCCCTTCCTGGCACGTACAATCTCAATAACAGCAACAACAAATCATCACATAAGCCAACAGATATTTAGCCAGGTAGGTTATAAAGGCCTCATAGAACACTATTACGTCTTTACTGAATGCCCAAAAGGAATGGGATTTAATGGTACTAGCCAACATCAGGAGACATGCTATTTCATGATGATGAGCAAGAATGTCAGAAATTTTCTCAGGAAATCAAACTCAGGGCCAAATCTTATGGATAATATCCCAGGGAACCTTTAATATCCTCACAGAATAAACCATGCTATATGTGACTCTGAAGACTGAAGGATGAAGCAGCCACCCCAGCTGTGATTTGAAACTGATGTTTCAGGGAAACAAAGTATTTCAAAGTCAGCTTTGCCTTACACCTATAAGTTTGCCCCGCTGGCTGTGTTCAAACACATGAATTGTTCAGTGCACAATATGATGATTATCCAGCTTTCACCAGAACGCTGTGAAAGAACAAAAGGCTGAGGGGTAAAGAGGATTTTTATTATTAGGTTGCTATTCTTATGAAACATTCACATAACAAAGGAATTGCCTTGTGTTAAAAGAAATTTTGTTAAGGAAACTTCATGAAAGAGATGCTTACACTGCCTTTCAAGTAACTATATATGTATTCAAGGGGGAAAAAAGAAAAAAGAAAAGCTGAGTTAGGAACTCAGTTCAGAACCATATTTTCAAAGAGTAAGTAAGGGAAAATGCAGGCATCTATTGGACTAATTTAAAATTCCAGGAGTGTGGATTTGAGCATTAATTATATACCAAGCAGAATTTATTTTATCACAGCTCCTATGCTGATGTTAGTGACTCTCCATTGCTCTTTTCCCACAGCCTGGAATTAGTTGGAAGCACAGGCCTAATTAAGACAGGTAGCTCAAGGCACACCTGTTGTGTGTGCATAATTAAGCAGGATTCTTAGTTTCCCAAATGAAATCAGGGTGTTAGTTTTCTATTCAGACTTTCCCTTCACTGTCCTAGTCCCATCTGTCACTACCACTTATTTAAATAAACCATAGGAGGAGTAGATCCAAGATGGTGGAGTAGGTAAGCACTGTGCCTGCTTCCTTCTGTGAACACATTAAAATTGCAACTAAATTATACAACAATCAACCTGGAGAAGTCAAGCTGAACAGACATTTTATAACTAAGGAAATAAAGAAGCCACGTAGAGACTGGTAGGAGGGGCCGAGACATGGAACAGGCCCCACACATGTGTGTGGTGGATGAGAATCAGGTGGGATATTTCACCCCATGAGGGTGGGACGAGAGGCTTCAGGAATCCCAGATGTCCTCTGAAACGGCCCATGCACAGACTCACTCATTTGCAGGTACTCACCTTGGGCTCCAGCGGCGAGAGACGGTACTCAGGAGGTGTTGGAGGAATAAGGGGGCAAACTGAGATGTGTGGCTTTGCTGTGAGGGCTGGAGGACAGTCGCCATTTCCCCTGTGAATGGTCCTTCTCCTGTGGAGCTGGCAGGCGTGCGCCATCTTAAATGTGTTAAGCCCGCCCCAACAGGCCAAATCTGAATCTGATTGGTCTGGTGAGCTTCGCTAGCTTCACCCTTCCGACTCACTGGACCCGGCCTCCAACACCAGAGGCACTTTCTCTGTGAGCAGCGAGCCCTGTCCATGTTGCACGCTTTCTTGGAAAACTACTGGAGTCTGCAGGCCCCAGGCAGGTGACGACTGGCCTTGGTGTACTCTGAGACTTCTGTTTAGTCACTCCAGGCTCAGCACTGGCAACAAGCCAGAATTTACATTATCCTGGTGACCATAACTCTGCTGTTTCACTCTTCTCTTCTCTTTCCTGGTTCTAATTTCACGTTGGAGTAGGGAGAAAAGAGAGAAAAGTAACCCTCACGTTTGATGTGGCAAGTGATTGCAATTCCTTGTCCATGGTCTCTGATTTCCCATCAAGGACCACTGTCAAAGGTGGCTGACTCAATGTGGGTGAGTTTTTTTGGCAGCTATCTAGGACCTTCCCACCAGGTGATCTGACTTTGGCTCAACCTCTTCCTACACAAGGAGTGGGTCATGTACAATTATCTTCCAGGCGTTTATTTAAACCTTGAGAAACTTGCACATCCTTTCTTTGCCAAACAGTTAGGATTCAGGAATGCAGATAGTTCCTTTGCTATCCCTTCTCTCCATCCTGCTGTTTCATTTTCTTCCTGTTCACGTAAGCCCGGGGAAAATCAACAAACCCTCTTTCAGAGAAGAAGTCTAACCTGGGAATGAGGCAACAATCTCCCATTCTGGTACACACTCAAATAAATGGCTCTCTGAGCCTCTCTCTCATTGGACACTGCAGGGAGAAGTGAGCATAGTGGAACCACTCTATTCCTCACTAGGCTGATGACTCACAACTCTCAAACACCCTTTCTTTTAACCCTATCAGCAAATATATAATAAGGTCCAGTAGGGGAGATAATGCTTGGTGTACCATTGCCAGTTAGGTCATCTCCCAATAAGCCTGGAAGAGTTGTCTGATCTCTAGTTGTTTCTCTGCCCATTCTTAAATTATAGGATACCTGCTGTCTCTTTTCTTTAACCTTAAGTGTTGGTAACCAACTCCAGGACAAAAGGGAAGTTCCACTCAACATACTGATGGAGATGTTTCCTCATCCAAAGCCCCTCCCTATTCAGTCACTTCAGTCTTCTTGCTGTTATCATTGGAGCAGAGCTCTTACTTTCCCAGAGCAGCTACATGCACTTCCTCCCTCGCTGCCCTCATCCATCAGGTCCTTGGTCTAGTCCTGTGTTGTGTGAGCCCTAAAAAATCTTGCCTTTGCCCTACTGCAGTTTTACTAAAAAAGAATCTCTATTAGATACTCAAATACTTGACTGGACAAAACAACAGATGGTACATAGGCCTGTTCACACTTTTAAATGAGTCTAAAAGTATGTTTCTAGTAATAAAATAATAATAAAATGTGAGCAGTATAACAGAATATACATTTCCAAAATGAGCTAGATCAAATCATTTTGAAATACCCTTTGGGGCTTTTTATGATCCATAAAAGAAAGCCATTTTTATTACTTTTATAGTTTTGTTTTGTTTTTTATCTGAAATAGTATACTCAGATTTATCACTCATCTAATTCACCAGACTTGGCTCCAGATGACTTTTGTTTATTTTCAGTAATTAAGTTTGCCCCCAAATATCTTCAGGGCCTACACTGGGGATGTTTAAAGAATACGCTCCATATTCTAAAGGCAATACAAACAAACAAATGAAAACAAAAACAAAACAAAAAGAAAGAATATGAAATCTGGCATATTTATAAGTTTCTGTCACAGCAACAAATAGCCCAAAGTTACAGTGGCGTACAACAACAGAGATTTATCTTTCACTCATGCAGTACGTGGGCTGCAAACTTGCTTGGCTCCACTGGACTCCATACAGCCATGCTCAGCTCTGCTCCACATTGTCTTCTGATCCCAGGACTCAGGGAACAGCCTCCAGCTGGAACATGCTGTTCTCATGGCAGAAAGAAGAAGAATGAGAGGCCAAACCAATCCATGATAGCACATTGAAAGCACCTGCACAGCCATGGATACATTTCATCCAGTCACATCCCATTGGCCAAAGCGAGTCACGTGGCCAAACCTGATGAGGAATGGAGAATTAGACTCTGCCTATGGGAAGGCACTGGAAGTCACCCAGCAAAGAATACAGATGTACAATCTTCTTCAGGGAAGAAAGCATAGAATAGGGAACAATAATCAAATCTACTGCATAGTCTGAGCACAATCTTAAGTATGAACATAATATAACATTCCAAAGAGATTACTTTCAAGGTGGTAATAAATATATAATAATACACAAATATTAGATATATAAATTATGGTATGGGGATAAAAATTAAGTCAGTTACATACCTTATGGGCTCCTTTCATATATTTGTCTTCTAAAATTGTGTACAATAGAGACTATAGATTTCATTATTTTCTGAATTAATTACTTTTTAATAGTTTTCTATTAAAGTTGTTAAAAAATGGTTTATTGACAAACATATATTGCAAAATAACTATTGATTGTAAATTACATTTCTGCAGGCTTTGCCCATATAATGCCCCTGCGTTACAAATTCAACAGAAGTTCAGTGCTATATTTCTGAAAGACCAAATCAATATTCTAAGAATGAACACAGGAAAGTTATCTCTGCAAAAACCATAAAATGTATCAAATTTATAAAAGTATTAAATCAATCTCTTAATCACTGAGAAATAAAACAAATTTGTAAAGGCTAAATAAGTATATGCTTTTTACTTAACACACTATTGAAATCTTAAAATTAATAATTCCATATCAAGTATTGGATTTCAGCCCTTATATGTCTCAGGATTATAAATACACTTGAACAAGTTACATTCTGGAATCCACCTGTGTTCACTAAAAACTGATCTACCGAGCCACACATCTTGCCCCACATAAAGCAGCAACAAACACAGGAGGAAACGGGAAAGGGAGATCCTGGGGTGACCTGAAATCACTCATCTTTTTGAGTAGCTCAGTTTTCTTCTGCTCCTGGATGTTGTCTCTCTTCACTCATGGGAAATACACAAGTAGGTAAAAATTTAAGTCAGACCCTAAGATGTGGGATATCGTGTTGTCGAGCACTAAAATTAAGATCTACTCTGAAGGAAGGTATGAGGCAAGGAGAGCGGGGTGGTGTGATTACTCTGTTCTGTCCTGCTGGCAGACTGATGAAACAAGGATTATCTGTACTTTTACTGTGGCTCTAGCCAAGTCACTCACCATAGGACCAGAAGCAGCTACGCACATAAGAAATGGAGAAAAGCTCTAATTTGTGAGAAAAATCTCCACTTCATGCGAGCTGAGAGGTTTGTGACTATCATATGTCTCTATGAGTCCACCATGATCTCCCTAATTTAGGAAAATACAAGATCGTGCATGATGCCCTATCACAGATGTGCTCAGTCATCTGGGTTATGTTTCCTTCTAGTCTTGCTTTCTGCCTCTCATACTTAACATTGTCAAACCTTTAATCAGCTAGACTTTATGCATTTACCCTCATTCTAATGTTGTCATTACTTACAGTCTATATCAAACTGAATCATTCCTGGATCTCAGACATGAGGATAAACAGTCTCTGGCATTTTGAGATTTACGTCACAGTTTGTAAACAGTCACACTGCCTGCATCTTAAAAGCCCAATTTTTCAACACCAAGTCTTATTCGATACTTCTCAGCCCCTTAACCTTATTTTTTTTAAAACTTGGCATAAGCAATACTGCTTCTTCCAGGTGACAATGTCTTATGAAAAGGGTTTCTGTAATGCTCAAGGAATCGTGGCCAGCTGTTTTCTACAATCTCACAACGAGAGGCAATGAATGAAAGCTATGGCATGAAGGGTTTATCACTTTCATGGTGAAGGTCGCTGACACGGAACTGAGTGACCCTCTACTCAAACCTGTATGGCCTAACTTTCTCGGCAGTTGTTTCAAACTAATGGACATGTTAATTTCTCTTGCGGGTAAATGACTGTGCCTCTCATGATCTCAATTCTGCAATGTGTAGAAACAGATTCTTTATGAAGTTGGGTAAAAAGCCACAGAACTTGAACCAGATCTCACCAGGAGAACATGTCATCTTGCAGGATGTGCAGAAAGCACATTCCAAAAGAAAAAGAATCACAACAAAACACACTGTGTTTTTTTCACCTTTACATTTTTTACAACACAGTCACATATTCTCTCTGCAAATCTCCCTTTTCTGTTTTATTTTGAGCAAAGAATCAAACTGAGATTTTCCTCTTTGAGTTAGCTGCTCCTGCGAGAAGCAAACACAATTCTTATAGAACAAGAATTGAGTATTGTCAATACAAATTATATAATTCTGGCAGATCCTGTGACATTGCATCTTGTAATTTTTCTTTTAAATATTTTAGTAAAAAGTTGACTTCTGTGCAGAATAACTTTTCCTTTTATCGTGTTGATAGTAGTCGGGTAGTTACAGTTATAGTTAATGTAGTAGAACAGGTTTAAACTAACTTAAAAAACAAGAAACTCAATATTCAAAACATATAAAAGTTGTTGCAAGGATTGATATGGGACATAGAAATACTTTACCCATCAACTCCCTATCTCACTGAAACTCAAGTAGACTGTAAAATAGTATATTACCAAACTCCTCAAAATACTGTGAGAATCTGAGAGGTATATAATTCTACATAAAATGTTTGAAGGTTTACATGTGCATACTTGTATTTGCATCTTTCCAATTCACACTCATTTTCTTAAAGCCTCCAAATAATGACATGATTCACTTGTTATGTGTCTGACATTTCAAAATCTCATCATAGGAGTAGGCTGGAAAACTGTTTATTGTCTACTATTCTTCTTACACTGAAAATGCATCTTTAGCCCCGTGTGTGTGTGTGTGTGTGTGTGTGTGTGTGTGTGTGTGTGTATGTGTATACGTGTGTGTTTTTAATGCTTTGCAGAAGTAAATAAGTACTGTCATTCCACTCAAAGTTTATATTTTTTTTGGTAAAGTAAAAGAACTGCCAGAAGATTATTTGGTTTCATAACAATGACAAGGAGGAAAGCCTCCAACTAAAAAAGAAAATTCAGACTAATTGAATTAATTTTTTCAACTTAAATGTGTAGGAACAGAAAACTTAGGACAATTAAAAATAATGTGCTTGTTAGAGTCTCTGTAACAATGTATATTGGGCAGCAATGCAAAATTAGCAATGCAGAATGAAGTCCATCTATATATTTTCTGACTGCTATTCATTAAATCCTTTTTATTTTCAGCATTCCATCCTCACGATAATTTTCTTCTAGTTCCTTGAATGCTAATTATTTTTATAAGAAAAGACTAGAGACCAGCTAAGATTAAAAGAATCAGTCAGAAGAAGTTAACATTCAAAGGAATTTGTCTTTTTTATTCTATTTCAGTATTTTGGAGCATGTTAGAATGTAAAGTTTAAGCATATTGGAATTAGTTTAAGCACATTGGAATTAGTTTCAAGGCAACAGAAATTGTAACATGGCAGACAGAGTATTTAAATATTTGTCATTGCTTCATCATCTAGCAACGTATTCTTACATTTTTTATTTTCTATGCCCCCTGCCCCACCCCATGTTCGTGACAGGAGTCGACTGCCAGGTAGTGACAGAAATTCGCTTAGGGAGGCTGAGATACAGATGAATTAATGTTTTTTGACTGCCTAGTCATACGTTGTGCTAAGTCCTTTCAAACACATTAGCTCATTCTAAGTTCTATACAGCTCTCTAGAGTCAGAGTTATTACTTTCTTGTACAGATAAAGAAATAAAGTCTCAGCCTTGTTAAGTAACTGGACTAAGTTACTTGTAAGTTGTAGGGCTAGAATTGAATCCAGAATTTTCTGAGAACAAAAAACATGCTCATGCCTTTACAATATCTTCCTTTAGGTCATCAAGGGGCAATGCTGGCAGAAAGAGCCATATAGAAGTAAGCCACACTGTGGGGGACAACATCTTTTGAAAAAAAGCAGAAAGAGGTGGGGCTGATGATTGAGTTGCAATATAGTGCGGTCACTTATAAATACTATTTCTAAAATTCTTTCTTCATATTTTAATAAGTCAAAAATATGTTCTTAAGATAAGTCTTTGTTATAAAATTAATAAGCCTGAAGGAAAAAGTACATTGTAAACTGAAATGAAAAAAGGCAGTTCTCTTATTGATTCTTCACTTTTGGAATCTTAGTAGCTGTCAAGATGGAACTTGATGACCGCCAACAAATAAAAACATTTTCCTCCATTTTACGCTGTTAAACTGCCGAAAGCCACCAAGTACAGTCTAAAATGCACTTATTTTTCCTGCTGGAGGTTGTTAAAAAATCAAATAATCGATAATTCTTTAGACACAAGAATTATTTTTCTCTGTTTCCTTCAGGTTGCTAAAGGATGCAGAGAATGAAACTTATTTTAAAAGCTGGTATCAGAAGCTGTTGGCTGCTCTCAAATTCTGTGCAGGAAAAGCCTTGCGTGATGAATTTTCGAAGGAGATGAAACTTATCAAAATTCTGGGAGACATTGGGGAAAAAGTCAAATCTGCCAGTGACCCTCAAAGACAGGTTTGTTGAGAACTCAATCTTCATGTAGTGAAGTGGTTTCTGGTTTTGTTTTTTTTTAAATCTTTGGTTGTTTTAATTTCATAGCTTAGAAAGAAAATTCCTTATAAGACACTTAAATCAATTACTTTCATCAAGGTTTTTTGTGTGTGTTTTTTTCATTTTACTATCCTAAAGTTATTGTCTATCACTAGGACACTAAGTAGCCTTGTAGCATGAAGAGAATACCTGACAAGAGGCCCACTTAAAGGCAGTTGGAATTTAAAATGACCAGAAGAAATAATTTCCTTAAAATAGCAGCACAACTCAGACTCATAGAAGTACATAAGGAGACTTTTTAGGGCACTTTTGTCCAAGGTACAAAGTCTAGGTCTAGACTTTTCCAACAATGCACTCATCGAGATTACATTTTTAAAGACTTTTTGCCAAAACAAGTAGAATGAATTAAATGAAACTATTCAATAGTGGTGTGGATAGTAATACTCTTACAATAAGATCTATGGATGACAAAGTATTATGCCTCTTTCATCAATAATTATAATAATGGACTTCGCTATTCTTTTTGTTGGTCTATTGGAAGAACACTTGCTCTTCTTATTTATCTGCATCTCTAGTTCCCTTCATTATGGATCATTAAGTAGGTTCCCTAATCACTAAATGGGTTCAACATTCTAGATGCAGGGAGATACTGATCAACTATTCATTGTAGTAAGAACATCATTCAATAACAATTAAGTACTTACTACAGATCAAGAGTTAAGGATGGAAAGATGACTAAAACATGAATCTTGTCCTCAAGGGAGCTTAGAGTTTCTCTTCACCCACTATTTTAAAACCAACAAGAGTTTTCAACAAAATGATATGAAAATAGTAGCAGGCAAAGTGTCCCAGAATTTTTTCCCAGCACAAGATTTTTCTTGCTGGAAGTCACTTCATTTGGTAAAAATTCCAGAAGCTAGCTATTGTCTTACCTAGGATATAATGGAAAATTAAAAGCATATTCATAAAATTTATTTTTAAATGGGAGACATACAAACTCTGATTACACAGAAGAGCCTGAGGCACATAACATGATGGACGATGCAAAAAAAAAATTATACGATTTCTCCATATTACTACAAACTCATTAATTATTTTCTAGAGATAGACAAAAAGTTGAAAGCAAGTGAAATAAATTGGTTTCAAATTTACAAACTTTGTGTATAGGTTTGGTCTATTTCTTACATTTTCAAATCCCTCACATATGTAAGATGCATACTACAGTCAAATATTTCTGGTGCATTTTCTGACCGTTTGTATCATGTTCCAGAGTGATATTGACATTATTCTCTCAAGTAAAAGTATTGTTTTCACCTTGACTGGCTGCTTTTGTAATAAAAGCTTTTCACATGAAAATAGGAAAACAAAAGAGATGGGGGAAGCATTTATAAGTTTTCACCATTTAAGTTACTGTTTGCCTATTTTTTTTTTTAAAAGCACTAATTAAACCTAACTATATGAAATAAAGAGATTTTAATTTAATGAAGAGAGCAGAGATGCTCCTCCATAATATTTTTGATGCAAATCCAAGCATAGATTAGGCAAAGAAAGACAGACAGAAAGAATACTGTTGTGGGATTTTCCTCACTTCTCCACCTTGATCTTCTGGATTCTGGGAGCAGCAGATGCTATTATTTGCCAATGAACCAGGAAGAAAAGCTAAGAAACTCTTGAGAGTTAATTAAGCATTATTACTATGATATCCTCATTTCCACAATTGGGCTTAACAAGTTTTCAAAAGTAGGCTAAAAGGAGCTTTCTTAATTTTGAATTTTTATTACTATTTTGTTTTGAATTACTATCGACTTTCCCCCTATTTTCATTGGGAATACGCAATTCTACAGTTATTGTTTGTGGTCTCAGACCTTCAACAAGTACTATGAAAGAGGACTGTGGGAGTGAGTCAAGTATCAGAAATATACTCGTTGGTATTTAGTAAACTATATGTATTACTGTTTTTGACCATTATCAATTGTCTGCAGTTACCATTTTTTTGTCATTATTGCTCATAATATATGTGAACTTTTTTCTAAAATGTACTTATTAAGTATAAATCTTAAGAGTTACAAACTAAGAATTCAGAAAATTATCAGAGATGGATCATATTAATAATTACTTAAAGCAAGGATTTCAAGTTGGTGGGCCACAGCTCAAATCCAATCCATAGTGTTTTGTTTCAACAGAATAGTGCTTTGATTTTGTTGCTATTTTTTAAAATTGAATTTAAAGTCTTTTAGAAAGGGCATGCACTCATTAATTTTCCATTTTTCCCCAGCACTCTCTGCTTTTTTTAGCCTGCTGCCTCCTCAAATGTGGCTACATCACCTACCTAACCCTAAAGCATCCAAGTGTGCAACCCTTGAATTAAAGAGTTTATTTAATCATATTACAACTTGAAAGAAAAGTTAAGTCCTTTACACTTTCTAAATGCTTTTTCTTATGATTTTCCACAGGAACTATTGAAGAAAGAGATTGGAAGACTAGAAGAATTCTTTCAATATGTAAATACCTGTCACCTCCCTCTGAACCCTGCTCTATGTATAAAGGGGATTGATCATGATGTAAGTCAATTTATTCAGTAGATAAGTTGAGTTATTTTATTTTGCATTGTTTAGTTCACTGTGTGTTTTTGAAATGGCACAATTTATACATTTTATGTAATTACTTTAAAAAAAAATAATTGAATTCCATTCAAATCATGTGCTCCATCTGATGTACTGTGACCACTCTCGCCAGATGACTTGTTGGTTTAGAAACGTCAGTTCAGTGAAAAAAAAAAAAAAAAAAAAAAAACAATAAAGATGCTTTTCACTGAATTGATTTCTCAATTTATTCAAAATGGTTGATTTGCTGACCCCAAACAGGCTAAGTTTAATTTCATGCTTATTTAGATTACGTGTATGCCCATGCCTAGTACACTAACATATCATTAGCTATAACATCTCCATTTCAATTCAATTTAAAATTCATTGATGCTCATATGTCAGTGTGCCATATAATACATTTTGTGATTCTACTCATGCCTGCAAAGCCATTTCTAGTGTTGTCATACTGACAAACCCCTTCTCTTCCTATGCCTTTGTCAGCCACTCTTCTCTGACGTGGAACCATCCTTTCTTCTCTGTTCTCCATGAGCTTTATTTTTCACCTTCTCAAAAGCCCAAGAGTAGAAGACACTAACAGAGAAAAGGATGGATAAGAGAGATTTAGAAGTAAAGAGGTTAAACTATCACACATGCATAATAAATGTTACTTAACTGAAGTTATAAGACAATCAACAAAACAAATCCAACAATAAGAAGAAAAATTAGGCCATTATTACTATGAATATGAAAAGTTTTTCTAAAAACATGATACTATCACCTTTACAACTTTGCTGCCACAGACACCCTACAAACTTTTCTCATATGCTACATAAACATATTTTGAAAAATAACAAAGGCATGAATTCCACAAACTATGCCTATTTGATCTAAAATCCAAATCATTGCTACTTTTTAAAAAAATGTGTAGCTTTTTAATCATTAGCAGTATTCACTGATTAATGCTGATGCTATATGGAAACTCAGCATTCATAGACATAGTAACTTAAACTAGAAAGGACAATATGGATCATTGAGTCCAGATGTCGGGGTTTTTTGTTTCTGCTTTCTTGGTTTATTGTTGTTTAAGGAATAGACTTTTTTTTTTTTAATTAAAAGTACATGAGAGTTTTTGTTTGTGGATTTGGGGTAGTTCTAATGGTGGCTGACGTGAGTGTCCAGGTGAGCTGGCCAGATTCCTGGGTCACCAGCCCAGGAGTTACCACTTCTAGTGCTGAGACAAGGACCACACTCCTTCCTTGCAGCAACCTGCAGCCATTGGGACTTTCCCTGAGACTCGGAAGTGCCCCAAGTAGAGACCAGTTTTTGCCCCATTTGCTCTGACCAGCTGCACCTGGCACAGGGTTGCCGCACTTGTGCATACGGCAATGAACAAGACAGATGTGGTAGGTATCGCTCTAATCTACAGGACATGTTAGTCTGTCCTCCGGTTCTACTGACAACAAGGAAGTCTGAAGGGACATACATTACATCCGAAGGTGCAATAAATGTGGCAATGTTCCAATCAGAGCCCACATCTGGTTGGCCAGTGGAGGATCCATACTGGAAAGAGCCTCTATGAGAATAATAAACATAGTAAGACCTTCAGACAGACCTTTCAGCCAACGGTTCACTTGAAGATCCACTGAGGGAAAAAGCCCTGTGAATGCAGAGTGTGGGAAGACTTGTCATCCCTGTTCCCATCTCACTAAATACCAGAGACTCCACAATTGGAAGAAACCTCATGCATGTGATGATTGTGTAAAAGCCTTCACTCACAGTTCCCTACTCATTGATCATCAGATAGCCCATACTGGGGAAAAGCCTTCCGGATGTAATGAGTGTGGGAGGCCTTGTTCAGAGTAAAATCCTTTTCCAATATCATGCACTTCACAGGTAAGAAACCTTACAGTTTAAATGAGTGTGGGAAAGCTTTCTGTTCCAATAGAAACCTTGTCAATTATCAGAGAATCCATACTGGAAAGAAGCCTTATGAGTTTAATGAACATAGTAAGACCTTCAGTCAGAATAAATGTCTTATTTGTCATCAGAGCCTCCATAATGGGCAACAAGCCCATAAACGTAGGCAGTGTATGAAAACCTTCAATCAGAAGTCTCAACTTGTTGACTATGAGCAAATTCATACCAAATAAAAACCTTTTGGATGCAGTCAGGCAAGGCACTCAGTCTGAGTAAATGTCATATCTTGTGTCTCAGACTTCACACTAGCAAATAGCCCTATAAATGTGCAATCAAGACTCACACCTCATTGTGTATCAGAGAATTCACACTGGTGAGACATCCTATGAATGTCATGAGTATGGGAAGTTATTTGGTTATAGCACCAATCTTATGGCACATCAGAGAACCTATCTGGGGAGAAACCTTTTAAATTTGATGACTGTGGAAAGTCATTAGTGACAGTTCACAGTTTATCATGCATCAGAAAGTTCACATTGGAGAGAAGACCCATGAACGTAGTGAGTGTGGGAAAACTTAGAGTCAGCCTTCTATTTTAGTCATCATCAGTGAACTGCACTGAGGAGAAGCACTCAGGCCTGGCTAAGTCCGTTTCTTAAATCCTGGTTCTCCAAGATGGGGAGCAAAGGGTTTAAGTTTGAGTTAAGCTTTCTTAATAAGAAGAATTTTCACCTTTGTCAGTGGACAATTTCCTGTTTCCCTTTGGGTTACTAAGGGATTGTTGACCAGGTGAGAGAATCCGACTAACTTAATGCAATTTTTCTCCACTCCTGGGAAAGTAAACACCAGACATTTCCTTTACTAATATGATTTTTTTAAATTATTTTAAATTTATTTCATTAGTGTGTAATTCTCAAGAACAGAGCTCATATCTTCCATTCTCTATTTCAGTTCTTCTATCTCACCATTTACATAAAATCATCCTCCAAGACTCTGATTCATTCTTTCCTGTCTCTTGTTTATGGCCCTCCCAATCCTAATCTCTCCTTGTATCCCTTTTCCTACCCTTTTCTTTTACTTGTTTGCTAACCTATGTCTCTCCGAATCTTCAAATCCAGCTCACTCATCTCTGAACTCTCTTCTTCAAATGCTTCTTCATTCAACTGTGATAAATAGCTTGCAAATTATTTTCAATTTAATGTATTATGTGTGCACGTTCATATGAACTTTTTGTAGTCTCTTTGAGAATTAATATGTGATCTTTTTGTTAGCATATAGGTAATGGTTTGTGCATACTAATTGTCGAATATATCATATTTTTGGCATGACTCTCAAAAAATACTGCAAACGAAAACCAAAATATGATACAATGAAAGCAAAGGAGCTCTGAGTAATGCAATTAAGAAGAGGGGCTAAGTCTTGCCATCAGCCTCCCTTTGCCTTTTGTCTCTTCCCTAGATGTGGGATGCCTCAAAAAGACCCCCAAGAGATTGAATAAGTATAGAGTTTTAAATCTACTGATCTAGACTTATTGCTGGCCTAATACAGGATTTCCTAATTCAATATCATGAGAGAAGGTGATATGTTCCCTAATTGACTTATTTATTATTTAACAAGCAGCCGCACCCATTTACTATAAAACTCAAACTGATTCAGAAGTAAGGATTTCTGTTTGCTGTGGGATTAGGTGAGATTTATGTTGATAGCTTAAGTTAAGAAATAGATCCTTTTCCTTTCAGCTTCTACCAATTTCAGACTTCTCAGAAATAATGATATGCAAACTGATCTTTCAACATGTTTTGAGGTCATAATTTACTAAGTTGATAAATTGAAAGTATCAAGTTCTTTCCCTTTCTTTAATATTGATTGTACTCTTCACTGAGTCAACATGAACTCTCTAATAGCCTACAGAAACACAGCCTTTTAACACTCAAACAATTGTAAGAACATAAAAGGAAAATAAGGAAAGTATAATGGAAAGTACTCAATATTGTAAAGCTGAAAATGGAAAAGCAAAGTATAATTGAAAGAAACACAAAGAGAAAATATATGTTGTAATCTGTAAAGGTAAGAAAATGTTCATTAACAAAACAGGAAATAGAATGCATTAATTTTTTGAACTACTTGATTAGGCATTATAAAAAGTATTTTATATCCATTAGCTCATATATCTATTACCAAAATGTGTGAGGTAGGGGTTGTGAGCCCCATTTGACAGTAGGATACATTTAAGTAACTTGCCCAAAGTTTTACTGCTAATAAGTTTCAGAGTCCAAATTTGAAGTAATTCAGGGCTTTCTTAATTCCATACCCATGTTTCCTTTAAGTATCCTACAGGGAATAAATAATTAAAAGGAAATCATTTTTAATAGAATTTGTTTTCTTTTAGATATTAACCAACTAGCATAAGCACAATACCTATACACTACTTAGTTTATTTAAATCACCAACATATCACCACTCTTCAGTGAGAAAAAAATGTAGTTGAAGATTTACCACCTGCCAAAAAGCTGGCTTTTCAGTTTCTAAGTAAAGGCTTTGGTTGGTAAACTAAAGTATTTTGTTTTTGTTTTTAATAAATAAGTTTCTTTGCTCCAAAGTATTTGTATCCATATGTGTTATAGCTGCTCAAATAACAAACTCTGCAAGAGGCCATGATTCCAGAGAAAGTGTTCTTTTTGCTTTATTTTGCTCACCATTTTTTTCTTCTCTTCTTATAGGCATGTTCATATTTCACATCTAATGCTTTGCCATTGAAGATTACTTTCATCAATGCTAATCCAATGGGCAAAAACATCAGTATCATTTTTAAAGTACGGTAACTCCTAAAATACCAAATTGATTACATGGGTGGAAATATTGATTTATTACTCACAGAAAAAAAATTATTATAGCTCTTTTCCTCTGGCAACAGCACAGAGGATTCAGCTATTTTTGATTTTGCATTTTTACAGAATTATAATACATGCCAAACTATGATTTGCAATAAATCAAATATGACTGGCTTAAAGCCAGGGAAACTTCAGTGTAAAACTTAAGAATATATTTCAGTAAATGAAATTATATGATCACTTTTGAGTAGCACCAAAAAATGGAATGTATAGTGAGCCCCAAGGGGGAGGGAGAGTTTTATTTTGGCCTAAATACTAAGTTAAGAATCAAAATTACTTGAAACTCAAATGATGTAAATTGATTTAACATAAAATTCTTATCGGTAAGCACTTGCTTATTTTGATAATTTGGGTTATTTTCTTCCTTTTAAATAATTATAAATATAGGCCATATCAGTCTTTGTCATGAATCCTATGGGAAAATAGAGTAAATGGTTATAGACAGGTGGGAAAAAGGGACTAAAGAAGGAACAAATAAAGTTAGTAAAAAGTAAGGATTTGCTAATGTTAATTATTAATTATTAATTAAGAATAATTCAATAACTTAATTGTTCAGTCAAACCAGACAACAAGATCTCAACGTGATTTCTTTGGTGGGTTCTGACTATTTTTGAGGATAATTAGCAAACCCATACATTTGCTTTGACCTGTGTAACCTCAAGCATTGGTGATCCCAAGACACTGCATTTTCGGTAAAATTTTAAAAAAAATACAAAATCTCATCTTGGTATAATTTTATGCATGTGATTTAGAAAGTATTTTTGAAATCAAACCTCTTATTAGTTTAAAAGCATAGAACTATCCTTCTGCTTTGGATATATTCCATTTCCTTCATTATGCTAAAATAATCACCCCTTTATTATTTATTTTTATTAAAGGTCATTCACTCTGAAAACTTTTTAACGACTTTCATAGTAAGAGAAGTCAATGATTCAAAGTCTGATGAATCATATGTGTACTATTTATCCTCATAGTCAAGAATTTCTTGGTATTCTAACTGTACATCAGTGCATACATTTATGCATACCAAATAATGTTTCATTTAGCTTTCTCATGGGTGAGTTTGAAATTTGAATAAACATTCATCCAGCCTCTCTTCACTAGACTTTGAGTCTAAGACATTGCACATGGATAATAAATTGAAAGATTATTATCAGGGAACAACATTTCAAGCAGCTTCTAATTTGATGGTGAAGCTTCTGTAATCACTTAAAGGAAACTTCTCATTTTCTTTGATCTTCTATCAGAAATACAAGGTACTTTTAGTGCTAATAAAACAATTGAAACCACCCTAAGTCAGGCTGAAAATTTATTCAAGGAAAAACAATGATGTTTACCATATTTGAAAGCTTCTAATGAAATTCAAAGAGAACCCCAGAGTCTATATATTTTTTTTTACAGGCCGGAGATGATCTTCGTCAGGATATGCTTGTTCTGCAGATTATTCAAGTGATGGACAATATTTGGCTGCAGGAGGGCCTGGATATGCAAATGATCATTTATAGATGTCTATCCACAGGAAAAGGCCAAGGTCAGTAGAGATTAGAAAGTCAGTTGACTTACATTATTTATCTCATACATTCACTGGTAATATGCCACCACACTTTCCACAGCACTCATTTTAGACTATAAATTTTAAAATCCAAAGAACCATACATCATCATCCTTCCTTTTAAAACCGAATTATTTTTAAAAATGCTAAGCCAAAATAATTTACCTAAAGCATAATGTTGACAACCCAAATGTTAACTGTGATATTCTTTTGTGTGTCTTTAAAGGTGAGTTACATTAATAACTAACTCCTATTTTTTTCTCTTTTTGCCAAGATAATAAGAGAAAACCCTACTCATTCAAAAAACACTACTGTGTTTCCCTGAAAATAAAACCTACCTGGACATTCAGCTCTAATGCATCTTTTGGAGCAAAAATTAATATAAGACCCAGTCATATAATAAAATATAAGACCTGGTCTTATTTTACTCTAAGACCTATTATTATAAGACCTTTACTATAAGACCTACTATTACATTGTATTATATTATGTTATATATATTATATTATATTATATTATATTATATTATATTATATTATATTATACTATACTATACTATATTATGACCCGGTCTTATATTATAGTAAAATAAGACCAGGTTTTATATTAATTTTTGCTCCAAAAGACACATTAGAGCTGATGGTCCGGCTAGGTCTTATTTTCAGGGAAACACGGTACTATTGCCTATTAACACAAAATTTACAAAGTTGCAAATGCTTAAAGGAATTCTGAAAATTCTAAATATATTATAAACCTGCATTTATTTTCTAAAAGTCTTTTGAGTGAATTATATCAACAGTCAAAGATGATCATACATGCAAACTTTGAAGATACTTCAAGCTTTCTTTTCCTTTACAAAAGTCATTAATATGAAAATATAATTTATACACATCTCTAATGAATATAATGTCAATGATCCACCCAAATTATTACCAAAAAACATCAGAGGTAAAAGTTGAACTTAATTATGCTTATGATTAAATTGAAGAAATAATTCCTAAAACATCTTATCTTTTTCACGTGTGGTCATTGTCACTTAGAATTTCATTAAATTAACTGCTAAATTATAGCAGATATATCTGCATAAAAAATAGATTTTAAAAATCATAGAACTAGAAGAGGACCTAGAACCATGTAGTCATTTTTTTTTTAATTCAGGCAGAGCTACAATTTAAACCCATCATCACAAAAGAAACACTGTCACTGCTTGCCCTTCCAGTTCCTGAGATCCTACCAGTACCCCAGCCAATTATGACTTGAGATTTTAGCAGCTAAGCATGGAGGCACCCCTTAGTTAACTTAACATGCAAGTTGAACTTCAGAATGACTTTATTGTCATACTAACCAATTATTTTGATTATTATAATAGGGTTCTTGCTTCCATGCCAAGTGTCCCACCCCTGAACTCTTCCTAAAGCTCTAGTTCTTAAAAGAGTCTTTTATCATTTCTACTCTGAGATCATTATTCCTTGAGTTTTACTCTCCGTTTTCTCACATACGTGAACTAATTCTTTCATAGCCTAATAATGTAGAAAGTGTAAAAATAAAACTAGATGAGCCAAGCTGAACTTTATTATGTCACATGGATCACCACTTCTTCAGCAATTGAATACATCGCTGACTTGAACGGAATTCTTCAATTCAATCTACTCATTTCTCAATTTATACTTATAGAATGTAACAGAGACTAAATATTTTAAAGTTAACAAAATGATACAGCAAAAATAACTGTATATTTGCCCAAAGTTGCAGATGTCATAAGACAGACAAGATAATCTTCCCCCCATCCACCAACAATCATCTATAGTTATAAGATTTCAGACAGCATTATACTGGCAAAATACTTCTTCAAGAAAAATAGAGATCATTAAAGCAAATGTCATTTTTAGGAAATCATGTTCCATTTTTAATCAGGTTCCGAGGTTTATTGAATATCTACTGTTCTCAAGAAATGTCACAAGTAAAGTAGGGAGTACTATAATGAGCTAAACAGAGTTGCAGCCCTTGAGGAGAGTATCCTCCAGGCCAGAAGTTTACATGACTTTCTCAACATAATTGTTGATTATAATTCTCATGACTACTTTGTATATGATGTCCTAAGAACTTTGGGAGAGATTATCAGGGCAAATAAATTTCATTTATAATTTATTTCATTACTCGCTTTCCAAATTTCATTGACTTAAAAATTACTTAGGGGAATTGGAGGAGCAGATATAACTAGACCCCAACCAGGGTACTAAGTCAGGCTCTCCACTTTGGGGGCCACAGGAAAGGCTAAAATCTTGGTGATTGCAAAATGCTGCTCAGGTGTTTCTTATGCACCCCTTTTTGAGAGCCGCTGCTTTATGACACCACCTTGGAAAGATTTGTTCCTAAGAACCTTATTGCTGAAAGAGTGACCCGTGGTCCAGCAGCACTGACATCACCTGAGAGCTCGTTAGAAATGCAGAATCTCAGGCCCCAGGTCCTTACTACTGAATCAGAATGTGCAGTTTCATAAGACCCCCAAGTGATACATATGTGCATTAAAATCTGAGAAACACTGCATTAGAGGCCTATAAGAATAGAATCACACATATTACTCAATTTGCAAAGAATTATGTTAGAAGTATTTAAAAGGTATATGATCCATACTACCTTAAAATGTATAAAACTTAATTTAAGGTTTTAATTAATGAGCATGACTGTTATAAATTAGGTAAAAGGTTTTCTAAGTTGTTAGCAATGCAAAGCTTATGATAAATGACTTGGGATTTGGCAAAGATTAACTCCCAAAAGACAAATGTGGTCTGAAAAGCAACTGACATTGCTACAGGATAGTATCCAAAGGGTGCAATAGTGTAAGCCCTGATTTTGGGCATGGTCAGGTGTGAGGCTGCAGTGAAACACTGAAGAACCAGGTAAAAAGTGATTTTCCTTTCGGAAGGGTTACATGGAGAAAGTGGAAAAAATGAGGAAGGACATTTCCAGTATTTAAAAGAGGAATCCCTCTTTGTAGAGTAATTACGTTACTACTAAACATGTAGTGCTTTACATTTGCTGTCTCACTTAATACACACGAGGAAACCTGCATAAGAGCCGAATACTGTTGAGGAAGAAGGGACAAGTGTTATATTAAGGATATGCCCAGGATCCAGGATTTATCTCTGGGGTGTTATTTCTCTTCTTCTTCTTCTTCTTTTTTTAACATATAGATTTTGTGGGTTATATTTGCAGCATTCAATTCCCAAACCCCATGTTCAAGTTTCTTTCTAATCCAGCAGTGTAAATGCCTAATGATTACAAATGGGCTATTGAATATTAAGAGAGATTAAGGCCAATAACCAGCTGCTACAAGCCAAATCCAACACAGAGAAGGGTTTCGTTTACCATCACTGTGATCTACTCGTTCATTGTCTAATTTGAATACTTCTAAGGTAGACCACGAAATAGTTGATTTTAAAAACTCAACCATCTCTCTTTTCATATAGTTACATTAGTTTCCCTGTCCCCTTTGGGTATTTGCATTTGCAACTCTTGCGATTATCAAGATGGTAGAAATCAGATATTCTATACTTTAATTTCTTTCAATGACTTTATTTACAGAACTTACATTATAGGTTGTTTTGTGGGCATTAGTCCTGAGAAAGTTTTAAATACTTGGTTTCAACTGCTATTCTATACAGAATAAAAATTTGGTTTGAAAGGTTTGAAAATGTTTACATTTTAATAACCTTAGGAACACAATGAAAAGAAGTCTTGATGGTTATGTGGTCAGCGGGGCATAAATCCTACTGAATGGAGTTTAACCAATATATGCTCCCTTAAAAACGTATTATCATAGTTTTTCTTTAATGTTGACTGAGAAGGAAGGAGCAGGCAGCTGTCTACATGTTTCCTACAGTTATTCTGTTCATTCCGGAAATAGAACATTTAACAGTGAATTAACCTGATCATTGATTTTATAATATATTTAAAATATTTGTTATGGAGATTGTATTTGGTTTGCTTACAAAACCTGTTAAATAAGTTTGAATGTCCACCCTTAAACTGTAAATTAATGCACACGCGGTATGTTAATTGACCCACTAACCTATTGATTCAGTGGGGTCTCTAGGAGACCATCTAGATTGGCTCTCTAGTTCTAGAAAAAAAAATATTAAAGCTGTTTCTGATACATCTGATCAAAACACAAGTAGTCTCATTGCTTCCCAGAATTTAGGAAAAATTAGAAGGAAGGCCATCTAGATCAGTCACCTTCAGAAAAGATTTGGAAAAGAAAAGGATAATCCAAGTAGTGCTGGCCACTATTGCTGTTGTTACCTAGATCAGGATGTATTTCCAAATATCCCTCATCCTGTGAACATTTCCATAATCTCTTTTCTATCAATCAGGACTGGTGCAGATGGTGCCCGATGCTGTGACCCTAGCAAAGATCCATCGCCATTCTGGACTGATAGGGCCACTGAAAGAAAATACAATCAAAAAGTGGTTCCGTCAGCAAAACCACTTAAAGGCAGATTATGAAAAGGTTTGTCCTGCTGGAGCAAATTTTAAATACAGTTTTCAAATATGTTCTGGTTCATTAGGTATTCTGATTTCTTAAAAAGTAAATTAAGTATAACTTGAGTTCAAGTTCACTCAGTCTTCAGCCTAGTAATAAAGATCCAATTTAAATGGTATATTAGCTAGAAAAATTGTTCTCTGTTTGGTTTTCCTTCTGGGTGAAATTATGGGCTATTCATAAAGACTTTCTTTGCTCAGCTGCCTCCCTTACAGCAATGTCACATGAGATGAAGCTCTTTGAAACTACTTCCTTCAAGATACCTCTGCCTCTTTGTACACAATCTCCAATTTCTATAAATCTCCTTCCTTCTTTTGAAATACATTTCTTCTGCCAAGCTCTACTTTTTCATATTTTTTCAGTGTTTTCAAAATCCATAATAGAATATATATATGTGTATACACATATATATACACATATATATACACATATATATACATATGTACACATATATACATATATACACATATACACACACACCCACACACACACACACACATATATATATATATATATATATATATATATATTCTCAGAATTTTATAAAATGTGCTACTTTATTTGACTGTAAACATTTTTTCCCCACTTTACTTCATCTTAGCATCTAGGCTGCAGTGTACAGTTATGCAGGCTCTGTCCTAAACCTGGGCTCCTGGCTAAGGGGATGAGTTGGTTAGAGCCAGGCCTTGTTCTGCTTGCCAAGACCTGAACTGGTACATTTGCGTCCACCCAGAGGCAGGGGCACCTTTATGCTAACTCACACAAAGATACACTATGGGCTAGCATTCGACTTGCTCAGCATTCGACATGTTTCACATTGACTTTGGAAAATTCTTAGGACATGCACAAACATTTGGAGGGATAAAAAGGTCAGTGTACAAATAATATTTATCACAGTAATTAAGCAATGTTCTAGAGTGATCTACAAAATGTAATGGCATAGAAACCCAGCAGATGACTTGCTCCCCATCTGTCCTGAGCACTGAAATTCCCTCATTCTAGGAAACCCCTCAGTAACAGGCAAATAGGGGTGACTGGTCACCCTAGCCAGCATGGGCCATAATAGAGAGACCCAACAGTTCATCTATTCTTGACTTCTGTAACATTGGAGTAGAGCAAAATACAGGCTTTGCAGGGCCAAATAACAAAGAATAGAAGTTATCTTGAAATCAATTTTTTAGTCTTTCTCCAGATTGTAACTTGAATTTTGCACAAATCCCTGGGATTAGATATTTGAGGTGTTTCCACATTTATTTGCTCTTCACAACCACAATGTGAAGAACATATTTTATTTTATTATCTTCACTTATAAGTGAAGAAAATCTACACAGACAAATTAAGTGACTTATTTAGACACTTAGGATACCTGGAAATAGGTGTCCTGGCATGTAGTCCAGTAACAAAGACCCCCACTCCAGCAAGTCAGCCACACCACTCTATGGGACCCATAACCTTGGTCCAAACAATCACTTATAGTTACACTCATGACTGTATCATTGATGAAAATTATGCATACCCATGAGACATTTTGGAAAAAAAAAGTGATTTTGGGAAGATATTTCTGTTCATTAAAGAAACAAACTCTAATTGACTTGGTGGTAATCTGCTTCCACCCACACCAGCATTCACTCACTGGTATACAGTACCAAAACGTTTTTGGATATCGATTGGATGACCTATTTGCAAGGATAAACATAAAATGTTACAATCATCAACATAGCTTTTTCTACATTAAAAAATTTAAATTTTAAAAATTTGATATTTTAAATTCCTCTGGGGATAGGCAATATTGGACCATATTCTTCCTACTTCTTTTACTTTGGGGGAAAAAAATTATCCAACATTGTATATTTGAGACTTCAAAAATCACATCAAGAACCTCTCTAAACTATGAAAATTAGCTCCAACTGAATGAAAGAGATATTTTCCCCAATTTCAATGAAAACATTCATCTATTAAGCTAAAGAACGATTGCTTCATGTTCTTCTGTAGCATATGAAGAACAAGTTATTTAATCATACCTTTTTCTCAACTGAGATGTAGAAGAGGTTCTTGATTATATAATTTTGCTTTTCATCATAGCTCTAGCTCTGATGCTAATGTATTTGCTCATTTTTGTGTGTATATTGTCTTGTTGTTTTTTCAACTGATTAGGCCTTGAAGAACTTTTTCTATTCCTGTGCTGGATGGTGTGTGGTAACGTTCATCCTGGGAGTCTGTGACCGGCACAATGACAATATCATGCTGACAAAGTCAGGCCACATGTTTCATATTGACTTTGGAAAATTCTTAGGGCATGCACAAACATTTGGAGGGATAAAAAGGTCAGTGCACAAATAATATTTATCACTGTAATTAAGCAATGTTCTAGAGTGATATACAGCATGTAATGGCATAGAAACCCAGCAGATAACTTGCTCCCCCTCTGTCAAATGGCCGAGATAACATAAACATGAATATATAATACAACTAATAAACTGAAGAAAATATTTTTTTCAATAGATAGTTAATGGACAAATTAGTTTTTTCAAATTGTTAGTGGACTAAATTAGCCTTTTCCCATGGGATATTAATCCTGTTTCAGTCTAAATTATCTGAAGTATAATGGTTTGTGTTTTCATAAACCTTGAATGGACAATGAGGCATGAGCTTATGGTCTCAATACACCTGATATATTGCCCATAGCAATAAGTACCCCTGGTTTATATATTATAAAATTAGCACACTTCCTTCACTGAATTGGCCTTGAATCATTCTAAAACTATTGAGTGAATACCTACCATTCAAAGCTCTGAGGCTACAACAGTAAAGAAGGCAGATACAAACCCTGATCTCTTTCTAGTAGAGATGATGGACATTAGACAAGTTAACATGCAAAGAAATAATATGAATAAATGAGATGTTTAATTTCTTATTAAGAAACTGAAGCATAGAAATGGGATAGAAAGTGACAGTGGCAGGGATGCTATTTTAAAAAGACCTCTTGATGAGAAGAATATTCCAGAAAGAGACCAGCAAAAATAACAGCCATGAACATGGATAAAAAGCATGACATGTCCAGTGACAGCAAGAAGGCCTGGGGCCGCCAGGTGGGATAGAGTCGGGTAGGCAGTAAGAGGTAAAGGTGAAAAGTTTGGTGGAGGCCAGAACAAGTAGGGCACTGCAGACATGGTATGGAGGTTGCCTTTCATTTTAAGGTCAGGGGCACACCACTGATGGATTTCAGAGCTCTTTCCTGCTGTCCAGTGAAGTAGGAGACCAGTTAGGAGGCTACTGCAATAGTTAAGACAAGACCTTAATGGTTAAAAAAAAAAGAAAGGTGAAAACTAACAGATTCAGAATATACTTTGGAGTCAGAGCCACAGGATCTGCTGATTGATTGTGTATTATCAGTGATTAATGGGCTGAGGGAGTGGGCCCAGTGTGTTAGAAAAAAATATTCAAGAATGACTCCTGGATTTTGGTCTTAGCAAATAATTATATCCTTTACTGAAACAAACAAAAACAAATTGGTGGATGAGTAGGTTTTTATTTTTTTATTTGAGGTGGGGGCAAGGAAACCAAAAGTGTAATACTAAAATTCCCTTGTCTTAAAAAGACGCTTCATGTTAAAATAGAAATGAGATCAGACCATTCCAAAGAGTAATAGGTCACTTTTAGCTAAAAAGAGCTCCTCAATAGAAGAAATAATAATGTTTCCTATAATACAACATGATGAACTTTCACCAGATGTCCATAACCTGGTATTAAAATGCCAACAAAGACTATATAATATGGTTTAATTCTTACAAATTGATATCTCCTATTTTTAGAGGCATATAAATGGAATTGTTTCACTTTTTATTAATACTTCACCTTATATAATAATGATTAACCTCAGAAAACTCACCACATATCCATTCATTCCTTAAACATCTATTGAGGATTGTCTGTGTGCCAAGGACTGTGATAAACCTTGGGGATACAAAGATGAATGATACATATTTAACACCTCAATAGGACCTATGCTTTCATTGGTTTACTGCGAAAAGACACATAAATATTATAAAATGTTGTAAGCAGAGATAGATGTACAGAAATTAGAACATGATGGAGGAGGGATATTTAGTTTATGAAGGACAAATGTTAATCAGCATGTATGAACATATACATAATTTACTAATGTAACACTTTTTCCCTAAAATCTATTCTTTCCTAAAAACTTAAAGATTAGATTATAATTTTGACATCTTTATTCATTTGCTGTATTGTTCACTGGGAATTTGGGTTAACCCTTATTCATTTATTCCACTAGCATCTTTATTGACCATGGTCGGGAGGGTTAAAAAATGAACAAACATATTCCAGTTCTACAGTTTCATTGGGGAGACATAAAAAGTAAAGAATAAATAACTAAATAGTATGGTAAGTGCTATAACAGGGATGTGTACCAGGGTCTTTAGAAAAGGTGAAGCCCCATTTGTTTGTTTGCTGATGTTACAGCAGCTAATTCTGCTTCTACACTTTGGCAACTTGAAATCTTTTTTACACAACCTCTAAGGTACATGAAAATGTGCCCAGCATAGAGCCTTACTCATAGTAGGTTCTTACTATTGTTTTCTGAATAGTTGGCCAATAAACACTTGACAGGTAAGCGATCAATTATTGATTGGATGAATGTAAATGAAGTTGGCACTATCTTCCCTTAAGATTATTGATTAGTGACCACTAGCTAAGGAGACCAACTGCAGCATTATGATTTATTTGAATACAGTTTGTAGGATTTTATCTCCACCAGTGGCTATGGAAGGCTCATTGGCAATGCCTGCTTGGATTTCTTTCTTGATACAAATACTTCTGCCCTGAGTTTGTTTAATGAGTAAACTGAACTAAGCCTACTCATTACTTTATCTTTTGAATTGTAATTGGCATCTAATAATTTTCCTACAAGTCTCTTCTGGCTGTTTCTGGAGTTCATTTGAATGCTGTTTTATGACAGCTAACATCTTTCATCTATGTCCACTGTTGTTATTATTGGTTGCTAGGTAGGCAAAAGGCCTTTTATAAATTGGGCTTCTGTTTCCCCCAAGGATAAATTAACATTTTTATTTGTACTACACGTGTTATATTATAGGCCTGTTCTTTAGAGAAAGCCCAGCTCCACCTAGCTTCTTCTATACACATACTATACATATTAATGACACCCTTCCGTAACATACAAAGCCAGGTATGTAAATCATGCCCTAGGACTTTCCTAATCTCCCACAGACTAGCAAAGCCATATAATGCTCCAGTAATAACCAGTAATAACCCAAGATCATACTCCTTAACATAAAATGCTACCCCCACAGGGAGTAGAGAGTATATGTATTTCAGACATGTGTTTCTGCCACTGTCTACTCCTTTAAAACATGGAAGATGAAAGCATTTATATAATCTTTTATGGTTTACAAAGTGTTATTAACATTTGTTAACTAATTTCAATTCATCATACAATTGCCTAAGTCATTGCTCAATGTCACATAAAGAGTACAGTTTCCAGTTGTGGATGGGTTAGGGGTTGTCAAGAAGAAACCACATACACACATAAAACCCCTTCTGTAAGTTGCAGATTTATCCCTCAGCCAAGGATACAGAACTTAATGGAAATTAGCAGGCCAACCCAGCAGCAGCAGATGCATTGTGTCTGGGTGTAGATTTTCCCGGGATCCTTGATTTCCTTAAGAGGAAATAACAATGAGGTGACATTCTCCTTACAAGTAGGATCTTGAGAAGAAAAAAAAAAAACTATTAATATTTCTTGCTGTGCAGTTGCCCTTTTTATACTAATGCTTAATCACCATTCCAGAACACCTCACACTAACCATCTGAGTGATTCCATTTAGGAAATAATCACAAACAATGGGCTCTCTCTCATTCTTAAATTATTTGAGTCAGTCCAGCAGCACTCTCAGTTAGATTCCTTGCCCATTTGTCTCTGAACCATTCCTCTGACTTTTGTTTTCCAGAAATCTAGAAAGCCTATCTCCATATTTAGACCAAATCTGAGGCTCATGTAGTTCTTCTTCTAACAATGAAGAAAGAAAAAAAAATCACATTTCAGTTATAAATGTGAAGGATTTCATCCGCTGTATATAAACAAACAATCCTTCTTCATTGGTTTTAATTATGAGATTGGATAAAGAGGGTTTACACCAGCACATTAAATCACAGGACAGTTCAGCCTAGTTAGCATTCCTTAATGATTATGGGGGAAATTTGGCTAATTCTTACAATGGAAACACTGAAAAATTTCACCAAGTTTCTGAAACCAATTTGGTTTTCTTTTGAAGTATTGCTTAATTATTATCCTCTTATGAAGGATATTCTTTATTTTCTCTTATGAAAATTCAAATTAAAGAGGTTAAATTACATATCGACAATTTTTCATTCAAAGTTTCCTGTAACAATGATTTCTATATAGTAAGTTTTCATTACTTAAAAGATATTATTGTAACTTTAAATTTCAACTCAGCTTCTTGATGATGACTTTTATAAAAGAAGAGAAATTAAGAAAGGTATTTATTGATGATGTTCATTGCTCTCCTAACTCACTGTTTCATACTTTTATTTTTTTCAGACTATATCTCCACAGTCTATATGGTCTTTCACTTTGGTAATAATACTAGGCTTGCATGAAGTCTTTCTTGCAGGTGTCTCTCTAGATAATGATAGAGGCTAGACGAGCAATGGTTCAGGTCAGGTACCCTGTAAATAGACTGTATGGTTTTGTTTTGATTTTAATTCCACATTAACATGTGTTAATGATGTGACCTTGAATAAATGGCTTCTCTGTGCCTCCGTTGAGTCATTTATAAAACAGATTGTTTGGAAGATTAAGTTAACTGATACATGTAAAGTGCTTAGAAAAGTGCCTTGTACTGAGTGAGGGCTCCATAAATGTTGTAATGAATTATAATGTAAGTATTCCAAATAAAGGGTCAAGAAATGAGAATGCATCTCCAGATGACAAGTATTATTATTATTATTATTATTATTATTATTATTTATTATTTATTATTATTATTATTATTATTGCTTTAAATTATCTAAACATCTTAATTTGGTGCTTTTTTACAGTATATGCTTTGAAAGTTATAAATTGAACTATTAGTTCTTTAGGTTCTCTGTTGACTGACAGGCTAGATTAAACTATCAGGTTTATTGAGATTGTAAGGTATTTCACCGAGTCATTCTTGCCTTCTGATATAATTTTAGACACAAGCAGAGGTGTGCTGGATTTGGCTCACACTGTCTTGCAAGAGCATATGGAGTGTATTCCTTATCAACTTCATTTAATGACATCACACTGATAGGCTGAAATCAGCCACAGTGGGAGTATATACACAGTGAAAACTGGTAAATGTCACAAATGAAAGCCTTTTTTTTCCTAAAAAAATAAAAATAAAATGTGAGCTAGTTATTAAATATTTACCACCACACAGTAGGACTTAAACCTATTAAAAACAAATGAAAAATCACTCCAGAACTCAACAAAATAAAATTCAAACTCTGTTCTTTTCCTATTAAAATATACCACGATGATCAAAATATTAGATATCTATCTACTTACAACACGGTTTATATCCTTTTTAGTTTTATCCCAGTAGATCTCCAATCACCTTATTAATCTCAGAATTTTCATCTCAATATTAGTCATAAAAATTCCCTGTATCTATGATCATTTTGTCATTATGTTCAATAATTACCTCTGATTTAAATATTTTTAATGTTTATTTTCTAATTTGAGTATTATAATATTTATATTCTAAATACTGTCAATTTAAAACCATCTTTGGAAAAAAACTCCCTTACCAGATTAAAAGACTAATTTTTCACTTACTCGAATCACCCTGGTTTACTGCAATACTCATAGTAATCCAAATGCTATATACATATTAATGATCTCACATGTTTTTATTAATATCTTAGTGTTCTTTGAAATTAGATGAGTCACATTGGTCTGTTATTCACATGATTGTTTATTAAGAAACACTGTGGTTCCTTTTATTGAAAGAAGGCCTCAGTATCATCAGAATTTTAAAAGGAAAATACACTTTCCCATATATCTTCAACTGTGAGTGCCTTAAGGACATCTTTGTATCTTAAGCACTTAGCTAGTACCTGACACTTAGCAGAAGCTCAGTTTTGGTTGACTGAAGGATCACTACAAAAATGCCATAAACTTTTCTTCTCTTGACCCGAGAAAGTATAATTTTTCTGAAGATAAAATTATTAAGAACTTGCCATATTCTGTTTTCTAACTGGAAATTTTCCAAGGGATTTTTACCTAATGATCACTCTACATGTGGCAGTATGGGTGATGAGACTCAAAATTTGAGACTTACCAGCTCATACCCATTAGGATGCCTACTACCAAAAAACAGAAAGCAAGTATCAGCAAGGATGTGGAGAAATTGGAACCCCTGTGCAAAGTTTGTGGGAATATGAAATGGTACCGCTGTTGTGGAAAATAGTATGATGTTCCTTAAAAAATATATAAAAATAGAATTACCATATGAATCAGCAATTCTACTTCTGGGCATATACCCAAAAGAATTGAAAGCAGGGTCTCAAAGGGATATTTGTAAACCCATGTTCATAGCAGCATTATTCACAATAACTAAAATGTAGAAGCAATCCAAGTGTCCATCAACAGATGAATGGATAAGCAGAATGTGGTATATACATACAGCAGAACATTATTCAGCCTTAAATGAAGAAAATTCTGACACATGCTACAGCATGGATGAAACTTTGGGACATTGTGCTAAGCAACATAATCCAGTCACAAAAAGACAAATACCATATGATTCCACTTATATAAGATACTTAGAATAGTCAGAATCATAGAGACAGAGAGTTAAATGGTGGTGCCCAGGAACTGGGGGTTGAAGGGAATGGGGAATTATTGTTCAATGGGTATAGAGTTTCAGTTTTATAAAATGTAAAGAATTATGGAGATGGCTGGCAGTGATGGTTGCACATTATGAATATTTTAACACCACTAAACTGTACACTTAAAAATGGTTAAGATGGTAAATTTTATGTCATGTATTCTACCACAATGAAATAATTGAAAAAACACTTTTTGGTATACTATAAGTATCACAAAGGCTTTTGACAGTCACAAAGTCAATCCTAGGCAAACTACACCTAGCATTTGAATAGTAATTTGAATTTTCAAAGCAGTCTCACATAGACTATTTCAAGAAATAAAGTTTGTTTTGTCATTCCCATCTTTCTACTATTTCTCTCCCTCCTACTTCACCTTATCATTGAGCTATGTTTTATCACTTGGTTTCTTTTAAGTAACCTGCTTTATATCTATCCTCTTTCCGTTACAAGCAAAAAAAAAAAAAATCTATAATTAAAAAAAAATGATGAATTTTCTTCAAAGAGAATTGTGTAGGTTTTCAGATGAAAAGAGTGAGGGATGACAAAGAAAGAAAGAAAAGTTTGTGAGAGAGGGAATAAAAGGAAGGAAATGAGAGAGGGAAGGAGGAAGGAGGGAAATAACAATTTCAATAGTAGTATAAGGATTCTACCTTCCCACACTCAATGAGCCTGTGCCCCATTGTGAAAAAGCATGCTTACATGGAAGACATGAGTGCTGACTCTTCAGTTGATCTAAGGTACAATGTAACTGTCAATATAAGCATTTCATAGCCCTGAGTCTGAATCTAGCTTTAAAGATATACCACAAATAACTACTGAACATGAGCCTGGTATATGAAATTCATCTGGTATTCAACTGAGGAAATAGTACCTGCTCCTGTGGTGGGGGAAACATTCATGATGTTAAACTTAGTAAGAGATAAAATGTCCATTTTAGTTTGATACATAAAGATTGATCATGCATGCGGTAAATTTATGGGTGATTTAAATGTTTCAGAGGTAAATTGGGCCTATTCTTGATTTTCACTTTCAACCCTATTTTAAAGTATGACACCACAATCCACTTTCACCCAAGTGTTATATACCATTGATAATTTTTTCTTCAAATGCAGACTCACTTCTGTTCCAAACAGACAATGAAATTCCATGCAAAGCATAACTGTACACTTTCCCTTGAACTCAAGCTCAAGGGGGGAAAACATGGAAATATTGAGTAACTGACCAGTCTCTTCCTGTCCTCATAAAATCCTGATCTACTGGAAACTCCTAATCAAAATATCAGACTTAGGAAAGCAGAATAGATAATTTTGAAGAGGTAGCTGTTTAACCACCCTTTTCAAATAAGAGTGATAGTGTATCTGTGCCTAAAACTCCAGATCAGTATCTAAACTTATTGAGCAGTTAAAGATCAGCAACCTCCCAGAGTCTAATTTAGGACTCACAGTGCATTTACAAAAAAGGCTAGACTGGGGGGTGGAAGAGACAGCAACATGTTTTACACTTAAGAGATTATTTGTGAGCGTCTCCTTATTTAATAATTGCTGAGAGCTTGGAGATCCCAGGGCGCTAAATGTTCTTCTTGTAATAGTACATGAACCCTATGTTCTCATTATATCGCACATATGAGGTTTCCTGTGTTGTCTAATTATACAAGGTTCAATTTTATCCAATGGAGATTCCAAATTTGCCTTCTCAATTAACTCATGGATATTAGACAAGAGACTTGTGTTCTTTCTGTTGGACAGCAAAATGTGCTCTCTGAAATGTAGGTCGTTTGTGATATCAGGAAAAAACACGTAGGCTTAAACATCCCCCAATGTACTCTGTAGTCATTTATTTGTATGCTAATTCACACCATTCACCATGATGGAAGTCTGCAACTTTTAGAAATCTTTAAAACAATGTATTTTAATGTTACTATGATATTTCCTGGGGACAATAACATTTGAAATTTATGAAATTAAATAATAATAATTTCAATAAACAAAAAAATGGGCCTCATTACCTAGTCCCATTTCAGTTCAGAGTATAAATACATATTCAAACACTCAAGTCTTTCAAACCTGGGACTTAAGTTTATATATGTCAATTTACTTATTTTATCAGTTATTCAAGTAAACATTAGATGAACTACAAAAGGAAGAAATGTGTATGTTCACAGAACCCAGCAGACAGATTCTACTGTCATGAGTCCTTGACAGAGCTCTCTAACTTTCCATTTCCACTCTCCAGTCTCCCGCCTCCATCAGCAATATTGAAACTTGTAGTTCTTCTCAGACTGAGAGTGGCAAAAAGCAAGCATTCCTTAGTGTGTGCTGCATCATCTAGTACGTGCAATCAAACTTTACAGGAAAGAGTCAGAATGACCCTTTAAAGCCTCATAAATACTTGACATGCGTTAGCTTCACTAATCCTCACAGGAACTCTCTGAAGTAGCTACTGTTATTTTCTCTAGTTCACAAATCAAGAACAAGAAGTCTTCGCTGTTATAATTTGTCCAGAATCGTAGGCAGTAGGTCATAGGACCCTTAGGAAAGTGCAGGATAAGGGGCTGATATTCCCGTTTCTTAATAATCCCAACATACTCTGTTTTCTCTCCAGCATTAGGACAGATAGCTATTTGTTTAGTTAGTACCAAATGACATAGTTATCCTGAATTTATAGCCATGCTATATATTAAATTTATGTCTTTAATAACTATGATCAAATGTGTTGCAAAATGATTGTGCTGAGAGGCATTCCAAAACTAAGACCAAGTATTAAAGTAGCAGGGCCACTTTCCCATCCATGGGCAGTATTGCTCTTTTATGTGTGAAAAGGCAGGCACAATTGTTCACTCTCTTTTAATGTTTTTCTTCCATTTTTTAAAAAAGCATCTAATAGGAATCTTTAAGTTAATACAAGTAAAATGCTCACACGGAATGTGACAAGTTTCTGAGCCCACTGGGACTGTTCTATTGGACGTAATATGGCCAAACCACCCTGAACTGTTAGGGTGAAGCCCAGGGGTATTATCTAGACTGTGTAATTCACATTTGAGGAAACTGCCTCTGAATTATTGCACTCTCAAACAGCTTATGGGCTCAGTACTTTAAAATGAAACATAATTCATTTCTGAGTATGTACATATTTGTTTAAGAAATAGTTCAATAAATGAAGTTGGTTCATTTGAAGGATACAGCACCTCACCTGTATTTCAGAGTGCATCCATTACAATTAACATGCTTAGTCCATTTCCTTAATGTCTTTTAGAATAGGGCAGTCCCCACTCCGAGGGCTAGTGATATTGATTTCAAGAGGAAATATAACATGAGCAGGACATTGAAGAAAATGTTAGGCTTAAATTAGTGGAAAAAAAGAGGAAAAGATAGCTTAGAATAGAAAGAACTGTGAGTAAAAGTGTGGAGGCAAAAGATAAGCATGTGCCATAACCCCCTCATCTGATTTCTCTGTGCTACACCACAGCAGCCAAGCCTACAAGAAAGCATCACCACTACGGGACACACATTGTCCCCAGATTCAGATGGGCCCAGCAATCCCATAATACTCCCATGACCATCTCACTATTTGCCTCTCTACAATGATTTGTGCTTATCTTAAGAGGATAAACCTCAGATCTCCCTTACCCATTATTCCCCTGCATTAGTCCCCTCTCCCTACTTTAGACAGAAGACCACACACCTCCTACTTTATTGAGAAAATAGAAACAGAACAGAGTCAGCTTTTCTACTCAGTGAAAAACTCACAAACTTACTTAACAACTGCACGTAAACCTCTTCCTTCTTGTTCTAATAGATTTGTTTTCCCTTCTAAAAACCAATCCCTCCATCTGTGCCTTGGAGCCATTTCCCTCTCACCTCTAACGTGCATTACACTATCAATAATTATTTTTTCCTTGCATGTTTATCCTCTCCCTCTCAAACAATCCTTTTAAATATGCTTGTCTCTCCAAAGGTTAAATACCTTTGCCTCCAACCCCCAGTCCCCACACCATTTCACTCACCTTCACAAACTTGCTGAAGTTGTCTACACTTTTGACCTCCTTTTCCTTACCTCCCGTTCCACAACCCCTTCAATCTGGCTTTACTTTTCATTGCTTGATAAAATCAATGGTGACCTTTATAACGTTAAATGCAATGCTATCTATTCCCCATTTTACCTGCTTTCTCAGCAGATTTTGACAATGTTGACTATTCCTTCCTCAAAATGCCCTCTTCACTTGCCTTGTGTGTTGAGGCATCATCATCACTTTCTGGTTTTTCTCCCCTTCTCAGTATACAATGCACGATGATTCCTTTCTACCAAGCCACTAAATCTTACATTCCCCAAGACTCATCCCTTTTCTCTTGTCACTCTACTGTCTCCACTAATCTGCTATCAGCTACATCCAAGGCTTCTACCAATATCTAAATCCAGGTGACTCATGCAAATTTTAATGAAACATTTGATTTTGAGAGAATTGTTGATTTACACGTAAGTTGTAAGAAATCATACAGCGATCCCATGTACCCTTTACCAGGTTCCCCCAATGGTAACATCTTATAAAATCATAGTGCAATATCATAGCCAGGATATTGATATTCAGGCAGTCCAGATATAGAACTTTTTCATCACCACCAGGATTCCTCATGTTGCCCTTTTGTACACACACTCACGTTCCTCTCACCCCATCCCTTCCATCCTACCCCCTGGCAGCCGCTAATTTGTTGTCCTTTTGTTTTAAGAATGTTATATAAGTGCAGATACAGTATGTAACCTTTTGAACTTGGGTTTTTTTCACATAATTCTCTGGAGAGTCATTCAAGTTGTTGTGTGTATCAATAGTTTGTCCTCTTTATTGACAAATAATATTCCATGGTATAGATATACCAGTGTGTTTCATTATTCACCACGGAAGAACATCTGGGTTATTTTCAGATTCTAGCTATTAGAAATAAAGCTACTGTGAATACCCATGTATAAGTTTCTGGGTGAATATAAGTTTTTACTTCTCTGAGACAAATGCCGAAAAGTATAACTGCTAGGCTGTATGGTAGTTGCATGTTACTGCTGTTTAAGTAACTGCCAAGTGGTTTTCCACAGTGGTTATACCATTTTACATTTCCACTACCAATATGAGTGATCCAGTTTCTGCATATACATGCCAGCATTTGTTATGGTCATTAACTTTTACTATAGCCATTCTGATAGGTGTGTAATGACATCTCAATGTGGTTTTCTCAAAGTTGCATTTTTCTAAGGTTATTGATGTTGAGCATCTTTTCATGTGCATATTTACCATCTGCCTATCCTCCTCCATGAACTGTCTCTTCTTGTCTTTTGCCTGTTTTCTAATTTTACTGTTTGATCTTTTTTTACTGTTAAATTCACTTTAGACAGTCTAGATATTAGTCCTTACCTGTGTACGTGGTTTGCAAATATTGTCTCCCAGTCTATAACTTGTCTTTTCATCCTCATAAAAACTCTTTGCATAGCCCTAGATCCCAAAGATTTTTTTCTATTTTTTTCTAAAAGTTTATAGTTTGACATTTTGTATTTAAATTTGTAATGCATTTTAAGTTAATTTTTATATTAGGTAAGAGGTTTAGGTCAAGGTTTATATTTTTGCCTATGGATGTCCAGTTGTTCCAGTGTCATCTGATCAAAAGACTGTATCCTTTCTCCATTAGAGTACTTTTGTACCTTTGTCAAAAATCATTTGGGCATATTTGTGTCAGTCTATATCTGAGTGATTTATCCTACTCTGTTGATCTATGTGTTTCCCTCCACCAATCCCAGCTTTTTACTAAACTGTCCCCAATATCACCCAGATGAGGGATTGAAGTGTCTGAGAATAGCCTGGTAAGAATGAAAGTTTAGGCTCCCCATTTTGGCCTTTGCTGGTGTTGTAGGCAAGTGGAGTCAGTTTTGTTCTGCTTGTTTGGCTGGAGTAGAACTGTTGTTGCCTAAATGTTTTCTGTATTAGGCTGCTCTTTTCCTGGGCCTGTAGCTAGAGAGAGCAGGCTTTTTCTCGCGATTTTTTGTCTGCACCCACTGGCATTTCCAGTTCCTGAGTTCTATGTCTGGAATCTATGAGGCAAAAGAAAACCCAGAGAATTCATAATCATGTTGCTTCTTGAGGTCCTGAGGTTCCTAGTAGTCTTTCTTCTCCTCTATGCCTTTCAGAGTCTGATGTTTGTTGTATACATAATTTCCAGGGTGTTTAGTGTTCTTGGTGAGAGGAATAAGAAAAAATATGCCCACTCAATTTTCCCAGAAGTAGAAATCAAAATTTACCTCCAGCCTAGATCTTTTCTCTGTGGTCCAGAAATCAGAATTACAATACCTGATTGTCATCTGCTCTTGTCTCAACGGTACCTCAAATGTAACTTGTTCAAAGCCAAGCCCACTCTGAATGTTGCACTGTAGTCTTCCTGCTACCCAAGCCAAAAATGTAAAGCTTATCTTAGCACCGCTTCTCCCTCCCATTTCGAGCCATCATAAAGTCCTCTTGATTTTTTCTTCAAAGTCTTCCTTTTTCTCTGTATTTCCATATCTAATCCTAACCTAAGACACTCTCATATCTAATCCAAACTTTCTACAAAAGTCTCTTGTCTGATCTACCCACATACACTCTCTGTTTCAAATTCGTCTCCATATTACAGCTGGAGGAATCTTTTCAAAACACTTTTGTTATTATTCAATAAATTTCTATTGCTTTTAGGATATTAATTTTTTTAATTTAACCTTGCCTATAAGCCTTGCACATATATATTATAGATCCTCAATAAATATTTGTTGATAAATAACTATAGTGCTCTAACATTTTTTGTGTGTGCCCCCTTAGCTAGATTCAAGTCACCTAATAGTTAGAGACATATCCTAAAACTCTATGTATCCTCAGTGCCATGGCAATCTGTAAATGCTTAATGATGACGAACCTGGTATTCCAGTGACTTTATACAAAGAGGTTATATCTACAACATGGTTAGAAGGGAAATTCATGCATAATAACAAACAACAAATTATTAATTGTCCTGCTACTTCCTATATCAAATGAATTTGTCTCCTTAATAATTAGTGTTTGTTTGTAATATAAATGTTCTTAAATTTCCCAAATACCAGGAGTGCCAAAAAAATGTATACACATGACTTGTATCATCTATTGTTATCGGTATATTACAATTTTAATACAGTTTTTTTCCTTTCTTAAAATGTGTATACATTTTCTTGGCACCCTCTGTATATGCACATTTTTAAACTACTACTCTATTTTCACCTATACTGGAAATCTATAAACTACTATCAGCAATTTTACAAAATAATAATTTCAGGGAAAGATTGATAGAAAGTTAATAAAAAGATTAACTTTAACAACAAAATGACAGAACTATAACAAATAAGTTGGTTCACATGGCCTTTCCACATAAAGGTACATTATCACAAGCTCTTCATTGTGTGAGTTATATTTTTTTACTGTTTCATTCATTGCACATAGCAGAATACCATCAAAATATTGTTTGAGATTTTAAGAATACATATAGGAAAGATAAAATATTTCCTCTACCCTTGAAAATCACACAGATCATTTGCAGGAAAATATTATAAGACACTAGAAACTATAAAGAATAAAATATATTAGCTAAGGCTAAGTAAAAAGTAAGGTAAAGTAATAGAGAAATAAGCTAGGGACAGGTTAGAGAAAACTTCTTATAAGAAAATTTTTGATCCTGATCTCTTAATCAGTATTAGGACATTAGGGTATCAGGTGATAGAGAGAAGGAGAGAGAGAAAGAAACATGACTAGAAGGGGAAATAATACCGGTAAAAGGTAAAAGGACTTAGGCAAGTAATGATAAAACCACTAATCTGGGGGGAAAAAAGGATAATCACAAAAAAAAGTTCTGGTGTAATTATACAACTATAAATGAGAGATTCTCAACATATGATTCAGAGTGTAATAACAATATAGATCCTAAGAGATTAAATAGTTTTCAATCTTCCCTCCTGCCACAACCAATTTCTATTTCAGATTTATAAGTATTGCTTATACTTCAGGACTAGGCTCCAGTACATGAATTCTGCAACCTAGGATTATGTTCACATTTGAGTGGACTGATAAACCACTTCACAGCTATGATTCCTACAGCCTGTAGAAATGGGACAGGATTCTGTTTCACATGTCAGGCTTCTTTCCATTTATAGAAAAATTTTAATCTAATTTCATTATTTTAAAAATTGCTCATAAAGGAGTCATGTAAATCACATAGAAAAGATGCAAGATTTTATTTTGTGGAACCCACTGAAAAATTTAGACTATGATAATATTTCAGCATAGCAAAAATTAGTTTTTTCAATATTATTATTAGTTTATATTTTCTCTAATTTGGATGTTTCTTTTGTGTTTTGATTTTCTGCTATGGTGTTTATCTGTTTTATCATAGTAGAGGGAACAAACTTGAGTATAACTATAAAATTTGTCAAGAGAAATCCGCATGATGAAATATTTTTCTCTGTTGAAGAAAAAAGCATATCTATTAAATTAGAAAAAAAAATTCCGGGTGGCTGGATAGCTCAGTTGGTTAGAGCGCAGTGCTCATAACACCAAGGTTGCCGGTTTGATTCCCACATGGGCCAGTGAGCTGCGCCCTCCACAACTAGATTGAAAAAACGATTTGACTTGGAGCTGATGGGTCCTGGAAAACCACACTGTTCCCCAATATTCCCCAATAAAAATAAAAAATAAAAAGGAAAAGGAAAATTTCAGGAAGTTGTAAATTTAAGATTCTTCTAAAATTATTTCAAAAGTTCCATTTAATTTAGTAAATGTAGTGCAGAGAGCAGGGAGAGAAAAATACTACTGGAAAAATTTTATATATAAAATTAAGATATTTTTTCTGATTATAGAAGTCTTGGATATTGCTAAACTCTATGAAAATGTTAGCAATAGCGATATTGTGATATATGAAACATGTTACCAAATTCAAAGGTCCATTTAAGGGCTTATGAAACCAAAGATGTTACCTGGAAGAGCTGGGAAATTAAATTAAACTTTGAAGGAAGGATGGGATTTTAATGATGGCATTTTTGAAGAGAGAGGGGAATTTAACTATGACAAGATTCAGCTTTGATAACCCTCTTATTAGTTTGGGGAATAATAATAGTATTTAACATTTGTTGAGTGCTTACTATGGGCCAGGCTGTGTTCTAAGCACTTTTATATGCTTTAATCCATTTAATCCCAGGGGTCAAGTTCTCTTAGCCCCATTTTACAGAGGAGGAGATTGAGTCATGAAGAGGATAAGTAACTTGCCCAGAGGCACAGAACTAGTACGTGACAGAACATGATTTGAAACCTGGATGACAGGGCCTGCAGTCTGTGCCCTCTGCAGAGAGTCGCTAATCATAGGAATTCACAAGTGGGTAGCCCTCTCTATGTGTCAGGCATTTGTGTATGTTTTCTCAGTTAATCCTCACAACAATTCTAAGAGCTAAGTATTACTATCCATCTCAGAGATGAGCAAATTGAGATGCAGGAAGTCCAGAATTAGAACCCACGCTAAATCTCATGTTTCCCAACTTCTGCTGCTACCTTGGCTAAAATAATGGGCTGTAAAGTAAGCCCATGGCATATAGGTTGGATAAGTCAATGAAAGCCAAATATAAAAGGATTTTGCGCAAAAGTCTTAAAATTTGGACTTGACTCTTAAAACACACTCATCAGTGTCTATGTGCTCAATAAATTTTGTTGAATGAATGATCAAATGAATGAACATAAAGTGGAGGGCATTATTATACCAGCCTATCTTCCTAACACTCAGTAGTAGCATGACTCACAAAATAAAATAACCACAGACGAACAGAGGTTATTTATTTTCTTTAAAATACTTTGCCTACAAGTCCAGTCAGCCACAAAATGCCTGAGTCATGGCTTACTGATTTGAGTATCCACACTTTTGAAAGGTCGGGTTAACTAAGTCAGATTGCAAGATTTCCCCCTCTATCACATTTTTACTACAACAGCTAAGCATTAAAGAACACAATTATCATGCTTTGTTCAGGGGAAAAAAAGAAAACAATTACCCTTTAACATTAAAAAAAATAACAACAACAACAATTAAGAGGCTTCCTGAATAATCCATGACTTTTTTCTATTATTGTTTGGAGTAACCTTAGTTACATCTAAGCTTCTAGGCTCAAATTTAAAAATATTTTTTATTTCAATTCATTTAAAAATCTTTTATAAGTAGTATTTTATCCAAAACTCCATGTCCATCTCAAATGCTTCTACAGGACCTAAGGCCAAATCAGTATGACAAAACACTGCTGTGTCATTTTTGCTATCCAAAGAGTGAGACTTCATCACAGAGGGCTGTTTCTAATCTTTCTCCTGCTAGTCTCTATTAGAAGTGCTAAAAACAAACAAACAAACAAACAAAAAAAGAAGTGCTCATGCTTCATCTCAGGTTTCTTCCAGTCTCAAATAACATGAAAAAAGAAAGAAAAATGACAAAAATAAGGGAAACAAGATCATCTCTGGTCATCGTTTTCCTGTTTTTTCAATCTAGGGACTACATGGGCAATATCACATACCAACATGGTCTGCTTGCATTTCCTTCTTTCTGTTACCATAACTATTTTTATTGGGCTTTGAGTAAAATGAAATATAGCTACATCTTTTATTCCCTTAATAAGCATATGATAGTGAATTGGTAACATCTGTGTTTTTTGCTTTTTTTGAAAAAATTTCTCAATACATTATCTCAGCTTTTACCTGAAACTTTTTTTCCTAAAGGGTGAACATATCCACATATCCTCAGAGGGGGGAAAAGAAAACAACACAAGGTCAGATACATGATCTATCATCTCAAAATTTAGCAGTAAACATATTTTCTGTAAAATCACCTTCATTATTAATTTGTCCTTACATTAATTTTTAATGGATAATATTCCCACCAAAAATAACTTGGAACTAAATATTTGAGACAACATAGATTGATGTTGTATAATAACTGGTCCTTCCTCTCTGTTGCAGCCCAGCTACCCTATGCAAAATCTACAATTAGCAAGTTTCTCCAGTTGTCCCACAATGAAGAAGGTTCATCCATCAGAGTAGAGAGAAAATAAGAAAGTTCGAATGTAAATAAGTTGTAACTGCCTAATTTAGCTCTACAAATCGTTTCTCCTCCTGCTTATAGTTTCTATTGTTTTTGGTTTATAGGGATCGAGCTCCTTTTATTTTTACTTCAGAGATGGAATATTTTATTACAGAGGGTGGGAAAAACCCACAGCATTTCCAAGATTTTGTGGAGCTCTGCTGTCGAGCTTATAATATTGTCAGAAGGCACAGCCAACTACTGTTGAACCTGCTAGAAATGGTAAGTCCCTTGGGGAAATAACAAAAATAATAAGCTTCATTTATGTTTCTCTTTAGGTAGTCTATTTTTGCTAATGGCTTGGAGTTCCCCCAAAGAGCTATTCAAAATAGAAAGAAATGAACAAACTAACAATGCCCTTGTACAGCTTATAAACACATTTCTTAATAATTCATTGCATTAGTTCAGAGTTACTGTCTCAAACATTTCTATTCACAATAATATTGATATATTCAGAGGTTATCTCAGTATATTTTTATTAAAGATCAAAGACAGTAATTTAGAATATTATATAAGTTGTATTGTGCTTTAGGATTTTTTCAAAAGTGCCTTTAAAAACATCACATTTACACATTATTGTGACCCAGTGATGTAGACGAGGCAAGGATTTTTCCTGGCTCCCCTCCCAATCTGTGCCATTGGTCACTTGCCTATTTGCCAGGTTAGAAACTGAGGGTCAAAAATGTGAGGTGAATTGCTAGAAACTCAACCAAAAAGTACTACAGTTAGTAGGATACGTTGGGTCTACTGAGTCATGGTCCTATATGCTTTCTGTCGCCAAGATAGGAAAATTCAATGTTTCATTCCATTGTCCTATACAAACAAATGACAATCAGATAGATATGCAGGGTGAGAGGGGAGGGATCTGATAGAAATAACTTCCTGGGAGAAGAACGTGGTGATTCATTTGGGCACATACATATACACTAGTAATTGAAGCAAACTGTAGGAAACAAACACACCATTGGTATAGGTTCGTATGGTGTTTGGAGTCCCTATGATCATCAAAACCACTTGTTTAGATCCTTCAGTTAAAAATAATTCTACTAGATGCTGTTAAGGGCACAAACCAAGACTGCCTGGGTTTAAATCTTAGCTTGACATTTTACTGGATTCATTCCTCAGGGTATGTTACTTAACTCCAGTAAGACTCTGTTTCCTCATCTATTAAATGAACATAATAGCATCTATCTTATAGATGTAGAATTGATGAATGCATAACCTGATAGTGAATTCTTTGCATGAGCACTATGCTAAGATCTTTATGTTTATTAATTGATTTGCATTTCATAATAATCCTATCAAATAAGTAATATAAAGCACTTAGCACAGTACGTGTCATATAGGAGAGTTCAATTAATTTATTATAAAGATCCTTGTTAATCTATGAGTACTGTCCAATACAGTATCCCTTAGTCACATGTGGTTATTTACATTAAAATAAATTAGTATTAAAGGAAGTTTAAAGTCAGCTCCTCTGGCTCACTAGCCACATTTCAAGAGCTCAATAGCACTTCAATAGCCACATGCAGCTAGTGGTACCACATTGCAGTGCACAGATGTAAAATATTTTCATCATTGTAGAGAAGTTCTATTGAGTAGTGCTGAATAAATATTGACCTCTGTTGCAATGAAGATTTGATTTGGATCCTTGTTTTAACTTTAAAACAACACATATACTTTTCTTCTCTTTTCTGTCTTGAAAAATGGGATTTCCAAAAACATTATAAATATGTAGCCTTTTACATACAAAGACACTTTGGTTTCTTCATGTGTAAACTGGATATATAAGGTTCTGTCCATCCCCAGAATCTTCAGAATGGCTTTCAAATAATAGCCAGTGATTCCTATTGGTAGATTTGTATCTTAACTCCCTGAGCTATTAGATCATACTGCAATTATGAGATGGCTTATGGTTCATAATCTGTGATCATACCACAAAGGAAACTCTCCAAGGACAGAGTCAGTGACCTTGACTTCATTTACATAATAAATATTCACATATCATCAACTCTAATATTTTCTTGGGCTGTAGCAGGCTCTAATTCATGAATCCATGAGCTCTTGCATGCTTATTATATGCCAGAAACTGTGAAGGATACATTACCATATGAGACCCAGTCAGTCTTAAATTTTCAACTTAATAGAGAAGTTAAAAATCATATACAAAAGTAAATGAGGTATCCAGCATTTCTAAGTGTCTATACTGCTATAAATAACTACATACAAGAGTAAGTACCATCCTAACAACTACTTGAACCAGTCACAGACATTTCAAAAATAAACCCAAAGCAGAAGCAGAAATATATGTTGTTTCTCAGATGACACTAAAAGTATGTGAATGACAAGTGAGCATGTTAAAATAATGTGAAAGGACACCTTTTTTGGGAAAAAAAATAGATTCAGAAAACCATTGGTGAGTTTTTTCTCTCATTTAGTAAACTTTTCTACCTACCTAAAAAGAAAACACTTCTGAGTCATAATATGTTAAATAATCATTAAAATGTAGAGTTAATATAATCTTATTTCGTTTAAAAGAAGTAGATATATTTTTTAAATTAAGTATTTAAAAAATTCTCAAAAATATTATTAAAATCAGATGTTGGAGGTTTCTAGTATATAATATATCCCCAAAAAAAATCTCCCTATGTTTTAATTATTCAAGGCTTGAATTTTAGGCTAAAGGAGGAAAATTTGGCAGTGAAGAACATTAATTCAGGTTAAACATACAATCTTAGATTTAGACTCAGAAATTGAAACAGAGATCAGAAACAATGTGCACCAATTAGACCAATGAATAAATTTATATGTAAAACAGCAGTGTGTTATTCCCTCTGTTTCTGGTCATTTGCCTCTTGATTTTCTTCTTTTCAGGTTTCTTAGGGGATTCTGTAGATAATCAAAACATCAGTAAAGGTTTCAGGACCATATTTTCCCTAGTATAGCTTATAATAAAATAAAATTTAAATTTGTGAAAGATTATTTTCTACCTATGTAGGTAATCTGTATTTCCCTCAATTCTCTCTCCAACTGACTCTTGCTATGCTAACTTCTTGAAGAAAAACTCAACCTACTACACCATGACCCAATACAACTTGAGAAATACTTGCCATGAGTCATAAATTCTATCTTCCATGAATGGTCACTACTCAGGATTCTGAGCCACAAGTGTTTCATAGTCTACTATGAATTAATGGCTAGTCCTTGGTAGAGAGCACCACGATTCCAGATATCCACAGTTCTTTTTTATTTACTCCTGGGAAATGCAGGGAAAAATAATACATGAAATCCCCATCTTGCTTAAAAGCAGAACATCAGTAGGAGACCCAAGAGTGTTACTGGGTGAATTCACTAACATAAAAGCCTGTATTTCATCAGCTTTTCTCTCATTAAAAAATCAATATGAGCTATTATGGAAGGCTCCCAAAGAACATAGGGACCATTCACCCAGTTTAAAATGTTTATCACACTCATTATTACATCAGATATTTCCCAGCAGAAATCTCTCTAACTTCTCTATGTGGTGGCAGAGTGTCTGCTTCCTGAAGCATAACTACCAAACTAGATATAGATTTAGTAGGAGAAACGAAGTAGAAAATGTTTAAATGTTTCAATCCTTCAAAAAAGAATTTATCTGTTTATTACTTGCATCTGCTTATTACCTGTACTAGCCACCCTTTACCTTTTCTGTTGTCAAAATTAATCTAGGCTAGGAAGCACTTGAACTACATCTCTGTGGGTCAGAGGACAGAAATGGCTAAATGGACCTAAGGCCATGGGTCTAAGGCCATCTTTACTTTGATGTGCAGATTCACAACACTCAAAGCCTCCTCTCTAAGGAACAGAGCACATCATCAAAGGCAAACTTAGCACTTGCTTCTTTTAATCAGCCACATAACAAAGGAGAGAGCTAGAGTTCTTCTGATTAGAAGTTGTCTGCACTTGGCACTGGTGTGTATGTAGTGTGTGTGTGTGTGTGTGTGTGTGTGTGTGTGTGTGTGTTGACAGAGAAAGGAGTAAGTATAGTGTGTACTTCCCAAAGAAACATTGATAGAGAATTCACATCTAAGCTGGCAGATGTGAATTCAGACTATCCAAAGAAACTAGAAAGCAATTCAGGTCTAAGGAAGAATCCTATTCTAAGCAAATGGACAATCACAGTGTAATAAGGGGGGAAAATGCCTCAATAACTACACAGATGTATCTAGAACTCTAAACACAGAATTTACAAGATAAAGCCTAATCTGGACTCTAATTGTTTTGGGGAATATATCTCCCTATAGTTGATTTTAAGTTTAGTAGTAGTCAGGATTCAACTTGCTACTTATAGGTTTTTAGTGCCTAACAGGATCAGGTATTTTTAATCTATTCATTCATTAATTCATTCATTCATTCACTCATTGATTATTTCACAGACATTCATTAATTTCTAAATATTTACAAAGCACCATGCTAGCCAATATACACAATTCAACATTGAATAAAAACCCAATTACTGTTCTAAAATAACTTATAATCTAATCTGACAAACATATACATGAACAAAACATAGTAAAATCTAGGCAGCAAGAAACACTGTGAAAGAGGTGGAACCAAGATATGATTGCTATACAAAGAAAGCAGTAATTAAATTGTAGCGATAGGATCTGTAGTGCTTCAAAGAGGAAGCATCTCAGCTGAGCCTTCAAAAAGAATTTCAATAGACAACGAGGGAGAGGAAAGGAATCTTGGGTGAGAGAAAAATATTAAGTATGTGTAGAGGTTTAAAAAGCATGAAAATGACATGTATTAGAAATGGAGGGACTCAGGTGTACCCAGACTGTGGTACAGATGAGGACCTATGAGTATGTAGACAATAAGGCTGAAATGACAGATCACAGTTATACTGTGAAAGGCATTTATGACCAGAATCAGGATTTTGGACTTTAATATGTAAACCCCTGAGAACCTAGAATTTTTTTTGAGGGTGTAACATCATCTAGCCTGGATTTTAGACAGGTAATTCCGAAGTTATGTAATTAGAGAGATGGGGTTGGAGAACTAGAAAAACACTCTGCAAGTTCTCTAAGCAAATGAAGGTGAGGAGCTGAACTAGGACAATAATTGCAATGGAAAGGGGAATAAATACAAGGGGCTACTGAGGTAGTTTTTATAGAATTAACAGATTGACACTGGAAATTGAGAAGAAGAAGAAATCCAAGAAGACATGAATTTCTTGTTAGTTGAAGAGTGCTGGAAGTGAAAATGGAGATATGAATCAGTAAAGAGGAGGAAGAGTTTATGGGAGAAGAGAATTTTCTCAAATTTGGATATCATAAATTTGAGCTGCTAGATCATTCATAAGGAGAGACAGGTGACAACTTTCCAGGACTACCTGATCCATATCCACAGTTTAAGTTACTATCATAGTTTCAATTACTATTCAATTACCCTGCTAATGACTCCCAAATCTATATTTATAGCTAAATGCTTTAGACCTCATCCAGCCCTCCAACTATATCCAATCACTCAGTTGTCTCAATTCTACTTCCTACATATATTTAAAATCCAGTATCTTCTCCATTCCTAAACCGTCTCCTAATTCTAGCCTCTTATTTGGCCTCACTTTAATCTATTTTTCAAACATAACCACAATGATCTTTCTAAAATACAATTCAATTATATTATTGCCCATTTAGAAACACTAAAAAAAGCTTCTCTCCTGGCTTTAGGATAAAGTACAAAATCTTTTATATTGCTTAAACATCATACCCTACTTGTCTTTTCAGCCTCATCTCTTGCTCACCCTATGTTCCAGAAAACTATCCTGGATTTCTTTCTGTAAACAAATGGAAGATATCTTGCTCTCTTCTATATATTTATATATGCTGTTCCTTCAGCCTGGTAGAAACAACAGAAAAAGAGAACAGTTTGAAACCCATTGTTTTTTTTCTCACTTGAATTTCATCAAGTCAATCACAACTTCACCCATACACCATAACTATATTCTCAGTTTATCCTTTATTTTTACGATTAACAGCATTGTTCTTAAATTTCCACTACTATAAGAGTGACTCTATTCCAGAGCAGGAAATAACTTATCATCTGAGTCATAGAGGTACTAATGACATCATTCTCTTTTTTTTTTTTTTTGCAAAGTTCAAATTTATTTCAGAAAGATCTATTTTTTTCTCAAAGATTTTTGCCTATAACTAAAGAGAATATTATCCCATCAGTCTACATTATAAACAAAGTACTTTTCTAAAGGTTGGCAGAAAAATACTTGAGGCTTTGTACAATTATGTCTTTAATTATTTCATTGATTTAATAATCTTTAATAAAAGCAATCACCACTTAACTAGAGAAAATTATGTTCTGATAGTATGAGGCATAGACTCATGAAAGAATATAAAAAATGAGAACCAGAGAACCACACTGTGCTTATATATCATTTGACCTGGACACTTCAATAATGGTTTAGGGGTAATTAAGTTTTTTCTTCTTTAAAATGAGTATTGTGATATAACTTTTGTGTAATAATTTATAATCTACAAAGCTCTTTTTTATTTATTAGCTATTTGATTCTCCCAGAACATGTTGGGTATTTTTATATCTATTTTAAAAATTAGAAAATGGAGGTTCAAAGAAGTTATGAGACTTTTTCAAGATCGTTCAGATATTAAATGGTGCATCCAGAAATTCTGACATTAGCAATCTTATTATTTCTACTGTCCCATGCTGAATAAGCCTCTCCTCCAAGAAAAGATGGGGATATTAATACTATCATGCTTACTTCACTGGTTTATGATAAAGTTAAATTATTAATCTCCAAGAACTTTTAACAATTTTATTGGTTTTTATTTTTATTATTGGTGCTGCTTCTACTAAATAAGGGAGGTCAAAAAACATGTATCTTTATTCATTCATGTTTACAAACTGAAAGGCATTGCTATGTAAATTTAAGTTTTTATTTATTTGTAGAATTAACCGAGTAAGTATAACCAAACTTAACCAAGTCAGATTTTATTTATATTTATTCTGACGTGTTTTTGTGTGTTTGTTTATTTTGCTAAGATGATACCTGCAGGATTGCCCGAGCTCAGTGGTATCCAAGACCTGAAATATGTGTACAACACTCTTCGTCCACAAGACACAGACCTAGAAGCAACAAGTCATTTTACCAAGTAAGGTTAGCTGTGAATGTATGAGTGTGCATTTATGCGTGTGTACAGACACGTTTCGCACTTGAGATGATTTCTGGGTGTACAGTCATTTGTGTGAGGCTGTCATTTCTAGAATGAGCTTGTGTCTTCCTTCCCCAAGGGGAGAAAGGAAACAATGTGATGGTCCAGCACAAGGCCTTAGCCAGTGATTCCTTTGCATGCTATTGTTTGCTAACCAGCCTCTTCATCTAACACATTGCTCAATAAGAGGTCACTGAAAAGAGCAAGGGCTGACATAAATAAATTGGTTTGTCTACTTGAACTATGTCCAGAAAAACAATTTGGAAAAAGAGATTTATGATGAGTTATGGACTCACTACTTTTCATCTCTAAGACAATACAGTGATGTGTCATTGCTTGAACAGAGTAATTACCATGCTACAACTTACAAATAGTTCCTCCTATTATTAAAAAAAAAAAAGAAGAAGAAGGAAAAAAGCTATATACTGGATGAAAAAAGTACTTTCAGTCCCTGGCCAAAGGAAAAATGTAAATATGCTTTGTTTGTGAGACAGCATTCTATCCTTCCACATCCTCCTATTTCATCTGACACACTTCAGATCTGTAAAGAGCAGAATCTTAGATATGGGTGATAGTGCCTAAATTGATTCATCTCTCCCATTCAAGAGGGCGTGAACTATAATAATATAGGAAGTAGATCTGAAGCCAGTAACCTCTTGGGAGTGAGATAACATATCACTTCCTGCATATCACTGCAAGACTAATTTTGTCACTTTCAGATGTCATGTAGTATGTTCTGTTAATTAAACTTCTTTCTACAACTAAATGGTAAAGAACTTCTTTTCCATTGCAGACTTAAAAGGTATCTAGTCATCTAAATTAGGGTATGTCATTTCTCTGTTCAATAATTGTCTTTGACTTGCCATTTCCTACCTCTTACTTTTGAGGACCTTATAATCTGATTGTCTTTATGAAGGTTTATCCACCCCACCTCTATTATTCCCAATTAAATCCTTTTCTGGATAGATCACTTTTTCAATAAATATTAATTTCTACTTTGTCTAACTCACCTCATAACTCATCAGAAATGCTCCTTAAAAAATCATAAATTTACTCAAAGAGAGGGGGGAGTCTGATCTAACTTTCAGTTTTACCCATCCCTTGAGACTCTGGACAGCTAGAAACTCATCTATGAAAACTTCTCAGATTATGCTAGTATTGATTAGTCTTTTCTTCTATAATCCTACAGAAGATGTACTTTCTCATGCTATACTTAATTTATTACTGAATTATATACTGCCTGGTATACAACCTTAACTAATATACTTCTCAGTTATGTGACTTTCTCCCAAGTAAAACAAGGGACGTATTCCCACTACTCCACTTTCAAAAATATCTGAATGTGAAACAAGCTCTATTCCTCTTAAAATATATTAAACAGTTTAACATAAAATACAATTCAAACACCAAACATTCCATATACAAAAGGCATATAATAATGGCTAACCTTTAATACAGTGCTTCTTATGCACCAGGCCCTGTTCTAAAGTGCTTTGATATAGTAACTTATTTAATCATCTTAACAAGTCTGTGAGGTAATATCATTCTTATCTACATTTTTAGATTAGGAAATTGAGACCTCAGAGAAGTTTAATGATTTGCCAAAGGATAGAGCCCATAAGAGACAGAGCCACGATTTGAATCCAGGGAGTCACACTTCATAGTGTGGGGTCTTCAACTCTACCCTGTGTGCTCAAAACCACCTCTCCCACATGCGGTCTCTGGGAGATGTGTCCCTTCATAATTCAGACCATAGTTTTCAAAAAGTTCATCATGCTGGCTGCAGTTCCACAAAGGCAGATCCTACACCTTTTCTCAGGCACTAGCCCTGATTTCCTGAACATCCCAAGCCTTAGCGGGGGACAGAAGTCCCTTCCCAGAACTATTACTTCTGTGCCACTACCAGGTGTCCCCGGGGTGTTGGATTCAGGATCTGCTGTAATTGCTGGCCTAGGAGACCCCCATGGGATAATTTCACTAGTGAGTCCAAGGCAGTCACCTTTCCTCCTTTTTCTGTTTCGGCATATTACCAGATGCCTTGACACTCTGCATTTTTCCCTCAGAGAAACCTCCCATCAGGCTCACTCTGCCCTTAACTTCCAAAAGCCTAAGTAGCATATTTTATCTTAAAATCTCATTTACGTACCTTTATTTTTATATATAATTTAATTTGTCTTGAGTATATCTTTTCAACTCATCTCTAAGTTCCTGGGTCAGCATATGCAGATCAAGTGCTGAGAATCTTTTCTGTCACACATTCCACATAGTACCACAAAGAACCTGCTATTGAGGTACAAGGAAGCTCAATGATTGTGACCATGATTTTTTTCATTTATAAAAGTCACTTACGATCTCTCCCTTATTTACATGTTTTACATTTTTAAACAAATTATACACTATTTCTTTTGTTAATACTTAAATGATGTATGGAGTGAATTTATAAAAGTAGCTTGGTTCATTAAAAACAATAATGGAGTTTTACATGATATGATTCAAATAAATGTTAAAAATTATGTGCACTTGTTGACTTTTCTGTGTAAATAATAGCATCTTAAACTGCATTGCCTCACATTACATGGATTTCTAAACTTAAGGAGAAACTTGAAGTGTAGACATCAGCGCACATAATTTACCAAAAAAGAAACCAAGTTCTGCAATGACATTAGCAGTGGTCTCGGCGCTTCAATGAGCATAATTAACTGTATATACTTATGACAGTCTCTGTATGTAAACTATGTAAACTACTTGTCCTCTTGGTTCTGATAGGCTAACAGTAATTCATGCCACTGTTTATTCTGGTATCACTAAGACACAGTTAAAACTCAGACAAGCGAGCTCAGATCTGGGTGGTGAATGAGAACCAAGCCATCCCAGACACAGCATGTGTGACCACCTCAAGTCCTGGCTTAGTCCTGATTAAGGTATTAGCATTAAAAGGCTGCCCCGCTTGATCCCGTTTGAGGCTTGAGAGAAAGAAATGGTTTTTCCTGCCGCTCCAAGGGTTTACTCTACTTATGAACAATACAGGATCCTACCTCACTCCTGGGTATTCACATCTGGGTTAAGTACTGATTATGAGTTTCGGAAGATGCTGTATTCTGTAGCATTAAAAACCATATCACAACTAATGGCATGTTGAGGAAAATGAATATAAAATTGGTTCGGTGGCCACAAAGGTTTTTCACATAACTGCCGACTCTTCTCTCTGCTTCCCTTACTTTTTTATACTTCCCTTTTGGCTGAGTGCTGTTGAATAGAATCAAGAAAGTATCATGACTCAGTCTCTGCAAATTGATACGCTCATGTAATATCTCTGCTGGGCCCACTGCTAGGCAACAAAGGCAACCATCCATTAAAATGCTGTCCAAACGGGTCATTTCAGAATTTTCAATCACTCTCAAACCTCAGCTTAGCTGTCCTTAGAAACAGATAACCTATTTCACAGCCCAGACTGGGATCATTAAGCATACACTTCCCTGAATACCTCCCCTCCTACCTACAGATTGTGCTTTTCACTTCATCCATTTCCTCCTCCAAAAAATGTGAGAGGAAATTTTCCATGTATTCCCAGTATTCCATTTGGTCTGACACACAGAATTTTTGGTTTAGTAAATGTAGGATCTTTTGGTCTTTTGCTGAAATTGAAGGTAGCTTGAAGCAAAACAAAACTCCTAACCTCAAAAAGTGAATAGTTTGTACTAAGTGAGGTGTTTTGGTAGCAAGAACCAGATATTGTATCTGGTATACTTGGGGGAAAGGATATACGTGGACTCAAATTATAAACTAACAAACCCTAGAAACAAATAGGGTCTGCCTAGTTTCTAATGGAAACAAAGACCTTCTACTCTGCTTGTCTCTGCCTAGCATTTTCTACTCTCTTTGTCCATTGGCCAGTATTCTGTAGTATAAACTCCAGAGAGAGGTAGTCTCATTGACTTAACTAGTTGCCTTTGTCCCTATTGGACAAGGTTCTTCATAAAAAGCCACTGTGGATTCTGTTGCCCATCCTTACTCCTATCATGGGCTACCACTTCACAAAAAACAACCTAGAGCATCTTTTCTAAACTGTGAGCTTCAGAGAGAACAGTCTTAGTTATGAAGGGCCATTGGGCACAGCAGGAACAATGGCTGTCCCCACAAATCCAACTATGAAGCTACTGGAAATGTTGATGACACCCAGCGAAAGTGTTCCAGGACTCCACACCACGAACACAGGAGCCAGAGCAGCTGAACCACCTACGGTGTGTAGACATGATGCCATATGAATATATAAACAGGATATTAATTAAACTTCTTTCTCATTACTCCCCATTTATTTTAGATGACTTCCTGGGTGTACAGTCATTTGTGTGAGGCTCATTTGTGTGAGGCTCATCTGAGATTATCAGAGCATTAGGAGTTTCATATGTAGGATTTTTTTTCCCCTTCTGAGTTTGCTAAGGGTCCAGGGAAGAGCACCCATTATACCAAAACTGAAAGAAATCAATTTTGTTCTATTTTGGAACAAAATTTCCAGTGGCTATAGTTGGACTTGGGGGGACAGCCATTGTGCCTGCTCTGCCCAATGGCCCTTCATAACTAAGACTGTTCTCTCTGAAGCTCACAGTTTAGAGAAGATGCTCTAGGTTGTTTTTTGTGAAGTGGTAGCCCATGATAGGAGTAAGGATGGGCAACAGAGTCCACAGTGGCTTTTTATGAAGAACCTTGTGCAATATTCATATATCCTTCAGGAAAAGGATATACATGGACTCAAATTATAACCCAACAAACCCTAGAAACAAATAGGGTCTGCCTAGTTTCTAATGGAAACAAAGACCTTCTACTCTGCTTGTCTCTGCCTAGCATTTTCTACTCTCCTTGAAAATTCTCATTTTCAAATTACTCCCCATTTATTTCTTGTAGTTACAGGCTGAGACAAGACTCTTTATGCTCAAATGTCTCAAAGCACAGTTCAATGGCATTCTATCTAGTTCCTCTTTATAACTGAGGAAGAGAGTTGTGGGACAGGGAAGCAGATCCCTAGGTTCTTTTATTATTAAATTCTCTTGATGCTTTGTTAGTACTTTGCACTTTGTATCTCATGGATAGTTGTAATTCCACAAATAAAGGTCAAAGTTTCCCTTTGCCTTAGTTTAACCATTGATACCTACAAAAATAAATACTCACAAGAAAGAAAAAAAGAAGAAGAAGAAAAAAAAAAAACACCAGAAACTAGAGGAATTAGCAATCATGATGTTCAACTTTTCCTAAATTAAGAAAGCAGACTCAAAGGAAAATGCAAAGTGAAATTTCTCCTTTCATTGTGAATGTCTCCCATTTTTAAAATTTAATTTTAAGAACTCATCTGAACAAATTGACTTTATAAAGCACTTTTTTAAAAAACTGCAGGTATAACAGCTTTTATATTGTGTACTTCCTAAATTGCATGAGACAGTCACACTCACTGTGATGTTTGATAGCTTATACATCACAGGAGAATTTCTGCAATAGGAGAGTCACTGTTTTTGAATCATATAAGTTATACTGAGAATTTGCCGAATTTGCCTGAATATCAAGTCAGAATACACCTTAGCTATTAGCTTTAAAAAAATATATTTTGAACTCTTCGAGAGACTATCTGTCTAAAGGTTAAAGGCATTTCAAAAGTTTAATGTATCCACCAAGGAATACCAGAAAGCATTAGTTAAAAAAGATGAATAGTCCAGATGGCGCTGTTTCACGACAGCTGCTATCTCCACAACAGCTATTTGCATCAGTCAGTCCCCACTGGTATTCCTGACCCTGTGCATTGCATGAGATGCTCTATTCCAGGAATTTAGCAAGCAACTGGACTAAAATAATTTACAATTTTTAAATATGCGTTTTTGTTTCTTAAAAAGATTTTTATTCCCTTAATTATAGCACCATTTATCGTTATTGATTTTTCTATATTACTGCATGTTAAGATTTATTTTCTTGCTTTGCTAAAATTTCATTTTATTTATCTTTTAAATTTCATTTCAATATCATTAATAAAATAAGCTGGCTTTGAGAGGGGTGAATAGAAACCTGGAATATCATGTCACTGGCATATTACTTACATATAATAAGACCAGTCCATCAACCTTTCGTTAGTTCCTTTATTCTATTTACTGTGATTTGGCCAATTTTTGTAAGAAGTCTCCATAAAAAAAAAAAAAAAAAAAAAAGGTAAGAATTATTTATTCATAGTCAAGGCCATGGAGCCTGGAATTCTTGTTTGTATGCAGAGTTAGTTACCTGTGATGGCATTTACATAAGACTTGCTGACCTTGTAGATGAATTCTGAAGACTTGAAACCTCAACTGGGAAAACAGCAAAGTTTGGGGGGTTTTGTGTTTTTTGTTTTTCTTGTTGTTGTTGTTGTTTTCCAAGTTCTAAACTCTGAAGCAGCAGAAAAGAAAAAAAAAAAAAAAACTGAAAGAAAGAAGAAACTCTAAAGTTGCCTCTTGCTCTAATCCCTATCTAATATCTCTTTTGTAAGATTTCAAGACAGTTTACCACTGTTTAGTTTTCAGAAAACCGTAATCTGTACATTTGTTTTCCCTTGTATCCTTCTATGCGTAGTTTGCTACTTTGGGGCTTTGTTTATTCATGTATTTACTTAACTGGTAGTAATCTTTCTGAAATAGTATTTGCATAATATTCTGTTTCCAATGACTTTTTATGTGTCACCTCATTTGATCCTATCAATAATCCCAGGGGATGGCATAGTTTAGTCATAAATTCTGTTTTATAGATAAAACAGCTGAGTCTCCTGAAGGCTAAATGACTTTATTGAGCTCACAGGTAGAACTAATAAGTGAGTTCAAAATAGAACAAAATTGATTTCTTTCAGTTTTGGTATAATGGGTGCTCTTCCCTGCACCCTTAGCAAACTCAGAAGGGGAAAAAAATCCTACATATGAAACTCCTAATGCTCTGATAATCTCAGATAAATTTAGATATTCTTTACCTTTAGTGTCTTCAGATTAGTTGAGAGAACATGTTAAGAAAATATCTAAATGTTTCTCAAATTAGCGTTCCATGCCATCAAAGCCACAAAGATTAACATGAGATATCCCCTTTTAGTATCTATTGTACTTCTTTTAACCTTTTTGTTTTAACCTTTTGTTAGAATATGAAAGTTAAATTTTTGTGTTCACATATGTGTAAATATACATTATATACATGTGCAACTAAAAATCAATTATTTTCTTTTCTATGTCAGACAATCTTGAATTTCTTTTTTAATTTATTGGGGTGACAATTGTTAGTAAATTTACATAGCTTTCAGGTGTAATACATTTCTGTATTACATCATCTATAAATCCCATTGTGTGTTCACCACCCAGAGTCAGTTCTTCTTCCATCACCATATATTTGATCCCCCTTACCCTCATCTTCCACCCCCCACCCTCCTTACACTCTGGTAGAATTTTTTTTTTTTTAATAAAACTTCATAGAGAGGAACTTTTAAAAAAAAAAATGTGTACCCAGGATGCATTAGCAATGATTATTCATTAAGTTTATTTTAGAATGGTAAATTTTTGGTTAAAAAATATGGATTTGAGTACGTATTGGTTCAGTGTTCAGTATAATATGGGGGAGGAAGAAACTTTCCTCTATCCTCAAGGTTCTTTCTTCTGGTCTAATATTCAAATAAGCATATGACAGATTAAAAAAGAAAATAACAAAATGTAATTACATACATATGTATGGAAACCCCACATATATGGAGAGTCAGAGACCACGTATACAAGTGAGGTTCAGATAAAAAAAGGAAAATTGAGGTATATATCACATTTTGAGCTAAGGATAAGATAAACCACTTTGGGGCTTCAGAAGTTAGTTGCAGGGAGAGCACATGTTCAGTAATTATTAGTTTGCCATCCATATAGATAGGTAAAAAGGCATTTCTGGTTTTAACTCTTATTGTGGGCCAGGCTCCTCATTTAAATTATTCTAGTTAAGGTGAGGGGCAGAATTTTCTTTTGAACCCACAGGGTCTCAGTTGCCTTTAGCTCATAATAATCCCATACCACCGAAGTACATCTTGGAGTGGCTCCTTCTGAGCCCCTACAATAAATTTGTGACAAAATAGGAATTAACTTGATAGCATACTTTATAGGCTTAAGTATGAGGAAGTGCTGGTCAGAGATTATAAATTCAATATTGAACTATTACTTTTCTTCATGGAATAAAATAAATTATGACAAAGTTGCAGTAATTTATTGTTCCCTCTGAATGGTTAAGAATGACTAACAGAGATGGATACTCAGTAACTTCAATACAAAAAGGAAAAAAAAAGTAGTGTTTTTTTTTTTTTATTACACATGACAAATCACTGTAATGAAAATGAAATTTGAGAGTTAGAGGACGAAATTTGTTCTTGGGGAGTGAGTCTTTTCTATTTATATATGATTAAATTATAATGTCAATGGTAAAATGAGGTAATTCTCGTTAAAGTTCCTTCACAGAAAAAAATCTTTAGAGCAATATTTCCCTGATACTACTAAAGAGACTGACCAGTAAAACAGGTATTCCATCAAACTGCAAAGTGATACAAACAACTTTGGCAATAGAAATATGCTCTTTTTGAAATTTCCATCACATGTTGTCTTAGAACCTTCACTCAACCACCATTCTACAGCACTATAGGCATTTCTCTTCAATGGTTATTCTGACATGGCTCATGAAGCAATGAAAAATTTTGCCATTTGTGGTCACATATTAATATAAATATGAATTTAAAAACATTTCATCTGAGAAAAAAGAAATCTGCCTAGATGCTGAATCTGACATGGAAGATTAGAGCTCCAGGATTCAACGCAATTTTCTGAGACTGATAAACTCAATTACACATTTACACACACATGGCTAAAGAAACCTATTTGTAGCAGTGGTTTCTGATGATAAGCAATTTAAAATATTTACATCATATAAAAGGTGCGTGTGTTATGAAGTGGAATAGAATTTGTACACATTTTTATGATAGAACTTAACACTTAAGAATTTTTGTGCTTATTGTAAGCACCTTTGCACCTGGCTGCAAGAAGTAACATAATTTTTTTTCTGCCTGAACATTATTCCTATGTAAAAATCAAAGAATTATTGTTTAAGTGCCTTTGTTCTACCTTGGAATTCCACACTAAATCTATTGGTTTATTTCTTTCTAAAGACAAAGCTAAAATACTATTCATTATAAATAATCCCCAATGACAGCAAAGACTTTGGAATCAGAGAAACATGAGATGCAGTTTTCAGTTACTACTTTCTGTATGATGACCTCTGGTAGCTTCACCTCTCTTGGTCTTTCTTATCTATTCTTAAAATACTTTTACTGCTTTCCTCTAAGGAGGAAAAGATTAACATAAGGTATTTAGTGCAGTGCCCGCCAAAGGGTATATACATCTGATTTCTCTCCTTCACCTCTATGAGCCAGCACATAGAACAGTGCCTAGCAGAGAAAAGCATTTATCCAGACTGCCTAGAGGTTTCCCCTAGGAAATTTAAGAACTGAACCTTCCAGCTACTGCTTTGTACCTGTACTATATGGATACTCCAAAGCATAATCCTGCTGATGCTGCAATTAAACAAAATAAAGAGCTGCCACATGGATAAATCAGATCCTCACAGAGAACTAAAACCTACTGCTCATAGGGCACTGGTTTCAAAGTGAGTCATATTAAAGCACTATTTGTTTTCACCTGTTAATCTGCCACCTGAGAGACGGGAAATAGATTTCGGTGAAAGTCTGCCTTAAAATGATAGGCTTATCATAAAAGTTTATCCTTCAACTTCAGTATTCTCACATCTTAACTATTGGGCAATATAAGAATAACGTATGAATATAGTTGAGATTTTGTGAGGGTGAGTACATTAGAACTTAATATTTATGATTCATATGCCTATCTTTGTGAGAAATGAGTACATCCTGTCACCCTAGAGCTTTCCACCCTAACACATAAAATATGTTCAGTAAATAGTTATTGAATGAAGGAATGAATGGTAAGGTCTCCATAAGTCATGATTAGTAGTATAATTCTACTATTATTATTATCTTGATGTCTTTAACTACTGATGAGGAAAGAGCTAAATATTTTATACTGTACTATAAACCCATAAATTCAAAAACCATCTTTAGGAATAATGAACACTGTAGAAATGAAGTGATCAGATTATATTTCAACTTTTATAGAAAATGTTGGTCGAAATTGATGTATAATAATGGAAAAATTTGGAATTTATTCAAAACTGTCTAGTACCAGAACAAGATAAATGGGCTTGAAGTTTTATAAAATTGAGGGGAAAATTATTAAACATTATTGAACTACATTGTTAACACTGAGGACATGGCAAATTAGTTATAAAGAAGGCATTACAACTGTGATAGAAGCCAAACCAGAAAAGTAGTGCTTGTTCAGAGTTCTCTTAGAAAAATTTAGTAAGCTCAGAATAAAAATAAACTTAGATAACCATCATACTTTTAAAAGTGAAAAACTACAAGCATGCCCATCACTGTCAGAAAAAAATAATGCCTTCTCTAGTGATGGTAAAGCTCTATATTTAAGCTTTATCATATTGTTATTTTCCAATTGAATAAGACAACAAATAAAACAATCCCAGAGAATTAACAACCAAAAAAAATTGGAATAACAAGTGTTCAGTAAAGTAAGTTGTAAGATAAACATTCGAAACTCAGTACTGAAAAGATTAAAGGGGAAAAATTATATTCACCTCAATAGATACAGAAAATGCAGCTAATAAAATTTAGAATCTCTCATTTTTAAAAACTCTCTAGAAATAGAAAGTAATACCCTTAACCTACAGCTAAAAACCTACAGAAAACATTACATGTAATGGTAAAACATTGAAAGTATTTATTTTGTAATCAGGAACAAACTTTGCTAGCACCACTGGACATCTTAGCAGTGCAAAGGGTGACAAAAACTTCATCATTATTTGCAGGGTACATGATTGTGTCCACCCAAATTTCAAAAGACTATACAGATATATTGCTAAAATTAATGATTTAAAAATCTATTCATATATTACAAATATTAGTTAAAATAAAATTTAAGAAAACATAGCATTTACAATTTGCCATAAAAAATATGCTCCACTTAAGAATAAATCCAACAAAGGATATACAAAACTTCTACAGAAAAAAATATCTAAAATCATACAGTAATGTAAAATAAGACCTAAGTTTAAGAAATATACCATGTTCATTGGTTGTAGTCTTAATACTGTAGAAATGTTAATTCTCCCCAAATTGATTTTAAAGTTTCAATGCAATAATACCATTCAAAATCTTTATGTATGTATTTTATGTAGAGATGAACCTAATAAGCTGACTCTAAAATATATTTGGGAGGTTAAAAGGCTTAGAATGGGGGGGGGGGGTGTGTCTGAAGAAGAATAAGATAAAAAAAACTTCTGGATTTCAAGACTTACTATAAAGTTCTAAGGAAATGTAGTATTAACACAAAGAAGCCACAGGCATGAGTCTACAGAAGCTGAACAGGGCTATTGAAGACAGGACATTGTGGACATCACTCATTTATAAGGTTGCCAAGAGTCAGAGCCAATTCAACAGCAGTTCATATACAGTATTGACACAGAGATAGACATATAGGAAGAATGAAGGGAAACGTTCACATTTTACTTGATATTTTTCTGCGTAGCTTAAATTACATATCATAAAAAGTCAAGTTTTTTCATGACTCTGAATTTCTTCCATAAAACAGGAAGAGTAAACAGAGTTGTGGAACCCTCAAACTATGAACATCCTCAACAAAACTAGGTAACAAGGTATCCCCAAGAACCCTAAAATACAAGCAGGTAGGAGCAAACCATTAATTTACAAGACCTCTGAGTATTAGCATCTTATGAGAAGCAGCTAAGGAAGCAAAATGTAATTTGACTGGCCTGAAAACAAGACTCCAAAGAGTATGTATTCACTGAAAAGCTGAGCAGGCCAACTTGAAAACAGCAGCTGAAGCTGGGAGGGATTTTCACACACTCCAATTCACAGGGAAAGGCAAATGATCTGTGGCAAATCTGAAAAGATTAAAGAAGTCTATGAACTCTCAAAGGTAACAGGAGCTCCCTTCCAGGTAAGAATCCCACATTGAAGAGAAATCACCAGAAGTATAATCCAAACTAAGAGGATAAAAGTCATAGGAGTAAAGGAAAACAAAAATATAGAAAAAATTAGGGTGAACAGAGAAGCAAAGGAGGAATATTTCAGAAAGTATGACATATTTTTTTTATCACTGTGTGATGGCCAACAGAAAAGGGAGCTTCAGACACTTGAAAACCCTCTATTCCTTCCTGAACGTTCAGGAATGTTAATTTTATATTAAAATGAGCACGCAAAATGGATCATGTTTGAATGTTACACAAAATTATAATAAGAAAAACAGAAACAAGATGCAAAATAAAATCCCTGCAATAATAGTCTACCAGAAAGACATTCCCACCAAAAGGATAAACTGTATCCTTATATTCCAAATTAAGCTAAAAGAAATTTTAGAAAATGACAAAGATATAAAGGAACTATAGCGATCACATTTTTAAAACCTCAGGAATGACGTGATTGACTCCAAGAAAGAATTATAAATAAAAGAAAACATAATTTTAAAAACAATAAACTAGAAAGAACACACAGATAAACACAACAACACAATACAATGCCTCAAGAGAAAAAGAAGATAAAAAAGAAGGAGGATTTTTTTAAATAAAAAAGAAAGTAAGGCAATGAAGATCTAGAATACATATAATGGGAGTCCCTGAAAAAGAAAGTCAAAATAATATAATAAAACAGTATCAAAACCAAAAAGTATATTTAGTGTTTTAATAAACAGTAATATTGTAATTTAAGAAGTTACCTGAAAAATCAAAAGACTTGAAATTATATATTAAAAGACACAGTATTACATATTCAGAAAAATTACCTAGAATAACCAGCCTGAGTGCCATAAAATGTGAGACAAGAATGTGGTATCCAGCTAAAGTGACTTTCAAATACAATGACCACAAACTACTGTTCACATACAGAACTCAGAAACTTATTTCCTTGAGCACTTCCTGAAGAATTTACTAGAATTAGCTTCAGATACCGTGTTTCCCCGAAAATAAGACCTAATCAAAAAACAAGCTCTGGCATTATTTTTCAGGATGACATCTCCTGAATATAAGCCCTAATGCATCTTTTGGAGCAAAAATTAATATAAGATCCGGTCTTATTTTGGAGGGTACACGGTAGTCACAATGACTGGAGAGATTTGGACCTAAGGACTGGTAGAGAATTTAAGATACAATGATTGTTAAAAGGGAGGCTGTGTAGTATGTATAGAATAGATATCATATCATGTAGATACAATCGCTGTATAAAAATAGAAGTGGACTAGGAAGCACATATGAAAAGTAGAATACGCATACTGTTTGCTTGACAGTATTAACTGGGATAAAAAGGACAACACTGCAAATCAGATACTGGAGAAGAGGATACAATAGGGATAAAGGGTATTATATAAAGATATTTGTTATGCCATTAGAATACAATTACAAACCTTCTTAAGTACAAATTTCTTTTTAAACTTTAAAAAGCAGACACACCAAAGCAAACAAAGGCCATAGAGTAAAAATTATTTCATATAAAATAATTGTATATTAGGTATAGTATTATAGTATGCAACTTTTTTTAAGACAGTTAAAGAAGAACACAAATACATACAAAAATAAAACTAAAAAAATAAAACCATGAAAGTTAAACCGTAATTTTTTAAAATGTTTAAGTGTAGGGAGAGGGAAGGAATGGCATAGAGAGTACAGGGCTAGATACTGGGCTTCTCGAAATCTACATATTTTGTACAGTAAACTTCTGGAATTCTGTAAATATTTTAAATAATTGTAAACTAAAATTAAATTTTTGAAAATCATCCCTAAAAATAAAAAACAAATCAAAAAGAAGTCTAACTACAATATTGCAATAACAGTTTTATATTTTACTACAAGAGTTTATTCAATACTTGCTAACAATTAAGATGTGACCTGGAAGTTTACAAAAATAATGTTTAATAGCTGAGCTCCAAATAAACATCCATGGTTCTTGAATTCTTCCTCCACATCTAACAAACACAAGGAAACAAATCATAAATGAAATGAGTCGAGTCAGGGCAATGTAACTCATTATCTTTTCTTTTTCTTTTTTCTAGGAAAATAAAGGAAAGTCTGGAGTGTTTCCCTGTTAAATTGAATAACTTGATCCACACACTTGCACAAATGACAGCCATAAGCCCTGCCAAACCTACTTCACAAACATTTTCCCAGGAATCCTGTGTGGTGAGCACAACCAGGTCAATTCAAAGAGCAACAATTTTAGGGTACAGCAAGAAAACTAATAATGTAAGTCTTAAGTCCGTCAGCTTGACTTAAATATCATTTGACATCACCTCAGACTCCCCTTCACTATGCCACACATCCTCCCTTATACCGTGATTTTTGTTTTTACTATGCAAATGAAAAATTAGTTACAGCTTGAGCAGAAGTGCCCCTTTCATTAAGGAGGATCTTCTAAGGAGAAATCATAACAACCAAAGCTATTAGAAGAGAACCATCAAAGAGAACAGTCCTGCCTGTGGTAGAATATAAATCAAGAGCTAATTAAAGTGTCCACAAGAAAAGAACAGCAGAAATTAGGCAGTGTGTTCCCAGTGCATGAGGTTATGATATCTTTATTTCCTGTGTTTACAGGTAATGTTGCCGTTACAAATTACATCTCTTAGCTTCCATGATAATTGTGCAGAAAGATTCTTGCTTTGTTTAGTTTACATAAAATCAGATTTTAGAATGTATCACAGATTGCTATTGCTGTCTTTTGATTTTTGCATATTTATTTTCTGCAGCTGTATCTAATCCAGGTGATGTGCAGTAACAACGAAACAACCCTGACAGAAAAATCATTTGATCAGTTTTCAAAACTTCACAGCCAACTTCAGAAGCAGTTTGCATCCCTGACTCTCCCAGAGTAAGGCACTCTCCTCCACAATGCTTCCCTTAAGCACTTGTCCTTGAACATAAGGAAAATTATGTTTACGGGATTTTCTATTTGTGGGCAACACAACATTCTGACTCCAATGCCATTGAACCTATCCCAGCAGAGAGTGTGTATTGCTCTCAGAGTAAACAACCTTTTGTCTCATAAAAGAGAACAAGGTTTGCAATTTTCTCTTTGCTTCCACCATTGATTTTGTAGACGGAAAAATTTAGAAGCGATTTCATTTTTCATTGGTTATCTGGAAAATTGTTTTATTTGCCTGTTTTAAAATTTAATCTTTTTAGTTTTTTTCCATAATAATAATATTGGAATTGAAAATGCAGAACTAAATTGACTAGATTTACTCTTTCGACAAATAATTACAATAAAAAGTTTTGAAATATTTATTTGCTGCACCAAAGAAATTATATTTCTTAATATCATTTAGTATATTAGTAACATTTATTAAAATCAACTCACTTTTATTGTCATTAATTATTAACTTTGATTTATCTAAATTTAATTTGTTGTCATGTTCCTTTCAAGACAATCTTGAAAACTATTGCTTCCATTTGTGCTATAATAGAAAAAAATATTAAACGTAAGCAAACTAAAAATATAATGAAAATAACTGCTGTTCCAACAAACCTTCTAAAATATGTCACTTAGAGCTAGTCAAATTTAGGTCATAAACTTTGTATCTTGACTTTAAAAAGGTGACTTTCCAGAAATTGTGATATTGGCAGTTAGGTAAACCAAATGTCATTTTATCTATAATGGAATTTTTGTTAAGTTAATGATCCTTTAACAGTGACTGTCCATACCTCATCTGACATACATTGAACATGTGGAGTTTTACTAGGCTTTTCATGGTTTAATCACTTTCCGAAATATAAAACTAAGTACAGCTATCAATGAATAGAGAGGTATTGTGCAATACTGAAGATTGCACAAATCTTCATGAAGAATTTTCATGAAGTTCACATTCATGAAAAACTTGTACTTGCAGATGTCACAGAAATTTTGCTACACAGATTCTTGAAACATCAGGACATCAACAAAGTTAAAGTAAGAGCATGTTCAAGGAACGGGGAAGAAAGGAATTCTGCTGTGGAAACTTTTAAAAGCAATATCAGCTTTAAGAATTACCTCCCCCCCCCCCCGAAAATAAAAATGATAGAATAACTGAGAAAGAAGAGATGCTGGCAAAAATATTCTAAGATTGGCTTCACATACTGAATTCAACATCTGTGACTGTTATCATACTGTACTAATACATGATTTAGAACTATAAGTTAATCCTTGTTAAATACCTGTCCTTTTGGGTTTCAAAAAATTCTCTGTTCCACACTTTTACATCTCCAATACATATTAGTATAATTTGTAAAACCTTAAAAGTGCTAATAATATCTCTCTATATGCCTCTTCTTGATTCTCAGCTTCAGTTAGGATTCTGCTTTGCTCAAGCATTGTTGCCTGGTAATGGTACCTAAATTGATTTTAAAACTATTCAAGCAGAACTCATTTTATCCTTGTGTGGAGGGAGGAACCTTTAGTCCTATGTGCCTTGAATGATATTTGTATACTAAAGGTCCCTAAGGAGCTGGGGATCACAGCAGTGCATGTAAATGAAGGATGAGGGCAAGCTTTCCTCTGACTCCTAATTTACGGAAAGAAGCCCTATGAGAGTTAGGTAAACCTGAGCTGGAAAGCATGATCAGAAAGAATCATGAAGAATAACATTCAAATCACTCACAGCATATAACAGTGGTCCCCACATTGAACTATTTGTACCTCTGTATTCCTTCCAAGCGTACACAGGCATAGAAATCTTCCTAAAAATGAATGGTCTAACTTTAAACTTAATCGGCGTGAGAGGGATTGATTTCCTTTCCCTCTTCTACTTTCACCATTTCACCAATCATCCAGCATCTTATTTTGGTACATTGTCCTGGGGAAAAAAAAATCCCTGAGGGTCAAATAAAGGGAAAATCAAAATACTGGTTGGTGCTGGTATTGAGAAAATTAATTACTCTAATAACCCGGTATCAAATCTGTTTGCCAGTCAGGTGTTTCCTAATCTTTAGTCTGAACAAAGTTAAGGGAAGAAATGATGTTGCTGTCAGATAAAAGATCATAAAAAAAAAAATCATTTTAAGAACTGATTGCTATGTTATATTTGGCATATAACTCAAAAGTGCTTCAAACAATTTAATGGCATTACTATAGCTGAATTCTTCAATTCTCATGTGCTTATTTATACACAAGATATTTTTAGTACATACATCTATAAAAACATCAACAAAAGAATGGAATTGATGTTTAATAGTTTATTCTAGCAAAGGAAACTTCATCACAGATACACAAATTAGTATTGAAAACCAGCCCAATCCACCTATCAAATGCATTTCTATGTTTGATTAACTTTTGTATGGTACTGATTTTCATGATAACTAAATCTGGATGAAAATGTTTAATACATTAAGCCTTAGAACTACAAGATACCCTTAAAAATAAAATAATTATTTAAATACACAAACATATTATTTTGGACTTCCCTGACATTTCCAACAGGAAGCAGGGGTGGCCTACAGTTGTCACATACTTCTGTGCATTTGTTGACAATACTTCACTTCCCCTATGTTCCTTTCCTGGGGACAAGGTCTGTATCAAAGAAGCAGAAATATGAAGGAGACAGAGCAAGAATGCAGTCAAAGGAAGTGCTAGGTAGTTTCTAAAATGATATATTTAACCAACAAAATGCATTGCCAAATGTTAACCATTAACAAGTCATCCACCAAATAATTGGTGTTAATCTTGTCTAACCCATCAAGATGAATTATGGGATAGTGCAGAGGAAATTCTGCAAGTCAGACTCCTGGGGAAAGTGATACTTGGTTCCAAAAGACTGAGACCAGATGGAAGCATATGTCACTTGGTAGTGTTTAATTTAGTTAGTGTAGCAATGTCTCTAGTGAACCCAGAAGAAACAACACAATTTGACCTCTTTGAAAAATTATGAATCATTAACTTCAGAAAGTATTTATTATCACTCACATGTATTTAAGGGACAAAATGTGTGGTCTGCCATAAATACAGTAAGAAAGAACATACATATTAATTTAGTATGCTAAATTAAATTAGTATTAATTAGTGACAGTTAAAATAGTACAAGTGACCTCAGCCATGTTAATGAAACACTCAGGATTAATCATATGGTCTATGTTATTTTTGTGGGTTTTTTTTAATGTTTTCATTGGCCCTCCCATCTGATGCAATTACAACTTCACAAACAATCTTAGATGCAGAGGTCAATTTTCAAACTGATGAATATGTACTTTTTTCTTTTAAACAGGTTTCCTCATTGGTGGCACTTACCTTTTACGAATTCAGATCACAAAAGATTCAGAGATCTAAATAATTACATGGAACAGATACTAAATGGACCGTATGAAGTTGCAAATGTATGTTACAACTTACTTTTATATTTTAGCATAAAATATTAACTACTACTGGAAATATTTTATTGTGTTTGTGATATCACTCTCCTGCAGTCATTCAACAAACACGCATGTGTGATATGTGTAAAATCTGAACAGGAAACTGAAACAGCAAAAAGGGTATATAGCACCTTGGCCTCAAGTAACTTGAAGTAATATGTGATAAGTGGACTATCAGTACTGATAGGTACCCTAGTGTTTTAGAGAATTAAGAATTACTTCTAATGTGATGATAGGAAGGTTTCAGGAAGGAGAGCATCTAAGCTGGGTCTTTAACACCAGGTAGGATTTACAAAGAACTGGCCTAGGGAAGTGTTTCAAGTAAAATCAAGTAATATAGAAAAGGTAGAATGGGGGGAAAAAGGAGGGGAAGGGGATTGTATTAGTTTCTATTACTCAAAACAAAGAAAGAAAGAGAGACAGAGAGAGAGGGAGGGGAGAGGGAGGGAGGGAGGGAGGGAGGGAGGGAGGGAGGGAGGGAGAGAGAGAGAGAGAGAGAGAGAGAGAGAGAGAGAGAGAGAGAGAGAGAGAGAGAGAGAGAAAGAAAGAAAGAAAGAAAGAAAGAAAGAAAGAAAGAAAGAAAGAAAGAAAGAAAGAAAGAAAGAAAGAAAGAAAGAAAGAAAGAAAGAAAGAATAGTTTCTATTACTGGTGTGAAAAATTACCGCAAACTTGGGAGCTTAAAACCACACAAATCCATTTTCTTTCAATTCTGAAGGTCAGAAGCCCGAAAATGGGTTTTAGGAGACTAAACCCAAGGAGTTAGCAGACTGATTATTTCTGCAGACACTAGCAAAAACATCCATTCCCCTGGCTTTTCAGCTTCTAGAGACTGCATCCACTCCTTGGTTTGTATTCTCCCTAGCAATGGCACCCTCTGACCTCTGCTTCTGTCATCATGTCTCCTTCTCTGACTCTAACTCTGACCCTCCTTGTGATTACCTGTGGCCCACCTGGATAATCCAGGATAATCTCACCATTTCAAGATTCTTAATTTAATTTTATCTACAAAGCCACTTTTGCCATATATGGTAACCTAGACACAGTTTCTGGGAATTGGGATGTGCACATCTGTGGAAAGCCATTATTCTATCACAGAGAGATGGGACAACGTGCAAGGATACAATTCAGTTGGACCCCAGCATTCTTGTGAGGCAGCTGTAAGAGGAAAGTTAAAGCCGACAAAGAGGTCAGGGCCAGGTTGTCAGGAGCTAAAGCTAAGTCTTAGAGAGTAGAGAGGAAGTGAAAACAGTAAGAAGAATAACAACGTTCCTCACCACTCTGGCAGATTTGGCCTTCCTTAAGAGGCTGGGATTACGTTCTTTTTATTTTTTGGCCATTTACATTGTAACATGTAACATGTATGCATGCATCCAGAAAAATCTACCAAAGAAAGTTGGACAGTTAAAGGATTAATGATGATGGAAACACTCGTGGAACAATGTAGTAGTTTCAAACACGTGTGAAAATTCTTCATCACCCTCCCATCAATAAGAGAATCTTATGTCTCCCATCTTGAACCAAAGAGGGCCTTTGTGATTTCCTCATTAAATAGAATTTGATGAAAGTGATGCTTCATGGCTTCCAAGTTAGGTTAGAAAAGGCCATTCAGCTTCTGCCAATTTCTCTTGTGATATTCACTATGGGAGCCTTCAGCTGCCATGTAAGAAATTGAGCTACTCTGTGTCTGCCAGGAGGAGAAACAACACAGAGAGATCAAATAGAGAAATGTCCAAGAAACACAGCTGTTCTGGTGCCCAGCTGAGGTTCCAGCCTACAGCCAGCATCAACCTCACAGTCTTGTGAGTGAATGACTCCAGCCCCAACTACCAAATGACTGCTTAAATCAGTAGAGACCTTGAGCAAAACCATTGTAGGTGAGCCCAGTCACATCCAGAACTGAGACAATAATCTAAAACGACTGTTGCTTAAACCAATGAAGTGATAGGCCACCTAAGCTGTCTGTATTTTCACTGTTGTATAGTATTCTATTATGTTGAATATATTACAATTCACTTGTAGATTCCTCTCTACATGGACATATGGAATCTTTCCAATTTGGGGTTTTTCAAATAACATTGCTATGAACATTCTTTTACATGTATGTCTCCTAATACACACATGTTGGTCATATACATAGGAGTAGAATTTCTTGATTGTAGGATATCCTTTTTTGGTTCTTTTCTACTCTCTGGAAGAGTTTGTATAAAATTAGTTTTATTTCTTTAATTTGAAAAGCCATGTAGGTCTGGAGATTTAATTTATTTAAGAATTATAAGGAAATTCACATTTTTAACTTTTTTTCCTTGGGTCTGTATGTTAAGTTACAGTTTTCTAGGATTTTTTTTTCTAATTTATTGGCATAAAGTTACTTACAGTATTCTCATAATCCTTTTAACATTTATAGGATCTGTTCATTCTTCCATTCTTCACGTATGTCATTTGCTGATCAGCCTTGTCATGGGATTAGGAATTTTATGCATCTTTGCAAAGATGAAATGGGGGATTTATTGATCCTCTCTATTGTATTATTTTTCTATCACATTCTTAAAAATCTTTATTATTTCCTTTCTTCTGCTTCCTTTGGTTATACTTTGCTCTTCTGTTTATAATATCCTGAGAAAGTTATTTCACTTGTTTATTTTCAACCTGTACATTTGGCCTCCAGGTATCCTATTATATTACTGATTTTTAGCAAATATGGACTCAAGAACATTGTGCTACAATATTATTTCCAGGTTGACAGACTCTCAGCTGGAGATGATGTTTGCTATCAAAGGACAAGTGCCTGAGCACTTAAGGAAGCATACTTAATTCCGAGTGAGGGAGAGAAGGCATCCCACACAGTATAGCACTCAACTTGTTATTGAAGGGCAAATAGGAGGTAGTAAGTAGAAATTTGGAGAAAGCTGTGCTAGACTAAGGGAACTGCAAGGACAAAGCATCCATTACAGTTACATGCTTTACTCTTCTTCAGTAGCTGAGACAGCTCAGTGACTATCTTCATTCAATGTTTGCCCATATAGAGCACAGTTACAATCTCACCAATACTAAATAGACATTGTTAAAAGAATAATAGCAGAATCATTAGTGAATATTAACCTATGGGATTCATGTTGTTTTTTTAAAACCTAAAGGGATTGAAAGGTTGCATCTGAAAAGTATTTAGCGGTGGTCTCATTTATTCTTATATCTTACCAGGTTTTTTTTCCTTTTAAAGAAATTAGCTCATTCTTCCAAAACATATAATTTATATATTTATACATTTTATACATAAACTACTAAACTAATAAATAATAAATATTTTTAAATTTGTAGAAAAGTGGAAAAATTGGAAAAAAGTTAAAAGTTACAAAATAAATATTAATGTAATTTTGATATTTTTTCCTCACTCCAATGTATAGTCCCACCTGAACCCCCATTTCAGTGACCTCTGGCTTGACAGAAAACGATCTTGGGAATGCTGCTAGTTGCCAGCTTGGGGACAAGCTCTACTGGTCACCTAGTACCACGACCAGGAGCACTGCCATGCCATGCTCATGGAGGATAATCAAGGCAACTTAATTTATTTCATTAAGTTTCAAGCCCTTTTTGCATACTCAGCAACATAGAACGTTGAAGAATTTTAATGCTCTCTACTAATCTAACTTTCTCTGAGGGTCACATCCACTCACTTAAGCCATAGTCAATGAATATGGCAGTTGTTTGTATGGGAAACAGCTGAGGGGATGGTGAACGGGATTGTCATCTTTGCACACTGATGCCTTACTGATTATATATACATGAAGCTGTTTTAAAGACTATGCCTACCAGGAAAACTGACAAGAGATCTAGTAACCATTAAAGTAGCAGGCTTAAGCCTATTTAGGCAGAGTCAAGTAAGTGCAAAGCGGAGAGGCTTCTAATTGCTTGTCCTAGTGTGAATAGGACGAATATTGAGATCTGTCTTCATATGGCATCAGGCCATCAATAGGGAACTCCTAAAAGTGTTTGTCCACAGGATGGGTTCAAGTGTTAGCAGACTACGGTTACGAGAGAGGAAAGCAAAGGAGTCAGGTATATACAGGTAGGGGAGACTTGCAAAGGTGCAATTTAAATGTAGTACAGCAAGGGTTAATGAATATTCTTGCTCATCCCAGTCATTGCTGCATAGACAGATGAACAAAGCCACCAGACATTGTGCTCACAGTTTTCATTATATTCACATTTCCTAATGTGCTAAATTAAAGTGCTATTGTGGAGACCCCAAGAAAAAGGGTTTTTATTTTGTTTTGTGTTGTTTTCATCTCTACTGGTTAGTAACTAGGGAAAAGAAGGCTAAAGAAAGTTTAGGCACCACATTGTTTTTATGTTGGATGAATTAAGGTCTAGTATTTGAGTGGGCAATAAAATAGAGGAGAAGAGGCATTTATATCATCAAACATGAGATACTACCGTGAAATTACAGATCCTAGAAATGCTCCAACTGGGAATATGTTGCCATCTTCTAATACTAGACTTTCAAGGAGGGAATCCCATTTTGTCCTCTACTAGTTTCATATGAAAGAAACCTGGTATTATAAGTGTGACTTCTCCTAAAGTAACACCCACTAATTAATTTAATTGAATTTTGCACCATATTTACAGTACAAAAAAAAAAAAAAAAAAAAAAAAACCTTCCTGAGTGTAAAACTACATCTCACTTATCAGTTGTCCTTTCTGTACTACAAAAATAAAGTAGTGCTATATTAACAAAAGTCAAATCAACAAAAATTGAATGTATGCACAGGCATATTAGCTGCTGCTTTGATAAACTGCTGTCTCAATCACTCAGCAAATGGGTATTGGTTACCTATATTGTATATTCTCTGCCAGGGGTGCCAGAAGAATACCAGGTTACAAAAGAGTATCAGTTGTTTCAGAATAACTTGCAGAGGTTTCATAAAAAGTATGTTATAAAGCTCCATCCTTAGACATGCTATCTCTATAGGTAGAGGGTGATATCTAGGTATCTGTGTTACTTTTTCAGAACCCAAGTGACCCAGATGCACAGCCAAGTCTAGGAAATTCTACTCCAGAAAGTAGAAAGCTGAATCAGACATGGTTGCTGCCCTAAGGAGATAAAGTCTTTGTCAATATTCTATGTTGAAGTGTGCCTGTGGCCTCATAAAGTCTTCAATAACTTTCCACATGGGATGTTTCTTTTCCTTATTCCTAAGGAACTTCATGGATCTTGATACAATACTCTTTATGCATATGGGGATAGAACAATAATAGTTTGACAGGAATGTCATCAGACATGGATTAACACTAACCAGCAGTGTGACCTGACTAATCACCCAGGTTCTCTGGGTTACACAATGTGCTCAGCTTTCAGTGATCTTCAAATAGATTAAGATTTTTCAAGTTTTGTATTATTGATACAGTTCTTCACTCTCCTCATATACATTAACAAAGTGATCTACAAAAACATTAAAATCTATAAAGCCAGGGATGTAACATAAATATTTTAATTAATTTAAGTGATATATAACTAGCTTAGAGGAAGTTTTTATACATACACGAGTTTCCTCTTCTAATAAAATAAGAGATTCAAAGTAAATTTATAGTATTCGTGCCAAATATTCCTGTGATAGGATAAGTCTTATTTCTGGCCCTAGAAAAATCCTTCTAAAAATACTTTTCTTCTTTCCTAGTTGTTTGTCATACATCAATATAAGAAAAGCAAATCCTATTATGTCCATACACAGAAACTCACGTTCTATTTTTAGTTCTGTGGTACATTTATTTGTAACTATATAAAAATATTTTGCATCATTATATGTAACTTTGTAAAGATGTAAAAATTTTAATTGAGCACTTACTATGTATAACCCTCTCCAGTAAGAGCTTTAAATTGGTTATAGAGCACAAATTGGAGAAATTGAAATAATGCAATATATATTTTACTCTTAAAGAGTTTATAATATGGTGACATATATGACATGAACATAAATAATATATAGCAGTGGGTGGAAAAAGGAGATAAAGGAAGTAGAAGATGCAGGCTAAATATGAAACTGGAAAACCTTAACTTGCTAAAAGCAAATATTATTATGTGCCTTTCTAGGGGTATCCTCAATTGTAAGAAGTCTTGTTTTTGTGTCAAGGAAATGAGATAAAGAGACTGCTTTAAAGTCCAGTAATAGGTAATTAGGTATCGGAGTCAAGCTAGATGGGAATTCTCTGGGGTTAGTCTAAAGACACAAGAGCAGCCCAGACAGAGGGGTGCCTATATATCTGAGTCTCTCTCTCTCTCTCTCTCTCTCTCTCTCTCTCTCTCTCTCTCTCTCTCTCTCTCTCTCTCTCTCACACACACACACACACACACACAAAATCTGTCAATTAAAAAAAATAGACATAAATGGCCACAATTATAGACTACCCCAGTATCTCTTCTAATGAGATTTCAAGCACCAGTTTAAACATCCTAGTCCCGTATTTCCCTGGCTTTTGTTTGTTTAATTTTACTCTCTGCTCTCGAACTGATAGAAACTTTTTTTTTTCCTTTCAGTGTTTGCAGTTTCATTCTAAGAGCAAATTATAGTTGTGACAACAAGAGTTCCTTTTCCTTCTTTAAATTCTGCTATGTTTTGGTGCAACTGTGTTGTGAACTGAATACGATCTGTATAAAGAGCAATAGGACTATGTGATAAAACTGTAGTAAAGGGTTGCAGTCGCTAAACAAATGTTTATACACATTTGAGTTTAGCTGAAATATACAAACAGCAGTTGTTTGGAAATTTTATAAAGCTGTATTAACTGTGACTTTTAGCTCTTTTCAGTATTGTTGCTCATTTCTAGAAGTCCCTTAAAATAAGAAATGATACCTGCTTTTTTAAAAAAGAAATCAAATGTCAAAATAAATCCAAATGGGTGAATCCTATCTTAATAGTGAGCATATGTTTCTTGTTCCCTGCTTGTTAAACCCAGATGTTAATTACTATATGTGTCACTACATTGCTCTTTTCCTATTTGGAGCTGGTTGAGATTATGTTGCAGGCAGGATAAATGTCATATGTGTACCATCAATAAAACCAAGATTATTTTTTCAGAATCTGGTTAAATACTGATGATATTTTAAAAATAGAATTATAAAAGATTCTTTTGAAGTTCACTATTTTTCATAGTGTCATTCTTCCATGTAACTCCAACACGAATATAATGGGTTAAACTACATTAAAGGCTGGACATTCTGACCAGATACTTTACGAAAAAGGCACAGTAAAATACAACTGCTGTTCAATTTTGATTTAAAACTCTTAAGGGAATTCATTTTTAAATTCACATTTTACAGCACTTCATAGTGTTTGAGAGATAGACTTAGCTTATTGTTTTAACTCACTAAAACTAAATCTTGCAGCCAATTCTAGATGTTGGCTGGTCAGTTAATAAATGAGAATTCTTAATATGTTATTTTAAGGAAGGAAAAAACTTGATCTCAGTGTTATATTACATTACTTCTGATCTTTGCAAGTACTTTAACTCTCTGTTGTCTTTGAGAACAGAGTATGTTCATATGATATAGGAAAAACACTTAGGTTTTCAACAACTAACCATGCAGCACACCAATTTTTCAGTTTAAGAAGATAGAAAAGCATCAACAAAGGAGACAGAAGGAGCAATCTGTTGGAAGCCAGAAGAACGTAGTGCCTGGAATCCAAGAAAAGAAATTATTTCAAAGAAGAAGAAATGATCAGCTGTTTCAAATGCTACTGATGTGTCAACATTTGAGAATTGACCACTAGATTTAGCAAAATGGGCATCATTGGTAAATTTAACAGAAACAGTTTGATGGGACTGTTAGAGACAAAAACCTGATTAGAATGGATTCAAAGAGAATATGAGGAAAGGAATCTAGGATAGAAATAGAAAACAATTATTTCAAGAGCTTTGCTCTAAGGATGAACAGGCAAAATTATTGTGTAGGGCAATGTAGGTCAAGGATTTTGTTTACTGAAATACGTAGATTATAGCAAATCTGTATGATGGTAGGAAGATCCTTTGAAGAAGCAAAACTTGATGATGCAAGGGAAAATTAGAACTTAGGAAGAAACCAGAATGGTGACCTTGAGTAAAGAAGAGGTCATGGGATCTAGTGTCCAAATCAGTCTCAAATTATAGCACGCAGTCCACCCATGTAAAGAAAGGGCAGAGGTGAGATAAGATGATAGATGTGTTGGTGAAAGCTTAGAGAAATTCTTCTGTTTGTTTCTTTCTTTTTTTTCCCCATCAACAAGAAGACCAGCCTTGAGCAGATTGAAAGAGATGGAAAGTGTGTTGGCATTTTGAGGAGTGAGGATAAGGTATTATTAAATAGTCTTGTAGGTGAATAGAAGAATAAATGAACTAGTGATACGTGTAGAATTGCCAGAAAATCCTGAACACCAACTTGAATATAGTGGTCATAAGATAACAGTAATACCAGTAAGCGTGGTTGAGTACTTTTTCTCCAACAATATTCAGCAGGCCTCTTACAGTTGCAGAGTTGGCAGAGAGTAACCAGAGTTGTGTATTTTGCCAAGTGAATAATAAAATAAGGGAGAGAAGGCCAAAGGAGTTGAAAGGAGTATGAAAGGAAGTTATTGTAAGTAGTAGGTTGGTGCCAAAGTAATTGCGGTTTTTGCAATGATTTTTAACCTTTTAAACCACAGTTAGTTTTGCACCAACCTAATATCAACCATGGGAACCAAAGTGGCCGAGGAGGGACATGAGAATATGAAAGGGGATAGGTCCAGTAAAAAGGTCTTAGAGTCAACAGATTGTTTGAGTTTTGTAACTAGAGGGTATGAGCTAGAATGAAGGGAGATGGTAGTTGTAGACTGGGACGTTAGAAATCAAGATAATGGAAAGACTTCAGGCACTGGTCAAGACAAAATCAAGGAGACAGGACTGAGTGACTGAGTAGGATGGAGAAGAAGATCATTGTACAAGAGGAGTTTGAAAACAAAGAATCTTCCATAAGGAAGGATGATTTGTGTGAATATTACAATAACTGTGAATTAGATGAATACCAGTAGAGAAAATACAATATTCCAGAGTTAAAAGTGTTCAAGAAATGAATGCCAATGACCTAGATTAGAAATCAACAGACAAGTGCAACAACAAAGCAGAAAGGTTGGTATAGTCGGTAGACACGATATTCAAAGCAAGCATTTTTATAAAGGAATAAAGAATGAAAGAAGTACAAGGAGATATAAGGAAGATACTTACCCCACCACCAGGATGAGGGTTATAAAAAGAATGAGAGAGAGCACAAATACCATTTCAGAGACTTAAAAAGAATGCAAAATGGAATGCTCAGAGAATACATTATGTTGAACCTGTGAGGAATTTTGCTGATGATACTCTCCAAGAATAGCTGCTGTTTTTTCTTTCCTCCACAATGCTGCACTGTCATCTTTCAAAAAAAAATCTGATCATGATTCTTTTCTGTTTGAAATTTATCAGTAGGTCACAGGAGCTTTACGTTTATGTGGAAGACTGGCATCCTCTAGGACTCCTATAAGCTCTCTATAGCCACATCTCCCACCTGTTTCCATATTCCCTCTGCACACTGTAAGCCATTGGCAGTGGTATCACCGGTGGGCTTGGGCTTACTGACACACCCTATCAGGGTTTGTTGTGTGTGTTTTTTTTGTACTAATTTTAATTAGTCAACCACTTATGCTATCTGGTGTTCAGTATTCTCAGTTCTAGAATAAAGTAATAAAGTAGTCACATTCAGATGTTCCCCCACCCCCGGGAAACAATGACCATTTGAAGAATTAAGCAGAAAAGCAACATTCTTCATAATGTAAGAATCTCCTAGGTATTTCAAGACATTTAGGATAATTGCCAACTGTACCCTTCAGTCACTAAGACAACCAAAAGCATACCCACACATTTTCTAAACACCTATTATATTATATTAGGCACCGAGATAAAATACGAGCTGCCTAATTAAATTTGAAATTGAGATAAACAAATAATTTTTTGTATAATTATGTTGCAAATGTTGCATGAACATCCTCTGTTTTTATTTGCTATAGCTGCCAGCCCTACACATGGGGAGCCATGCTGAGTAGAATTATACTTAAAGACAATGTAAAAATGACACCCTCAGCGTTGCTCAATACATTACCTACACAATTAAATGTAGCCACACTGCTTCGGGGCTGATACAAACCCAGCTGAAAACACTAGCCCACGTTATTAATGAGAGCAATTGTAGGGCTAGTATTTCTGTAATTCTCCAAAGTAGCCAGTGGGGCAACGTGCTAAAAAGCTGCAGGATGCATGCATGTAAGTAAAGCCCAATCTGAGAAAAAATCTAAATCAATTATTTTGAGACCCAATATTACTTTCTCTACCTTCTTCATTTTTTTTAATTTATCTCTACATTGACACTAGGTCATGTTTGTACTTGAGCATGAAAATAATATTGCTACATTAAAGAATTAGTATTTAGTATGTCACCCGCACCCAAAATTACAAATGAGGATTTCAAGGATATGACAGTGTAAAAACAGGGAATAATTAGCTATTGGTGACATTTTAGACACTAATTGGGAAGATATTCTGCCTACTACTGAAGTTTAATAACCACTGCGTGGTGGGGTCAAAATGTAGCCAGAGAAGAATAATTGACGAGTTGTCAAAAAGCCAAAGAAGTTCAAGTTTCCTTCACCAAATTCTGCACAGACTGAAGTTTAAGCTTTCAAAATAAAAAAAAAGTTTAAAAAAAATAATAAAAATTTGATTTGGTCAGCTCCTGAATATAGACACATTTCTTGAGGACACATTCTTATTAAACAAGGTCATAAGAGATCAACACATAGAGATCAAAACTGATAATTAACTAGTTTACAATGATGCATAAAACTGCTACATCAATAAGAATATTTGCATTAGAAAACCAATGTATTCCATATCTGATGACAGATCTGTTTCTGTTAACAAATATTTATTAAGAAGAAATACTGTATTAGGCATGAGTGAATAAATGATAATCTCTGCTCTTGGTATCTCAAAGACTAGGTTAACAAGAATAGGAAAGAGATCATGTGATAAATGGGCAAATGGGGGAATAGGTGTAGAAAGGATGGAGAAAGAAGTATGTAGGAAGACAAGGAGGTAAGACAGAATGACACACTTGAGGAAATAAATAAAATTTAGCATAGTTCAGCATAAAGTACTAAAAGAGAAATGGAGATAGGTGAAGATAGGGAAATGAACAAGAGCCCAATTAAGCTTTGTTAAGCAGTTGCTGTTTTTCTTAAGAGCATTGGGGAGCCATGTTTTAAGCAGTTAATAGATTTTTATTTTAAAAGATTAATTTGGCAATTGTGTAGAGAATAGACTGGACTATAGGCTTGTAGGATAAGAGTTGGGAACCCCTGCTGGAACTTAAATGAGAAGTGATGATGCTAAAACTAGGAAGATGGCAGTATACCTGGAATGAAGAAATGGATAGGTGACATATTTATGAGGTGAAATCCATAGGACTTAGCAATTAATTTTATGTGTGAGGTAAGGAAGAAAGGAGAGTCCAAAAACATACATGTTATTTTGAGCCTGGATACAGGAGAAGTAGCAAATTGAGGGGAAAGAGTAGTGCACTTTAGGGTTTTAGTTGTCTTTAGAACAGTCAAGGGAGACAATAAACAGGCATTTTGATATAGAAGGCTAAGGCTCAGGAGATAGATCTGAGATAGTTTAAACGTGTACATCATGTAGAAGCCACCAAGAAGCATAACATCACCCAGAAAGAATGTGCTGGAGTAATGAGATGTGCCTAGAAGTGAGAGACACAAAAACTTAAATTATGAGCAAAAAGAAAGGATCCTGAAAAGAAGTCTAAGAAGAGGTGGCAGGTCTAATGGAAGAAAAACTGGGAGGACATAGCAAAATAACCAAATGAAGAGTATTTCACTAAAACTGATGTATCTATATAAGAAAATGCCCATTGGATTTGGGAAAAAGAGAAAGTTTGTTAGAAATAATTCTTAAAGGCATTTTCAGAGGACAATTAGTGGCAAAACCTGAGTATGGTAGATCGTAAAGTGAGTAATAGTTGAAGAAATGGAACCAATATGAGTGCTGACAACTCTTCCCACGAGTTTGTTTGCATTGAAGAGAAAAATAACTCTGGATTTGAAAGCTGCATTACTGACAAGAAAGTATTTATTTGTGAGTATATTTTGTTTGATTTGATTCATCTATTTGCTAGTTGTTAAAGTGGAGAGGGTTGACCATACTTTCATACTGATAAGAAAGAAAGGAAGATTAACATTAATTAAAGTATGATTGGAATATTCTACAAGGTTCCTGATGAGGAAGGAATAGTATCCAGGTCATAGATGAAGCGTTCAGCATTGGATTGCTAAATCCACCATAACAGTGTACCACAAATCGAATGCCTTAAACAACAGAAATATATTGTCTCACAGTTCTGGAAACTGGAAATCTGAAATCAGGGTGTCTCCACTGTTGATTCCTTCTGACAGCTGTGAGAGAACAATCTGTCCCAGGCCTCTCTCCTTGGCTTGTAGATGGCTATCTTCTCCCTATATCTATTCATACATCTTCCCTTGTTCAGATTTCCCCTTTTTAGATGGACATTGGATTAGGGGCACACCTCCATCAGTATGACTTCACGCTAACTTAACTAATTCCATTTGCAAGTACCCTATTTTCAAATAAGGTCACATTTTGAGGTGCTATGGGTTAGGACTTCCTTATATGAATTTGGGGTGAATACAATTCAACTTATAACAAGTTGGAAGAGAAATACTTCTTTCATCATAAAAAGGAAGGAAAGAAAAGTTGGCTTTGTGAATCTATAGATTTTGTAGCAGGAAATTTAGAAGTTTCCATCTGCCTTTTATTTTCTCCAAAGTGGAGACAAAATCATTAACAGCAAAGGAGCCAGATTTGGAAGTTTATGTTTCCTGGGTGACATTTGAAAGAGCCATTGCACAGAATGAGAGAGAAGGCTGTCTAGGGAGAATATCAGGCAGATTTGACATCAGCCTAAGGTAGTCAATGGAAACAATCAGTTAGTGACATCCTGCAGATAATAGTATAGGCTCTCACGGAGAAAGCTGCTTTGGTTATACAGCTATAATGGCTTAAAACAAAATGTGTGCCAGTGTCACTCAGGAAAAGCTCTTCTCAGATTCACTAGCTAGCCCATTCACTTGGAGCCCAAATTAAATGTCAATTTGTTTGTCATCGTTCCAATTTAATAAAGAAGCACACTCATTTCTCTGCACTAAAAATATACATAACTAGAATTTTTATTATAAACATTTTATATAATCTGTTTGCTCCACTAGATTGTGTTCTGAGGAAGGGGATCACCTTATGGATCTTTCTGTCTCTACATATCCCCTAACATTCCTCAATGCCAGTGGTGTGGTCAGCACTCAGTGAGCACTCCTAGAATTGAACCTTGAAGAGTAATGATTAATCACTAAGTGAACACCTATCTCCTACTGAGATTGATTTTTCTCCCAAAGCTCTGTCCATTTTCTATAAAAGTAAGGAATGAGATTCATGCATAATTGTAAAATTTCAAGAATATAAACATTATGGTAATCTCCAAGATCAGAGCACATCACAGCTTCTTGAAGAAATGTAATCAGACGTCTACACTCTTAAAAGTTTAACTTATGGTAAAATTATTGCATTGACTTAATAAATATACTAATATTTTTTCTCTTTATGGACTCTATTACAGGTATCTATTAACAAATAATTATATATTTTGGGTCAGTGTTTTCATATACCAGTGAAAATAAATGATAAAATATAGGATATTAAGAAATATATGTTGTCTTGTTTTTCAGAGTGATTGTACACTTAGTTTCTTCCTCTCTGAGCCTGTGCAACAAACAATTGAAGAATCATCACCTTTGGACGTAGGCAAGTAATTTTATCATCATTACTATGCACAATTATTCAGGTTTCAATATAATTGTGCAAAAAATATCACAACTGTAAACTTTTTTCAATTTTTCAAATTAAAATAACTTTTTAAGAGTAAGGCTTTAAAAGTCTTTTCTAACCATTTCCAAAGCTTTTTAACCCCTTAGAATATGTTTTTCAAGTTAAATAAAACTGAGATGTTTTTGTCCAATTATAACAACTATGTAATATTATACTAACTCATTTCAATTAATTGTGCATTGAGATGGAAATGTATGTGAGAGATGGAGTTCCTGTTTTCCCATGTAGGTAAATCTTGCAGTTTACTCAGCATCTTAGGAAGCAACAAAAAATAAATATTAGGCAATAATAATGATCATGAATTATCTAGTGGTTTCACACTTATCTTTTAAAGATCAGTAATTACTTTATCTCCCTCATGAAGTTTTCTTTTATTACCAGGATCCCAAACTAGCCCAGCATAATTATCCATCTTATCCTCCACCAAATGTGCATAAATTCTAATTAACTTTTCTATAATTTCTTTTAGACTGGCAGAGACACTTTTCAAATGTCCTATCAATTTTAAGCATTTGTAATTTAATTCCGTTGCCCATGGCCATCCAATACTGATATTGGTTTTTAGCTCACACAAGATTTGCAAATCTATTATTTGCTAGACCTCATTCCTCTTTCCTTTGTAACTCCTTGTCTTCATTTTATCCAATCCACCTTCTGATTCTCTACCTTTAAGATTCGGCCCATCTGTTTACCACCTCTGCTTGTATTTGACATCCTAGTTACTTACCTCCTAGGTGTATAATTCTGTACAACCAAATCAGGTTGTATTGTGTAATTTTTTTATTAAATTGTATATTTATGTTTGTGTCTGCCTTGCTTCTCTTAGACTGAAAGCAACTTTAAATCAAGGTCCCTAATTCCCCTCTATACATTGCTCTGTACTCACAAATCCTAAATTAATGCCTGAGGATTGTACCTCTCTCGTTCCTCCCACATTTTACTCATTTGATATCACTAAGATACTTTGCTTATATAGCCAAACCAAACCATGAACAATATTTAGTAAGTGATTTCTTACATTTTATAGCACATATCGAAAAATAATCATGTCCATAATTTAAAACATATCTTCTTTTCATTGTCATAATTCACAAATATCTAACAATTATCTTCCTTTTAAAAATACAATTAGCTAGGGAGATTTTTCATAATCAATATTTATAAACTTGTATTAACCAAATTTAAAAAAGATAAAACACAAAGTTGCAGATTTCTAGAGACGTCAGACATTAAAAAGGTACTAGGTTGACCTCTATTCTCTCATTAAATTCCTCAAAGAACATTGTTTCAAAAAGTTAAACTGTATATCACTATCAAAGTTTTAATTTTGCTTATAGTATTTCTGCATAAGATGTTTTAAAACATATATGCACTCTCTGGGTGGTGAACACACAGTGGGATTTATAGATGATGTAATACAGAATTGTACACCTGAAATCTATGTAATTTCACTAACAATTGTCACCCCAATAAATTAATATATATATATATGTGTGTGTGTGTGTGTATATACATATACATATGTATATGTACACACAAAAAAGGGGATTATTATTGTAAAAACTAAAACAGTTGTTTGAGAATTAATTTTTTTTCTGATTTGCTTATTTCTTACTACATTATAACAATACTCATGATTTTATTTGGTAACTATGATAGACAAAACATCTGATAATATTTTTAGATATAGGCTGCATATGAAATACAGCCTATTATCTTAAAACAATAGAACACATCTAATCAGAATATGCAAACTATTACAAGAAACAAAGATTAGCAGGAAGTTTTTCCTTACATTTTTAAAATTACTTCCTTTCATACTTCTGAATTCTTAACTTTTATCATAGGGTCAGTTAGTTCTAAACTGGAAGCACAATATTTAGTTTAAGCACTATTCTTATCACTTAGTTGAAAGTTTGATCTTACGTTGTTAAATTATTAGTGGATAAATATATTAAAATATTGGTTTTTCATAGGATGACCTTAACCAAAAATCCCAGACTTCACCATTTTACTACCCATACTAATAAAATGAGAGAATGGATTCTGAATACCTATGTATGTAGGCACATGACTTATAAAGATACTGGTAATAATTAGTAATTCGGGATCTGGGAGATAGTAATGTTCCTTTGCCTTTACACACTAACGGAAGATGCGTTGGTAGAACAATAAAAGAATTTACCTTTTTCAAGTGCCCATCCAATAATCTCTCTCCTCTAGTAAACATTTTCCTTGGCTTCCCATGGTTCCTAAGCAGGGCCAACTTCATGGGCCTGTAACCTGAGTAGTTACGCAGGGCATGGTCCTTACAACAGTCCTGCACTGCACTTGGTTTAATACTCTGTTGTCACAGTCTTGAAATTCTTAATAATTTTTGTAAAAGGGACCCTACATTTTTATTTTGCATTTTATTTCACTAAGCCTCAAAAATTATATAGCTAGTCTTGTCCTTAGAATAAAGACCAAAATCCTCATGATGGCATCCCAGCCAAATTTGGCATCCACCACTTTCCCTTTCCAGTCTAACATCAGGCCCTTCTCCATTTTGCTTCTTTTCTTTTTTCAATTCTAAACTAATACAAACTCCTCAGTACCTCATAGATGCAATTTTCTCTGCCTGGACTATTTGACACCTATTCTACCTTCTCCCTCATTTTTTGCATCTTTCAGATCTCATCTCAATTGTCCTTGCCTTACACTCCTGCCACGTTTTCTCTTCAGAACTTTTATTACAATGATAATTATGGCTTGTGTGCTTCTTTGCACACTAGAAACTCACGAAGGCATAATCCAGTATGTATGGCTCACCATTGTATCCCCAGAGCTTAGCACAGCATCTGGCCTACTCTAGATGCTCCATAAATAATTACTGAATAAACAATTCATGATAGAAAGAACAACAATGGAAGATATATGGACATTCTCTACCAAGGTAGCTTTTTGTTTTTATAAAAAGGACAAGAGAGAAGAAACCAAAATCCAAAATCATACGACTCTTCCCATATTCACCACTTCATGTGTAAATGCCTGGGCACAAGGAACTCAATGCCTTCCAACCACTGGAATTCTCCTGAAATTTCACTTCAGGAAAAAAAAATCTTCTACAAATTATCACATTAGATATTATGGACACCCCACTCAACCAAGGCACTAATGAAAAAGTTGCTGGATTTTATTGTGTATATTTTTTAACTCTCTAATGACATGACCCTCTATATTCCACCAAAATTAATACAGCCCATGCCAAATAATATCTCCACACACACACACACACAAAAATTATCCACCCTCCACCAGCATACAACTCTGACACACAAAAGATAAGATTTTTGTCAAGGTATAGAAACAACATAGGTAATGAAGTAGAACATGATCAAAGACAACCGTTGTCGGGGATAAGGGAATGAATTAATGAGCTTGTTTACAAATGATTGCAAACAGGAGGTTTCAACCATTACTGCATAAAAAAGTAGAGATTAATCAGTAGAACACAGAAAATAATAGAATCACTACCTCTAATTTGAAATGTTAATTTAAAAGAGAACTTGAAGCCATGCAGTCGCCATGGTAGTGTCCCTCTGGTTAATGTTCTAGCTACATACTCTGGAAGAGCCCAGATGAATTATCCACAGGTTGAAATATGTTACCCAGGGTTTAAATTTTAATTATATAGGGCAAGAAGTGGAGGGCTAGGATTACCGAGAAATAACTATACTTGTATTATTTTTGAAACGTTAAGTTGAAATCTTTAAAATATTATGCACTTTGCTATATTTTATATCATGTAATATCATGTTTTTCATTAAAAACTTATTTTAGACATTTACTTGTGGCTGATGTGGGAAGAAAAAGATGAAAAGAAGACAAGAGTTAGAGGACTTTCTCTAATTATCTCTAGGTGTCAAAGGATATTGCTGAAATCTAACAAATGAAGCAATAAGAAAATCTCAGCATATGTAATAACAGTGTTAGAGAAGCACTAAGAAAGATCACAACATTGAATATAATTGGGTGGTAAAAAGTAGAATGAGAAAGATTATGCACACTAATTTTATCTTTATTTCTATTAGGAAACAGGTAATTGTCAAAAGAAATAAAAGTCTAAGAATATTAAATAAAAATAACCACTAGAACAAAAATAAAAGATTTCCTAAATATCAGAAATACATAAAAATAAAAAATATTACTCAGTGAAAGACTTTCTTTAAAAATCCATAGAAGCAAAAATGTTATATTTCTTTAATAACAAAATAATTAGAACAAAAAAATCTCTATTATATCAATAATTATAATGGGCTTAACTCACCTATTAAGCAAAAAAATTACAATTGGAGTAAAAATTTAAATTATAACTCTATACGTACACTTTATGGAAAACACAACTAAAACAAGGTGATCTTAAAAGATTGAAAATTAAAATCAGGCATATTTATACTAGGCAAATGCAAGGACATGGAAATCAGAGGTCAGCATCTTAATAAACAAAAGGTGAAATTTAGGCAAAAGATCACTGAATTAAACAGGAAGGAAACTTTAAACTATGATGAATATAATTCTCAGTAAAGATATGAGCAGTTATGACTACATATCACATATATGACAGAAACATATTTAAAGCAGAAATTACAGAACATACAAGGAGAAATATATAAAAACACACTAGTAGTAAGATATCCTAATTGACTTCTGTTGATTTATCAAAGACTGAGTGGAAAAACTAAGTAGGTACATAGAAAAACTACTAAATAGTAAAGTTAATAAGAAAATTGATTAATTTATATCAGCCTCTTTATCCTAAAAATAGAGAATATATCTTCACTTTATGTACTCATAGAATATTCATGAAAATAGGTTATATATTATTAGGCCACAAAGCAAATATCAATAAATTTTTAAAAGTAGAAATAGTATTGATATATTCTCTATTCATGAGACAATAAATGAGAAATTAATGGAAAATTTAAGAAACTAGAAGATATTTAAATTTGGAGATTTTTAAAAATAATCTCTCTTGAACAACTCTTGAACAACAAACCAAAATTGAAAAAATTTTAAAGAACATTAATAATGGAATACCACATGTTCGAAAGCATGGGAGAAAAATAAATGCTCAGAAGAAAATTGGAATAAGAGCTGACAAAACAAACCAAAAGAATACAAAAAGAAAAAAAAGTAGAGATTAATCGGTAGAACACAGAAAATAATAGAATAAATAAATCTGGAAATTACATGTAAACAAAACAAACAACCCACTAGGAAATCTAATTAAAAGAATGAGGGCAAATGTGAATTCACAAAATATAAAAGAAGAAGCAAGAAGTAACCAGAGAAAGAGATGACACTGAAGAAACATAAGAGACTACTTTTTTCAACTTTGAAAAAAAAAAAGTTGTCAATCTATCTGAAATAGTTTTCTAAGAAAACACAATTTACTCACCCCAGAAAAGATCAATTTTGATAGAATAAATGGAAAAAGCTTCAAAAGGCTACCTTTAAAACAGTACCAAATTCAGATGATTTCCAGAGGAATTTCACCAAACCTTTAAAAAGCAGATAATTTCACTGTTATTTAAAGAATTCCAGAAGAGACAAAAGTAAGGAAATTTTTCCATAGTATTTTTATCAAATGCATAAAGTATGTAAGCTAGTAGTTTCAAGGATAACAAGGATTGAAAAAAATCAATCAATCAATCAATCACAGGCTAATCTCATTTCAGAATATCAATAGAAAACTCTAAATAAAATAGTAGCCAAAATAATCCATCAGCACATAAAAGAAATACAATTCCCTATGACCAGAAAAGCAAGAACAGTTCAGTATTGGATAAAACACATAGTATATATAATTCACATTATCCTGTCAATAGATTTAAGGAGAAAATCACATGTTCATCTCTATAGACCCTGAAAAGGCATTTGAAAAATTTCAATAAATTTTCTTGATAAAACATTCAAATAAAAATAAATGGGTGATACCTTAACATGAGAAAATATATCTATGTTGGCTATCCAAAGCCTACATCAGGCATGACAGGGAAACAAGGCAAAGCATTTCCACCAAAGTATAAAATAAGACACTATGCCCAGGATCTTCATATTACATTACATGGCGCTGAAAGCCAACATGGGGCTCACTGCTTCACCTCTTTCATGTCTTGGCTCAAAATTTACCTTCTCCATGAGAAGTACCCCAATCATCCTATCTAAAATTGCACTTGTCCCTTATTCTGGTAGCCCTCAACGCCTTTATCCTGTTCTGGGTTCTTTTCCTATCATTCATCATATTCAGCATATTATAAATTTTACTAATTTATTATGTCCTTGATTTTGGATATCTCCCCCTGCTACTACTATACAAATGCCAAGAGGAATTTTGTCTAATCTGTTCCAAGGGCCTAGAACAGTGCCTTGTTCATAATAGGCCAATAAGTATTTGTGAACTGACTAAATGAAATAGAAAAAGAAATTAGAAGCACAAACTTTGGCAAGGAGAAGACAAAATCAACACTGCCAGTAATATGATCACATACCTAGACAAATAAGAATGAACTAAATATCTATCACAAAATCACAAATGATGAGAATTCAATAAAGGTATCAAATACCAAACTGATGTATATACATATTAACTAGTTAGAATATATAATAGAAGAAAGATCTCATTTATAATAGCAGCCAAAAAAAGATGCCTACGAATAAATTTAACAGGAAAGGGGTGCAAGACTAAATGAAGAGAACTTTAAAACACCACTTAAGGATTTGAAGGATGCCTTCAACAAATGGAAAGACATAGCTAGCTCTTAGATAGGAAGATTTAACATCATAAAGTTGTCAGACACCTTCAATTTAATTTTGAAATACAATTTTTAAAAATATGAACAGACTTGTTTTTAACTAGATAGTTGCACAGTTCACAAACACAAAAAGCCAGGAAAAGTTAGCAAAGGCAGAGAAAGAAGGTGAGGCTAACCCTACCACCATGTTTCCCCAAAAACTAGCCGGACCATCAGCTCTAATGAGTCTTTCGGAGCAAAAATTAATATAAGACTCGGTCTTATTTTACTATAATGTAATTTTATATTACTATAATATATAACTATTATATTATCGGGGCCAGGTCTTATATTAATTTTTGCTCCAAAAGACACATTAGATCTGGTGGTCCAACTAGGTCTTATTTTCAGGGAAACACAGCAGATATACAAACACATTACAAAGCCTCAATAATTAAAACAGGGTGGTGTCAGTGCATAAATAGATGAATAAATGGAACATAATAGAATGTCCATAAGTAGAGTCAAATACATTCAGGAATTTAATATGTGGCCAAACTAGTAAGGGAAAAATTCAATAAACATTTTTGGGATAGAATATGCCAGGATAAATAACCAAATGCATGAAAGATTTTAAATGCAAATAATGAAACCATATATGTGAGAAAGAAAACAAGGAAAAAACACTTGATAATCTTGGAATGAACTGTTATAGCTCTGACTACAAATCCAGAAGCCACAAAAATTCTGCATGATATAAAACACCATTGCAAAATCCAAAGAAAAAAAAACAAAAACAAAGCTAAATGACAAAATGGATGAAATGCTTGCAATTTATCACAGACAAAGGGTTGGTTATCTAGCATATAATCATCTCCTAGAAATTTGTAAAAAAAAAGACTCCCAAATAGAAAATTATAAAAAGAATATGAAAAGATAACCCACAAAAAAAGAAAATGCGAGTGGTTCTTAACCAAATGAAAGGATCCTCAACCTCACTCATAAGAAAAATGCAAATTAAAATTACACTGATACCATTTTTAATTCATCAGATTGGCAAAAATCCAAAAATTTAATTAACAAGCTCAGTTACAAATCAACAGGCACTCTCATATGCTGCTAGTGATAATGCAAATTGGTACAACCTCCATGGAAAGCAATTTGCAACGTTTATCAAAATTATAAATGCTAATACCCTTTGACCAGCAATTCTGCTGTTGGAAATTTATCCTATGATATTTGTACACAGGTACACAATGACACACATACAAGGCTATCTATTCATTTCATCTTGGTTTGTATCAGCTGGAAAACACTGGAAACAATCCACCTGTCCATCAATGGGGAACTGGTTAAATAAATTATGGTATTTCCATATAACAGAATAATATGAAACTATAATTAAGAAAATAAAAATTTGTATTATTGATACAGAAACATCTCCAAGATCCTTGAGAAGAATAGTAAATATGCAATTCCGTTTGTTGGAAAAATAAAAATACTTATTCATATTTCCTTACATGGAGGAACTCTGGAAGGATATGTGTCCTGGAATGACATGTGGGAATTGAATAAAATAATTGTGGGGGAACTGAGTGGATAGATGTTAGAAATGGGAGAAAGACTTTTTACTGTATACTTTTAAAATAAATGTTCATTTTTGAATCATATGAACATATTATCTGAAAAAAGTTCAATTTTGCAATGTTATTTTTAACGTTAATGGATACATTATGCATAATAAGCACTGTAGTACAGAACATTTCAGAACAATCATCCTTAGGATCAGTAATATTTCAACAGTTCTTGGGTTACTGTAAATGGTTAGATTAAGCATGATTGGATCCCCTAGACTACCTTGAAGCAGAACATCAAAATATTCTAGTATCTTCGTGTCCATATGAAGCTATTCTCAAAATTCTCTCTCTCTGGGTTTTTCATTTAAACTTTTTTAGATTATTTCCCCCATGTTTGCCCCTTTACAGTATGATGTTTGAGAACGTAGGCTTTAGAAAATAATTTAGCCTTGCACCTTTTACTGTCTGTATGACCTTGGATCAAAAGCCTCAGTTTTCTGATGTGTAAAATAGAGGTAATACAAATTTCATAGCTTTGCTGTGGATTTAGTGAGTTTATTGTGTACATAAAACTCTTAGTTCTATGTTTGGCACACAGTAAGAGTTCTAGAAATACTAAGTACCTCTACTATTATTACATTGACTACTAATACTTTCTACTGGCCTGAATTTTGACTGGATGCTGAACTCTGGCATGTTTTGATGGATACTCTGGTTATAAATTTTGCATGAGAGATTTAAGGTGGAATATCATCTTCGGTCAGTTCAAGTAATAGTATGTGAATTGGTTACGATTTAGACAACCATACATTTATGTGAATTTCTTATGTTTGAATTAAAACTTCTCTGCTTAAACACATTGAGATTCTATCTAATAATCTTTTCACTCTTTAATGCAAAAATAACTTTAATTGTGCATCAAAAAGCAATTAGCATTTTTTCCTGCTCATACCAAAAGTGCAACTACATATTTTTATTATGAAATTTAATTTACCTCAACGCTATACTCAGAATTATCTCATAGTACCTCTAACTCACAATGTCTCTCTGTCATTGTAATCAAGATAGTTTAAGGAAGAAAGTTCCTATTATATTTGTAAAATTACTATTTCAGTTATAAAAAATACTCAGTGCCAATTTTAATTACTTCAAAGTCAATAATTCACATTAACAATAAAATTGATTAATAGTACCTACTTTCAATGTGTAAACTATTCTAACATGTGAAAGGCTTTGGGAAAGGAAACATACCAACCAGGTTTAATTTTCAAATGTTAGCGAGGGTTAGAGTATAAACATTGACTATCAGAAAATTCACTGTGGACCACAGTTAGCCCACAACAAAACATTGCCACATTCTTGTCATTAATAAATATCTTCTCTCTTAATTCCTTCACAGAATATACAACCAGAGATTACCAACGGAAATATTAGAAAAACTGTAAATTATGCTTAATCCTTGGGCTATAAACTGGAAATTTTTAATTAAAAAACTAAAGCCCTCATATTAATAATACAATAATATAACTTGAAAGAAAAATCGCGGTTACTTTTGTTATTAAATAAATGTTTAGTGTGACATCATGCAGCAAGTACTGATTTATATCTCGTAGAGATATTTTTAAAAATGTAAGCCCTGAGAGAGATTGTAATCCACTAAGCAAATTGAGACTTGTAAGATAATAATTATGATATAAATATTAAGTGATAAGACTGTGCTAGGGGAGTTCAGAGGGAGGTAACCACAGAAAGGACTTTGCATTTTAATTAGGCCATATAGAAAGGTAAATTTCAATAACCAAATAGGGTGGAAGAGATCATTTCAAACAAAAGGGAATAGAAGAAAATAGAATGTCTGTAGAACTGAACAGACAGACTACAGAATGGAATGAAAAATAGTGGGGAATAAAACAGAGGGATTCAATAAGAAGCAATACAAGGCTGAGAAATTCACTTTTTTCATAAGCAATGGAAAGATATTAAACAGTACTTTGACCAAAAGAGTAATGTTATAAAAGTTGCTATAGGAAGATTATACTGGCAATTGTGCACAGATAGATTTGGGTTTTGGGGAGAGGAAGAGAATGTTCTAGTAGTTCAGGCAAAAGGTCCATATGAGTCTGAAGTATGTGCTATGGAACTAAGAAAGGAAGAGATGAGAGCAAATATATGGAGAACTTGTCTCCATTTTAGACATTGATTAATGTAGTCATGATGACTCAGTCTTAATTATAGTGCTGGGACCTGAACCCCAGACTCACTGACTTCTAATGCCAACACTTTCAACCTCTATGCTTTCTAACATTTTAAGCTCATTGCACTGAACCTTGAGGAGAAAAAACTGAAGCCAAAATCTGAAGAGAAAAGAATTGAGTAGAAAAAGTTGGTTCAGGAAGAATCGATACAAATCCTATCTTTAACCAACCCAGTTTCCTGAAGATACTATGTTTTCAGCATTATCTGGAGAACGTTTTCTTTGCATACTATCCACGGTCCTGTTTTAGTCCCTAAACATTTGATTTAGCGTGTGATGACCCACTGTCATTTAACCCACTGAAATTCTATTGTTTTATCAGGTGAGAAGTTTCCTGACAAGATGCCTAAGGTGCAGTTAGTCATATCATATGAAGATGCGAAGCTGACCATACTAGTGAAACACATGAAAAATATTGTAAGTTTGTCATATCTAATGAGAAACATGTAAACCTACATTTAAAAATCACTTGCTTCTGTTAGACAATTAATGTCAACATTAGTGAGAGGAATGGGGCCAGACACCAGGTGTAAGTGACAAACAATGAACCAATTACAATGTTCTACCTCAATATGATTGTGATCCTTGGAGTAAAGACTACACAATATTTCACAGGAAAAGTCCTAGAATGAAACAGACTTTTTTCAAAATAAAGTGTGAGGGGAAACCTAGTGAAAATATTTGAGAAAGTAGAACTAACTAGAGTATTAAAGGCTAAAGAAAAATAAAAAAGCTTGGTTGCAAGAATTTACATCTATCTGATTAGGCTGAGCTTGCTAGAGGATTGACTCATCTCTTTGAGTGGTTGCAGCACCTTCTCTGCGAGGCCAGGCTCTCTTAGGATTTCACCCCAGACTCCCATTGTACTTTAAGTTTATACCACCACAATAGTTATCATATTCTGATATAATTGCTCACAGATATTTTTTTTTCCTCAAAAGGTCATAAATTGTTAGAGGACATGAACCACATCTTTGCACCCCAGAACCTAGAACAACTGTAGTTAGCCTCTAAAGAAAACTTAAATCTGCTCTCTGTATTACACCCCATTCCTCCTGAAGGATGGGTCAAGTCAGAAACAAGGACAGCAATTGGGTCACGTCATTAAGTGAGAGAGGGAGCTTTCCGTGACACAGGTAAGTTATTAGTGCAGTAAACAGAAAAGGGTAACTCTAAGCCTTACCAGCTTCTTCAGTCTTCCTCTAGTCTAGTCAAAATGGGTTCTCCACATGGGGAAACACCCCAGGAGACTACACAGATATGGAGAAAGTCAGTATCACTATTTTAGCTTTCTCCTTTATGCATATAAATCTCTCAGGATTCACTTGGAAGAATTTAAAGGAGCAAACTCTTCTCAACATGGCATGCATCTGGAACATACTAGAAATTAATAAATATTTGTTCAATGAAGAAATAGTTGGCATAAGTTTCTGGGGATACATCCATTACAAACTTGGTATTAGCCAGATATCCAAGGATGCTTCTTTATAAATCTGTGATGTTGGCAATCAGAATTTTTTTGTAATAGCTGGGCAAATATTATTAAATTTGTTTTTGTAGAATTTTTACTCAAAATATAATTATTTCCAATTGCTTTTGATAAGATCATCATCTTACATGGGAATAGCAGTTGTTTAAGAAATTCTTAGGCTGAGAAATAAAGATTCAATTAGATATTATTTATGGCTATACCCATGCTCATGTACTTTAAGTATCTATATAAATATATATGATAAAAAATAGAATATTAAGAATGGTGTTATTCAAGTTAACAGGACTTTTATAGATATATGATATATGATTATTAACTAAGGATAGTCCCCTTGGAAACTGAATTTTTATTCCAGTAAGGTCATTGCTCAAAACCATTTTAGAATGTGCCTGTTGACATTGCTTTTAGATCTGACATATAAACCGCACAGTACACTTAGTGATGTCACTCGATAGCCATGCCTAATATTTGATCAGAAGCAATATTAACCAACTTAGTCACCCATTGCATTCAGCAGATGAATCCCCAAAGTACTTCTGACAGTTTTCAAAAATGCATTTTACATTCAGATGAAGCTGCACTCCCAATAAGGATGTTCAAAACGAAAGCGATGCAGACACGCAGGGAGGCTCCCCGTCAGGAGTGAGCAAGCACAGACTTCAGGGCACAGATCAAGTTATGACTAAATGGCAAACGATCAGATTAATCCCACAAAAAGTAAAAAAAAAAAAAAAAGAAAAAAAAGAGAGAGAAAAGAAAAGAAAAGAGAAGAGAAGAGAAGAGAAGAGAAGAGAAGAGAAGAGAAGAGAAGAGAAGAGAAGAGAAGAGAAGAGAAAAGAAAAGAAAAGAAAAGAAAAGAAAAGAAAAGAAAAGAAAAGAAAAGAAAAGAAAAGAAAAGAAAAGAAAAGAAAAGAAAAGAAAAGAAGAAAAGAAAAGAAAAGAAAAACATTTAGGGCCACTAGAGCCTATACACTGTCAATACCCTCCGAAAGAAATCAATGAGGAAGCCATACTTCCTGCTGTCTAACTTAGTCTGCCTGCTGGTTCCTCTCTTCTCTCCAGTCTCTTAACAGTGCCCCGCTATTCATTCCTAGACCTCTTCTCTTTTCTATTGTCAGCCTTGTAGCTTTAAATACCACTTATATGTCTTTCTCTTCTGTATTTATAATTCCAGCCTGGAACTCACCCTAAAATCCAGAGTCCAAATGTACCACTTATTACTCAACAATTCTAATAGAAATTCAATAGACATCACAAACCTAACATATACCAAATCTAACTTTTCTGATCATTGCCCCCCTAAACCTGCTTCTTTTGCAAATTTTATCATCTCATTCAATAGCACCTTTATCCTACTAGTTGCTCAGGTTAAAATGCTTAGAGTCATTTTGACTTCTTTCACAAACTGTATGCCTTTTTTTTCCCAGCAAATTCTGCCAGCTCTGCTGTCAAAATAAATCCAGAATCCCATCATTTTTTATGTCCACTGCTACCATTGTTGGTTCAAGCCACCATCATCTCTCAACCCAAGTACTGCTGTAGCCTCCTTACACATCTCCCTGCGTCTGCCCTTATTTCTTTATAATCTCTTCCTAACCTAGCAGCTAGAACATTCCTCTGAAAATAAATCAGATCCTGTCACTTCTCTTGTCATTATTCTTTTAGGAAGGAGTTTCATATCACTTACAATGAAAGCCAAACTACTTATTAAAATAATGATCTGTGAGATGCTACCAATCTGGCCCCCTTGACGTCTCCCACCTCACTTCCTACTACAGACTTTTTCAATCACTCACTTCATCCTCAGTGACTGCCTAGCTGTTCCTTGAATATGACAAGCATGTTTTTGCCCTAGGACAACTGTACCTCCTGCCCAGTTTACCTGGAATGCTCCTCCCCAGACTCATGACTCAAATTCTCCATAGCTCAATCTCATATGCTCTGAATAAGCATGTTTTACTGTCACCTTTTCAGTGAGGTCCTCACTGACTTCCATTGGTAAAACTGCAAAACCACCCCTCTTTGTTGCCACTTCCAAACTTTTCTTACTTTATTTTCTCCACTGCCCTGTGTCACTGCTGTAACCCCAGTGGCTAAAACAGGGTCAAGTACATAGGAGGTGCTCACTGAACGTTTTGTTAAATGAAAGAATGTCAAATTACTTCTGATGTGAACAACTAAGAACTAGGTCCTTTCTGACCTTCCTAAAATCATCACAACAAAGTTCTCAGGTCTTGCATTTTCATAGCTTCTCTTAAATGACTATTTTATTTCTTCTGCTTCTGAAGACAGAGATAAGATTATGTTTAAAATGACAGAAAAATCTATTTATAAATTTTCAACGTATTTTCTCTGCTCATTTCAAGTTTTAACTAAGCGTTACTTATTTTTTGAGCCTTTAGTATTTTCACATGCCAAAGTAATCAGACTAAAGAGTTGTGTTTGAGTTTATTTTTATATTAAAATGAATTATTATGCCTGCAGTTTTGTTAAATTTACTATTAGGTTTGATGAAAAGAATTGTTTATCTTATATTAAATCTTTGAAGCTTTGATCTGAGAATTACTTTCCTCCTGTGAGATCACAAGATAAAACAAATTGCTAAAGCGTTTTCCTTTCAAAGCAGCAAGATATGATATATTCTAGTGAACAGCAACTGACAAAGTAATGCAGTGTTAGAAGCTTAGGCAAGATATTTTAAGTAATATTTCAGTTTACATAACAAAAAATATGTAAAAGTTATTTCGATTTGAATTTTTTTAAAATCACTCTAGTATTTTCCCATGTAGCCCACTTTAAAATGTTCTCTTCCATTGACTTGTGCAGTTTCTCTCTATGCATGTGTCTCTGTGCATTACAATGTCTGCAGTCACTCCCAGTTCCATGGATTTCTCCCAGTGTGTATCACTTCTAGACTCTTTTCTTCGACCTGCTCCAGAATATGAGAATTCTAGAAGGCTCTAAAAGTAATCACTAAGCATGCCAGACTCTCTTATGATATTGAATATGCTCACAATATTAGAGTCTTTTATACTGTAACAGAAGACAAGTTATTTCAAATGAGGAGCAAGAAATAATATCAGGGAAAGCAGGAAACACCTAAAATTGGGTGCTGTCAATCCTTTCATAAAATATAAAAATGGGAGAAAATAGTTACCATATGAAATTAACAGAAGAGAAAGAGAACAAGAACTCCAGGCTAAATATACAGAAACGTATTAAAATTTTATCATATATATATTTAATTTCTTACAATTTTAATGTGTATATGTAGCCTGGGGGTTCTTGTTTCTAAAATATAGATTACTGGGTACAACTCCCAATGATTTTGATTCTGTAAGTGTAAGTTGGGATGTCTTCATCTATGTTTTTCAGACATTTTCTGGTGTCATGAATTCCTCTACTCCTTCATTTCTAGACTTGTTTTCCTCTCTCCTGCTCCCAAATATAAGCATTCCAGAAAGCTCTCTGATGCAAGCAGTCCATGGACCATACATTAAAAAACATTTCCCAAGTGGTTATTTATACCATAAATGGTACTCTACATGCAATTTGAGTTCTATCCTTGACACCAAGTGAATTGTGATGTCTGTTGGAATAGAACAGAAACAACAATTAGATTTGGTGAAGATAACAAAAGAGGTTGTGAAAATAAAGCTCAACTGATGACAATACATACATTTTGACATATAAAAATAAAAATGTTCTGTTTCCTTTTAAAACTAACTTGGTTAAGTGACTATCCCAATTCTTTTCAATTTTTAAAAATCCAGTTTTGTAAACAAAATTTGTCCTTGTTCCATCCTATATGCACTTCAATCTAAATAAATGTCAATTTCTCGCTAAAGAGTAATTTTCTAATAACAATTATCCCATTAATTATATTTGGAATATATTCCCTGAATAAAAAATTATTCTTCCAGAGTTGGCCCATTAGGACACTGATTTCTCATTTCACAAAACAGGATGCAAAGCAGTGGGTAGTGAAACGTACTCAGTACAGATATGAATATTTCATTGTGTTTTATTGTGTTGTGTTTTTTTTTTAACCAGGGAAACACTGACCCTCAAAGATTATCAATTATTTCTTAATAAAATAAACTGTAAATTGTTTTATAAACCTATGATAATTGGTATGATTATTACAATTGATCTTTTCCCAAGAACCAACACCTTTAACTAGTCCTTCTTTCTTAAAACTTTTCTGTTTTCAGGATCTCCATGAAATGTAGAATGTACCGTCTGTACATTCCCTAAACATCTTTGACAGCACTCTTTCCAAGGCTTCCTTAGCGCTTACAAATTTAAGCTAGATAATGTATGTAGTGACTTAATAGATGTTGGCTTCGCCCTTAGCCCTTAAATGTGGAAAATTTCCAATTTTCGCGCCTTTAACTCTTCAAACTAATTTCCTATAAATTTCATTAAGTCCTGCGGATTCAAAGATTGTATGAATTACTTCTAAACTTATATCTGTACTTTTCATAATTCTTTGAACTCAATTTACGTATTTCCAACTGCCTGACAGGCATTTGCACTCTGATATCTTGGTATTTCTTTAAATTTGACAATTCTAAATTACAGTCCTTTACTTTCCACTAAAGCCAGCTCCCACTCTGAAGTACTTATTTCAAAAAAATCATTGCACCATCCTCCACTAACACCTGAGCGATTATTTTTAAATCATTTTATAATTGTTTTCTATGTTTTGACACATTGCATTACTCATTTTATTTTCCTGTTATTTTTATTATTGTCAAAATCCTATTCTAGAGCTAACTCTGGGTGGTGAGCACACAATGTGATATATAGATGATGTATCATAGAATTGTACACTTGAAACCTATGTAATTTTACTAACCATTGTCACCCCAATAAATTTAATTAAAAATAAATATCCTATTCTATATTCTCTGTTAATTCATCCATGGATTATTTTGATTGTCTTCTATGATATCCCTTTCCTTATTTTCTACTTTCTCTATTTCATCTTGCATAAAACCATTTTCGTCACATCAATAATAAGTTTTAATAGTCTCTATAAATTTCAAATTCCTTAGCCTAATGTTTAAGGTATTATACAATCAAGCTGTAACCTGCCTTTTATATTCCCCTTCCCAACACAAAACTTGTATTATATTTTAGAAGGTTTATTCATTCTTGGTCAAACACATGTCATTACAGCTGACTATATCATACTTCTATCTATCTGCTATTTACCTTCTACGTCCAACTCAACTTTCAGGCTGAGCTTAAACTTCTCATCTTCTCTGAAGCTCCTGGGTCACTCCTGCACCTGGTGATCCTTCCGTCCTTTGGCCTCTAATATTACACTGACTGTATATACTATCCACTTGATATTCACTGCCTTATCTCAGCTTTTGAAACTTTTATCTTGGTTCATCCTGTAGTTTCAATTTTTGTTGGAAGGAGTGTTCTATGAATGAAGTATTTTTTCCTCTTAAATATACGTTGTCAGATATTTATATAATCAGTTTTCCTTTGATTAATGTTAGTATGCTATACCTCTTTCAGTTTTTTACTTTTAACCTTTTTTAATCTTTATATTTAAAGTAAGGTTCTTGTGCATATGATACAGAGAGATATATAGAGAGAAAATATGTAGATTGATGACAGATGATAGATAGATAGATAGATAGATAGATAGATAGATAGATAGATACATACATACATACATACATACATACATACATACATAGCCATACTGTACGTGTAGCTAGCAATCTCTGGCACATAGATATATTGATTTAGACTCACTTAGAACTTCTTAAAAGTTTTCCCAAGAGCTATTGTTAAGCCAAGTTTTTCATATTCTGTATTTACAGAGTGAGTTTTCCAGACCCAAAAGAAGAATTTGGCATTGCCTATTGTTTTTAACCTTGTTAGATTCTCATACAGTTTACCATTCCAGCTCCTCATAACTCAGTCCTGATTATCTAATCTAACATATTGGCCACAACACTCAGGTTACTGAAACCAATACATCACATGTGTATCTTTATTTAAATAGTGATAACACTGGATTGTAGGACAGGATCAAGGCAAATATTATATATGTAAACCTATTATATTTTCTCTCTGAATTACTAGTTTCTGCTTTTTGCAATCAATCTTCTTCCCCTAATATAAAGTATAACAACATCATAAATCTAATCTTCTAGAATATCATCTGTTCTTTTCAATTCCTCAATGATAACAAAACGTAATCTGTCTGTTATTTGTACGATGGTTTCAGCACTTGGGGATAGAGGCTAAGGGTTAAGAGATTTAAAATCATTTAAAGCAATCCAGTCCAATTGTAAAAAAAAAATCAAACAAACAAACAAAAACACTTTAATTACCAGCTAACTAATAAACAACTCTTCAGCATTTGCTATTGAGTAGATTATAAAGAAATAAATGAGTTTTAAGGCCTTATTTCTTACATATTATTAGACTGAAAAATGGAAAAACTTGCTAAACTTCACAAGGCACTCAGTAACAAAGTCTGGAACTCTAATTAGAATTCTGAATTTTTAGAAGCAATTCAATTTGTATGTGTTGAGTTAGAAAACAAATTATAGCTACTAGACTATGACTTCTGTGTAGTTGTTAATCACTTCAAGTTGATTAAAAATATATATTTATGTATATATATACGTATATATACATATATATACAGTACACACAGACATATATACATACTATGGGGGTGAAAAAAATGTATGTAAGTGGACACTTTGGTCAACGTTGCTCAAGAAGTAGTTCACCGTAATCAGAAGCGTCTAGACGCTGATATAACCACTTTGAGCACCTCTTGTAATTGCAGAAGTCAATCATGATTTGCATTCATCTTTTGTTATCGGTATATACTGAGTACTACAATTTTAATACAATTTTCCTTTCTTAAAATGTGTATACATTTTTTGGCAACCTGTGTGTATGTGTGTGTGTGCGTGTGTGTGTGCGCGCGCGTGTGCGTGTGTATGTATGTCAATATATATATATATATATCAAGATGATATACATATGTCAAGGTGATCATGAAAATGAGTTTGTTATTTCTTTGAAGGTAGAAATGATTTTGATCACTTTTCCTCTCACAGACCATACAAAGTGCTAGACACATGGTACTTTGATTTTTAAACTGATTTTTAGAAAAATTATTGGAAATCACCTACTGATAATAAGAATTCTATTCAAGGCTTAAAGGGGCATGAAATAAAGCAGAAGACTATCCTAATTTAACTCACAAGGGCCTGAAATCATTCCACTATATATTAATCAATACTCAGAGAAAGACTGGAAAGATCATTGCACCATTTTTTGAACTGAAGCACACACAAACCATATATCAAAAGCACTTTTATTGTACATCTGTACTTTTATTGTCTTTTTAGAGAACCTCTTCGTGATGGCTAGCCTAAGTTTTGAAATTGCAATTTGGCATGCACATAGATGAGGAAAATGCTTTTTTATTGTGTTGTTTTGTTTCTGGCATAGACCTCGGGTTTTTATAGGCCTATCATATTTTTATCATCACCAGTTGAGTTCTACCAAAACCTATATTATCCTATGATTGGAAACATTTAAGTTATAAAAAAAAAAAAGCATGACGGAAAATTCTCATAAATTATTCATAAAAAGATAATAACCTATTAAATAAAATTAAGTTTTGAATTAATCTACAGAAGCTTCCAAAGTGTCTGATATTTTTAAACCATGCATCTTTGTCACATTCCTGATAAAACTTGATCTAGAAGGGCTCTTAATTTAAATCTGACAGTTTCCTTTTTATTCTTTGTAGAGTAAATATAAGGTAGTGGTTAAGAGCACAGGTGTTATAGAAAAAAACTCTTCAATAGAATAAAGACAACGATACTGGCTCAAGGATTAAAGAGGGTAGTTTAAATTAAGTAGAAACTCATTATATGGTAACTATTATTATTAATATGTATGAAAAATAAATATCTCGCTCTACACTCACATAAAAATACTAAAGCGTTGTTGGTATAGCCTACAATGTGAGATGGGTTTATTTACTTTCTAAACCATTTATAATGGGCTTTGTTTTTATTTTTCTCTATTTTGATAAATTAGCCATGTTTTCAACATACTTTCATTTGATGACTATGAGAACAAATAAAGTAGCACTGAAAACCATTTTAAATGCTGTTTGCAAGTTGAGGCAAGAAACAAAGGGGTAGAAAATTGGTATTTTTAATTATTCATACACCTATAACAATACTATTTAGAAGTCAAAACTGTGAACAAATATTTACTAACATACATACATACATTTTAAGTTTTATAAACTAAAATAATAATCAAGCTAAGAAATCCCTGCATTTCACTCTTCAGTTGAGAAAAAGTCTCTCAACGAGTGAATGCTTGTGAATATCTTAAGGCCTTTATTTTCAATCTTTTTAAAGTGGGACCTCTTTTTAAACAGAAATAGAAAATAAAAAAGTAAACAAGAAAAAAGTAATGAGACATCTTTATTTCCTCTGTAGGGAAAACTTGGTGCTAATGTGGGTCCAGCTCTCTGCCTCCATCCAAAGGTTCCCATAAGGCACTTCTCCAGTTAAATTCAATGCACCTATTTCTATTTCTATTTCTTCCATTACACCACAAAAGGGGAGCACGAAGGGGAAAACTTGCATGAGGTTGAGTGAGGGTATGGGAATTTAACACAAAAATATGACTTTAGCTCACAGTCCACAATTTATTAGGCTCCCAAGAAACTATTAGGTTATCAAAGGCGTGTAGAAGCAGATATTAATATCCTGTTGTGCTTATTGTCAAGATTTTTAATGAGGTAAGTGAGAAAATTACAGTGATGGGGAAGACTGTCACAGAAGAATAAGTAAGGCTCCAGGAAAAGAGGACAGCAATTAGAGATCAGGTCTCAGATAAAATTGAAGACAGTGAGATGACTTTTATTCTGAAACTGAGTACAAATAATTATGCTACAAATCCAGTCTAGATCCAGTAGTGGGGTGGAAAGAGGTAAAGGAGAGTAAACATCTAATTGTTTAATATGATTTGAGACAGGAGATAAAGTCAAAGTTTTAGAAGTGGAGCATTGAAATATTAGACATAATGAGCAGACCTTAACACAGATTCTCCTGATCAGTCACAAAATCCAATGACATGCTAACAGAACCCAAAATACATCCACTTTACCCTCAATTGGCTTTTTACTGCTTAGTATCATAACAAGAAAAGTTGCAATAGAGAAGAGAAACTATTTAAATGAAATCTTGGGAAGTAAGGAAAACTTTTAGTTTTTATATTGCATTATAAATAATGACTCAACAAATAGCTATGGAGTACTTTCAAAGAGCTAGACACTACAAATACATATGTCATTCATTCAATCACTTGATAACTAATTAGTGTCTACTATGTACCAAGCACTGTGTTAGGGACAGATTTCCATGGGGGGGGGGGGGGAAGAAAAGGAATGCCATAAAAAGAAGGCATGGCCATGAAAGGAAAGAAAACATTAAGCTAAATGAAAGCCCAATTTCAAGTGAGGATTTTAAACTTTTAATTAAAGATTTAGAAACATCTTGACAGCTTAGGAAGAAGGAACTGGGGGGTGGTGGTTAGAGCAGTAGGGTAGTAGGTAACCAATGGAGCAAAGCTCCCAGAAAATGTGAGGAGAGGCAGGTATGGAATGAGGAGACATGGGTATTCCTTTTGAAGAATTTCTGATCTCATAAGGAAGATAACGTACATGTGAAACTATTTTTAAAACCTAGAAAATGATGAACATTTTAACAGAAAATATAGAAAATATAGAACTCACAGTTAATACGAGCAACAAAAGAAGTTTACAGGACCTCACATTATCTTCTGAGCACAGTAAAAATATTAGCCAAAGTTCTGGAGGAAAGTCGTGGTGCTGCTTGACTTCAGTACACCAAAAATAAGAAATCCCCCCAAGTAACACAGGTACTTCTTTGTTTAGATTGAGGGTCAAACTGAGAACTCTGTGTCCCCAAAACCTTATGACTCTTCAGGCCAAAGCGTTAAGTCTTTGTGAAGGTCTAAAAGCAGCCAGAGCAAAAAAATCCTACGGTGAGCCATTTAGACAAATAGGGGTTATTCAATCGTTGTAAAGAAAAATTTATTTCACATAAGCATAAGAGCAAAGCGTGAAATGAGAAATATTGATGAGGAGACAGCTAGTGATTTCTTTAGTAAATTAGCTGAGATCTTTAAAAGCAGGCTACGGTGCAGTAAGAAGAGAAAAAAATAATGTTAATAAGACAGCTGCTTTGGAAAAACATTCTCTTCAAGACTTGAGGAATCAATGCCTGCATTTAAAGCTGCTAAGGACAGGCGAAGCCTACTGCTCAGATTTAATACACCCCTGACTTAAACTGAAATCTGTGCTGTTCTATTGTTCTGAAAACTCCAGGATATTGAAAGACCTTGTCAAGGACACTAACTTGGAAACAGAAGCCCAAACTTGGAGTTGCTAAATGCTTGGTGAGGTGTGGTATACAAAAGATTTTCCCCTCCTGTAGTTGGGAGTTTATTCTTCAGGCAGTGAGGAATCCTTGAATGTTTTGAGAATGACAGTGACACGATCAAAGCAACTTTATAGGAAGGTTAATTAAATGAGTTATTTACAGGATAAAGGAGGGAAAGAGGTGGGAAGACTGGGACATCAAACATAATTCAAATCCAGTTATGATAAACTATGGTCTAAAGATCTGTGGTGGCGGGTGAGCTGAAACAAAAAGGTAGGATGCTGAACTTGGTACATACTTGGATTTCAAAATCAAAGACAAAGGAAGCACCAGGGAAGAGAAATGGTATCATTTAATAGAATTTTAACTAGTGGGGGAAAATCTGTTTCGAAGTGATGAGGAAGAATAGAAGATAGATTTTTGTTTAGAGTTTATATAAAGGTGCTAAGAAGATTTCCAGGTGGAAATATTCACAGGTCACTAAGCTGGGATCCTAAGAATGAACTAGAGATTGTTTTTTGAAAGTCATCCACATCAGTGTTTCTCACTGTGGGTCACTTTTTCCCCCAAATGACATTTAGCAATGTCTGGAAACATTTTTGTTTGTCACAGCAGGAAGGATGGTACTACGGGATTCTAGTAGGTAGAGTTTCAGGACACTATTAAAACATCCTGAAACTCTACCTACTAGATGACAGCAACAGAATATCCACTATAAGAGAGAATTAAAAGAATTCTTTGGCCCCAAATATCAGTAGTGCCAAGGTTGAAAACGCTACTTATAAATGTCACAGTAAATTAGGGATATCTTGTCCAATCAGTACATAGAGCATATTCATGTTGAGTTTATAAACAATAAAAATAGTATCAAACATTTACTGTGTTTTACTCTTATTTCAGGCACTGTCCTCACATTACATGGTTTATTTTATTTAATCATTTAAATACTATGAGATAGTACTCTCACATAATGGGTTTGGAAACTGATCCACTGAAAAGTTAAGGTGCCTGCCAAAAACCACATAGCTGGGAAATTGGAGGCCCCAGATTGCAATCAATAAGTCCATTTCCAGAACCATGATTCTGACCATAAGTTGAAGCACACAGTGATTAAAGGTATGGTAAGATCAAACCCACTGGCAGATAAGAGACAATTACACAGAGTGAAAACACTCCCTTCATTCTTCTCACCAAAAATAAAATATCCACTCTCTCAAATATTAATAGCAATTTCTTTCTGTGCCACTGAGCCACTGAAGATCTCATTATGCCATTGATACATTTCAGAATTCCTCCTCCTGGGGGAAGCTTGCAAGTCTGGGAGGGATATCTTGAGCTCTGTCTAAAGCGACAGTTTTGACAATCTTAGTATTTTGACATATGGGTGTGACCAGATGTATTTGGTATAATTTGTGGATAAAAAAGAACCAAATTTTCTTAATGATAGAATTTTTACCATATATTAGAAATGAATAAATGTTAGTCCTATAATAATAACATATTTTCTTATTTCCAATATGCTTTTTTGAGTGCTAAGGAAAGATGTAAACACAAAGTTAATGATATTGGGGTGACCCTAGATGTTCACATGTGAATGTCAGTGATTCAAAGCATTAAAATACATTTGTTGAAAATTACCAATTTCATGGAATGTATCAAAATAAGCACTTAATTCTTCAAGTTTAATGTTTAAATCATCCTCTTTAAATTACATAAACATATTTGGTTTTATTAAACCAGATATTCAGAGTTTTAATTCCATTTACTTTGCTTCTGATCAAGAGTGCAAAAATAAAACCCATTTCTTTGAAACATGGCAGTTTGCAAATGTTGAGAGTGGGCTCATTCTTCAAATGATACATTAAGAAATAAAAATATCCATTATAAGGAAAGATGAAAAAGAAGAAGGAAAGTTCTGGAAACAGAATGGCAGAGGTGTGGGGTAGGGCGCAGTAGTTAGGAATAACGGGAAGAGAGAATCCAGAGAGCCACCCAGCTGGCATCCTTGCTCAGGCAGCAACTTAGAAAATGTATGGGGTTCCATAGAACACAATTTAAAAGGGGTTATTTAATATATTTCAGGAAAATTTAGATAATAAAATTATAACCATTTTAAAATCTTGTAAGTATATTAAAGTTGTAGGTCTGGTATTTGAATTAAATTCTGCTTTAAAATGTGACGTTAGATAATATACATATCATTAAATGCTACATCTCATTTTATGTGTTAAACTTGAATTTTTTGATGTTCAAGTGGTGTACTATATCCTGAGGCACTTAATTACTGTCTCTGCTTGTGCCTTATATTCATCTCTCAACCATTTCTGTCAAAAATGCAAATTTAGATTTTACTGTAGAAAAATAAAGTAAATTATATTTAATGGGCTTTTAAATTAGTTCTTTGACACAACACTTAAGATAGACAATTTTATTCTTTTAAACTGCACTCTGGGGTTATTTCTGAACCATGATGTATTCTTTTTGATTGTTCTCTTATTTTCTGATAAACAGAGTGATGGTAATACATCTTGATCCTGCCTTTGGTCTAGATATTTAGTAGCTATGTACTTGTTTTCTTTGATAGCAACATGCATTAATATTTATGACCATTTTCCTTTGCAGCATCTCCCAGATGGCTCTGCGCCCAGTGCACATGTTGAATTTTATCTTTTACCATATCCCAGTGAAGTTCGTAGGAGGAAAACAAAATCTGTTCCAAAATGTACTGACCCCACTTACAATGAAATTGTAAGTATGGTTCATCTCTTGTTCAGTCATTTTGTATTTTTCTTACCATTTTTCAGCTTAAGAACCAAATATGGAAATTTTGCAGTAATTGGCAGCATTATTCCATAAAGGAAAGACATTTCCCAAAATAGCCACTGTGTGCTGATCACTATTCTAGATGCTGTGAGAACTGGAAAATATACTGCTTTCAGAGTGCTTATGAACCAGTTTTCAAATTGTGGCTAGCCTCCAGTAAGAATCTAAGATTACGTGGCATTTATTTTACATACTATTATTATCCCTGTTTTCTTCTTTTCTCCAACCTTACTTTCCTTTACCTGGTTTTCCTTACCTAATAAGCTTAGTATAGTCTAATCTGTATATAAAAATACATTTCATAAAATCACATTTGAAAAAATGAAATAAACAAATACAAAATACCAATTAAATTAAAGTTAATTTATATTAGATATAGCTCTTTGTTTCATTTGTATTATAAGATTTGAACATCCAATCCCCTGCTTCTAAGGCAAACCCTACATTTATTCTCTTGATCCTATCCTTTCACATCTCTCTGTACCTTGCTCAGTTGATTATTTGCTCTTCTTAAGGCTGTCTAATTGGATCTTTGATTCAGAAAACTTTAAAAACCAATTGAAACAAACTCCTCAACTCAATGTTTCTAAAGCATCTAATTTTTCTTTCCCTCCCTGTCATCCCCAAACTTTTACAAAATTAATTTACATTTTCTGCACTCACTTCATCACTTCCTTTTCACCCTTTTAATCCTTTGCAATGTGGATTCTGACCTTAATTGATGCTGCTTTATTCATATGGCATTGAATACAGACAGCTAATTGCTCAATCCATTGAGCCCTCAGGCTTTCCTCTCCTGAAGTTACACAACAGCACGGCTGAATGTGCCCTCTTTCTTGACACCTCCCATATGCTTCTTGAGTGCTTCCTTTTCTTAATTCCTTTCCATCTTGTCTAACCCCTCCCTTATTTTTCTTCATTGCCATTCTTCCTCTTAAAGTAGTGTTGCTGGAGTTCCATCATCCATCTACCCTTATCTCTTCTCCATAGTTATTCTCTCAAATTATCTGGTGTATCCACAGATTTTTTTTTTTTATGTTTGCATCTGATTCTATTCCTCAAGCCCTGGCTTTTTTCCTAACCTTTTGACCTACATTTCTACCTGATTACTGAAGAGCTCCGTTTGAATGTTCCCTAACCACTTTTAAACCAGGCTTTCCTCCTCTTTTTGCCATCTCAAAAGATAACTTCCAATGACATCTGCCTGTCTCTCACTCACCTGTCCAACTAATCACCAAATTTTGTCAGTTCTCCTTGTGCAGCTGCCTGCTTCTTAAATCTGTCACTTTCTCTCTGGTCCATCGCCATTTCTTTGTTTGAGGTTCTTGTGACTTTGGTTACTGTCATAGTCTCCTATCTGCCTCCTCGCTTGTGTTTTTTGTTTAAATCCTTCATATTTCTACGTAAAATGTCTTTCACAAACTAGTCATATTTGTTAATCTCCTGTTTAAATATTTTCAAAGGTTCCTCAATTCCTACTGTACACTGTCAAAAGTTCTAAATATGATATTCATAGTCCTTAAAACTTGATTCAGTAATTTTCCTAAGTTGTCTCTTGGAACCATATCATCCTCAGACACTTTTCAAAAATATTTTTTGTTTTGGGATAAATATAATATTCATTTATATGTATAATATATATTTACAGATTGATATATATATATTTATAAACACACACATATAAACAGAGAGAGAGAGAGAGAGACTTCTCTAATTTAGTAAAGAAAGGTATTTTGACATTTTATTTGTCATGATGGCAACAGCTAGAGATGACAACCTCCCAACAACATCACTACTTTCTATGCTTTTGGAGTACAAGACCCCCTCCTTCGATATCGTGCAAGTTCCCAGACTCAGTGCTATGCTGCAGCATTTGTAATCTAAGGAAGCACATAAAGACAAAAAGCCACTAACAATTCAGGAGAGTTTTTAAAAACTTGTGTTTTATATTTCAAGAGTTATGTATTATTACAAACAGTAGTACATATATACGCATGGAGATTATATGCTTGTTAGGTTCATAAATTTTCTGCTGGCTTGCAATAATTCGGGACCCTCATACATTTATGACCCACTGATTAAAAATTCCTGCAAAAATTTCTCCATCAGTCTATACTTATAGCATGAACACTTACCACTGTCAGGGGAACTTTGAACACATGTAACATTGTTTCAAAAACCATAGTCCTTGCATAGTAAACTCCAATTTATACAGAATCCAAATGTGCAGAAATGTGAATTAATGTGTGAATAAATTAACTCTTTTAGTAATGATTATCATAATATAAACAAATTTGGCAAAGAAGCTGGTTAAATTTAGACATTCATGAAAAAAGGGGGGGGGGCTATGTTTTAATTTTCACCCGATATACTCTGTGTCTGTATTAACAAAAATATTTCTTTTAATAAATGCAAAAACAAGTACTGTATACCAGTTTTAACTCTGGTTTTATTTTCTCTTCACCTCAGCTGTGATGTAAGTCCTCATCTCTGTGCCAAACCCCTCAATTATTTCTGGGCATCCTCAATGACACTTTTAATGTATTTGCTAGGGAGCTCCGTAAATTATCACATGGCATCTACATTGTTTCTAACTTCTCCCCTGCTTTGTTTCCCAATGATTACTACTCAGCCACTCACCACGGCTGGCATTTCTCAAACCGCCAAAGCCGTGCATTGTTCTGAAAATGGGAGAGAATGACCTTGCTCTCCTTTTTATATAAATCTCTTAGAGAAATACAAAGGAGTTATTACATTGCATCACCAATATCTTACAAAAATCTTCATAAAAATAGTTCTTTCTGTTTCTATTCACAGCCCTCCATCCCTAAAACCTAGACCTGAGAGAGGCTGGGTCACGGACATTGCCAAGTGTCCCTTTGGTATCCACCCTTCAGATACTAAAGCTTTCATACAGAGCCAAGCTTGTCTACTTGACACTTCACAGAGTGAGTCTCAACAGGCTTTGCCAGCAGTCTCCCAGAAAACCTCCATCACACACAAATCCCGGTGGCAGACATGACTGGGCTCAAATCGGGGCAGGGCTGGTGACAGACGCTCAGAACTGCACTGCAGAACTCAGATTCTGGCTCCAAAGCCAATGGTCTTTCCATTCTACTACCTTTGGCACCTGGTTAAAATCCATCTTTTTTAAAAAAAAAATGACTCAGATTCTATCTTATAACAGAATTATTTTATTATAGTCAATGTATTTTTTACATGTATTCCTTCCTTAGAAATTATCCTATTATAAAGCATAAGGGGGGAATCAGAAAGGACAGAACATGATCATTCTGTGTGTTTTACATACTTTAAAATATCTTCCAGAAGGTGTATGATTATTTGGCATAGCGCTAAGTATATGGTACACTCAATAAGCAATAGCTACTGTTATCTGCATGGTCCTCTCATTTGATATGCAGAACACAATGAAAGTTCAACTCATAAATAAAGACATCGATGTCATGAGGTCAAACATTTCAACCAGAGCCACATAACTAGACTTCAGGTCTAAAATTGCATGATTCCAAAGACCATATTGACCCCACTAAACTATGTTGTCTCATCCCTCCTCTCTCCACCCACTGAGTTCTGTTCTCAGTTGTTTTGAACTCTCCCTTTCATTGTTCTGTCTCCTTTACTTCTCTTCCCACCAGCACCAGACACTTTGGTTTCTATATTATTATTCTTCCACTGCAATCATTAAAATACATGTTAGAATGATTAACTAGACCCTGGTGTTAAATACCACACAGTGAGTGCTTATATATAAGTTAATAGATATTAATTACTTTAAACAAGGTTTTTTCTACTTGATGTAATAATTTCAAACCTACAAATTCAGTATTTGTCAGGAGGCAATGAAGACCTGGTTCATGCCCATGAGTAAAATGTATTATAAAATGAAATCAAAATAGCTGTACATTGTTTATCTGTTTATGCGAAGGCAGAATTCATATTAAATCATTTGGTGAAAAAGTTTCAAAAATATAATCATTTGTGTACTTCACTAGCATTATCCTCTAATTACTCATTGCACAGTAAGAAAAGAATGCTTATTTTTAAACAACAAGGATGCAGTTAAAGAATTAATAGACGTATGTCATCTATGATGTGCAATGCCCATAAAACTTCAGTCACTTTTAAGAAAATTAATTTTGCATAATGAAGCACAATGAAAAAATTCCATAAAGTAATATAAACTTCAGAGTTCAAAAGTTTGTATTTTAACCAAGAAGGCAATTAATTCCTACGAGCATTTCTTGAGAATTACAGCTTCCTAAATACTTGGGAGACTCAAGTCTGTCTTGAAATGTTTTCTCCAGTCAACTAATATAAAATACCAAGACACAGCTGTTCTTTTTTCTGTATTTGGTGGATCTTTTTCAGCTATAATTTATTCGTGTTTAATATGTATCAGACTTTGTAGTAAGGCTTGTATGCATTATCTCATTTTTTCTTCCCCACAATGTTAAAAGGTAAATATTATTATCCATTATGCAAATGAGAATACATGTAATCGACAACAGATTAAATATAAATTATGGACACTTTTCTTTTCAAGTTACATCTTTAGGGTTTATTTATATGATTCATAGAGTTCTTAAGCCATACTTTTCCAAAGGCCTAATGCGTAGAGTTATTCCATTTTTCTACTTCACATACAGTAACACTTTGAGGGCCCTTTCATCTATTTATCTATAAAATAGGAGATGGGTTCATCTGCTGAAAGTGTTGTGGAAGAAAAATGGAGAACAGTTTAAGCAGTTCAAAATAGCTACTATTGAGAAAAGGAAAAAGGAGTTTACTCTGAAGTCCTAGAAAGATTAGAGTAGTCCAGGAGAGAGAGTGGGTCACAGAGACCATGACGGCACCCCTTTGAAGTTAAAGAAGTTGAATTACAGTGGTAGGATTTTGAGATTTTTAAGGCAGTCCTTAAAATCCTTTATTATCCCAGAGGAGCTCAATAGATGATATGGAATTATTTGAATAAGCAGTCCTGGGGAAAGATAATCTCCTGTCTGGAATGTGAATAAGATTCTAGAACAGGAGGTAGCCAGGGGCTGCCATATGAAGCAGGGTTAACATATTACATTGGATATAACTATATATCCATACATTGGATATAATTACATATAACATATAACATATTACATTGGATTTCACACCCTTGACTGAATTATCACCTACTTGTTAAGTGAATCATTGTTCAGAGCAGCTAACAGATCTTGAAGGGAATTTCATGGGTTCAGAAATGGGAGGCAAATCCCAGTGAAACAGACAAGAAACTACATCCATACACACTGGGGAGGCTTTCCAATTAACTTAAAGGGCTTCCTCCTAAATTGTTTCCTCTGCTTCTTTTTTGCATATGTTGAGAACACTTCTATCTTGCACCTTGTTTATAAAAAGCAAGCAAGTTTGAAGCAGCATATGAAGCTCTAAATGTATTCTAAGGACTTTCCCTGGCAACCATGCTGGATTTACTCACAATTCTCCCTTCTTTTCATGATTGATGACTAATTTCTTGATAGTACTACACTTTTAAAGTTTCCTTACCACCACAGGCACCCAGTGGTAATGCCTGTGACTTACAGAATATTATGAAATACAGTTAAACATGCCTCTTTTTTAAAAAGTTATATGACTAGTAAGTGGAAAAGAGCAAGACAAAAAACTGTACATACAATACAATTACAACTCAGATTCTTAAAAAGTGATTATATATAGAAAACATAAAGATCATCAAAATGTTAACTGTAATTATCTCCCAATAGTAGAAATACAGATATTTCCTTTCTTTTTTGTTCTTTTTCAGTTTCATCAATATTTTTATTAATTAGTATGTATTTTCATAATTAAAATTGAGCAATTTTAAATAAAGTAACCACAGAGTGACTTCTTCACACGTCAAAAGAAATATTGGTGTACTTGCATTAAAATCACATGAGGAAATCATCATTAGCCTTCAACAAAGAGAGATAGCATTCAAGTTCCCATGTTGCACAGAAAGTTCAAGGACAGTTAAAAGGTGAAGTGTATTTAAATTTCTTCCCAGAGACTAATTTAGTCTTACTAAATTTGGAATGGACAATTACTAATGAAATCAGAGTAAATTTTAAGCTTCTTATAAAAATAGTCTATTATTAAAATTCATCATGTTAGCAGAACCTTTATCTTTTCAGAATTAGAGTTAGAAATGAAAGATTCTAACATTAACCTACCATTTCAAGATATAAGGTATTAGCAACTAGTTAATATTTTTATTAGAAACGATATTTTTTAAAAAGATTCATTTAGTAGATCTAATTTATATTTTCATTATTTCTCTCTCCCTTTTCAGGTGGTATATGATGAAGTTACAGACCTCCAAGGACATGTCTTAATGCTAATTGTGAAGAGCAAAACCATATTTGTGGGAGCAATTAACATCCAACTTTGTAGTGTCCCACTCAATGAAGAAAAATGGTATCTACTAGGAAACAGTATAATTTGACCATTACAATGAACATATGCATTATTCATTAACTACTTGTATTTTTCCACTGCTGGGTCTCTCTATCACATGAGCAGGACATTTTTGTTGTCAAAGATAGATAGTGTAGTTTACTAAGGACACAAGAAAAAGAAAACAGAATCACTCTTCTATAGCTATTTATTCTCTGTCTGTGTTTCACTGTTTTTTTAGAATCCTTTTTCCTCAAATAGAACGCTGATCAATTGTGTAAAATTCAACATGTAAAAATAATAAAAGGACATTTAATTTAAATACATCTTTTAAATCAAATATATGTTCACATTTTAATTGTGTGCCTCCAGTTAAAAGCGATTCTTTTAATGTATTTTCTAAGAGGTACAGGCAAATAAATAAATCGTATCAATTAATTCAAGAACTAAGCATACCTGCAACACATTTTTTAAACTGAACTATATATATATGTATATATATATATATACATATATATACGTATATACATGTATATACGTGTATATATACACGTATACATACATACGTGTATATATATATATATATATATATATATATATATATATATATATAGAGAGAGAGAGAGAGAGAGAGAGAGAGAGAGAGAGAGAGAGGTTTGGTAAACTCCAGCAGAATGCTGTATTATTTTCTATCAGAAAAACAAAACATAAATGCCTCAAATTCTTAAATTTAATTATTGGAAGAAACTTGTTTGTAGTTTTTTACCCTCTTCACCTCCAAACAATTCAGCATCACTGGATTTCACCCATTCAGAGGCACGATCACATTTTAAACTTCACTGTCTCCTAACTCCAAGATCTCAAACTCTGAAACTCTCACCACTGATCAATCCTCTTCCCTTAGCACATCAAGTATTTTCCTTACTTCTGAACCTACCTTTATACTCATCAATCCTACAGGTTTCTACCTGCAAAGTAGGTACAATTCAAGGCATTATGCCACATTCTTTAAATTAATTAAATAGGATTTTTTTTAATTCCTCCCTTTTAAATTACTTTTAAAAAGATTTTAAATGCTTGCTTTATTCAATGTTTTAGTGTGTTTGAATTAAAAAAAATTAAGTTCTTCTATACAGTCATCTATATAACCATATAAACATGTTAAAGTCTGTACACTTATTAATCGAAAATATTTGAGTGCCTGGTATGGGCTGATGTGGTCCCATTTGAAATGATCATTCAAGTCAAGTAAGTCATTAATGCTGCTGGCAATAATTCTATGTTCCTAGTCCATTCACTTGCCCTTTCTGTGAGACAATGATTACACACCCTTCTTTCTGCTGAAATCCCAGCACATCCTCCCCTAATCCTCACTCTCAGCTGATGATTTTGTTTTCTACTTTACTAGAAATTGCAATCAGTCCAAAGAAAACCTCCATAGATTCCACTACCTCATCTACCCACCTAGCAAATTCTATGCTCCATCTTCCTACTTATTACCATAGAAAAATGACCTATGCTGCTACCCCAAAACCAATCTCTCATTACATTGAATCCCAGCTCCTCTCACCTACTCACAAAGATTACTGGAATTCTCTTCTATTGACAAGTATCATTTCTTTATTCTCTACTGGATAATTTTCTTCAGCATACAACCACAATGGTACACGATCTTACAACCATTATAAAAAAATTCTCATCATCCCACTTCCTCTCAAATACTGACAACTTGCCCTGCTTCTCTTTGAAGCGAAACTCTTCAACACAGTTGTCTCTCCTCTCTGTTTCCAGTTTCTCTTCTCATATTTTCTCTCAAACCCATTCCAAGGAGGTGTTTGCCCCCAGCAGTTCAATGAAACTATTTTTGTCAGGGTCCCTATTGACATCCAGGTAGCCAAATCCAAAGGCCAATTTTCAGCCCTAATCTGACTTAGTTATCAGCAGTATTTGACACGGTCAGTAAGTCTGTCTTCGTCAATACCTGGCTCTTCACCTGGCTTCCAGGATACTACACACACTTATGCATTCCTTCTGTAACATTGGCCCCTCTTTCTCAGTCTTCTTTGCAGAAGCACCCTCTTCTCCACAGCCCCCAATGTTGGAGTGTTCCAGGGCTCACTCCTTGTCCTCTTCTTCATCAATCTCCACTCCCTCATGATCTTATATAATCACATGACTTTAAGTATCACCTGCATGCTAATGAGTTCCAGCTTTATAACTTCAGCCCAGAATTCTTCCCAAGTGTTAGAGCTCCGTACCCAACTGCCTACTAAATATCCTCCTGAAATATCTAATATCTCAAACTCGTCATGTCCAAAACTATACTCCTAATCTTTTCCTCAAATCCTGTTTTAGACAGCAACAAACTTTGAAGTCATCCTTGATCTACTCCCTTCAGTATAATTCAATACATCAGCAATGCTCGTTGGCCCCACCTTCAAAATATATCCTAAATCCAACCACTATCCCTCCCTGTCGCTACCTCTCTGGTCCAAGGAACTCCTATCATCTTTGTCCTGGATTACCACAATTGCCTTCTTCTAAACAGTCTCCTTATTTCTGTGCTTACCCTGCCTCTCTCATAGTCTATTCTCAACATAGCAACTGGAATGATTATGTCATTCTTCTGCTCACAACTCTGCAGGAGCATCTAATCTCAGAGTAAAACACCAAACCTTTAAAAAAAAAAAAAACCTAAAAAGTCCTATGTGATCTGGCCTCCCATCAGCTATCTCTCTGATTTATCTTCCCATGCTCATAACACTCAAGTAACACAGACCTGCTTTCCATTCCCTGGGCACTCTAGGTATACTTCACTTCTGCAAACCTAATCAGACGGCCTCTTCTTTCAAAAACTATGGGCTTTTGTCCCATAGATCTACTGGCCTAACTCACCTCTTTCAAGTCTTGATCAAATGTTTCCATCTTCGTCAGGCCTATCCTGACAACTCTATATAATATTGTAACCTGCCCTGTCCCCAGATATATACCAGATCCTTCCCCCTCTGTTCTACGATTTTTTTTTCTTATACACTTAACAGGTTTGAACATTTTATACAATTTACTTGTTTGTTTGGATTTATTTAAGCTTTGTCTCTTTTCCACGAGAAAACAAAGACTACAGAGTTTAGTTCACTGACAGTATAGTCTTAGATCCAGGGAAGATCCTTGCCCTGGTGCCCTTACCAAGAGAATCCTGCCTCCTCTAATTGTGATTCTTAGCCACACCCAGAACCCTCATTCTAGACCAGGCCCCCAGAACTCCCTGCTTCAATAGCCTTGCAGTCCTCTTGTAAGAGTCCATTCATCTGAGGTCAAACTGCACCACCAGTTGTGAGTAATGCTTAGGTCCTAGGGGTGACCCAGGGGAGGCCTCTTACAGAGTATATGGATGCAGCCTGAATGTGCCAGCTGGAGTGTTCACAAATGAGCATGAGGCTACTCCCAATGCAGGAGGGAGCCTGGGGCAGAAAGAAAAGCAGGGCATACAGAGGGCTGCAGGACAGGAGCCAATCCTTCTCAGGCTACCATAGTCCAGCTGGATCTCCAAGAATTCTAAATTAAAACCTGTCCTTCTGACTGTTTGTAAAGGTGTATCTGTCACAACAGGAGCATAAAACCTATTGTATTTAACAACTTGTTAGCTTTATTTGTAAAATTAGGTAGATAGTATGTGGGTGTTATAGATTGAATCACATCCCCTCAAAATTTGTATGTTGAAGTTCTCACCCCAAGTAACCTCATAATTTGACCTTATTTGGAAATAGGGTCACTACAGATGTAATTAATTAAGCTGAAGTCATACTGGAATAGGGTGAGCCCTGAATTCATTATGACTCTTGTCCTTTTAAAAAGGGGAAATTTGAACACAGATTCTCAGGCAGGGAAAATACCATGTGAACATTGGGTAGAGATTGGGGTGACACAAGCCAAGGAACACCAAAGATTGGCAGCAAACTGCCCAAAGAGAGAGGCATGGGACAGTGTGTCCCTCACAGCCCTCTAAAGGAGCCACCCTTGCAACCATGTTATCTTGTACTTCTAGCCTACATAACTGTGAGGAAAAAAAAAAAATTCTGTTGTTTAAGTCACTCATTCTGTGGTACTTAGTTACAACAGCCTTAGCTAACTAATACACTGGGTCTTCTTTGTTTATTTGTTTTAACCCCACAAATATCTGGCTATTAGTTGATGCTCAATAAGTATTTGTGAATTAATGCCTAAACAAATGATTGAATGATACACCAGTGAATAAGAATAACAAGGTCCCTAATCTTAACTCTCATTCATATGTTTTAAAGCTTCTTTAGCCTTTTTATACCTGTATTTTATTTATTCCTTACAAGAAGTCTAACGAGATGGGAAAGCTGATGTCTTAAATGGAATGTGTTATATATGTATGTATGTATGTATGTATGTACTTGTGTGTGAGTGCGTAGAGAGAGAGAGAGAGAGACAGCAGAAGCATTTTTTTAAATTAGTTTCAGGTATACAAAGCAATGTAATAGTTAGACATTTACACCCCTCACAAAGTGATAACCTCACCAATCTCCTATCCCTCTGACATCGTATCTAGCCGTTACAATACCATTGACTATATTCCCTATGCTGTACTTTACATCCTGTGAGTATATATACATAAAATTATATATTACATATATAATTATATAAAATTATATTATATATATATACATATATATATATATATATATAATTATAGTTGACATTCAATACTATTCTACTTCAGCTTCAGGAGAAGTATTTTTAAGTTAAGTGGATGTGAGGGACCTGAAGCATTGGACAATTGGCTACGTCCACAATACCCCGCCATTCTTGTCTTGAAAATTCCTGAGAAACTTTCACAGAAAACTAAGACATCTCAAAAAATACAAGCTAAAAGAAACTAAGACCACAGATACAACATTATGACCCATATCATACAAGACTCACTGCCAGCAAATATGTTTTAATGTCAGGACTTGATCCCAAAAAAAAACATGTATTATTGAGGAGGTACCATTATCTACATATTATCTGTACCAAAAGTGAAGACTTGATAGCATATGGAATAAACTTTAGTGCCTAAAGCAATCACACAGCAATTTTAACCCTTATATTGTAACACAAGTGTCACATAGAAAGATATATTTTATTTCCTATTCCTAGTACAGGATCTTGTATGCTTTCAACACATTTTAGTTAAACTGATTAAACCTAATCGAAGCTTTTTCTTCAGAAAGAATGTTGGGGACAACATAGCATCCACACAGAAGTCAGTGAGCTAGCCAAGACACGCGGCTTATACTTTAGGCTTTGGTAAGCATTGCCATGTGGATTTATTAACCTTGGTAGTTTGTAATGCTATATATTGCACCAAATTACTGTTTTTTTCTCATTAAAGGGATATAGCATTAAACCTTAGGCATTAGTGAGTATAGGCCACATAAGATGTAGTCCCGGGAACAAAACAAATCATAAGGAACAACAAACCTTTTGCTTTTTAAGGACTGTGTGATAAAAGAACATTGGGTGCTTTCTTTAATGAATTTCTCAGCCAGATCTCAAACTAATAGGCCAGAAATTTGTACAGTGGCTAAGTTCAAAATGGGCACCAAACTCTAGTGAAGTTGTAGCTTAAAATTCTTAGCTCCAGACAGGTGTGTCTGCCTACTATATCAACTTCCCCAAATTGTGTTCCAGTGTGTGTGTGTGTGTGTGTGTGTGTGCGCATTTGTGTGTGTGTGTGTGTGTGCTTGCACGCTATTTTGAAGTGACTTTAGGGTGAGTACTGGAAGAGACAAGATCAAACTCGAATTCATGTGTTACATCCATTGACTGAAATTACCTCAACAATACAGTCTCAAGTAGGCTCTGCATTTGACAACTAAAGAAACTCTGATTATTATAGTTAAACCATGGCTGCTATCACAGAAAGGCAGATTTTATTAATATTTAAGCCAAAAGGAATAGAGAGTCTTTTTATAAAGAGAATATGCCTTCTTCCTAGGCTGAGGATGCAAAAAAAAAAAAAAAAAAAAAAAAAAACTGACTGAGATTATTAAATTCCCAAAAACAGAAAAAGCAACTTAGAAATCTGTGCCCATCAGACTGGCTCTGAGTTTTTTATTTACCCCTGGAATCACGAAGGAATTGGAGTAGTTTAAAAGGGACCTTATTCCTTACTATCAGAACAAGGTTAGTGGAAGAAGGAAAATAAAATAGAAGATATCAGACTGAGTAGTAATGAGAAAGACATTTCCCTAAAAGAAATACTGATACCTTAAAATACAGGCTGGGCAGATATGAAGGGGCAGTGGATGCTAAGAAGCAGCAGACAGAACTGCAGGGTTTCAAAGGTGATATACTTGATACGTACACAGAACATCCAATGGCAGAGTAGGTAAGGACTGTCTGCGTCCTTCCATGAACACATTAAAATTACAACTAAACGATAGAACAATCAACCTGAAGAACCATCAGAAGTCCAGCTGAACATAAGTTTTATAACTAAGGATATAAAAAAGAAGCTATGCCAAGATGTATAGGAACAGATATGAAACAGGTCCCAAACCTCCACAAGGCGGTTGAAAATCAGAAGTGATATCTCAGCCCTGGAGGCTCCCCGAAAAAGAGCGAGAGACTCTAGCCCTATACCAGGGTCCCTAGCTTTAAACCAGGGTCCCTAGCCCCAAACCAGGGTCCCTAGCCCCATACCAGGGTCCCTAGCCCCATACCAGGGTCCCTAGCCCCATACCAGGGTCCCTAGCCCCATACCAGGGTCCCTAGCCCCATACCAGGGTCCCTAGCCCCAAACCAGGGTCCCTAACCCTATACCAGGGTCCCTAGCCCCATACCAGGGTCCCTAGCCCCATACCAGGGTCCCTAGCCCCATACCAGGGTCCCTAGCCCCAAACCAGGGTCCCTAGCCCAGAGTACTGATGCTGGAAAGGGAGCCCCCACAACATTTGGCTGTAAAAAACAGTGGGGATTCTGACCATCCAGATGAGAAAGAAGGCAGCAGAAAACCCAGATGTTCTCTTAAATGGCCTGCATACAGACTCACTCACTTGCAGGCATTCACCTTGGGCTCCAGCAGAGAGATGGCATCTTGGGGGCTTTTGAAGGCATACAGGGAGCAGCCTGAAGTGTGTGGCTTTGGGACAGAAGCTGGAAGACCGTCACCATGTTCCCTGTTTCTGGTCTTTATCCGGTGCAGCTGGCAAGGGGCGCCATCTTTCTTGTGTTAAGCCCGCCCCCACAGGCCAAATCTGAATCTGATTGGTCTGGTGAGCTCCCTGTGACCCCGTCCCAGCCAACTGCCACAATGCTGAAGGTTGCAATTCAGTTTTTATTGGTTCAGAAAATACTGATACCCAAAAATAAATAAATCAGTCAAAAAGAGGAAACACCTGGGAAAGCAAATATCCTGGAGAGAGACCTAGGATGAGAAATTTTTAAACAGATCCTTCTTAAAGCAATAGAATTTTATAAGAACCACTGGAAAACCATTCCTGAAAAACTAGAACAGAGTGGCTAAGTGGTTATGAAAATCTAGTCAGATTTAAGAGGAAAATCCAAAAAGATACAGATAAAGGACTCAAAGAATTATTATGTTGAGCTTCAAAGGAACAGAATTATTTCCAAGGGGGTGCCCTGAGGAAACATATCTAGATAATTCATGGAACTGGTACTCTAAAAGAAAATTAAGCAAAGAGAAGACTAATTAAAGGGAATCATAAAAGATAATTACAGATTAGGACTTGGTTTGGATCAGATGTTGGTTTGATAGGAATATTATCTTTTAGTTAGGTGGAACTATCTTACTCAAGAGGATCAAGATTATCAAGACTTCTCTGAATAAGGAATGTGTAACAAACATGTAATTCACTGGCTTTATCTCTCTCAAGACAAAACTCTGAGAGTAGAAAGTTAGAAACACAAATGTCTGAAGAAAATAAAATTAAATAAATAAATAAACAAACAAATAAATAAATAAATAAATAAGGAATAATGTCTGAGCCAGAGTTCACAGAGAGCAAAGGGGAAAAAAAAGTAAAAAAGGAAGCCAGGTCCAAGAACCAATGTAATTCCTATGTGAGCTAGAGAAGAGACCACTGTAAAAAGCTAAATAAAAAGCTATATGCCCAGCTAAAATTGTCTGAAAAGAATATGGAAATAATAAGAGGAAAAAAAAATACCAAAGGTGTTTGGTATTTGTCTTCAGAAAATGGCTTTTACTGAATAAAATACTTTTCAAAATTTATGAAATTTAAAACTGAGAAGATAAAGTGATTTGAAGATCAGATGGCAAAAATATTAATCATCCCTAGATTTCTATTGTTCACAGACATCAACTGTAGCTTTATGTAAGGAATCTGCCTCCAGTGATACTCCAGCTGAATCAAATGTGGTGATGGGGGTGAAAACTACTCTCTAGGACACGGGAGTCAATTAGAAGAAGTCCCAATGACCAAGCCTGGGATAAGTTGGACAAGTAGTATTAAATTGTAACCTAAAGTGTAAAATAGTTATCCATGAGTCCATACAGATGTAAATAATTGGATAACTAAATAAATGCGGAAAGAGACAAATCTCCTATGCAGAATTCCAAATAATTTAGGTATATATTGGGCATTTAGAAGGTGGAACATAATACCCACTCTTTAGGTGTGAACTACATATAGTGACTTTCTTCCAAAGATTATGGTATGGAAAGTGCGGGGGCAAAACTTGACAAACACAGAGTTAATTAAGTAATGAAGGTCAATCTCAAAAGTGAAAAGTCATGTTGATAGTATGTACCTTTGGTAAGATTTGATGAGAATAGCACTTTACCTCTGAGGTCTTCCTTTCAAACACTCATAGCTCCAGTTTAACCATGAGAAAAACATCACTCAAATCCCCATTGACAGACCTTCTACCAATACTTAACTAGAACTTCCAGAAGCTGTTAAACTCATTAAAAAAAATAAAAACAGTATAAGAAACTGTCATAAGCAGAAAGAGCCTCAAGAGATAAGACTACTAAATGTAATGTGTATTCTAGATCCGATCCTGGAAGAGCAAAATGACATTAGATAAAAACTAAGAAAATCTGAGTAAAATATGGACTTTAGTTAAAAATAATGTAACAATATTGGTTCATTAATTGCAACAAATGTACCATACTAATATGAGATATTAATAATATTGGTGGAGAGTGACATCTGCCAAAATGGTGGTGTAAAGAACTCCAAAGGTCCATTCTTCCATTAAAAACAGCAAATAAACTGGCAAAAACTGTCAGAATCACTTTATTGTAACTATGGAAACTAATCAAATTTTACAGCAACAAAATTATGCTTAATCAAGAAAAAGCAGGTGAATTTTATTAACAGAGTTCTGTGGCATTTAACTTACCCTGAACTTATCCCCCAATTCCCAGCTTGGTGGCACCCATAATGGCAGTAGCCCACCTTCCTGGCATAGGTTCCTAATATGGGAGGAAGCTGAACAGCTGAACACCCCTCATTCTAAGAGAATTTTGGTTGTTTGTTTTGAACTGTCTGGTGTTCCATGAAGAACAGTTCAAAGGGCTTGTCTGTGTTTCACCTAACTCTGAAATCTCCCAGTGTTGAGGTGGTTAGCCAGGGAGCATTGGTTAAAAACAAGTTAAGGTCAAATGTATTAACCACTGTTGCTGGGGAGACGGGATAATAGTTGGGCAAACAACAGACTATTGAAAAGGCTAAGGAATGAGATGTTTTGGAGAAGAAGGGCATGGAAAAGCTTTCACATATTCCTAGGAATCGTGAGAACACACACATGTTCATAAGGCATGAACCAAGGCATGTGTTTTATGAACACACACATGTTCATAAAATACCTGACAAGGAACAAAGCTCTCATCTCTGGCTGACCTTCAGCTCTACGCAAGCAAGAAGTGAAGGCTCAAGCAGAGTTGCAAGCTTCCAGGCTGAGTGTTGAAGGCATTTCCCAAAACACACACAGAGGTCCACATACAAAGACTAGAAGATTTAGAAAAGAATTTTTATTTTTTTTTTGGTTGCAGGAGTTTAAGGGAATTTTTGTCAAATTACTTGTTGACCATCAAGCTAAAAGAACAGCGACTTCAGTGGCCATACATAACAAAGAACACAGACTTTTAAAACTTAGTTCAAAAATTTCACTAAACAAACAACTACTATAATAAAAAGTAGCAATAAACTCTAAGGAAAGTGACAATCTGATTTCTAAAGTTGTCACATTATAATATAAAAAATATCCAGTGTTTAACAAAAAATGTATAAGACATACAAATAAATAAGGAGGACCCCTACATAGGAATAAGGGAAATTAATATAAATTGTCCATGAGAAAGACCAGTCTTTGGACTTACTGGACAGAGACTTTTAGCAAACTATTTAAATATTCTCAAAGAGCTAATGAAAATCATATACAGAGAACTCAAGGAAACCATGAGAGTGATATCTCACCAAACAGAGAATATAAATAGAGAATAAAAAGAAAGATAGAACAAGACAAATGAGAAACAAAAACTCATAAACACAGACAATAGTTTAGTGGTTACCAGAGGGTAAGGGGGGTGGGGGGAGGGAGATGAGGGTAAGGGGGATCAAATATATGGTGATGGAAGGAGAACTAACTCTGGGTGGTGAACACACAATGGGATTTATAGATGATGTAATACAGAATTGTACACCTGAAATTATGTAATTTAATTAACAATTGTCACCTCAATAAATTTAAAAAAGAGAGAGAGAGAGAGAGATGTAAAGGAACCAAATAAAAATTCTGAATTTGAAAATTATGACAAATAAAAAATTCATGAAAGGAGTTCAACAGCAGACTTAAGCTGGCAGAAGAAACAATCCACACACTTGCAAATAAGTCAGTTGAGATTACTGAATCTGAGAAACAGGAAAAAAAGAAGAAAAATAAATGAATCCTAAGGGACCTGTGGGATACCATCAAACATACAACTAACCATATGCATATTAAGAGTCACAGGGAGGGTGGGTAGAGGGACTGAGACAAGAAGGATATTTGAAGAAATAACCAAAAACTTCCCAAATTTAATGAAATATATGAATCTATGCATCCAAAACGTCCAACAAACTCCAAGTAAGATAAGATAAACTAAAGAGATTTACACCGAGGCACATTATAATCAAATTGTTGAAAGCTAAAGACAAAGAGAGAATCTTGAAAACAGCAAGAGAGGAGCAACTCTTTGTGTACAAGGATCTTCCATAAGACTATTAGTTGATTCCTTATCATAAATCATAGAGGCCAAAAGGTAGCAGGCTAGGATATTTAAAGTGCTAAAAGAAAAAAAAAATCAAACAAGAATTCTATATCTATTAAAATGTCCTTCAAAAATTAAGGGGAAATTAAAACTAACTCAGAAAAAGAAAAACAGAGAGCTCATTATCAGTAGACCTACCCTACAAGAAATGCTAAGGGGGGGGGGGTCTTTCAGGCTGAAATGAAAAGACATTGTTATGGTCTTTAGCAACACTAAGTACTGTATTTTAGAAATATAATTGAAGTGAACTAACTACACTAGAGGCTAGAGTTTTGCTTTAAAAAAAACATGTTAAGACATTTTTGCCTTTGCTGGAGTTCCTTTCTTAACCAACCTTTGTTCACCAGTTTTTATAGAAAGGGGAAAAATACTAACATTTGTTGAAGAACTAATATGCATAAAGCACTCTACCCACACTATAGGATTTATTCTTCAGAAAACTCTGCAAAATAAACTATGGTATCATTTTTAAAAGAAAATGAAATCTCAAAAAGGTTAAGAAATGTCTTTGAACCCAGCAATCAAATCCAGTTCTGACTTGACTTGGGAGGCCACGCAACTTCTACCACACCATTCTGCCATAAGATGAGGGACGCAGATCATGGCTCTACCAGATTTTTTTCTTAGTGAACAAAATAGGATGGAGAGTGGGGTAAAGGGCTGGGGAAAACTTTGAATCCTGAAGAGGAACAGAAGCAGTGGGAAGATTTTTACCCGAGGTCTACCTTCAGGAGACAATACCCTAAATATAATCAGATTTTTGATGTAGTCAAAATAAATATCCAGTTACCATCTCTTACTGACAAGTGTGTTTAAAGAATCTCTCTTTCTCAGCCTCAACCTATATTATCAGAAACTCTCCCCAACCCCTGCCTCCACCTCCTTATTATCCTAACCTCTTATGTCTCTCAGGGACAAATGGATAGTGGAATTTGTGAGGAAAAGAAGTCCAGCTGTACCCTCAATAATGTCCTTTATGTAATATCACATTAAAGATGTTATTTCTTAAGAAGAAACTCCAGTTTGTAAAAAATAGATTTATATTCACCAGAAGTTCCCTACTGACAATACTTTTCTTGAAGAGATGAAGAGTTTAGTACATCTTTGTAAGTTTATCAGTTTACTAATCTCCTACTAAGGTGATCAAAGAAAGAAAGGAAAACGTTGATCATCTATTGGAAACGAGGTGGAACCCAAGCTACAAAAATGCAGCATCAAAATTCTTCAGATGAGACAAGAACTGAGAGCAGCACTCACATAGGTACCCACCATCTATCAGCACTGAAGCACCAAGGCTGCAGCCCTACAGTCCCTTGCCTTCTCCAAAGAGACTATGCCTGCTGCACAGTCATCTTCTGGCACACTGAAGATAGGACAAACATTCTGGGGAAGTTCACAGATCTTATCTCCATTCTGCAAGGTGCTGCTCACCTCACACCAAGTCACCAACAGCCCACATGAAGGCCATGTATTACTCTCTGTGTAGAAGTGCTCAAACACCATATTTACACTTACTGCCCAGGGATGTGCCTGCTGACACACATATCAGGCCGACCCTGCTCTGATGCATATCTGCCCACTCATCAGAATTCGCTAGTGCAGAGAGAGCTCACCTAGCCAATTATAAATATGAGCAGAAACCAAAAAAATCAGTTGATATGTGACAAAAATAATAAGAGAAAAGGAAAGAAGCTCTAAGTGGGTTTATCAGAGTAACTTCAGGGTTATCAGAGTAACTTCCTCCATTGAAAAAAAACTAAAGCAAAAAAAATGATAATAATAATAATAGTGACAATAGCTAATTTGTATAAGGGATTCAAGTTTCAAATGCTGTTCCAAATTCATTACGTATTTTATAATTTAATCTTTATAAGAATGGTTATTCTATCAAAATGGTGGCATGAGGTGAGCATCTGTAAAGCTCCCCTCGAATTTACAACTAATCGAACAACAATAACTCCACAAAGGACTCCCTGCACAGCACACAGTCAAGACGAAGAGGACCACTAATGAATTCACCTAAAGGTGGGCAAATCGCATGAGAGGGGGAGGAGGGAAGGGAGAAGTGTGGAGACGGAGCCGCGCCAGCACAGGACGCAGACCTAGCTAAGTACTCCGAGCTCGCTGCATCCTGGAACTACCGCAGCTGCGGGAGAGGGAAGAACTCGGACTGCTAGGATTCCGCATATGGCCCACAGGGCTGAGGGGGCAGCATATAACATGGCTGAACCCAACACTCACGGCAGAGAATTCGGAGCAAAGACTGAGGGAAGAAGACTGAAAACGGCGGTTTAAGCCCTCACTGCCTAGCAGAGAACGGAAGACTTAGGCACTGAGACTAGCCGCCCTTTCCCTTCCCTCCCAGAGCTCTCCCCACCCCCACCTTCCAAGTGCTAGAAATGGAACAGTAGCAGTGTCAGATCAAAAGAACAGAATATTTGCTGTTCTGCGAAGTGTGGACCGCAGAAAAAGATTCGCAGAGAACTACTTCTGCAAAGGGAAGGGAGCTGTAGAAGCAGGACCCGCTGCGGTGGTGGTCACCACCATTGCTCTGGGCCACCTCTCACAACTCACCTCGCCCCTGGCCCCACCTATCTGGGCGGATCCCTGCAGGAGTAAACAGAACTGCTGAAACATATGGGCTCTGAATCAGGTGCAGAACGAGCTTTGGAACTTCAGTAGCTCTCCACATACCCACACGGACACTGCACCCTGTGACCCAGGCAAACTATTAACAGAGGAGAAGCCCGTCTCCCAGGGAATCTGCCCATTGTGTGAGAAGCTGGAATAGTGCAGAGAAAACATAGCACTACTGTGTGAGAGAGAAAAGAAAGGCTGCAGTCAGAGAGAAAATAAAACATTCTACCAACAAGTACCGGAAAACAAAAGAAATACCTCTTCCTATCAACCTGTTGCAGAAACCACTCCTGTAGATGTCTAGGAAGAGCAATAATAAATCAGTAATTGTCATGAATAACCAAGGCAACAAGACAACTCAGAAAGAAAGTGAAAAGATTCTAGAAAAGGAACTTAAAGATATGGAAATATGTGACTTAAATGACAGAGAATTCAAGATTGCAGTTCTGAAGAAACTCAACGAGATGCAAGAAAACACAGAAAGGCGGTTTAATGAACTCAGAAACACAATCAAAGAACAACATGAGCATTTTACAAAAGAGATTGAAATTTTAAAAAAGAACCAAATAGAATTTCTGGAGATTAAGAATTCAGTAGAAGAAATTAAGAACCTTAGGTAGTAGAATTGACCAGATGGAGGAAAGAATCAGTGACATTGAAGACAGAAACCTGGAAATTACACAGATGGAAGAAGAAAGAGACTTGAGACTTAAAAGAAATGAAAAAACTCTACAAGAACTTTCTGACTCCATCAGAAAGAGCAATATAAGAATAATGGGCATACCAGAAGGAGAAGAAAGAGAGAAGGGAACAGAGAATATATTCAAACAAATTGTTGATGGGAACTTCCCAAACTTGTGGACCAAAAATCTAGGAAGCAAAGAGAACACTTAATTACCTCAATCTCAACAGGCCTTCTCCAAGGCACATTGTATTGAAGATGTCTAAAATCACGGACAAAGAAAGAATCCTCAAGGCAGCCATGGAAAAGAAGACGCTAACCTACAAAGGAAAGCCCATTATTATCATCATATTTTTCAGCAGAAACTCTACAAACCAGGAGGAAGTGGAACCAAATATTCAAACTATTAGAAGAGAGAAATTATGAGCCAAGAATAATATAACCAGCAAAGATATCCTTTAGATATGAAGGAGGAATAAAGCCCTTTCCAGACAAACAGACGCTGAGGGAATTTTCTAATACATGACCCGCACTACAAGAAATACTAAAGGAGGCTATTCGACCACCATCAACAGGGACAATTTGTGGCAACCAAAACAAAAAAGGAGAGAATAAAGGTCTGAACCGGAATATGAAAATGGAAAAAACAAGCGTGCTGAAGAAAATGGAATACTCTAAATATCAAACTTTCTTTTACATAATCTTAAGGGTAACCACTCAAAAAAAATCCAGAACTGAAATATATACTGTAATAAAAGAAGAAACAGAGGGAAACATCATAGAATACCACCACACAGAAATAATAGACAACAACAAAAAGGCAAAGAAACAATGGAGACATGGCCTTACCAGAAAACTAAAGATAGAATGACAGGAAATCCTCACATATCAATAATCACCCTAAATGTAAATGGGCTGATGTCACCAATAAAAAGGCACAGAGTAGCAGATTGGATCAAAACACTAAACCCAACCATATGCTGTCTCCAAGAGACACATCTCAGCTACAAGGACAAGCATAGACTCAAAGTGAAGGGTGGAAATTGACATTCCAAGCAAATGGTACCCAGAGAAAATCAGGTGTAGCCATAACGATATCAGATGAAACAGACTTCAGGATGAAAAAGATAACAAGAGACAAAGATGGACATTTCATAATGGTAAAGGGGACTATACAACAAGAAGATATAACAGTCATCAATATTTATGCCCCCAATCAGGGAGCACTGAAATATACCAAGCAACTACTAACAGAATTAAAGGGAGAAATTGACCAAAACACAATTATACTAGGGGATTTAAATACATCATTGACAGCTATGGATAGATCATCCAAACAGAAAGTAACTAACGAAATAGCAGCCCTAAATGACACATTAGATGAAATGGATATAATTGACATATATAGAGCACTTCATCCTAAAACATCAGACTACATTCTTTTCTAGTATACATGGAACATTCTCAAGTATAGACCATATATTGGGGCATAAAAGCAGCCTCAGCAATTTTAAGAAGATTGAAATCATACCAAGCATATTCTCTGATCACAAGGCTTTAAAATTGGATATCAATACCAAAAAGAAAGCAGGAAAAAGCACAAATACATGAAGATTAAACAACATACTTTTAAAGAACGACTGGGTCAAAGAAGAAATTAGAGGAGAGCTCAAAAGATACATAGAAACAAATGACAATGAAAATACATCCTACCAAAATTTTTGGGATGCCGCGAAAGCAGTTTTAAGAGGGAAATTTATATCATTACAGGCCTATCTCAAGAAACAAGAAAAATCCCAAATAAATAACTTCATGTTACACTTTAAATAACTAGCAAAAGAAGAACAAGTGAAACCCAAAGTCAGCAGAAGATAGGAAATAACAAAAATCAGAGCAGAACTAAATGAAATAAAGAACAAAAGGACAACAGAAAAAATTAATGTGACAAAGAGCTGGTTCTTTGAAAAGATTAACAAAATTGACAAACCCTTGGCTAGACTCACTAAGATAAAAAGAGAGAAGACACTAATTAACAAAATCAGAAATGAAAAAGGGGAAGTTATCACGGATACCACAGAAATACAAAGGATCATCCAAGAATACTATGAAGGATTATATGCCATCAAATTCAATAACCTAGAAGAAATGGTCAAGTTTTTAGAAACATATAGCCTTCCAAGGCTGAACCATGAAGAATTGGAAAATCTAAACAGACCGATCACCAGTAACGAAATTGAATCAGTCATCCAAAACCTTCCCAAAAGCAAAAGTCTGAGACCAGATGGCTTCGCTAGTGAATTCTACCAAACCCTCAAACAGGATCTAATACCAATCCTTCTCAAACTCTTCCAAAAAATTGAAGAAGAAACAGTACTCCCTAACTCATTTTATGAGGCCAACATTACCCTGATACCAAAATCTGTTAAGTACAACACAAAAAAAGAAAACTACAGATTAATATCTCTGATGAATACAGATGCAAAAATCATAAACAAAATTCTAGCAAATTGAATACAACAATGCATTAAAAAGATTATTCATCACAACCAAGTGGGGATCATCCCCGGGGCACAAGGATGGTTCAACATCCGCAAATCCATCAATGTGATACATCACATAAACAAAATAAAGGACAAAAATCATGATTATACCAATTGATGCAGAAAAAGCATTTGACAAGATACAACATCCATTTATGATTAAAACACTTAATAAAATAGGTATAGAAGGAAAATACCTTAACATAATAAAGGCCATATATGACAAGCCCTCAGCTAATCTCATAATTAATGGTGAAAAACTGAAGCCCTTTGCTCTACGTTCAAGAACACGACAGCGCTGTCCCCTATCACCTCTGCTTTTCAACATAGTGTTGGAAGTCCTTGCCAGAGCAATCAGGCAAGAGAAAGAAATAAAAGGCATCCAAATTGGGAATGAAGAAGTTAAATTATCACTCTTTGCAGATGACACGATGCTATATATAGAAAACCCTAAAGACTCCACCAAAAAGCTATTAGAAACAATTAACGAATACAGTAAAGTTGCTGGCTACAAAATCAACGTACAAAAGTCCATTGCATTCCTATATACTAACAATGAAATCTCAGAAAAAGAAATACAAAAAACAATTCCTTTTGCAATTGCAGCAAAAAGAATAAAATACCTAGAAGTAAACTTAACCAAGGATGTGAAGGACCTATATGCTGAAAACTATAAGACATTTTTGAAAGACATTGAAGAAGACACAAAGAAATGGAAAGACATTCCGTGCTCATGGATTGGAAGAATCAACATAGTTAAAATGACCATATTACCCAAAGCCATATACAGATTTAATGCAATCTCCATCAAAATCCCATTGGCATTTTTTTAAAGAAATAGAACAAAAAATCATCAGATTTGTTTGGAACCACAAAAGACCTCAAATAGCCAAAACAATCTTAAGAAAAAAGAACAATACTGGAGGTATCGCACTCCCTGACTTTAGCTTGTACTACAGGGCTACAATAATCAAAACAGCATGGTATTGGCAGAAAAACAGACACATAGACCAATGAAATAGAAATGAGAACCCAGAAATAAAACCACATAAATATGGACAGATAATTTTTGACAAAGAAGCTAAAAACATACAATGGAGGAAAGACAGCCTCTTCAATAAATGGTGCTGGCAGAATTGGATAGCCACGTGCAAAAGAATGAAACTGGACTGTATCTGTCACTGTGTACCAAAATTAATTCAAAATGGATCAAAGACTTAAGCATAAGACCTGACACAATAAACTGCATAGAAGAAAACATAGGTACTACACTTATGGACCTTGGGTTCACAGAGCATTTTATGAATTTGACTCCAAAGGCAATGGAAGTAAAAGCTAAAATAAAAGAATTGGGACTATATGAAACTTAAAACCTTCTGCACAGCAAAAGAAACCACTGACAAAATAAAGAGGCAACCAACTGAATGGGAGAAGATTTTTGCAAACAGTGCCTCTGATAAGGGTCTAATATCCAAAATATACAAGGAACTCATGAAATTCAACGACAGAAAAAACAAACAACCCAATTGAAAAATGGGCAGAGGACCTGAAGAGACATTTCTCCAAAGAGGACATACAAATGGCAAATAGACATATATTTCATATGCTCAACATCACTAATCAGAGAAATGTAAATAAAAACTCACCCCAGTCAGAATGGCTATCATCAACAAGACAAATAGTAACAAGTGTTGGAGAGGCTGTGGGGAAAAAGGAACCCTCATACACTGTTGGTGGGAATGCAGACTTGTGCAGCCGCTATGGAAGGCAGTGTGGAGGTTCCTCAAAAAATTACAAATAGAATTACCATATGACCCAGCAATCCCTTTCCTGGGTATCTACCCAAAGAATTTGAAATCATTTATACATAAAGAGACGTGTGCTCCAATGTTCATTGCAGCTTTGTTTATGGTGGCCAAGACATGGAAACAACCAAAATGTCATTTGATAGATGAATGGATAAAGAAGTTGTGCTATATATACACAATGGAATACTATTCGGCGGTAAGAAAAGATGATATAGGAACATTTGTGACAACATGGATGGATCTTGAGAGTATGATGCTAAGCAAAATGAGTCAGACAGAAAAAGCAGAGAACTGTATGGTTTCACTGATATGTGGTATATAAACCAAAAACAACAAAAGAACAAGACAAACAAATGAGAAACAAGAACTCATAGACACAGACAATAGTTTAGTGGTTACCAGAGGGAAAGGAGGGTGGGGCGTGGGAGATGAGGGTAAGGGGGATCAAATATATGGTGATGGAAGGAGAACTGATTCTGGGTGGTGAACACACAATGAGATTTATAGATGATGTAATACAGAATTGTACACCTGAAATCTATGTAATTTTACTAACAATTGTCACCCAAATAAAATTTTTTAAAAAAGGAATGGTTATTCTCTTAATGTCCCTGATGTGAAAACTTTTAAAAAATTGAGTATTTTGCCCAAGGTCCCACATCTAGTAGGCAGCAGAGGATATGAGCCTGAGAAATCAAGTGCCAGAATCTATCCTCTTAACCACTAGGCTATATTTTCTTTTTCTCTTTCAACTATACTTAGGCTTTTTTTTTTTGCATCTTTATTATGTGACAGGCTTAGTAGTAAGCATTTTACATACATTGTTTCAGTTAATCTTTACAATCAATCTGTTTGATAGAAATAATTACCCCAATTTTTAAACTCATTCTCAGTGAGATTCTAGAAGATATTGTCTTAATTCAGGCTGCAATAACAAAATACCACGGACTGGGTGGCCTAAACAACATACACTTTTTTTTTAGTTCTGGAGGCTAGGAAGTCCAAGATCAAGGTGCCAGCAGATTTAATTTCTGGTGAGAGCTCTCCTCCTGTCTGAAAGATGGCCACCTTCTCATTGCATCCTCACGTGGCAGAGAGAAGGCGCTCTACTGTCTGTTTTTCCTCAAAGAGCATCATGGGGGTTCCATCTTCACGACCTCATCTAAACTGAATTCTCTCTCAAAGGCCCACCTCCTAATGCAGTCACATTGGGGTTAGGACTTCAACATGTGAATTTTGGGGGTATACAAACATTCCATAACAGATATAAAATCATAAAATAAAAATATGCTACCTTGAAACCAGATCAGTATAAAAATACTTTTAGGAAATAAATTTTTCAAAAGAGTTATTCTGTTTCTGATTGCTACATTTTTCCACAATCACAAAAATTATACACACAAACACACACACATCAACATCAGAATAGACACTGCCAAAAAATCAGATTATTGTTGTAGACATTCCAGTTCTCTGTGTTACAGAGAACAGGAGGTGAACTTAAATAAATATCTTCTTCTCACTTTTAAAGAGGATTAAATAAGCAATGAGAAGTTAACTTCTTTAATCTTTAGTGTCTTCATCTGCAAATTCTCCTGGGTTTGCTATGATGGTTATTAAACTAGTTAGTGCATATAATGCACTTAGCACAATGTTTGAAATATCATTAGTACTTAACACATGACTTTACTACTACTACTACTACTACTACTACTACTACTACTACTATTATTATTATTATTATTATTATTATTGTTACTCATGGCAAACACATGTCTCCTGATGTCCATTTTAGTTTTCTTTTCACATTATGACTCTGAACCATTTTAAGTATACTTTTCTAACCAATAACCAGAATCACTAGTATCTACATTGCCAGTCTTTCAAATGAGCTCCTTACTTGATCAAATCAGTTAGGAAGCTTTCATTTGGGAAAATCACTTAAGAAAAACACAGTTTATAGTTGTATTTATTATGAGGATGAAACTAAATAATGTATGTGATAGCATTTTGTAAACTTCTAAGGGACATACAAATAAGATACGATATTTTTTATAGGATCAAATCCATAGTAGAGTGAGAGGGTGGGGAAGAAATAGACACATATCAGCAAAATAGGGTGTGATCATGGTATATGTGGATAATAACGGATGGTGTGTGAGTCAGCCTAACAGAGAAAGCCTGAAACTGAGAAGCTTACAGGGTAGGCACCAGCCCCAGGTGGCTAATTAAATTAATTAAAATGAAACACAGCTAAAAACTCAGTTCCTCAGTGGCACTAGCCCCATGACAAGTACACACAAGCCACATCACAAGTGATAAATAATCACATGGAGCTACTGGCTACCCTATTGGAGAGAGAAGATACAGAATAATTTCACTGTTGCAGACAATTTTATGCACTGCTCTAAAGAAATGATGAAGGAAAGAGGAGATTTGAGATTACTTTCAAAATTGAAAAAGAATTAAAAGAGATTATTTTATTTCATGGTTGATCATGATTTATAGCTTTATAGTTTTTAACATTTCTTGGGTTTGCAGAATTAGCATATGTTACTTCAGAAAACTGGTTTGTGTTACTGTTTTTTAATGAGAAAATACAGGTGTCTCCTCATTTTAACTTAATTCTCAGAACCTCTATTGCTTACTGTCTCTTCTGTAAGAATCATGTACGAACCACCCCCAAGCTCAATCCTCATGGTTCATCTAGCCAAAATTTTTTCCTGAGTTAAGATAAGAATTAGGCTTTTGATTGTTTCTTTACTTTACTCATTTGTTATGTGCTAGCTACATCATTTCTCAATAAATCATTTAATGTGGTATCTCTGATTATGTAAGTTTCAATATAGAATTTGGAATTAAAGTCTAACAACTTGAAAAAGAGAAAACTAGTACAAATCTTGAGTAAAAAAACCACATAAAAGTAAATTTGTACCATTTAATATACTTTTAACATTCTGTATGCTGGAGGCTGATTTCTGTTTCCACTACTCATCACACTCGTAGGAATATAAAAGAAAATCAGAACACCTGTTTTCATCCTTTGACATTTTTTTTCTGACTGTTTCTTATTGATCAAATACAAGAAAGGAAGCAAGTCACACTGAGGAACATTACCACTCAAAGGTGACTTCGTTGGGAGGAATAGATATCCTGAACTCATTCTCTTCCCTCCCTTCAGTTTCTTGGTGGGCTTCCTCTCAGGCCTTTGCATTTCTAAAAAGTTCCCAGATTTTGTTGTTGCTACTGGCCAAGGACCTCTTAGAGAACAATACATTTGAATAACCTGAAAAGCTTCTAAAAATCATAATACCGAAGTAGGCCACACCAAATTCATCAGAATTTTACAAACATTTTTTGTAAATGTTCTGGATGATTTCAGGGTGTAGATAAGTTTGAAAACCACTGTTCTAGACTAAGAACAAAAATAATTGTTTGGGTATTCTAAATAGATATATCTGAAAATTCCAAGCACAAATCTTTTGTTTTGGTTGGATATCTATAATTAACTTCAGAATAAAATACGTAATACTGGGGGTGCCAAAAAAATGTATACACGTGACTTGTATTCATCTTTTGTTATCGGTATATATTGAGTATTACAATTTTAATACAGTGTTTTTTTCCTTTCTTAAAATGTGTGTACATTTTTTGGCAACCTCCGTATATATGTATGAGCATGTGTGTTTCTGTATGTGGTGTGCTTGAGTGGGTATAAATTAGTTTTAATCAATCTTCCAAAGAGGTTAGCTAATATTTTTAAACTCTAATAAGAAATCCATATTCTAGAAGTGGCTACTATAAGGGTTATACAAATTCCTGCCTGTACCTACACGAGAGTATGTCAGTTAACATAAGGGATATTAGAAATAATTTTCATTGATTAAATGATTGTTCAGGCTATGGGTGTTGGCCATAAATATTGTGCAAGCAACTCCATAAAAGTTTCTAGCAAGCCCAGAAGCCCAGAGTCTAAAATAGCACTCTTATGCATAGCACCCCACTCAATCTCATATCCCTCAATTTAGGGAGGCTTATATCACCAAATCTGATTAGGTGCTGGCTCACCCTGCTGTTAGACTGCACATGTCATGTCTGAATCAAGTGAAAACTTTTCATGTACCATTGATGCAAGTCATTGGTCAGAATGCCAGAAAGAATGCCGAGTTGAGACGGGGCTATTTTTTTAGGGTTTGTATTTTTTTCAACTTGAACAACTTCATGTGTTCAAGCATGATTACAGGGTGGTTTTGTTTTTTTCTTAATCCATCGTGGTCACAGAGGGGCCTTGTCTGGTATTGATGCTCTGTGAAACTGTTTATGTTCAACAGGAGAACACCATGAGGCTAACTATGAGCATCAGACCAGCTCCTAGCAACACCAAGACCTCCCTGATCATGCAGTCAGTTCTATCACTTTTATCAATTGTATAGAAACATAAACCAAGGAACATGACCGAATCCAGGAGATCATGCTAGCTTCCCTGAGGAACTGACTTTAAACTGAGAGTTTAAAAGTTAAAAGGTCTTCTGTTGCCTTAGCCCAGTGATTTATTTACCCTTTCTTCTGTTTTCTTCCACTCATCAACACTATTTTTTCCTGCACGTGAATCATGCAGAGAAAACACAAATTAAAGCTGGCTTATTACACCATTCCAAACTTTCTCCAGTATAAGAACATTCCCTGACTGCAGAGTTTCTATAGGTAGTATCTGTTAAAGGTTCTTGTGAGAAAATAATAACAATGATGACGATGATGACACCTGTTTAATTTCAAGGGTAAAGTAAATGGTAAATAATGCGCCCAAAAACAGAACCAGAGATGTTTAAAGACATCCCAGATTATTAGACAGAAAATAAAATAACCTAATGTTTCCTCTCAAAATTGCGTTTCTAATTTAAAATGGAATGTTAAAAAAATGAAAGAATTGGTCTTTAAAATTAGTGAACTGAGTTTTATTGATACCTGAACAAAAGGTGAGAAAAGGAAATATATCCTTTATTCCCCTTATTCAAATCTTGTTGGTATAAATGAGAAAAAAAGAATGAAAAAGTTTATCCTGCACCAGAATTAATGAACTCTCCTGCAAAACTCCTCTGAAAAAGTCTTTAAATCTCATCGAACTCCAGATATTCAAAAGATTTTAGGAGGTTAGAGAAAGTTAAACACCCCACCTACAATTAGGCTGAACAAGAGATGATGTAAATAAGACCCTCCCATAGTCTGACAAAATGGAAGCACCCCTCTGAGAACTGGCTATGAATCTCTACGGAGAAGAGTGCACCCTAATCTTAGACGCAGAGAGCCCATGAGGTAGAATCTGAATGATTATGCGCTGAGTAATATGGGACATTTGTCACTACTTATAGCTTGAATATTTTATTTCCCAGTGGCATTTTTATTTTGAATATTTAGTTCCGAGGGTCAACTATGATAATAGTAAAACATGCTAGATGAGTTATTTTGTACTTTTCTGGTTATCAAGAGCTAATGCATTAGTGTACATCTCAAATAGTCATTTTTTTATATTTTAGTTATAAGTTCAGATTTAATATCCATGAATACCTATGAGGAGGTATTCACCTCACTACCATACAACAATGTGGTACAATTAGTATTAATAAGCTTGGTTTTTGAAGAATGGTTAATAAGGAACTACATTCTTCCCTACATGACATTTAGTAAAGCAAAGTCCTGTTGATGGTGAGAAGCTAAGCATATGAAACAGCACAGAAATCTTATCTCTAATCAAGAGACAATCTTCAAATTACATTTAGTACAGATTCAGAAATGTTGCAAATCCATTCAGAGATCTAAGCATGTAAATCCACACAGTAGATCTTTTTTATAGATATGGAGTCTGAATACAGTTTGAATACAAATCAATTTCATATGCACTCATAAAAATGTCTGTATAATTACAGGGTACCAAATCCAGTGCACAGTATTTAAGAACTAGCAAGAGAATGTAGGGGCTATCTAGGATATAAAAGGGGCTATCTAGGATATAAAAGGACCCAAAATGCCTGGAAATCTAATTCCTTCCCACTACAATAAGCAATAATGGGTGCCGAAAAGTTGAGACACTCTTAGATTTCACATTTCTTTTATACTGCCAAAGATTTGCCAACATACAAGTATCCTATACAATCAGACATATTTTAAAAGGTTGTTAAGTTCTATTAATTAAAAGTGATACAAGCCAGCTGAAAGAGCAGCCTCAGCAGCAGAGAGGCAGCAGAAACTGACTGACAAGAATGCCACAGTGAGTCAGGAAACTCTGAAATTTCTCTTTTCTTTTTTTGCCATTGCTCTATGTTGCATATTTACAAGTGAATTCGCTCAATATTTCTATTTTTGTAAATAGTCATTTTGCTCTGTGTTTAAAAAAAAGGAAAAAAGTAGACAAAATTTATCTTGGCTGTTTTATTGCAATGTATACCTAACAATATGTCAGGTACTATTGGTTGCTATCTGACATACCAAACATAAACAAACAGTGCAGCAGGCTCAAGACTCTGCCCAACTTTGGAAAACAGAGGAACATGACGGTAACCTGCAAAGGGAATCGTATCTAATTAGAACAGTCAAACTAAATTAACCATCAATAGTCTTACAGTGCTACTGAGAAAGAACATACTTTATTAAGCATACGTTGAAAACTATGACTGTATAGTTCTATTTATCTTTTATATTAATTTTCCACAAAACTGAAATATTTAAGTTTCTATTCTGACTTCCTACTGAGTCACTGAGCAGACAGCTCACGCTTTTCCTCCCTCATAGTGCAGCATCTCCAAAATTTGCCACCACCCATCTGCTTCAGATTCTGTTTCCTGGGTCTGTCTCAGGGAGTGTTAGAAATGGAAACATACTGAGACGAGGTAATTATGAGTACAGTGTAAATCACCCTGCAAGGTAACTGTAACATAAATGCAGCCTTGAAAAGAGTCAAGAAAGAATAGTCTTGGTTCTCCTCACGTGGGAAGAATGACTCACTGGCTCTCCCTCCTCTTTCATTCCCATCCTTCATTTCTTTATGATAGTTATAACTATTCTTAAATAAAACAAAAAAGCTATGATCCAAGAGATGTTCATACATGCTGAGATTGTCAAATTAGTCTTCCTAGAGATCCCACACCCCAATCTCACATTCTGTATTTCTATAATTCCATCGAAACAAAACATGTGTCAATACATAAAATGTCCTTTACATCTGGCTGTCATGGATAGATGTATTTGTTATATCAAAGCATGTCTCCGGTAAACTCAACTTATATTTAAATGTCAGCACAATCATTTTACTTTTAGGAGTATTACCTTTGCTCATGCATAGAACTGGTAAAGTATATTGCCCAAGAAATTCATTTCCAGTTATTTTACTTTCATTTTCCACAACAAATCGTATCAATGCCAATTCTGGCACCTGAATAATAAATGTGAATGTTTCATTCCATCTTGGACTAAAAGCTGAAACATAAAGAAACAGATAGTATCAAAGAATCATAGACACTATTTCTAAGGAAAAATGAGTAATACCTGTTCTCCAAAATTTTTCTTTTCAGTACTTTAATAATAATAGCTTGTGTTTTAGAGCACTTCAATTTTTAATACACCCACTGAGAAAACAATAATGACAATAACAATATTTATTGGGTGTTTCCTATTGCTGGGTAGTATCCTAAGAACTTGAAGTAGATAATCTCATTTAATCCTCACAACAACCATAAGAAGGTTATTACTATCCACATTTATAGATGAAAAAACTGAGCCAGAAAGCTGCCACATAACTTCTTAAGAGCTTTACATACACATCCATTAAGTAGTGGGACAAGAATTCAAATAAATGGAGTCTAATTTCAGAGAAGAAACGTCTAATCGGTATGCAATATGACTGCTGTGTTTAGGCATTTCATTAACAAAGAACTTGAGACATAAAGAAGTAACATCATTTTTTTTATACCATGTCCTATTATGAGCAGAGCTCCATGGATAGACGATGGCCTGAAAACTAGATAATAAGTGCTCTAAAGCCAGCTCTTGACCTTTCTTTTAACTAAGTACTTGTTTTTAAAGTCCAAAGTTGATGAGTAAAGCAGGTCTCTAGCAAAATAGATCATCCTAACAACAAGTAATCCAAATTGTGTCACAGTGTAATGCAAACCTTCCAATATTTAAGCATAATTTAATTAATGGAATCCAGAAATTCACATCCAGATCAAATATAATGTACTTAATAAAGACTTGAAGGTTCACAGAGAAACAATACACATTGGTTTTCACGGACAAAGGAAATGCTATGCATGTTGTGTCAATAGCTTTTGCTCTTTTTTTTTTTTTTTCAAATTTTGTTCTTTGAGTTACATTTCCAGAAACACAGAAAAATTTGTGGCTAATTATACTTTAATCTATGTTTTCTGTGGTGTGTCTGCGTTCACATATGAACATTTACTGGACAGTAATCCAGGATTCAGATCCACAAATACATAAAACTAATTTGAACCATGCTGTAATAATGACGGTATTACCTTGCCCTAAGAAGAGAAATAATTCCATGGAGTACAGGGGTAGGTTTAAGAGTCAATTCTTCACAGACACTGCAAAATATCTGCATAAAATTCTTATACTGATCTATTCTACCTACTTCTTCCAACACCACTTTACTATACACTCTTTACTACAAATGCTTTCTCTCTCTCTCTCTCTCTCTCTCTCTCTCTCTCTCTCTCTCTCTCTCTCTCTCTCACACACACACACACACTCATATATATTATGAGAAAGTCCTTTTAGTTGTCAAAAAAAGTAAAATAGAATACCAAATTTTATAGTCAGAAATATAATTTCCTTAGCATAATCAAAAATAATGATTTTTACACCTTATCCAAATGTGATCTTTTTCCTCCCAGACTCTCATGTCTTTCATTGCCATTACCCTAGAAGCTAAGCTGTCTTAGGATCCCTTTTTTCCAGCTATCTAAACTTTTACTCTTGCTAGTCTTCCTCACATACATCCTCCATTCATTTTCTTGTATCACAATTCCTTCTTACTACCCTGATTTCCATATCCTCTAACAGTGAAATTATATCCTATTTTCTATTTTGTATTTCTCATTTCCCTCTCATACACTTTTTATCTAATCTGCAGCAAGTCTCCTATATCTCAATTCTATTAGTGTTATAGCCCTGATTAAAAATGTTTAATTTTATTCATTTTCTATAGAAAAGAAAGTTCCTAACGCTTTATCATGGCTTTCACGATTATCCATGACCATCCCCAATATAACTTTCTTATTTTATCTCACACTAATCTTTCTTAAGTAACCTGTATTTCACTCACTTGACTTTATTTTTCCCTAGCATGTTTGAATTTTGTCTTCTCCATGTTTTAGCACTCATATTACACGTTTTGCCTTAAATGCTTTTATCCCCAATCTTTGTAAAAAAAAAAAAATTCTATTCATTCCTCTAGAACTATCTCCAAATTCACTCTTTCCACTACAATTCTCTTTATCGTAATAGGTTTACTTATATCTTATCTCCCATACTGAACTGTAAACTATCTACAATAGTGTTAGTTGGGACATACATAATAATACATCTAATAAACCAAGATTTTAAGCTTCTTGATACTTAGCATCAGGTTTTTAATGATGGGCTCAGTAATGCTGGATGAACCAAACTGAATTTCTGCAGGGATATTCCCATAAAACCCAGGGAATATCGTAGTATTATACAGGATGCACTGAATAGGTAAATGTTCTGTGCATTTAGCCATGAAGATTCAAGTAAGAGGATAGAGAGAACAAGAGATCGATTACTAAAAGCTTCCTGATATTAACAGTCACCATTCACAGATATTGTCATTGTAATGTGCCTTCAGCTCTAAGGGGTATCAACTAAGGCAGTAAGTCATCACCAATATCCTTTCCCATGGATTACATAGAAGGAAGTAGCAAAACTTTCCAAATCTTTTTTCCCATGCGGTTTGCACTAGCGCCATGCCAGAGAAGTGTTGGGGCGGGGACGGGGGCAAGAAGCTGGTGAGCATTAAAAAGGATTATCAGCCAAGAAGAAAAACACTAATAAAACTTCACCTGCTTCTCTGTCAATGCCATTTAGCCTGGAGCATATTTCTAGACTCTGAAATGGAGTCCAATATACTTTGGGAATATCCAGTCAAAGAACATTCTAGACTCAAGGATCAGTTCCAAGGTCTTCTCCAAGGTGATCCTGACCAAGGGTTAATCCTAGGAATCTATACTTTTGTAATTCCCTTACTGATTTAAACCTCTGAGAAGAAATGGCAATGTCAGTACTATATTACATAAAATATCATGGGATTCTAGAATACTGAAAATCTTACCAAAGTCATTTCTTCCACTCTTGTATTTCCCTTCTGGCAAAAATGACTGAATTGTGAATCCAAACATTGTATGAGTAGGTTTCTGTGGCATCCTTAGCATGAGTCAGAAGCCACAGAACTTCATGTAAAATAATGCAAGTAGTGAAGTAAAAATGTATAACATGCTGTATCAGAATAATCATAAATTCTTTCTTTTACACAGAAGCTAGAAGCTAAGTAGATTTTCAGCCATCAAATGTCTCTCTTAATTCAGTGATATTGGGGATAACAGAAAAATGAGGAAAAAGTGAAAAAAAGTAGTAATGTTTCAGGTCAGATAAATTTTTGTATCTGTAAACTGAAAATACATCTAAACAATGCATTAAATCATTATTAAATTGTTTTTGCTGCATAACACTTTTGTCATCTTGAACATAATGCAAAATATTTGCTTCATGAATAATAAATATGTATCAAAACTCTATCAATATATAATTTTTAAGCTTTCCAACAAGAAGTTTAATAGAAGTTCAATGAAATATATTAGGAACTCACCATTTCTTTTAATTACACGAGTCTGCTGTTTCACTTGATCGTTCGGAACACCAAAAATTTGTATCATCACTAATGTGTCAGCTTTGTTAGATGACGAAAGATTACTGGGAGGCAACTGGATACCACTGATGAGCTGTGCAAAAATATTTGAATACAAGAATTTCACAGAACATCAACCTGCATCACTACTTAATTTCACAATAAAATATGTATTCCAAAAAAATGATAGATTATAAGTCAGTTACCCTAAAAAACTTGAAAGTGGAAAATAATGTAAAGCTTAAAATTTAACTCTTTTATCCTCAAGTATCAATAGATGAATACCAAGAACATGTCTAAATTATTCAATTTTACTGATATGTGATTATAGTATAAATCATATTGTACAAAGTTTATGGTTCAACATGTGTTTTTATTTTACAAGTATTTGTTATGATTGTTAAAAAGTATTGCTTAAGGGCATTGCTATGATCACCTTATACTGTAACTCAGGCTGAGTTACACAGTTCATGGTAACATGAACTATGTTCAAATTTGTATTGTATATATATATATACAGCAAAAAATATAAGAAACAATATGAATATTACTTCTGAAATGTAAGAGAAAGTATCACATAAATTCCTAGATAGTATTTGTTAGTATAATTTATATGTTTAGATAATTTATCACAAAATTTTACAGTATCCATTTTTGCTTATATTATCAAAAGTAACCTGAGTCAGACAAAATCAATTATTTCATATGCATATTGGGTACTGGGTATCAGAAAAATGCTTAACAAAGTAATTAATAATAATTTTACTTAGCCTTTTGTTAGTCAAGCTAATTGTTGAAGCAAAGATTTGTTTCATTTTAAAGAAAAAAGCTCGAACAAAAATCAATATTTGAAGTGCACTAATTTATAAAATGTACGATGTAAAAATTGAGGCATGATTTCAATTTCTGAAGATTGTAATAAAGAGGAACAAATAAAAAATTAAGTTTGAAAAGAAAAAGAAGGAAGAGAAAAGAAAAAAAAACAAGAATGTGTCAATATATAATTTTTTCCTTTTCTACAGCCACACATCATGGCATTAGCTAGAAACTAGAGTGACTGTGCAAATATTTAACAACTAGCATGAAATGGGCATTGATCAATCAACAGAATTAGATATTAGGGTAATTAGAAAGAACATTGGTCATAAATAACTAATACACCAATACCAAAGCCCACTAGCTGAATATCAGCTCCACAGATAACAGATCTTTACCAATAAGGAAAAGGTTCTCCTTTAGTGCCCCTCATGACAGAAAGAAAAATAAAAAGTCTAAATAAATAAATAATAATAAATGAATGTGAGAACTGAAAAATAATTTAGAGATTATTGTTCAAATAATTTGTACACTCTGGTTCACAAAACCCTCAAGGAACAAATGCAGAGGATGGATGTCAAACAGAAAACCCTCAGCTGTCAACAAGAGTAGGTCTACTTTCATCTGTTGTCCTTATGCATGAGATTGGGAGCTTAAAAAATGGTTTCATAGTTTTCATAAGCTTGAAAATAACTGACATAATTCAAAACTCTTAGTTTGCAGATGACAACAAGTAAACCAAAAATGTTGAATGGTGTCATCAAGGGCATAAGAAAGATACAAAACTAAGTTTTTTGAATTCCAAGTCATGCCCTCCACAATTTGTGCAAATCATCATATAATCACAAAGCTCCCTAGTATGATCAAAGCAAGAAGGAAAGACCCACATAGCTATGTAGCAACTTTCTGGGAAAATCATTAATCCGGTCTATTTCACACCATGCCACTTACACCCCTACATGAGATTCCCCCACAATATAAACAGATGGCATTTGTAAACATGTGTGCATACTAGCTATCTTCCATTTTCACTTTCTCAGTGAGCTTGTATGTTCTCTTTAACATTTTCAACCTGAAAAAGAAACCATCCATTCAATTAACCAACATGTATTGAGCATACACTTCGTGTCAGGCCCTCTGGATAAGGATCAAACAAAACACAGTCCTTATCCTTAAAAGATCCTTAGACAAATGGGAGAGAATGACAAGAATTACAAGTAAATAGACAATGACAATGCAGTGTGATAAGTGCCATAGTACATGCATAGGGTGGTCTGGAAAAAACAGAAGAAAATTATAAAATGAAGCATAACTAAGCATAGGAATAAGCTTCCAACAAGAAGTGACACTTAAGTCTTGAAAAATGAGTCAGAACACAATAGCCAGTGAAAGATGGAAGAATAGTCCAAAGAAAACAGCATATGCAATACATGGAGTTGTCATCATAGACAGAAAAGGCTTTCCTATGGTTACTGACTTAGGTGAAAGGCTGGAAGTAGTGAGAGATGGGGCTAGAGAAATAAGCCAAGGCCCGGCTAAGAAAGCAAGCAGAAGACACAAATAAGTATTAAATAGGTATAAGTTTAGAACTATAGCAAAATCTCTCTGGTAAACATGTGAAAGATGAATCAGGTGGACTGACACAGGTTATCTGAAAACCCCTTAGGAAGCTAAAGGAATAGATGTGATGACAGGTAACAAACTCCTAAAAAAGGACAACAGCAAATGACATCAAACCTAGGGAATAGATAAGAATGGCATTTAGGAGTAGTATGATGCACAGAATTTTGAGATTGACTGAACATGGGAAGTGAAGGAGATGGGGAAGTGAAGAATGGCTCCCAATTTTCTATCCTGAGTTGGGGATATGAATTCGACTCAATTCATTGAGATTTAAATAAAATAGAAGTATATTTGACTAGGAAGGGATGTTCAGGCTTTAATATTTTTAGTTTGGTGGAACAGTGATTAGTTTGGTGGAATGGCTGAGTAGGCTATTAAAAATATGTTTTTATACTCCCAAAATGAGGCCAGATTAAAGATTTGAGCTTTGTTGGTGGTTGAAACCATGCACATGTATAAAAGGACACAAGGAGATAATTTCGTTCTAGATGAGGATTAAGAAAAAGTCTTAGGCAACATATTAATACATATTTTAGTGAAGGTAGAGAAAGAGGAGCTAACAAATGAAAGTGAGAAAGAATTGCTTAGGAGGTAGGGGGGAAAAGGAGAAAGAAAAGCCCCAGAAGCACAGCAAGATTTGTGTGGAGTAGGAAGGCATCTTAAAAGGTGGTTGATTCATTGCTTCTTCTCATTAGAACTACCACTAGTTTTTAATTGATTTGGGGCTGTATCCAGTTCTGTAGACAATTTCTACCTATTGTCTACATGCTCCTCTTTTAGAGTCACAAAATCCCTAACAATCAGGAAAAATGTCAGTTACATACTTCACTGACACTATTTCCTATGGTGGCCAGAATCATTTTTGTCCCATTCATTCTTTCCTGTACTCTCTTCCTGCATTAATCTTTGGAAAACAGATCTTAAACTTCTTCCCATTCTCAACTGAGACAAAACAAAATGGCTAGGGCCTGAAGTGGATAAATGTGGTGCCCCCAAATCCACTGTGACTTTTAAGACAGTAGAGGAAGGAGCTAAGATGTGAAGAGTTGTGGGAGAAGTGCAGTCTAAAGGTTGTAGAATTTCCTGCCCTCTGACAGCCAGGTGACAGGAGCAGGAGGGCTCTCATTGGTCAGTATAGCCAGCAGAACTACACTCAGTCATATAACATGAGACACAATAAAACTGACCAGGAACGGCAATATAAGTACCAAAAATTCCAGAATAAAATCTGAGATAGTTCATGTGATTCTAGTAGCAGCCAGTTAAATAGAGAGAAATCCAGAGACCAAACTCACCCAATTTATTTGCAAACAACAGGTGCAGATACAATCTAAACTAGAATTGCTTATAATTAAGTGGAGAGAAAAAGCTAAGGATTTTCAAAAGATGGGGTGACATTTAAACAAAGGAAACAAAAATGGCACTTAGGTTATAGAAGAAAGTTTTAGAAATGTATTTATGGGAAACAATACATTTTAGACAACTACTTTTGCTATGAAATTATACAAGGTATGGATGTAATAAAACAAAAGATGAGAGATGGAATAACAAGATAGTTGGGGGAAGGATGCTGGGTATAAATAAAAAGGAAGTTATATGAGGTAAATAAAAATTGGGGGAGGAACTAATAAGACAGGTGAAAAATTCATATCTACATTAGAATCAGCAAAGAGTAAAATCAAATGAGAGGAAACAAGAAAATGATAGAATTGACACAAACTAGTAAACATGAAGGGAAGACACTCAAAGAAACTATATGAATACTTTTGGTTTCTAAGTAATCAAGGAATATTCAGAGACATAAGGGGGGCGGGGGAAGTCCTGAACTACAAAAGTCTAATTATGGAGATTAATGAAAATCAAATAGTTCCTAGAATTTCCTGGTAAAACTCCTTAAAGTTATGGAAGAAAAAAGCAGTATACCCACAAAGTAATTGGTGGGCTGAACTCAGACTCCTCTATCTCCTAATATTAAATGCCTAAAGACGATGGGATAATATAAATAAACTTTGGAGAGGAGAAGGCTTTAGCCTCAATGTTCCTATTCACAGGCTGGTAGTCATTCATTCAAAGTCAACAGAAGGAGATTTTTGGAATATGGAAGTATGCTAAAACACCACTCACCTATAATATCCACAAAGACCAGAGTAAACTTAAAAGGTATTAAAGGAAATCAATGGAACTCAAACTGTGAATGTATACTATCTAGCTTTTATAATAACCAAATAAGAAAAAAAAGTTAATTATTCTTACCCTTATCATAAGTGTAACTGGATTATTGTTTTCTAGTACTTCATTTAGATTAAACTGTGTTTCACTCTCTCTTAGAAATTGTGGTTTCAAAATATATCCAGAACTACCATTATCCAAAAACTTCCCATTTTGAAGATCCATAGGCAGACCAGGGGTCTGGAAGTTTAAGGCCACTGTGAGAAAAAAGGATTTTGATATTGTCAGGAAATAGAGGATATGGCTACAGAAACAATTAGTAGATTCACGGAAACCTAATCATGGGTTAGAATTCTTCAGACATGTTAAGAGCAAGCTTCATCAGCCAATAATTCATGATGGAGAAGCAGTTCCTCTTGCCATGTCTATGTTAACATATGAAGGTGAGTTTCAAAATTTAATCTATAAATTATTTTCTAGCTTCGAGTCAAAGAATGAAAATGGCATACATTAGAGATTATATAATAGTAATGTACATATCAGATAGCATCCAGGAAATATGAGAATAAAGAAAATCGATACATTAAATGCTGGAAGGGAAGAGCAACTATACCATAAACTTTCAGGTACAAAATCAACTGAGGAAAAAATGAGAAAGAGGCAGAGCAACAATGTTGTTAAAATATAGAAATACCTTTATATAAGCTGGTGAATAACCACTGTATGCATTGCCCAACACCCCCACCACCACCATCCTAACCCTGCTCTTCCCCTCCTTGCAAACCTACAGGCCTTGCCACAACGCAGTAGCAGAAGGATTAACACCTGGCACTTTCTGACTGGTTAATGCCAGTGCTTTGAACCAGGGAGCTATGCGATCTCATTCATTTTTCAACTGTAAATGCAGAAATTGTTGTAAAGTATAAAAGGTAAAGAGATCACTTAATTTAATTTAATTTGTCCTTAGCAAATCTTTTAGGCAACGGACTTGATCTTCACTCTCCTCTTACATCTGTTTTGGTTTCCTTTTTTTCCTTTCCTACACTTCCCATGCTAACTGTTGATGAATTTAACTTCCATTCCCCCAACTCTGATCTAGATTTACCTTCCACAGCACCGTTAGGAATAACTTCAACTCTTGAAAATAATGATTATTATTGCCTGACCACAAAACACTCAGGGCCAAAAAAAAAAAGACATTTTCATAAGAAGCTCTTTTCAAGAATCTTCCTTTAATTTAAAAAATTCATTTTATCTTATTTCTGCAAAAAGCTAAATATCCTATATAACATACCCATTTGACAACCTACATTCCAAAATTCTTGCGGATTAAAATTAGAAGAGTCTGTTCTTGTTGCTTTGGGATATATTCTGGTAATGAACTTCAGGGTATGAAAAACAAATTCATGGGCTGAAAAAAATTATGAAAACAATATGAAAGATTTCAAATAAATTAAATAAATGATTTTGTTTACACAGACACACACACACACTAGGTCTGACAATTAAGTTCAAGAGCTTGTTGCAACGATGTTGCTTTTTTTTATATTAGAGGGATTATTTATTTTGAATTTGTACCAACTAGACAAACAGTTAACCAAGTTTACTATTTGGAAGTGCTGAAAAGGCTGTGTGAAAAAGTTAGATGACCTGAATTTTTTGCCAACAATTCACGGCTCTTGCATCACAACAATGCACCAGCTCACAGGGCATTGTCTGTGAGGGAGTTTTTAGCCAGTAAACAAATAACTGTATTGGAATACCCTCCCTACTCACCTGATCTGGTCCCCAATGGCTTCTTTCTTTACCCAAAGATAAAGGAAATATTGAAAGGAAGACATTTTGATGACATTCAGGACATCAAGTGTAATACGATGATAGCTCTGATGGCCATTCCAGAAAAAGAGTTCCAAAATTGCTTTGAAGGGTGGATTAGGCTCTGGCATCAGTACTTCCCAAGGGGAGTACTTCAAAGGTGACCTTAGTGACATTCACGAATGAGGTATGTAACATTTGTTCTAAGATGAGTTCCAGAACTTAATTGTCCAACCTCGTATATTATATAATTCTACAATAAATAATGTCAGCAATTTTTATATGTATTGTCTTGGCAAAAATATTTGAAATTCATGGAAAACTTGAGAAGTTAATAATAATTTATTATACAATTTTATAGTAATCATTCACTTGAGATAAAAATGATTAGATAACATATTTCTTTTTTTTATATCGAAATTAATTTCACTTTGACATAAGGATATACAAAATTCCAAAATAAGATGCATCCCTTTTTTTAAAACAAAGGTAATATCTTTCCACATTTTGCCTTTTCTTTGGTTTTCACATTAGGACAGAATCACATGTAAGTCATATAAAGCCATATGATGACATACAAATTAATCTGGTTGAATATTTAATATATTCTCAAGGTTGAAAGGGACCTTAAAGTTATGCAATTAAGCTCCTAACACTAATGACCACAACATCTTACCCCCAAATTCATTCAATCTCTGTTTGCAATCTTCCATTGAAAGACAACTTGCTACCTCCCAATACTTCTGATTATTTCAAAAGCTTTTCTTACTGAAATAAGTTCTATACTTGTAGTGTACAGACACACACATACACACACTTCTACTTGAGTATCTATATACAGATGGTGCCAAAAAAAGTGTACACATTTTAAGAAAGGATAAAACAGTATTAAAATTGTAATACTCCAAGAAAGTATGGATCTATTCAATTAGTTAATAGTTTTGGAGATTCAAAAGAGGAAACATAATAAGTATATCAAGGAATAAATATATAAATCTGATAATCTCAAAAAAAATTGTAATACTCAATATACACTAATAACAAAAGATGAATACAAGTCATGTGTATACATTTTTTTGGCACCCCAGTATATTCTTTGTTTCTACTAATATATATTTTTACAAGGTTCTATTGTCAAATATTCTATTTAAATCACTTGAGATGCAAAACTAATTTACATCCTTTACCACTGAACACTCCTTCAAATTTCTGAACACAAATTTTATGTTTCTCCAAGGTTTTTACTCTTTCACTAGGCAGATCGTGTTCTCACAACCATTCCTGCTAATATGGCGACCAGTCATGGGAGAAATGATTAATGCCTATGGCCCCACTACATTTGCTAGTCAAACTAGAACAAAATCATTGCCACTCTCATCCTGAATACTATTCTTTAGGAAGCATTATCAAATAAAAAAAAATAGTTATTGAAATTAAAATTAATTACAGTTATCTTCATCAGCACTCATTTTTAGAAGTTATACACTCCTTGAAAGTATATTTTAAAGTTACTTATGTATAAATAAACATTGCGTGTCCTAGTATCACAATCCCTTACCCAATCCTAAACTAGATGGTTTTATCTTTTAGTAAAACATGTACTCTTCTGGGTCGTAATTTTTCTCATCTTCAAAATGATAACTATGAATGGTCACTAAGGATCCTTAACATGATATGATATTGTTACTTCTGATATTAACCTATAGGAATTAAACATTCTATGTCATTACAAATGAAATTCATGTTCATTTTAGATAAATGAGAAAATCAAATTTAAAAAAATAATAAAACCACATATAATCTCTTTACTCAATAAATCATCACTGGTAACCTCTTGGTATATATATTTCCATTGTTCTATTATACGTATTAACTTATTTTTAACTGAATCATATTGCTTTTATAAACTTTCCCATTTTTACTTGCTAAAATAACATGAAAACCATTCAATTTCAATAACAGTCACTTACCACATTATTTTTTAATGACTGAAAAATGTTATATTATGAAATGTTCTGTTTCTGATTTTTCATTATTATAAATTGAATGATTTTTATGTTTTTAATAATGATGAATATCCTTGCAGTACACGTTGGCCCACATCATTAATTATTTACTATTGATTTTGGGTCCAAGAAAAACGCTCTATACTCTTTCTAAAGAGATGGGGATGATACACTTTATAACTCTACTCAGAATTACCCAGTCCCTTTTCAGAGTTTGAGCAACTGTCTAATATAATAAGACTGAAAGAATTATTACTAATTTGCTGTGCCCCAAAATTCCATCCCTCTGAACAACAAAAAAACATCCAATAGTTTGAAAGGACAGACACTAATAAAGTAGGTCATTCAAATTCAAACCCTGTTGATAAGACTTCACAGTAAGAAATATGTGTTATATCATGACCCAACATACAATATACACACACAATTATAAATCATAAATGAAAAAATACTTATTCTTAGTACATATAACACACTCTTTTCCATTCTTCTATTCCATTCCATTCCATTCTATTCCATTCCATTTCACTTATTTTAACTGTGGTCCAGACCTACTGAATTGATTTTTGGTCATAACGTGCAGTTTTAAAAAGGCCTTAAAATATCCAGGGTCTGTCTATGAGGCAGTTTAAGGAGATCAGCTAACATGTACCTCAACACCGTTGGGTACCAGTGACCAGCCTAATGAGGTTAACCATCAGATATATCAGAATCCACATTTCCAAACAGCCAACAGTTTTTCTCAAGTCAGTTGCAGACGCTGATTTTCTTGTCATGGTGTTTCTATACAAGAGGTGTTTCTATACAATCTTCTTTCTCAGAAGATTCTGGAGAGTCACTTGACTGTTGGGTTATTTACCCATCCCTTTTTTAAGTGAAGGATATTCCCCGCCATGTAACTCTGAGAAAAGGTAGGGTCTGCTTCCCATTCTCTTTCCCTGGCTTTCGTGCATCTTGGGCTTTACCAAACAGAGTAACTCACCTCAGATTTAGAATCAGAAGGCAGGCAAAAGAAGATGCAGAGATGCATGTAATTCGACTGGTGTGCAGTGGCAGTACACACTGTACAGCTATCTGGCAGTCTGGCCTGGGTGCCATTTCTTCCTTTTGCTTCACCTTAGACATACAGCCTCGAGGTCTATTTAACTCTACCTCTTAGATGCGTGCTGAGTCCACAACATTCACCCTATTCACTCTCACTCCCTAAGCTTTCATCATTTCTTCCCTACAGGTAGTCTCACCCATATAGTGCTATCAGAGGCATCTTTCAGAAACACACAGGGGATCAGGTAACTCCTGAGATTTCACTCTTCTCCTGCTGACCTTTGATCTCAGGATAAAGTTCAGGTTACTTGCAATTTGACCCTGCCTTCCTCTGCAGCCTGGTCACTCTCTGCTCACCCATATAAACTACTCCCCACAGCCCCACCTACCAATGTATCCACACTACACATTCTCAGTCAAAATTTCATGATTTAAATAAGTTGATTATTGGTTAAATTCTGTGAAAGAAAATTTACTGTGACCTGAGGCATTTAACCCTTTTTTAAAATTAAGGTAAGTATATTGAAATTTTATGAGAATGTGTTTTTTATATTTTTGACCAATCTTGACACCTTAGCAGTGACTATAACTTGTTTAAACACTTCATCTGTTTGAATCATAAGAATTTACCTGCCAACTTTGAAAGTTTTCGAGCTTGTGACTCCCCAATAGAATTACTTTCATTAAATTGTTGATAGAGTCTTGAATAGTGAAAGCTTCTGAACTTTTCAGCTTTAGTATAAATGACGAGATCAGATAAGGCCAGAGCCAATTTTACCTTCGTGGTGTAAAAATAAAACACAACGATTTCACATTTTTGCACTAATCATTTGAAAAATTTTCTTTTCAACAAAGAAAATATGCTTTCACATCAATAATTTTAGTCTTTTCATACAATTATCTCCTTAACAACTATCTAGAATGGGTCTATGTGCTTTTCTTTTATGATGATAGTATTTAATCATCATAAAAGTACTTAATATGAAACAGCCCAAACCTAAAAATCCCAATTGATGTAATAAGTATTGAGGATGACAATTATCATTTCCTTTTTCCCAAAGACCTCAGTTTGTTCTTATTAATTTTATAAATTTAGGAATTTTAATCATGAGTAAGTCATATTTCCAGTATGATCTAACATTCTGAAGTAACTTCTGTTGTATAATGTACATTGGCCCTTTTACGGCCCAGCATCCATATCCTTTACACTTCTGTTATTTCCTTCCCAAGTTTTGTTTTGGGAAAATATTTCTTGCTCATGCTCAATCTATGTGCTTAAGTATCGATAATGTGGATCAGACCTGGCTAATCAAAGCTTTTCATTCCCCTAGCAACAGTAATTGGTTCAGTAATGTGTATATAACGGGTCACAGCCAACGTACGAGAAGAATTTGCTGGGATCAGTTGAAAGATAGATAGGCCTTCCATTGGCGTTGAGCCTGAAAGCAGACAAAGCTAAAGCTTTGCAAAGTCTTGCACCAATACTGAGAAAGTGAGGCTAAAATTGGAGGAAGAAATAAAATTCTGTGGACTTTGTTTGACACACTATACCAAGTCATTCCTGAAATTAGAATCCCTTTCCCTAAACTTTTCATTTATGTGCACCAATTAAGTGGGCCAAAAAATTAATTAATTTGACTTAAACCACATGAATTTGTTTTGTGTCGCTTACAACCTGATATACCTCTTACGTCACGCTAATTTGTATACTTATAACACTATGTATCATAAACAGTGATTTTCTTGTCTCTGACAGTATGACCTCCTTGAAAACAGAGACATGTTGTTTATCTCTCTATCTTTTGTACACTGCACAATGCATGGTACATGAAAACACATAATGTTTCTCAACTATAGAGAAAAATTTAAAAACAACTAACACAGGAAAAGTGATAACTTTTAAAAATTATTTTCCACTGCTAATTCCCGCCCCCAAATTTAAATGATAAAGTTTCTATAGGGAGGAAAAAGATTTTTTCCCTCCAAATTTTTTTTAATCCTCCATCAATAAGAAAATAAGACAACTTTTCAATCATGTGTAAGATGTTCCCAAAGCATCTTCTCACCTTCTTTTTCCTGAAAAGTGGTAATGCAATTCTACTTCTTGACTCTACTTTCTTCCTTGAATTGTCTTTTAAAATAACCAAAGTTTCCAGTTCTTTAACTTTCTCCTCTTCCTCATCTTGATCTGTCTCTTCACATTCTTCATATTCATGTACCAGACCATGCTTATCAGAATTTTTCCTTTCACGGGTCTCTGCTAATGTTCCTATTTTCTTGTTTCTAACTAGTATTTTGAATTTTAATGCCTATAGAAACAATTTGAAAGAGAGACACAGTTACACATTTACAGGTAAGTTTGCATTTGTAATAGTCATTGAAAAATCTTTCATCATATTCTCACATACCTCACAGCAGTAAGATATGTAAGCATTTCATCTTTTCCATACCTCTATAAATGCCCTAACAGCCACCAGTGATATTATGGTATTGACCAAAATGCATCAAAAAATAAGACCGTTATGAGTGGGACTTACTGTAGCTCCATTTCTTTTACTACATTCCACAAATACTATTATTTGAAATATTTTGAAAAATACACATTTATATATAAACATATATATGTATATATACACACATATATATGATCATATATAGTTAAAATATTTGCTATGTTGCAGAAATTAGAATGCTACAACTTCTGGTAGTAAATGCTTCAGGTGATCACTCTTTTATCCAACAATAAAAAATATTAAAAGAGATCAGGTATGTAAATATACCTATTGTAGTGTCTGGCATCTAGCATAAACAAAATTTAAAGATTTGTAAACGTTCTTCACATTTCAACTGTATTGCACACTGGCATCACCAACTTAATATTTCCCATCCATCAAAACTAGGAGCATGGCATCAGAGCCACTCAATCTAAATCCAAAGCCTTCTGGTTTTCATCTTTTACTTAGTTATTCCTGCCCTTTTAAAATATTCATTAAATAACAAATATACTTATTAAGTGTCTGCTATGTTATACATAAAGCTACTGAAATCTGGACTATGAAGTAAAGTTTTTTTCTTCAAGAAGCTTCGATTATCCCTTCCCTTCATCATCCTTAGGTACCCACTCAAACGACTCCATCCTTTTGGGCCTTCTCTCTTTTACCATGGCCCTTATATTACTCTTCAATACAGATTTTACCAAAGTGCCCTCTGCAACTACACTTATCAAAAGTATCACCTGAGGTGCATGTTAAAGGAACAGATTCTTGGGATCTACTTCAAAATGAGAGAATCAGAATCTTGAGTCTTGGGACTGGAATTATGCCTCTTTAACAAGTCTCCAAGCAATTCTTTTGTACACTGAAGACTGAGTACAGTATGAGAAAATGAATTTATCTCTAATTCCTCATTTACTCATTAGAAAGCATTTCCTTACTTTAGTATGGACGCAAAATCTTTGATGAAAACTACATATCTAAATGTTAACAAATAAATTTATAAATAATAGGAGGAGGGGTTCTATTCATACAAAGTTAAATATTATTGACTTACTGAATTAGACCAAGATTCTTAGATTAAATCTTTGATGATGTTTCCAGCACTTGGCACAAGTTACTTAATATTTATTTTCTGCCATAATTAAATACATTTAATCTGGTGAGCATTCTTATGAGGTGAAAGTCTTTCCATATATTAAATTTATTTTGACCATCTCAGTTCTATCATGAGCTCTATATTTCTTGTTACTACTGTTAAAACACTTTCATCTTTAAGTTTTTCACTCATTTAAATAAGAAAAAATAAAAGAAAATATTCAAATATTATAAAAATACTGCTCTACACCAAAATGATGACATGTCAAAAATAAACTACTGGTTGTTAGACAATACTAACATGCAAAAAAGAAAAAATTCATTTATCACCTGATAAAATTTGAGGCCAGCAGAGGAAACTAAGAACGAATGGCCAGAGAGGAATGAGGAATGCCTAAAGAATGTGGTGTTACAGAAAAAAAGTTTCAAGGAGAGGAAAGAGGCGTCCACAGTATTGAATGTTGTCAAGGGAACAAGTCAGATAAAGACTGAGATAGGTCCATTAGAATTTACCAGAAGAAAAGTTTTTGAGGACCACAAGACATTTACTGTAGTGCAGGTGAAAGAAGAAGCCTGATTAGATAGACTGTGAGATGAGGAAATGGAATTTTGTGTTGAGACAGGAAACAATAAAAAGATAACTGCAGAGCAAACTGAAATCCTGAGGGTAGGGTGCTTTTTTAAACCAATTACTTTAGTATGCACTACTGAAGATGGAAATGGGCCAATAGAGTCAGGAAAATTGAAAGGAGCAGATTAGAAAAATAGAAAAGAGCAATACCCTACCCCAGATGCTAAGCTATTGGACTTAGACTCTATTTACAGCTTAGACTTTTGCTTCTTTCTTAGCTTTTTGCCTATAAAACATTTGGTCATACCAAATTCCCGTGACCTAGTATTAATTGACTTGAAATTTTGGACTCATGGGGTATGACACACAATAAAAATGTGGGCTTTTACATATATTTCTAAATATTCCCTTTATCAAAATATATTCACCTAAATGCTCACAGAAATATTTCCGAAGCAACACACTGCAAAGATACAGCTCTATAAATAACCAAATCTGAGCATTTTCATTGATCTCTAGCCCAGTTTCATAAGCCAATATAATAGTGACATGTTTTTTTCTTTTGTTTTCAACCTTAGCATCTCAAACAAAATGTTACCTCTGGTGAAGGCAGTTTGTCTGGAAAATCATCAAGCATATCAGAAAGCAAGGCATCTCCCAAAATAAACTGCAAATTGTCTGCCATCACTTCTTGTTGGAGAGGGGAGCAATGATTCTCTAAGGAAAGCACCACTGGGTAGTCAGATGTCTAAAAAATGAACCAGTACTATAGTTATTTATCAGAACCCCTTGATAACTTCCACGCAATTAATACAAGCAATTAATCTATTTTAAAACTTACTTCTAATGTTCAATACCTTTGCAAAAATAGCTAAATATTATTTAAACTACTAAGTACTTCCAAGTGTGACAAAAATGGAGAACACTAAATCTACATAAAAAGGAAAATGACTACTACCTGCACTAGAATTACAGGAAGTAGCTGAAGTGTCCAACAGTGAGTACTTGTTTAAATAGACTATGGCATATCCGTTTAAATAAATGATATACATCTGTTAAGAATGAGGTACAGCTAGATATACTGCTACAGAAACTCGTGTAAAATATAGTCTTTTAAAGAAAAGCAAGTTGCCAAAAAGTAAGAAAGATCCTACATTGTTATTTTTCAAAGTACATACATGTGCATGTGTGTGTTTATTTAGATATTTTAAAATGTGAAGGAAAAAACTTTAACACTGATAAGTTAGGAGAAATGTTAATTTTCTACTTTTTCAGTTTTGAATTCTAAAATCAAAACTCATTGCTTTATAATTAAAAACAAAGATAAAAATATTTCCAGGTTTTAATGATAAAGAGGGCATATTAAATAAAGGTGACTCTACAAAGATATGTTCTGCCCTTTCTCACCACTGTAAATTTGAAACATGCCACAAAATAGAGAGAACACCCTTTTTTGAATTTTATTCAAAATAATTTTCCTTATTTTGTTTCCATATATGATTATCAGGGCACAAATTTACCAACTTATAAACAAGCCAAGGTATTGTAGAGTATGCTGCAGTATGCCAGACCTTTGAAAAGGAGGTATAATAATATACCTCTTTAATGTATGAGTATCTTAGTTTTTTGTGGCTGCTGTTAACAAATTACCACAAATTTGGTTGCTTAAAATAACATAAATTTCTCTCACAATTCTGAATGCCAGAACTTTAAAATCAGTTTCACTGGCTAAAAAATTACTTCAAAGTGTCAACAGACTCTAGGAAAGATCTGTTCCTTCCCTCTTCCAGCTTCTGATGGTTGCCATCATTTCTTGGCTTATAGCCATATCAATCCAGTCTCCTCACTTCATCTTCACATTACCTCCTCCATGTATGCTAAATTTCCTCTACCTCCCTCTTATGAACATACATATGATGGCATTTGGGGCCCACCCAGATAATCTAGGATAACCTCTCCTCTCAAATTCCTAACTTCATCACATCGTCAAAGACCCTTTTTCCAAATGGGGTGACATTTACAGGTTCCAGGAATTAGAACCTAATATCTTCGGGGGCCTTATTCAGCTTATTACAATAACCTTCTCAGATATACCCACATACATATATACTGACTCACTCTAACATCAAGAGAACATGTAAAATTTTTTCCCAAAAATAAAAAAACAATTTTTGAGACTAGGCAAAGTGATGGTTTAGTTGATGGATTCCTCGATTATGCCCTGACTTCACTAACTGGGTAGAGTTCATATTTTTTGGCTTCTGTGATGATCCTTGGCTCCACCCTTTAAGAAGGTCCTCTTCTCTTTTATCCTCCTAGGCCACATCTAAGTAGTAGGTGTTGAGGCATTTGCTTTCCTTAAAGCCAAGCAATTTTTGAAGCTCACGTTCTGACCAAGTGTTATTTTAAGGCTTCCCTAGAGTGGGGACTTGTGTTTTGTCATATTTTATTTTGGTTTTGACAGTATAATTCCTTTAAAAACTAGATTTCTTATCTGTTTGCTTCTAGTAAGTTACATGTGCCAATAACTATAACCAAAGTTCTTTCCTATTCATAGATACCACGTTCATTTTATTTATTGCTCTGCTTTCCCCAAATTAATGTTGACTATCTTGAGTAGGAAGTTCAAACTTCCTACCAAACTGAGTTACTGCCAAAATGAGTTACCCTGTTCAACTGAGAAGGCTCATTGAGCCTTTGTTGGTTAAAACCTTTTTTCCTATCTCTTTCTATCTCTTTCTCATAGGAATCTTAGAAGCTATCGGGGTTTCCATCTTTTCTAGGCCTTTAATTTTAAGACTGTCTCTATTTCCTTTTAGTCCCTCGGTTACCCACCCTGAATGAAGCGAGAGAGTTTGATATGCAAACATTTGGGAAGAGTATTTCAGATTAAGTGTTAATAAATTCACTCTAACATTTTCAAGTCTATTTTATTTCAAATTTTAAAATACTAGTTGTGATACACTAAATTGATTTGTACTAACCTACTGATGAAATATGGGTTCTACCCTGTGTGATAGTTTGGATGGATTGCAGGCATCTCCAACCAGGAGGGCAATTTACCAAAATAATGGCTACAAAAGTTATGGTTGATTTGCATTCTTTTTCTTTGGGCTTTCCAGTATATTCCACACCTTCTAACATAGATGCTTAGTTATTTGATGATTAGTGCACTCACTATTCAGTGTGTCAATTAATTTTCTTATCTCTGTCCAGTAAGTTTAAACTTTATTTTTGATTTTGTATCTTTCTTGAAAATTCTTCAAATGTCAGCTCTTTCTGTGAAAATTATTTTTCCCATTAAAAGCTTTCATATATATATATATATATATATATATATATATATATATATATATATATATATATTGCAAGTGCAAAGGCTTTGAAATATCTCTGAAAAAAGAGTGAGGAGGCAAGAATGGACAAGTGAACGAGGGGGGAAGGAGCAGAAGAGTTCAGAGAGGTAATAGAAAACCAGTGATTAATGCCTGGGGAATCACAGGATGGATTTTAGCTTTTATTTTGGGTGGGATTGTAAGTTTTGAGAAAGGGAATGACATGATTTGACTTAACAAACAGTCACTCTGGCTGATACATTAAGATGAAACTGCAAGGGAGGAGGAAGAAAAGCAGGAACACTGGATAAGGGCCATTACAATAATCCATGTGAGAGGTGCTAGTGGTTGACCAGACAATGAGAATGAGGATGAGAAAGGATTAAAGTCGGTATATACCTATTCTGAAAGTAGAGCAAAGAAGATTTGCTGAAGAAGCTATGGAGATGCTGAAAAGAAGGAGGGGAGGGTTAAAGTTGACAACGACGACTGAGGCTTGAACACATAGATGTTACCATTCAGGGAAACTGGGAAGACCACGGGAAGAGCCTGTCTGGCAGAAAGAGGAATATCTGCAGCTCAATTCTAAACACGTTATGCCAAATATGCCTAGTAAATACGCAGATGTCAAATGGGTAGTTGTCTATATTGGTATAGAGTTCAAGGGGGAAGTTTGGGAAGTTTGGGTAAAGACATAAATTTAGAAATCATTAGAAATTAGATATTTAACAGAATCAATGCCATACATCAGTGTTTTATATTAAGATATAAATTTTTCATATTTTATATTCGTATTTTGTGAATATTTAGTATTTTATACTCTTCCTAATAAATAGTAGAGCAATTGATTTAAATTTGTGATTTTACATTATGTTTATATTTACAGATCATGTATTGACTATTTAGGAGATTTTTAGGTTTATCAAATTTGTAAGTTTAATTTATTAGATATACATTAAGTATTCAGTAAGATTTTGTTAAATCTCTTCAATTGTACTACAATTGAAGTACTTAAGAAAGAAATCAAATACACAAAGTTTACAAAACAATTTAAAATATCTGAAAGTGTTTAATTAGCCAAGTTTGTAAATGGGACCGATTATTATTCAAAATTGAGTAACTGTTCAAAACTGTTCAATTTATAGACAGAGATTTGCAATCTGAATTTAGAAGCTCTAGAAAAAACTAGATCTTTGAATCTGTAGCTTTATTAAATTGAATAACTTTAAAATACAAAATAAACTTCTAAACATTCTTTGCTATATAGCTGCCACCATAGTCATAAAAATGTCAACAACTGAAATAACATATTTTGACATATTTTATTTTTGTGTCTTGAAGCTAAAATAGCTGAATATTGGTAAAATATTTACTGTTATATAGAATAGTACTTCTCAAACATTTCTGGCCATAATTCACAGTAAGAAACACATTTTACATTGTGACACATACACACGTTACACACATACACACATTTACCTTGTGACACACATACACACATATATATGAAATAGATATAGATATAGATATGGATATGGATATGGATATGGATATAGATGATATAGATGATATAGATGATATAGATATAGATATAGATGATAGATTTAAACAAAAAGTTCCACGAAACATGTACCTTACCATCTGAGATTAACTTTGATAAATCTACAATTAACTATATACTACATGAATTTCATTGCCTATTAATGGATCATAACACACAGTTTGAAATATCACTGATGTAAACTAAGGCCAAGCAGTATACAATTTTGAAACCAGTGAATTATATTATTTTTAAATAACGATAAATTAACAAAGACATGCACGTACTATGAATGCATACTTGTGTATCGCTTCGATAACAGTTTTAAATAGAAGCTTGCTGGTGAGTGTGTAACCATGGTATACAACAGGTTCATTTTGTGATCCATCCCAGCAATCAATTTCCAGACAACGGCAACCTTTCATAAGGGCACTAGTAAAATTTAAACAAAATAAATTGTCATTCCTGGATCATTCAACATGTATATCATAGTCTCAAAAAATTCCAAAGACTACTTGTAATTTTGTAATAAATGCATAAATGAATCCATAATTAAGACAAGCTGTTGTGTTAAACTGAACATTTTTCTTCCTATTTTCTGTGAGCGTAGACTGACACAGAACTAATACTTGGCAACCACAGTTCCAGCACCCCCAAGATGATGCAATGTGCAGAGCTATAGACTCTGAATCCTGCAACTGCTACCTATTACTTAGGCTTTAAGTTCCATTAGGGCAGAAACTGAAATGTCAGTATCATAAAAATAAGTTTGATATATAGTTCACTATCAATAAATATTTATTGGGTTTATATTAGAAAAAAATGGAAGCTATATCGATATAAGAAGAAAAGGGGTAGGCAGGCAGAAATGATCTCCTAAACACAATCTTGGAAGAGAGAGAACTGAATGAAAAAAGGCTAACTTGAAACACTGGGATCTTAGAATTGATACTCATGTACCAGGAGAAGGTCAAAGAAGCCCCTGCATACATGAAGACATTTTTCCCCATAGAAAACCAAATTAATACTTGTTTACCAAGAATATTGAATTAGCCCTCTGTCTCTAGGCCAACACTTCTCAGGCAGGACAATTTTGCCTCTTGGGAGACACGTGGCAACGTCTGGAGACATTTTTGGTTGCTATAACTGGGAATGTTGTGGAGGTTTACAACTGGCATCTAGTAGGCAGAGGCCAGGAATACTGCTAAACATTCTACAATGCACAGGACCAGCCCCTCACAACAAAGAATTATCTGACCTAAAATGGGAAGATTTTGTAAAACCCTTACCTGAGCCATAACAATTTAAAGAAGGGAGTGCAGTCCTAGCACCAAATCTTGATATAGAATCAGTAATTCTTCAAACAGAAATACAGAGTACCAAATAGACCATATGAGAAAAGAGACTTTTGAGATCTAGTACTTCTTTGGGGATCATATTTAGTCAATTTTCTAGATAGATAACTCAAGCAGTATTTAGGTCAGAGTGTAATAGAAAAGATAAAGCACTGATGATCCTCAAGTCAAAGTGCTAAATTCAGGAATAAAGGGAGCTTGTGTTCCCTTAGGAATAATATATATAAAAGATGAAAGGAACCTGACTGAGGAGGTAGGGCATTCAAAGGAAAGGGAATTGATAAAGTTCATGTATCTTGAAGGTTTCACCAAAACAATACAAAATATAAAATTAAATGACTAATAAACCCTTTGAGGTTTTTTGAGGGTGTTATTTGTTTTCTAAGTGCACATTATTTGATAAAAGCATGCAGAGATGCACTATAATATAAAATTTTAGAGCTTTCTACTCCACTTTTCCTTGTATTGGAGGAACGGGCCTAGAACTGTCTTCTAGGGAAATCTTGTTTGATCTATTGATATTTGCATGGAAAATAAGGCGGCAAACCAATTTTAGGTACAAGTCCAAAATTGGGCTATGTTTGTAGAAATCAAACTGAATATATTTCTCAGCTTGAGGATTTATTTATGTATTTAGATTTGAAGTTGTTGAAGAAGCAATTATCTGTTAGTAAAGTTTGTTAGTTGCCCTGAAAGAATGTTTGCTTTACTCTCCTCTTAGTTAAACTGTCTTGCCCTTTTTATCACACAGAATATCATTTCTCTGAGGTGCTAACGGAGAATAATTTTGAATTCTCTGCTAGGAAAACAAAACTACCGAAAAATCAACTATGAAATAAAACTCATCATAAAGGACAACCTAAATAATACTGACTCTTGCTACTTCTCTAGGTAGTTTTTATTTCATCCTTAGATCCAAACCAACCTTTACCAAACTGCTTGTTTTGACTACATGATGTGGTCCCCAGCAAAAAAGATTTGAATGAATTGCTCTGTGTCATGCCAACCCCTTTTACTCAGAGGTATGGAAGGAAAAGTTGTGTCTTCTCCAGTGGTATTATTGAGGCCACTTTCTACTATTTCACACCAAGTCCCTTTTTGGGGAATGAATAATGGAAATTTCACTCAGTAAAGAAATGCTCCACTTAAATAAGTTTCAGGGATTTTATATGGATTAAAACATTAAATGCTATAGGACAGTTAATATTAGTTTTCCTCTCTTAAAGGTGAGGAAATTGAGACACAAAGAGGTTATATTTGTCACATAATTAACAAATGAGGGGAAGGAAAAAAGATCAGCACCAGAAATTTAAATATTAATAGGTAAACATTACCTCTCATAAGTAGAGAAATTTTGAAAGACTTGTATTCTGAGAGCGTATCTTCCACAAGTGGGTAAAGAAATAGAGGAAGATATACAATTAAATTTAAATTCAAATATTCAGTTGTGTGGAACATTTTCTTGGAATCCAAAAGTAATTGCCTGTATTTCTAAAGCAACTTGGTTAAAATTTATATTTTCTCTTTTTAAAAAAATTAAAATAATAAAGTATGAGCAGAAATGTCTATAATGAAAGTATAGCTATGAATTGGGCTATTCTTACAAAATTCTAAGTGGATACATTTCTGAGTTTGTGGAGCTATGTATTTATTTAGATTTTAAATTAGAGAAGCAATGTTTATTTGTAAATTTGATATTATCTTGGGATTATAAGATATCGTTTCTATCTATGGTTTTCCGAAAGTAATATGATCCAATCACATAGCTCTTAATATCACCTATATGCTGATTACTTCCAATTCTATTTTTTCAGTCTGGATATTTCTTCTAAATCCCAGGCACATATACCCAACTGACTACCTGATGTGGCCTTTTAATTACTAATTGGTATCTCAATCTGAATGTCAGAACCATTGAATTCTTACTTTTGCCTCACATCCTACAATGGCCTCTTCTCAGGCTTCGCCATCTCTGACAATCTATCATCATTCTCTAAGTTATTAGGCCAAAAATCTTGATATTCTCTTTGCCTCAGACCTCTCTTTAAATCACCTGCTAAGTCTTATTCACTCTGCCTCCTTAAAATATTTCAAATTCAACCACTTATATCAACTGCAGCCTCATGAATTCGCCATCTAAATAACCATCATCACCTGGACTGCTATAATATCTTCCCAAATCATCATCTACCTCCACTCTTGCACCATCAGTCTTTCCTTCACAGTACAAAGTAAATCAAATTATGACATTATCCTAAGGAAAACCCCTCCCATGGCCTCCCAGTGTAACTAGAATAGAATCCATTCTCCTTACCATGCTCTCTAAGACCTTCCTATATTGACTCTGTCTACCTCCTCAAACTCACCTCCCTTCATTGTGCATTTACTTGTTTCGAGCCACACTTGCTGTTTTACATTCGAATATGCCAATCCCTTATTACTATTATACTTCTACTTAGCATGCCCTACCTACCAGATTTTTCTGAGACTTCCTCTTTATCGTCACATAGACTATAACCATGTCAAATCTTAGAACACTTTCCTGACCCTTTAACCCAAGTAACACCCTCCAACCCACAGTTACTTTCTATCATGTTACCCTAGTACATCTTCTCTATATGACTGACTCATCAGGCCCTGAAAACATCAATTTGTTTACCTGCTTATTCCTATGAACAGATGACGGTAGCAGCTTTGAAAATCTTGCTCACTACTGTATCCTCAGCTCACTCGCTAAACTGAAGCCTGGTGTTAATAATATACAAGGTGTGATCAAAAAATACGGTGAATATTTAAATGTTTTAAAAAAATGTATTACAGTAAAAGACACATGGCATTAACCCCTCTCAAAATGCTCCCCCTCACTTCAAACACACTTATCCCATCATTCTTGCCACTTACTGAAGCAGATCTGGAAGTCCTCTTTCATGAGTCTTTAGTTGCACTGCCGTGGCTGCCTAGAATTCCTGAATCGATTCAAAACGTTTATCTTTCATGGTCATTTTGACTTTGGGGAAGAGCCAGAAGTCACACAGTGCTAGATCCGGTGAATAAAGTGGATGAGGACACACCCTAATGCTTTTATTTGACAGAAATTGCTGTACTAGAGGAATATGTGACATGGAACGTTGTCACAATAGAGGATGAAGTACAGTCTCACGAAAGAGGAATTCCAGAACTGCTTCAGAAAGTGGCAAGAACGATGGGATAAGTGTGTTCAAAGTGAGGGGGAATATTTTGAGGAGGATTAATGGCAATGTGTCTTATACTATAATACATTTTTTATTTCAACTTTCACTGTATCTTTTGATCACACCTCATAATACACTGTAGAATGCAAAATTAGAGGTACAGCATAGATTGCTTTTAATCTATGTAAATCACTTGACATATAAATCTATATTATTATCTATAAATGCCAAGTTATACCATTATACTGATTATATGTTGGCTTTATTCATAGCATTGTGTCCCGACGTCTGAGAATTAATTTTAATCATATTTTTCAAAATTTAGGATGTTCTGGTTAGCTAAATATTCTAAGCCTACTTCATATACTTCCTATAAGAAGCATTAAAATTATTCAGGAAACTTCCGAGGGCCAATGATCAGGGAGAAGAGTTCAGTAGGCAGAATTAGAAAGAAAGCGTATGACACTAATACACAGAATAAATTACATAGCCACCTAAAGGTTGAATCTCTAAGATTTGCACAAATCAAAATTGTTCTTTCCTATGCGTTTTCCTAACACACAGCCTGCTTTTACTGTGAAGTATTACCTATGAAGGTAGATACCACCAGGAAATTCCAAGTGTTTTAAAATGTAATGGATTTTAAAATCAAAATAAATACCTTACATATCCCCAGATGTCACTTGGTCCTACTAATTGGTCAGATATCAAGTATGTATTATGTGAACTTGAAATAAAATAATCATTTAATGGATGAGTCATATCTTGATAAACTTTTTCATACTCATTATTAAATAGTTGACAGTCAGATGAACACAGGTATCTTGTAAAACCTTCTATTGACATCTGGCGTGCTTCCTTAACTATAAAAAATAATTGAAAAGGGTGCAGAAATATCATTAGCTATGTAAAAATTATATCTTACTTTAAAACTTATTCAGTAGTAGAGCACGTTTTTAAAATATTGATTTACAATTAATATTAATACTATTTCTAATTTGTCTTTGAAAACAATTTTTTTCTAACCAATACTCTGAATTATTTTTTATCAACATTCAAGTAGAGAATACATTTTTTAATTATCTATGATTTTTTTAATGTTTTAAAAATACATACAAGTATATATGTCATAGATCAATGAATTTCCACAAACTAAACATCTAGGTAACCAGCACTCAGGTCAAAGAACAGAACATTACAGCACGTCAGAAGTCGACCTTCTGCTAATTTTTTGTATCCCCCACCCCACACATACCCAAGTGTATTCAATGGTCTGCCTTCTAACAACACAGATTCGTTTTCTCTGGGGTTTGCACTATATAGGAATGAACTCATGCAGTATGCATTTTTGTGACTGGTTCATTTTGTTCAACACTGTGTCTAAGATTTATTCTTGCAGTTGCATATAGTTAGACATTGTTCATTCCCATATTCTATAATATCCCACTGAATGAGTATACCATAATTTATTTATGGATTCTATTCTTGAAGAGCATTTAGATAATTTCCAGTTTGGGGTTATTACAAAGAGTGCTGCTATAAACAATCAGTACTTGGTACAAATATGTACACATTTCTGTTGGGAGCATGCCTACAAATGGAATTGCTGGATCATTTGCGTCTTATCATCTTTAGTAAGTAACTTTGAACTTTACACACAGTATAACTTTACACACAGTATAATATATACCAAAATTATCTATTTAAAAAGAATACTGGCTCTGGAATTAGACATCTTGGGTTAAATCCATTTACTGTTATACACTGAGCATGTCAGTTAATGTCTCTCTGTTTGAAATGGTGATAATAATAGCACCTATCCTATATATTAGCTCTATGTTAGTTGCTGCTTTTGTTTTTTGTTTTTTGATAATTCAGTTTGTCTCAAAATGAGACAAACTGGTGTGAGTATTCACTTTAGAGAGTGATCCTTGACAAATAATTTTATTTTGGGGAATTATACTATGGAAATAGAGATTCAAATAAAGATTAACGTGCAAGAATGCTCACACTAGCATTATTTATAAAAACTAAATAACAGGAAGATACAAATTAAAGCTCAAGATATGACACAATACTAAGCAGCCATTAAAAATAATGTATAAGAAAAATAGTGACATAAGTAAATGTTTATGAAATCATAACTAGAAAAGCCAGCAATCGAAGCGCTTTTTTTTGGTTTAAAAATATTGAAAGCTAGAAGAAAATACATAGAATGTTCATAGACATGCAAACTCTATTTCAAAGCCTTGAAAATTTAAGAATATGGGAGAGTGTGAGGCAAATGCATCATATATTGAAATAGTAATGGTGTATATAAATTTATTATTTTTCCCAGTGTAATTAGCAGTGATTGACTTATAGCTCTATTGAACTACTGAATAATTAAGTGAATGTCCTTCACTTAATTATTAGAAATCAAATAGAAATGAAACAGAAAACAAACAAATCTTGTGACCTTAAAAACTACTAGATTGAGGTGAGAGCTAATCTCATGGATTTTTTAAGCCCTCGTTTGGTACACGTCACATACCAATGTGGAATGAGACTGAGGAACGTGGCAGCATTTGGGACTGTAAAATCATAATTCAAATTGGCCTCAATAAGTCTCTAAAGTGATCAATAAGCATGTAAATAAAATGCAAGGACTTGGCTGTGTACAAAAGGGTCTAAGGCAGAGGAAGGCTCAGAAAATGAAATGGATGAACAGTGTAATATTGTAATTAAAATGCAAACACAATTCCGAGATGTCACTGCCACCATCCCATTATCCCTGTGTATCTTTTACCACCAGCAGGTAACAGTGCCTAAGTAAATTTTTTGTTTAATAGTCACTAGATCAGTACTACTGACAATACTTGGTGACCTGGCCATTTCCAGTCCTCAGTGATGTAAAGAACTTGAGCCAGAACACAACTCAATTCACTACTTTCTCAGAGAAAGTCTTTGTATTAAAAGAAGAAAAAGAAAAAGGATGAAAAGGAGGAGGAGGAGGAGGAGGAGGAGGAGGAGGAGGAGGAGGAAGAGGAGGAGGAGGAGGAGGAGGGGGAAGAAGAAAAGAGGGAGGGGGAGGAGGAGGAGGCGGAGTAGTAGGAGGAGTCAACTGAACTCATCAGATGTGCTTAGCGATGTAGTTGTTTTACATTCTGACACAAGCTATTTTGTTGCAAACCTGCAAGAGTGTTTTGTGGTTTGGTGTGGTTTGGTGTGGTGTGGTGTGGTGTGGTGTGGTTTGGTTTCCTGCAAGAGTTTTAATAGTGATCAGAACAAACTCTTGCTGGCACCGCATTTAATCTTACCACTACAATCCTGAAAACCCTTCCAAGTCTTTAGGTAGGACTGAGTCACAAAGCCAAAACCTTAATTATGGCCTAAAAGACAAACATGGTTTGATCCCTGCCCATCTTTCCCAACTCATCTCACCCTCCAAGTTCCAAACACACTGTCCTCTTGTTCCTTGGATTCTCCAACTCAGATCCAACATTTTTCTTCCCTCAACCTCAGACACTTCTCCCATTTTGTCACATGACTAGCTATTTCTCATCATTTAGGTATCAGCTCAAATGTCATATCCTCATAACGGACTTTCCAAAACACCCAAACTGAACTAGACTTCCTGGGTTGTTTAGTCTCTATCATTTTCTCTGTTTTATTTTTTTCATTGTACATAGTACTCTGAAATTGTCTTGCTATATGTCTAATTATCTAGTGTCAACATTCCTCCAACCCCCATCAGGAATATAGGACCTAGTTTGCCTTGTTTCCACTGCATTTCCAGCCCCTAAAAACATACATGGGTTGCCACAAATAAATATTTGAATAAATTATGAATGCATGACTCAATAAAGGAATAAGTTTAGTTTTGTTAAAACCCCTATTATTATATATTAAACACTGGTAACCCTAAACCAACTTACAAAGTCAAAACTTGGACTTTCTACCTCCCTTGTTAAATAAATATTTTGAGCTCTTCTATTAATTTCTGTAGGACTAAACACCATGTTTTAACAGTGCTAAATATAGAACTATATGAATATTTTATTACATTATGCCTTCATCATTTTATTTAAAGATGAACATAAATAAAAAATACTGAAGTTTTTTACCCATTAAAACATGAGACAAAAATAAAAAATTATATGACGGATTATTAGCCTAAGTGGTCATTTAATTTAAACCAGATGACTGTATTCAAACATGAAGAAAAAGCAAAATTTTTAAATATTTATAAAATGTTGTAGTCAGTTATGTATATAGACAGTTGAAGAATTAGAATTAGTGATTTTGCAATAAAAGGTGTGTCAAAAAAATATGGTGAATGTTTAAATAAAAGAAATTTATTACAGTAAAAGACACATTGCTATTAATCCCGTCACTTCAAACATACTTATCCCATAGTTCTTGCCACTTTCTGAAGCAGCTCTGGAAGTCCTCTTTCATGAGTGCCTACTTCATCCTCCATCATTATAATGCTCCATGTCACACATCATTTCTGGTACAGCGATTTCTGTCAAATAAAAACATTACAGTGTGTCCCTGCCCACCTTATTCACCAGATCTAGCACCATGAGACTTCTGGCTCTTCCCCAAAATCAAAATGACCATGAAAGGTAAATGTTTTGAATTGATTCAGGAATTCTAGGCAACCACGACAGCGCAATTAAAGACACTCACAAAGAGGATTCCAGAACTGCTTTAGAAAGTGGCAAGAACGATAGGACAAGTGTTCAAAGCGAGGGGGAGTACCTTGTGGGGAATTAATGGCAATGTGTCTTTTACTATAATGTGTTTTTTAAATTTAAACATGCACCATAGTTTTTGATCACACCTCATATTTTTCTCTGCTAGAATTGTTTTAATTTAGGTAATTTAATATTCATATATATTTTCAATAATGCAGTGTATAAAAAAGGAAGACTGCCTGTAACTGGGGTTTAATCTTACTGATGAATATAAAGACACTTTCTTCCATTACAGTACATTTAACAGAATCTTCATCCTGCTTTCCACATCAAAGCTATCTCTAAACACTTGAGAGATATATGAAAACAGTTAAAAGAAAACGGTGGACAATGAAATAGAAAAGAATGCTGTGGTTACACAATGTAGCTTTCTAAAAGGTAAATACACATTCTACAAAATTCAAAAACAAAACTTCCAATATTTTATATTATTCAGAAAAAATCTGGCCCATCCAAAATTTGAATTTGATAATTGTAATTCATAAAAAATATGTTGTACATAAATATTTGACAAAACTTTGAAATGCAAGCATACCTTCTTCAATAGGCTCATATTTTTGAATGATCTCGGAAGCAATATTTTTATTCATGCTATATATATACTGTTCTTGTTTCAAAAATTCCACCAGATTTTGTTCAAAAAGAAATTTCCGGTTTTCAGAATATGTGTTGAAAATCTCAATAATTTCTTCTCTGTGTGCAATAATCCGGTAAATTGATCTAAATTCTTCTATGGTGATTCTTCCTTGCTTCAGCCTGTCATTATCCTACTGGAAAAAAAAAGAAAAGGAAAAAAAGACTGGTGGGCCAACAAGACTGGTGAATATAACAAATACACAAAATGAATAGAGTATTTGTATAATATATATAGTAACTTACATTTAAAAGATGAATCTTACGTGGGATTTTTATCTCAGATAAAACATGTAGAACTGCATGAAATGATGCCAAAGTTGGGAAAAGTTTAATGGATCATCACCACTTAAAACCCAGTGGCCATCATGGATAGCCCTAGAGGATATTATGCTAAGTGAAATACGTCAGACAAAGACAAATACCATATAATTTCACTTAAATGTGGAATCTATAAGTAAGTAAGTAAGTAAGTAAGTAAGTAAATAAATAAATAAATAAATAAACGAGCAAAACAGAAACAAACTCATAGATACAGAGAACAAACTCATGGTTGCCAGATGGGAGGGGTTAGAGGAGGTGGGTAAAAAGGGTAAAGGAGTTACAAAATAGTCATAGGAATGTAAAGTACAGCTTAGGGAATATAATAATATTGTAATAACTATGTATGGTGCTATATGGGTACTAGATTTATTGGGGTGAATCACCTCATAAGTCATATAAATTTCTAACCACTACTGCTGCACACCTAAAACTAATATAATATTGAATGTCAACTATAATTTTAAAAATTGTTAAAAATAAAAAAGGGGTCATAGTGGGAGTGAATAAGTATGGGAGACAATGAGTATTCTAGATTGTCTTTCAGTTACGCATTATCTTTTTCTATTTCACTCTATTTCAATGCCTTTTTAAAATCATGCCAGACAGTAGGTATTCCTACGTCGCCAAGATGCAGACTGCACCATAAATGGGAGAGTAAATCAGAGATGCTCAAGGTCACTGTAAACTACAGAAGCTGTAGTAGTTATTCAATACCTAGAGGAAGTGGAATCTGCATAATCACCAAAGGGTTTGGGGCAGCGACAAACAAGGTAGTTTCCAATAAGAAAGAGTAGATTTACTTGGCTGTTCTGGAAAATTCATGTTTGAACTTGATGAGATAAGAGACAAGAAATTAGGCTAGGTCCAGTTATTAAAAGCCACAAAACCATTGTGAAGTTCTGAGTAAGAAAATGACTAGTAAAAGCAGAAGTTGAGTCTTGTAAATTGTGCATTCCAAATTGGAAGAGAAGAACTGCTAAGGGAACAGTGAGGATATAATCCAAGTGGGAGGTGGTAAGTAGAAACTAAACAACAGGTGCCAGTGAAATTATGAAGGAAAAAGTCAGAAGGATTCAACACATTAAACCTTTTGACACATAAGGGAGAGAAGTCAGAAATCTCTGGAGTTGAGGGAGTTATGTAATTAGTAGAATTATAGCATCATGTACAAATAAAATACAAAACTGAGACATTGGAGGGTACACCTTAGAAAGACACTTAATTTCAAAAGAGGCTATTTTATTTATATCTTAACTTTCTCATTACATTGTAAACAGCTTGAGTATATGGGGCATATGTTAAAGGGCCATTGTGTTGTGGTGCTAAGTTGGCAGTTTGTAGACAGAATGAAGATTTGTAGCTCCAACGTATGTGGGACTTTGGAAATATAAACTCTATGAGCTTCATATTTTTCATCTGCAAAATGGGGATAGATAACACTACCTGTGTCATCATGTTGCTACGGGGATGGAAGATGTACAAGAAATGGTTCTACATTTCAATGTATTGTTACGTAAGTCGTATCTATATCTGCTTCGCTTACATCATCCAGCCTAGTGTCTCATCTTTTGACAGTTTTGCCTATCAAGTGAACCCCTAGGGTACAGTATGGGACAAACATGCTGGAGATTTCTTCATTTCATTAGGAAAAGTTCAGTGGTGATTACCAGAGAGTTTGACATGAGGAATCGAAGAAGCAGTCTGAGCTGGGAATCAAATATAAAGTATTACAGAGAAGTTTCACTTTAAACATTAAACTTGAAGTACTCTGGATCATCCAAGCAGAGACAGGAAAGGGGGATTGGTGTGTTATAGGAGAAAACGAAACAAGGATTTTGGAGTCAGACATACCCAGACATGAGTGTCCACAGTTATATAAAATATGAACAGATTACATTAATCATTTTATCCTCAATATCCGAAAAAAGGATACGAAAAAGGGCTAATAATAACTTCCTTGGATAATTGTTAAGATAATGTGTGCAAAAACCTAATAAGGTACCTAGAATATGGTAGATGTTGAACAAATGGTATTGTGGGACAAAAAAAGGGACTTCTATGGAAAATAACCCACAGGGTGATTCAATCACAAATTCCTGACTGGGTAGTTCATGGTGGGTAGTCAAGACCCAGGCCTATAACTTCTTTAGTGAAAGGTTTTAAGCCAGCCCTGTCCATTTGTATTGTGCATCTAAGTTAACACACCTTTGAAATTCCAGACTTTTTTATGTCAATAATATTCAACCAACAATTGAGAATGTAATCGAAGACTAGCTATGTGTTTTAAAATGACACATATTTCCTATAATGCTACAAGTTAAAAATAATGATGAAAGCAATGAAGATTCTTTTAATTAAGGGATTTAAAAAGATTAGAGTATGTCATTAGATTCATAGCGTTATATCTTCCTTACTCAAATTTTATAATAAAAATTCTTCGTGAAGATATAAATTCATGTCAGAATTTATATCAGCTTCTTAGGAAATCAATAAATGTAATGCAATTTTCTACGTATATTTTTTAACATAATGATAAATGTACCTTCAACTAATTTACTGAGTGCCTACCTTTTGTCAAACCTGGCAGTAGGTACATTCACAAATAATATCTTAATTAATATTCAGAACACTACTGCAAGATAACTATATTAGTATCCCCATTCTGCAGATTAAAACATTTGCTCAGAGATATTGCTAACTTGCCAAGTACCACATAGCTAGGAGCTAATAGAGTGAAGAATCTAGTGCCCACTGAGCTTGCCAATAAAAACAACCCTGAGACACTGAAAGATTTTGGTCATCAAAATAAGATTCATTATAATTCATTTTATCTACTCTGACTAAAAGGTATACCCATAAAGTGAGGAAAGATTACCAACAAAAGTTGAAGCAAAATCATGGGATGTTTAAGAAGATGAATCTTCAGCTATCCAGAAAATTCAGTTAGCCAATACACCTACCTTAAGCATTCTATTTAATCAACATTTTAATAAATACATGGCAGTTTAGCTTAAGGCTACAAAGCACTTATAAGAGGGTCCAGGGGGATTATTTTAATAGATAAGGATGGTTTATTATGGCCATCAAACTTGTTTAAATGTAATTTATGCTTCTAAAGTATTTGAGGTCATGTTTAAAAGGTTTTTGAAGTATTCAAAGCAACCTCTGCGTCTCTAATTTTTATAATTAATGTTGTTTTCATAACCACTCCAAAAAGGTTTTGCTAAACAAAATAGACCTTCAACCTTGCCATGTCTAAATAATCATCAATTTCAATTAATGAGCTATTTCTTTACTTGTTATAACTGTTGAGCATTCTACATAATGCTTTTAAATATAGCATGCATTTCACTCAAGTGCATTGCAAACAGATAGCTCTATCTTGCAGATAATTCAAAGCAACCTGATGATCACTGAATAAAATTTATAGTATTTCACATTTGATAGAGATATAACTACTACCTATATATTTTGTTGAATGTGAATTTTATTAAAACAGAAAGCAAATAGCTGTTTCTCCCTTTGGGAGATACCCCTGAGGGGAAATTCTATGTGCAAAGGTCTTTCACAAAACTTTGTGTTCTTCGGATGTGGTATTAGACATGAATTGATTAAAATTTTGATAGCTTATTGCAGCAAGATGTACTTGGATTCATAAAAACAACTCTGACACTTTGTCTTTTACTGTGGTCTCCTAAGAAATTCAGCTTTTCTCTTTTGAACTTCCTCTTTGTGGTTTATGGCGAGGGTGGGGGGAGTGGGGGGGCTATATCTTATCCAGAGAAGTGCTTGTTGAGAGGTAGTTCTCCATTGTTCTCCATTGTGTTTCTGCACTTTCCCCAAGCAGAGACACCAATATCCTTTCTTCAGGACTAGCTTTTCAAGGATGTTTGCATAATGAAGAGATAGTATCTCTCTGGGAATAAGTAGGTTTGTTTACTGTCCCTGATAATAATGATAATGACACCCTCCCGGGTAAAGGTTAGACAGGCTTATTGCCCATAATAAAAGATCTAAGTTTCTTAAACTTTAGATTCTTCTCTGGTAACGCAACCTATGGTAATGCACGTGGAACCTGGCCCTCCTTACATCACACTTTGGGAACTGGGGCTGAGAGCAATGGCACCAAATTTCTGATACTCTGGCAATTGCTATTTTTGTGAGTCACAAGCTGTCTTTCTTCTGTGAACTGGAAGCCTGCCTCTGCCGGCAAATATGAAACCATAGCAGGCTAGCTGGTTAGCTTGCAAGAAAGGTAACACGAGTTTCCCGGTTCGTTTCAGTGGTAACAATTACAACATAGATTGTATTGTCTGCTGCTCCCAAAAAACAAAATCAAAATCAGGATTTCTATCTTCCTAACTACCTGAATTGGCCAATCTAATAGTCTTGCCTGATTGGCTGAGAAATTTGCAATATTACTAGTGCAAAACTCAGCTAAACACTTGTTTTTTTCATACTTTATTCATGATCTTTCCCTTCATCCTCTAGTGGTCCTCTGTGACAGAACTGAGCTAGGTTTCCTTTCTACCAGTTCTTTAAACAAAGAGAACTTTTGGCATGATTTTCTACTTTGAGGTGAGTAAAACACAGTTTTTCTCAAGATTATCCATTTCTTCTATAAATCACTTTCCATCCATCCATTTATCATTTCATCATGTATATGATTTTAATTTAATCGTATGACCAATCCTAATCTGATGTGAACATGCCTGTATATTCAGCAGATTGTTTTAAACCGATAACTTGGTATTATTTCAAATTTTATCCACAACTCATTCTACCTTCTACCTAAATTCTCTCTGTCTTGATTATAAATATATTTAGCATAATTAATCGCTTTAATTCTTAAAAGACTAATATTTCACATGCATTTTCTGCAAAAAGCGTCCAAGTGACTATCAACATTTCCCTATATTGAGTTAAGCCCTTCCTGGGGTAGACAGATATCATCTCACCTTAAAAATATATTTCACATGAATATAATTGCATCGAATATGTAATTTTTCAAGTAAGTGAAAAGTTTTTTCTAGGTTAATTTTTCCACCTCTAAAGTCATCCCGAATCATCGACAAAAACCATGTACGAAGCACAAAAAATGAAGTTAAGGAAATTCTCACAGAAAGTCATTAAGTACTTAAAATGCCTAAAGAAATATTTGATCTATCTTCAGTTTATTTGTATTTTTAAAGAATAGTCTATCTTGTTCTTAAAGGACAAGATAATTCTATGATAAAGAATATTTAAACCAAAACTAAGTAGGTAGTATTCTGTAGTAGAGGTATGAAAGGGCATAACACCATAAAAACTACGGGAAAAGAAAAATAAACATTTGTGAAATCAAGTTATCATTTGGGAAAAACAGTCTGTATGGACTAGGGAGGCAGCTGGGCTTCAAGAAATCTTTGTCACTTGACCTTTTCAGCTTCAGTTCCCTTACCTGAAAAGTAGTCAAATTAATATTTAGGAAAAGTGGGGACATGAAATGAGTTCATAACACGTCACTGAACACAGTTTCTGCTACTGAGTGTTCAATAAATAGTAACCATATCTGATATAATTATTACCACTACATTACCCAAATATCCAGCTACATACACACCCCAAAAAGCAACATTTTAAGATCCATCCAAAGGGGTTAAAAATGTCATGGTGAATATATATTTGGTATGAAAGTGGAAAATAATCAAGCTTACTTCTTATATACAGATACACTACACAAATTACTTCAACTGGAAAACTAAGTTTGAAAAGAACATGACAGTCTATAAAATCATGAAAGGTATTGATAAAAACTGTTCAACAATCCACTCAATTTCAGATTGTTAGAACTAATGAGAAGCCCTTACTTTTAATGGCTATGACTTAATATGGAAAAACGCATGCTCATATAAGGAAAAGATACAGCAAGCTAGGGAAGCAGCAAAGCTCAGGACAGATATGGAAGGAATCAGTATTTAAATGAGAGAGACTTAATTTCAGGACTCTTCAAAAAGAACGAGATGAGAATTAAGGGGTTAAATCAAGAGAAAGAAGAGAAAAGAAAAAAACTTTTGAATGGATATTTGTTCTCCATATTTTCATGACCTGTCATTCCGTTTCTCCTCGCTCAGAAGTCTCTCCCCATTAGGTGCTGTCACGGGTAGGTGCTGTCCAAATGTAATTAGCTCTGCCCTTTTGCAGGAAAGAAATTTCTTGATGCTCATCGGTTGTAGTCACTGCCCTTTTCTAGAGAGAAAGCAGAGGATGCACTGTGGTTTGTTGTCTTTGTTCATTGGAGTTAGCTCACACTTCATTCCCACAGAAACAGTAAACAAGACTCGGCCCCTGCACTTTACTGCCCTTGAAATTTTCTGGCTTATTGCTTATGTTCTGACCATCTCCACACCGACAATGTTTGTAGATGCTGCATCCCCTGCTGTCTGGCATTTTTCCATAAACTGCCATCAAATCTCACTTTATTTTTGCTATTTTGTTTAAAGCCCTCAAACCTTTCAGCGTGATGTGTTTCCAGTAGGCATAGGACAGCTATTCTGAGAGCCTGAGTGTAAGTCAACGCCACTATGGTCCCAGAAGGAGCAAAGTGCTACAAAACATTCTCTAGAAATGCTGGGCTGCTTCTCTAGATCCCTGACAACATATCATGTACATGGAGATACACTACTTTGAAGAAGGCTGTTCAGGAGGCTAAGTTCTTAAAAATCTTCAAAATATGTATAACTAGTTGACTGGGCACCAGCTGTCAGGTGACTGTCATTTTCTTGTTTTTGATCCAAGCACCCACTGTGATATCATCAAAAGTCCCACACCTCATAGAGAAGGGTTCTTTATGACTTCATCAGGAGACTCAGAGCTGGTCAGACAACCTGTTTTCATGGTGAGGCATAGTAATCTTAAGCTTGAATGTTTAACACCTTGATGGGAAAGGTGACTCATGGAATGTTTTCTCATCCTTTGAACACTCTTTATTTCAGAAGCTTTGCTTCTGCTGCAACCAAAAATGGCACGTAGTGTTCTGAGTAGGAAAGAGAAAGAAAGAATAATTCGCAGACTGTTAATACAGGCTCCTCCGGGGGAATTTGTAAATGCCTTTGATGATCTCTGTCTGCTTATCCGTGATGAAAAACTCATGCACCATCAAGGTGAGTGTGCAGGTCACCAACACTGCCAAAAATATTCTGTACCGCTCTGCATTGATGGAAACCCAGTCCTCTTGTCTCACCACAATGTAATGGGTGACTTCAGATTCTTTGACTGTCAAAGCAAACTTTCTTTCAAATTCGACCTGCTTCAAAACCAGTTACAAGACATCCAAAGTCACGGTATCATTCGGAATGAGACAGAATACCTGAGAACTGTTGTTCTGTGTGCCTTAAAACTGTACGTGAATGATCACTATCCATCAGGAAATTGCAACGTGCTGAGAAAAACTGTGAAAAATAAGGAATTCTTGATAGCTTGCATTGAAGACCACAGCTATGAAACAGGAAATTTCTGGAATGGCCTCTGGAAATCTAAATGGATTTTCCAAATAAATCCATTTCTTACCCAAGTTACTGGAAGAATTTTTGTGCAAGCTCACTTCTTCAGGTGTGTCAACCTTCATATTGAAATTTCCAAGGACCTGAAAGAAAGCTTGGAAATAGTCAACCAAGCTCAACTGGCTCTAAGTTTTGCAAGGCTTGTGGAAGAGCAAGAGAATAAATTTCAAGCTGCAGTCTTAGAAGAATTACAGGAGTTATCAAATGAAGCCCTGAGAAAAATTCTACGAAGAGATCTTCCCGTGACCCGCACTCTTATTGACTGGCAGAGGATACTCTCTGACCTGAATCTGGTGATGTATCCTAAATTAGGATATGTCATCTATTCAAGAAGTGTATTATGCAACTGGATAATATAAGTGATTGCTCCTGGTCAAATTGTCTTGACCTGATTTAGTCATGTTTCTAAGGGGGCGGGGGATTTATTTTCCTAAAGTTGAGAAGTCACTAGAGAAACCTGTAAAGCCAGAGACATTTATTAGAACCTAAAATAGATTTATAGAATGTGGCACCCCAGAAGTATTATAGAGGTATCCAAAGTTAAGGTTCTATGTGTTTGTGTGTGTGTGTGCTGTGTATGTGTGTATATAGGGATGACTTTCTTTGGAACTAGAGAATGTATGCAAATGAAAGTCACTCTGCAATTGATAATTCACATTATTCAATTCAGGCCTACACCAACCCCGAGAGGTTAGATTTCAATAAGTGCCATTAGGGTTGGATGTTCCATGAAACGAACAGATATCAAAAATCTGGTTCAGATGAAGGACTATTATAAACTTGGATCTACTGCCAACTCCCTCACCCCACACCAAACACACACACACACACACACACACACACGAGAATTTGGGATTACTTAAATACTTAAATCCCCAAACTTTTCTGATAATTAACATGGTCTTTGAAAAATCAACTGGAAAATACTGACTTCCCAAGTTTATATAGTTGAGCTCTTGGGAAGTCATCACTATAAGCATTTACAAATGCTTACTTTATGCCAGACCCTGTGCTAAATGATTTGAAAACACTTTTTCATCATTAGATTGGTACTGGTAGTAACCCAATTTTCATGAGAAGAATCTAAGATTTTGAGTTGTTTAATTCATCCAGGTACATAGCAAATGACAGGTTTGTCTGACTCTGGCATTTGCGCTCTTAATCCCTAGGGTATTACAGGTCTTTGTGGAGACCTGTTTCATTAAGACTTGTAAACTCTACTGTACAATGAGTTAGGCAAGCATTCTGCCGAAAGAATACCCACAAAGGAACTGGAACTGGCAGACTGTTATTTTGTAGCCAAAACAAGTTCCTGTACAGTCACCCTGCCACTGTTCCCAGCACTGTTATTGACCACTTGTGTCTGTTCTCAAAGAATTCCAATTTTAAACCTCTCTACTAAGACTGCAGTAGAGCAGTAGATAGGTCCCATTCCTTAATTCTGACTTATCCAAGATGCAAGGTATATTTTGGACTCATGCTACTGAGAAAATGTCTAATTCTACTTAATAAATGTTAGAGCAGAGAAGATCCTATCCAAGAATTTCTAAACCTCAAACCTCTCTTTCCCAACTGGTAGTTCTTAGAGAATCTGAGCAGAATAATCTAGGTTGTGTCTTTAAAAATACAGTCTCTCAAAACCCATTCTTAGATTCTCATTTAGTATGTCAGGAAGTCTACATTTTAAACAAGGGGTCCTAGAATCCCACATTAAGAAATATTACCCTTACATTAAAGTAACATATCTCTTCTTTCTATTTACTTAATTAAAATCACTCCCTTACTTAATTAAAATCATTGCCCAATTAAGGTCATTTCTACTACTTCACTGGATTCACCATGCACAAAGAACAGGCCTTTATCTGTCATGCTGAAAGTTAAGAACTTTCTAAAGAAAAGCAGCAAAAAAATTGCTCTCATTTCACTAAAACATAACCACCTGACAAATTCTTTAGGAAAAATCTGAATTAATAATATGGTTACATATGGAAGTGTTGATTTTCCAGATAATTCCCAAATATGACTCAATTGTTTATGGAACAATCACAGAGGCATTAAGCTCCCACTCTAACACAGGGTTTTAAAAACAATATTTATTGATTGCAACATCTATGTATAGTGACAGGTGGGTACTAGACTAATCAGGGAGACCACTGCATAAATTATACAAATGCCTAACCACTATGCTGTACACCTGACACTAATAATATAAAATAATACTGAATGTTAATTGTAACTGAAAAAAATAATCTTAAAAGTAAGAGTAATAATATTTATTGGCATTCCTGGACATAAAAGTCACATATATAAATCACAGAAAATGCTTAAAGTAGAAAGCATTTTGGCCTATTTCTTTCCATTCAATTTTATGGAATTGTCTACAATATTAAGAATACATAGTATATAAAAATTTATTAATATATCCTGTTTTTTAACATAGCTTTCTATATCATAAATATTGTCCCATGTCATTAAAACTCCTTGAACACGTAATTTTAATTATTTACATGATATTCATACTGTGCATGAGCCACAGCAAGACAATCATTTCTCTATTCATACATAATTTAAATTTTGAGCATTTTATTACCGTTATTAATTAAGCTATGGTGAGTACCTCTGTGCATAAAGCTTTTCTACATTTTGGATTATTCCTTAAAAATGCATATTGAACATATGAACATATTAATGCTCTTAAGACATATTACAAATTGCTTTCCAGAAAGATTTAACAATTTATAACCCCATCAGTAGCAAAAGAAAATGTCTAGCTCACCATAGTAATCTTGGCAATACTGAATATCAAATTTTTTCTTTAATATCAAATTTATCAAAATAAATTTTAAAAAGTATTTCACTAACTTATGCTACACTATACCAAAAGAATTTTCACAATGATGTTAGTTGGTAGTTATTTTCTTTATATGGAGGCTGGCATAGCCAGGAAAATCTACAGTTACTGCTTCCTCTCTGTACCTTTCTCTCTCTCTCTCTCTCTCTTTCTCTCTCTCTCTCTCTCTCTCTCTCTCTCTCTCTCTCTCTCTCTCTCTCACACACACACACACACACACACCTACATTTAAACCTACACTATGACCACATACCTATACACATGCCTAGGCACACACACATACATACAAAATGCTTCAGATCCTGAAGACTCAGTGTAGTATTTTTTTAATATCCCAGTGCTCTCTCCCTCCAGTACCATTCCCAACTAAATATAAGCTCCATCAGAATGAGGACCTTGTCTAGTCTAAGTATCTAGTCCATTACTGTCTGTCACATGATAGATGCTCAATAAATGAAAGAATGAACAAATGAATAAAAATATGAAGCATGGTAGGTTTAATTGGCCTTCAGGTTTTGTAAACCATCAATACCTGCTGAAACCATGTGTTCTTCTGCAGATCTCCAAGGTTGATATTGTGACCCAGTCATGCTAAGGCAGTTGATTTAATTCTGAAGCTGGCACTGACTGCCTCTTGTTCTGATGAAAACCTTTGTGTTTCTCCCCCACTCCAAATGGAGAGAGATTTCTGCTCCAAGTTTGAGAAAATCAAGTTCTTCAAAAGCCATATATTTCTTTCAATTTTACATGATCCTCTGTCAAAGATTTTCTCCCCTTCCCCGTAGGGACATAGTCCAGAGGACTAGTCTAATGACTATATCATGTTCTATTCAAGCAGAGGTGCAATAAGGAGCCTACATCCTTCAACTTGCACCTATGTCAAGGTGAGTCCCTGCTGTTTCCAGTACATGTCCTAGCCTCAGGCTTGCCTGGAAATTAAGGCAGGCTTCATTTATCCTTCTTTGTGTGAGAACCTTCAGCACAGTGTACAAACCCCAACTACTCACTTCTACCTATCATGCTGGTCTCGGATAATTAAATGGAGCTCTTGTTAGGTGCTCTAGATATTTATGAAGCCCCCATAGTTGATTAGATTGTAATGAATCAATATGAAAAGTACTTTCAGGTCACTGCTACTCAGCCAATTTTGGGCCATGTTATTGATTTATCTCACCTTCTCCTCAATCGTCTCATCATGACATACCACTTAGATTCTGGCTCTTATACTTAGAAAATTTCAGCAGCTTCCTAGGATATACTACTATTCCTTTTTTTTTTTTTTTTTTTTTTTTTTAAGGATGGTGCAGCTTGTAGCGGCCCATGCGGGCATCGAACCGGCAACTTTGGTGTTATTAGCACCTCGCTCTAACCAACTGTGCTAACTGGCCACCCCTACACTATTAGTCTTACAGAATTGTTCCCAGGCTAGCACCTCCTAAGTTCCACTGAAACCTATCTCCATATCAGTCACCTACTGGTCTGAAAGTCCTGATGAGCAATCAATTTATTCTTTTCTGTTGACTCCTACAGCCTTCTCCATGATATGTTTTCAAACTTTTCTGCTTGACTTAAACTCTACATCTTCATCATTCCTTCACTTAGTAAATGACGTTGTCCCTTCACTAAGACACATGCTTTCAAAAGGAACTCTTACAGCTTCCTTTCTCTATACTTAAAATATATTTACACTCTTCTCCTTCCAAATAGTCTCCAAAGAAATACAAGCTTTTTCCTAAGACTCTCCTTCCTCTGTACTTGATCCTAAATTCTTGATCTTTTGTCCTTCAGGCTCTTGATTCATCACAAAGACCTTTTTCATTCTTTTTGTTGTTGATTTTCTCACCTTTTTATTTTTTTAATTTTAGTTGACAAGCAATAATACATTACTTTCAGGTGTACAACATAGTGATTAGACATTTATATACCTTACAAAGTGATCACCACAATAAATCTAGTAGCCATCTGTCACTGTACATAATTATAACAATATTATTGACTACATTCCCTATTCTGTACATTACATCCCAGTGACTAATTTTATAACTGGTAATTTGTACTTTTTAATCCCCTTCACCTTTTCAGCCCATCCCCACACCCCCTCCCATGGTTTTCATTCCTGACTGTTCACTTTCTCTTTCCATTTTTGTTCTTCTCCTCTATCAGCAAACATATTCAGTTCCAACTATCCTAAAACAATCTTTCCTACAAATTTCTCAGGTCTTTTCACCATGAAACTTTTCAAAAGATTATTGTGTTCTTATTTTTGTTTGTTTTCTTTTTTTTTTTTTTTTACTTCCTTACCACTTAATATTTTCTTAAAGGAATGGATTTAATTAAGAGCCTGTTTTGTTCTAGGCATTCTACCAAGCAATTTCACCTGCCTCATTGAATCCTTATAACAATCATACAACTGGGAATGATTTTTTATAGCTGAGGAAACTAAGAGTGTCCTTAAGTAACTTTGCCAAATTGACACAGCTGGAAAGTGACAGAACTGGGATTCCAATCAGGTCTGTCACACTTTAAAACTCCTTTTACACCGTATCATGCTGCCTTAACTCGGCACCTTCTGGCTTCCAGTCCAACAGTCTAATGAAAACCCATTCTCAAAAGTTTTCAATATCACAATTGTTCATTCCAATGACTTTGCTTCAGTTATCATCATGGGAACTTGACTGTTCCTTTATGCTGAAAAACTTTTATTTCCTCAGTTTAACTACATCTTATTGTCCCCTTCTCTAATTCCCTTCATTTCTGATCCTCCACTGTACCCCACACTCAAACACATGCATCCTACAAACTTTAATTCTCCATCTTCTTCTGTTTACATTATCACACTCATTCACGAAGGTTTCCAGCAACCAGCCCTTTTTCACAGTATTCATCAGATATGACAGTATTGAATAAACTCCAGCACTCACTATCCTTGGCCTGTCACTAAATAGCTCTTCAAAACAGTGTTGTTTTATAGAATATCGCATCTTTTACTTTCCCTGTTGGCTTATTTTGTTGCTTATTTTTCTATTTTTTGTTTTATTATTGAACTGTCACGAAGCCCTATATTCTAAAATACAACCTTGACCACACTCTGCCAGAACAGCTTTGCATAAACACATCTCTCAGTTCTACTTGACCTCCAAGAATATCCTATCTTGCAGTTTCCCCCTTGTCCACACTGCCTTCCACCACCCCTCCAACCCCGGTTCTCCCATGCTCAACAAGTGAAAAGAAGACATCTACTAAATAATTATACTACATATGACTCCAATTAACTTGACTTTGGACTTCATTTACACTTCTCCAATATAACCTACAAATTCTACCTTACAATGTCAAAATCAACATTTCCAGAACTAAGCTTTGATTCTTTTCTGCCTCTCTCCCCCTCAAGCAAATTACCCTTTATTTGTCTTTTTTTTTTTTTCTGCTCTTAGAAGTATGTCTTGCCATTCACTCAAGGCCAAAATTTCAAGCATCCTTAACTTCTTTCCTATTTCCTAAAATCCAATTAGTCATTGAGTATTTTCTGTTTCAGCAAATATTTTTCTTACTTATTCCCTTTATCATCTTATCAATAATCTCTGTTACTTCTCATCAAGTTTTCTAACTGGTCTGCCTTCATTTTTTAAAATAACCAATCTATTTTATAAAGTTCTGCAAAATTAAGTTTCATAAACCTCAAATGATTACTCATTTTTGTTATTCAAAGCCTTGATCTATATAAATGTCTAATCATTATATTATTTGGTACACCTGCAATGAATATAATATTGTATATCAATATAATATTGTATGACAGTAATTGAAAACAATTTTTTAGAAATTAAGTAAATAAGATGGAAAAATAAAAGAAAGACAAAGGCTATATGATTTCAATTGTGTGTGGAATCTAAAGAACAAAATAAGTGAACAAACAAAACAGAGAAACAAATAGATACAGAGAACATTTTAATGGTTGCCACATGGGAGGGTGGGTAGAGAGGTGGATGAAAAAGGGAACGGGATTAAGAAGTATAAATAATAGTTAAAGAACAGTCATGCAGATGTAACATATAGCAAAAGGAATATAGAGCATAATATTGTAACTACTATGTATGGTGTCAGATGGGAATTAGATTTATTGGGGTGATCACTTCGGAAGTTATATAAACAAACAATCACTATGTTGTACACCTGAAACTAATATTGTATGTCAACTATAATATATGTAATTGAAAAATAAAAATTGTAAAAAATAATTGATTAAGAAAAAAGATACCTATTGACTAGAAAATACATTTCAAATTCCCTAGTCTAGCATTCCCAGGTGCTCCCTGATCTCAGTGCCCCTACCTCTTCCATGGATCAAATATAGCTAACCTGGACTTAACCACCTTTTCCAAGAAGCCTAATAGAAGCTTCACCTGAAGCGCTCTCTACATTTCCTAAATATGAACACATTTTCTCTCTCTAATTCTATTTTGGTACTTGTCCACCCTATTTTGAATATTAGATGTATGCGTTTGTCCTGTTTCTCTTAATAGACTAAAGAACGAATTTTTGTTTCATTCATACATGATGTAGTGGAAATCTATGAAACCTTGAGTCAGAATATCTATGTTCATATTCTAACAATTACTACTTTTGTGACACTAGGAAAGGTTAAAATATATGACTTCTTTGATACTCAATTGTTTCATTTGTTAAATGAGGATTCAATGCATACCTGGCATGTTCTATTATACTATGTGAGCAATAAATGGTTGGGGAATAAATGTCCAAGAGAAGAGAGCTTTCACCAGTCTCTCAGGTTGGCCAGAGCTTCACAAGCAGTATTTCCCCAAGATAAGAGAAAGTTTCTGAGAGCATCAATCCTCAATCCAACCAAACTCTCCACCTTTCAGGAATTCTAATTTACAAATGCCTGAGTTAAAAGTACATTTTTTCATTTTAGAGATCTTTCACAGTGTCTGGTACATGATAAGAACATAATTCCCACATTGTACTTCCCCAACAATTCATTCTTGATGTCTTACTATATGCCACATGGACATAGATCCATTAAGAAGGTTCCAGGGACAACATTTGTCTTCCAAATGTAATCAGTCTGTGTCCCAACAGGAAACAAATAAATGCAAATACAAATTGGATAGCTCAAAGAAGGTATAATGAAGGGATGATCAACAAAGATGTGGGCACATCAGGACAGTGGAATGACATGGAAATCGTTCACATCTTTAGGACAAGGTTAGGGAGTGGCCACTGGAACCTGGAAAAAGGAGTTAATATAATGGGCCAGCAGAAGAAAGGAAATGACTTTCTGTGGAGGGACACTGCCAGCCTGAGGAAACGCCTCAGGAAAAGAGCTAAGGTCATAAACTCTTTACTTCCTTCTCCAGCTTCTGCCAGAGCTCCCAATTGGCAACCCAATCAAAAAACAAGAGGGCAAGAGAGTCCATTAATACAATCTATGCACATCAGCTTCCCAAAGCCAGTGGTAGGGTGGTGAAGGGAAGAAAATGGAAGATACCAGGCACATTCATTTCTCTGAATGTGATTTCTGACACCTTACAGAGCTTTTGTTTTAGTAAGATGAACTTCTGGGATTAACTAAATATATTTCATCCTTTTGTTCATGTAGAATGTCATTAAATAAATAAATATAGTTTGTAGCGCTACCTAAAACATGTGTTTGGAAGGCTTTCAATTAATTTTTCTGCGTATTTTAGTCCATTTTAATTCCCTTGAAAAGAACAACCTCTTCTTTATTATAAATGCAACAGTTTTCCTGAAATAATTTTATTACATAAATGTAATGCTTATCATACTGTTCTTATCTCCTAGTCACTGTTTATCCCTATTTTAGAACATGTGAAGTGCCCTCACTTTGGAAGCACCATGTTCATGCTCCAGAATCATGTGAATAAAGAGAATTTAGGGTGTGAATTGGATTAACTAATTGGACAGATTTATTTTTATATTCCCTAAAAATGTGACCTAAGACCCTAAGAGCATGCAAATGCAGCCCTCAGTTCAGAGAAAGTCATGGTATGAGAGAGTGAAGAAAGCAAAAAATTCCATAAAGACGTGTGTTTCAGCAGATACCTGAACAGTATCCCAATGTTTCTAAGTGAGTATTTCCTATGTTCATGTCAGTACTTCTTTCTGTACCTCATTCTCATACAATCTTTAATCTAACAGTTCAAATTCTTCTGGATATATAAAAAAATAATAATAAAAGAAAATCTGGGCTCTTTTACCAAACTATTATTATAGCATAATGAATGCCTAAAGTTCAAGAAGGGTCTAGAGTGTTTGTTTGGAATTAAATTAGCCATGTCTAGCACTGGTAATCATGTCAAAATGATCTCTTCAGAAATCCTTGCAGTATCATGATCTCCAATGACAAAACCTCAAGAAAGAGGAGAAGAAAATCTAATAAGAGTGGCTATTTATAGTTACATAGTACCATTCAGGGCATTTCCTTGAAACTATTATGGACTCCCAGTACATATCTATCACAGGAAATTTGTCTATGGAAAGTTTGAATTAGCTTAATTACTTAATTAATTACTTATCTTGGTCCAGGAAGTCCTTTTAACCCACCAGCCAACATAAATTGTCACAATATATTCATTTTCCCCATGAATACCTCATATCAAACCTTTCAGAACCCTGTAGAACAATTTGATCTGGTTACCCAACCTGTGCACAGATGTGTCTCAGCTTCCTTCTTTCTAAGGGACTGCAATAACAAGATCCTCCCTTACTGTAAATTTATTTAACCCACTCCCAAAATTATTTTCCAAAACATTTTCACTTACTTATTACTAACTCTGCTTCCATTTTGCCTTTCAGTCACTCAATTCCTTCTTTTAAATTAATTTTTAAAAAATAGTTACTTATAGATATATGTGTGGGGGCTAAAAAAAATTAATACTTTTCCCCCATCTTCTAAGTTCTTCTAGCTGGGATAACAATAAAATTAACAGAGACAGATTAACAAGAGAAAATCAAATTTTTATGTGCATGGTAAATTCACATAAGAGTGAAAACTCCAAAGACAGTGAGGCATATTGGGTATGCATGACATTTTGGATAAAGGAGAAAGTGGGGGCGGGGGATAGGGTATTATATTTCAGAAGTCAGAAAGGGTGATTTACAGGTAGTTGAGGAAGATGGAACATACATGGCAGGAAAATTCTATCTGAATCTCATGGGCAGGATGTGGGGAGGGTCAAAGATTCTTTCTGAGTCTTGTTTCTTAACGAACAGCTTAAAAAAATTAATATCCCAAAAGGCAGCTTCCAGGTAGCAAAACTTTGGTTCCCTTCATATGCCTTGAAGAAAATGATCTTATCTCACTTAATTTGGTGATCCCCTTAAAGAGTCTGACACATAATGACTATCTAGTAGATACTTAAATATGTAGAAGGATGATTGAATGGATGAATACATTGAAGAAAGAAAATAAACTGTATTGCTATTTCCTTTAAATAGATAACTTTTCCACTATATATTTTAATTTTTAAAGCACCAACAGGAGACTGTGAACATGAAAATGTAGACACAAAGGATGTCATAAGGTTTAAAAACTGTATGGGATTCAAAGGACAAACAAGTTCAAAAATGGTATATATGTACCTACTTGAAGAGTCTCATTGTACATTAACGTACTAAAAGATGTGAGACACAGAATTGTACACCTGAAGTCTATGTAATTTTACTAACAATTGTCACCCCAATAAATTTAAATTTTAAAAAAAGCTGTGAGATAGTCTGCCTCTAAATATATATATATATATATTTAAGCTTCCAGTCAAGCTGGCAGAGTAGGTAAATGCTGTGCTCACCTCCTCCCACTACCACATCAAAATAACAAATAAACTACAGGACAACCATCATTGATAAACACCTGAAGTCTAGCTGAACAGAAGTCCTATAACTAAGAAAACACAAAAGAAGCCACATACAGACTGGAAGGAGTGGTGGAGACAGAACAGACCAGTCCCCACACCCACATGTGGCAGTTGAAAATTGAGGGTGATATCTTGGCTTCAGAGGTCCCCCCTGAGCACAAGGGGTCCCAGCCCTCCACTAGGCTCCCCAGTCCAGGATTCCAGTGCCAAGAAGAGAAGTCTCCATAACTTCTCGCTGTGAAAAACAACGGAGACTTCAAGTAATTCTTCAGTGATGGTTGTTCTGTAGTATAGTTTCAATTTTGAGGTGATTGTGGGAGGAGGTGAGCACAGAATTTACCTACTCCACCATCTTGACTGGAAGACACAAGAAACATGAATTTTAAAAGGCACTTCCAAAGAGTTATTTTATGAAACCTGGACAGTTTATTTTCTATTTTTCAAGCTTATGAAAAGCAGGATTTTTTTTTTTTTACATTGAGTATTTATTGAGCCCATTCTTTGTACTAGACCTTATGTTAGGCACTAGAAGCACAATAGGAAATAGGACACTATCCCTGTTCTTGCATAGGTCCCTGCTGAATAAGAGATACTAGCATGTAAAGAACTAATTACATAATGAGTAGAGTCATAAACTGTGCACTGCAGGGGGGAATAAGAAGAGAATAACAAACAGCCCTTAGGAAAGTTAGGAAAGACGAGCATAGTGGATGCTGCCATCTTCACCCCCTCAACCAGGCCCTGCTCACCCCACCAGGACTTGAGCACTGATTGATGCTGAGGGACCGCACCCCCTTGTACTAATTCAGGACTACTCTGCTCCCTTATCCCACTTCTGAGCTCCCTGTAAGAGTGGCTAGGGCCTTTGTTGTGACTACATCTGCAATCACCTACCCCAATTCATCTTCCCTTTTGCTTACTAACCCAGGAGTAAGCAAAATTTTTCTGAAGGCTGTTGAGTGAATGTTTAGGCTTTGCAGACCACATAGGTGGGTCTCTGTGAGGTATTATTTTTTTTTATTTTTCTGTTTTTCAGAACTTTAAAAATGTAAACACCTTCTTACTGAGTTTAGGGACACATACAAACATGCTGTAGGCCAGATTTGGTTTGCTTAACCTTCTTTTACCAAAACTGCTTTCCTCACCTGCTCCCCACAGGGGTTCATTCCAAGAGGACTCCTGGGGAACTGACTATGACAGCTTGGTAAAGGAATTAATTGAGACTGAAAGATTTAACAAGATTTTGCTAGACAAAGGTGGTGACAATGTTGAGTTTACCTAAGTTATATGGCCTTAGAAAATAAAAATGGTTAATCCTCCCAACCTTTTGTTTTTCAAAAACCTTTGCTCTATTGTGTTCCAAAAAAGGCTTACTGCGAAGAACCACATATTTCATATATGACTGGCTGAACTGTTTGTCCCCCCAAAACTAGCTCGATACAGAAGAAAACATTTCTTGTTCATCTGACTGACTAAGACTTGCACTGATTATAAAAACCAATCTCAACTATAAAATCATTCCACATATAACTTGTCTATTCTTCCCTATGAAATCTAAGGCAAAACCACCCTACCAAGATACTCTGATCCTCGCATCTGGGATGCTCTCCCTATTGCAATATTCTGAATAAAATCAATCTCCTTAGTTGTTCTGGGATTTTTTTTTTGCCATTCACAGTGAGAAGATGACTGCCAGCACCAGAAAATGTACAAAGCCACCAAAGTACAAAAGGACCTGGTATTGTTGAATATACACTAGGAAGTTTGATGTGATGGGAATATAGAGTTATGGTTGGTCAGTAGAGAAAGCTACAGCAGTAACTGGGATAAACTAAAAGGCCATGAATATTAAACCAAGCATTTGATCCTTAATTTGGGAAAATACCTGAGGCCTTTGTACAGTCTCCTCTTGGAGGTATAAAGGCTTGGCCACTAACCAGGGTAAACTATTTCAAGCAAAGGACAAAAAGACAGACTTTAAAAGTAGTCATCAAGAGTGCATGGTCCCTAAAGCAGATGTCATCATCTGACAAACCTTTTTTTTTCTTTTTTTAAGCTTTTTTATTTATTCAAGTGTGTTTTTCCAGGATCCATCAGCTCCAAGTCAAGTAGTTGTTTCAGTCTAGTTGTGGAGGGCACAGCTCAAGTGGCCCATGCAGGGATCAAGCTGGCAACCTTGTTGTTAAGAGCATGGCGCTCTAACCAATTGAGCTAAATGGCCTCCCGAGCTGACAAATCTTTAAAAACCCTCAAAAGAATTTTAGAGAACTGTATGTCCACTGTATGTACATTTGTAAGTTACACGAGATTTATTTTAATAAAAAGTTTAAATGGTTGCATGTTAATTTCAGACATATTGTAAATACTGACATTTTGAAGTAAAATATTCATATCAAGTTTTTAAAAGTATCCAGTAGAATCTAAATACCCTAGATATATCTATTTTAAAAATTATTAAAACAAACGTTTTTCTAATTTTATATAGTTCTTTTTCCTTTATCTCCTTGAACTTTTTCATGTCATTTCACCAACAAATTTTATCCTAATGTAATATATTTTTATACTGGAAGTAAAAGTCTTTCATGCTGGAAAGTATAATACATATCTGTTACAAAAAATATGTATATAATTTTTCCTATGCCCATAGGGTCTAAGAATCTAATTTTTTTTCTTTCTTCTATTAATAATTGTTCAAAACAACATAATTATATTACAAATTTGATACCTGGTTATTAAAGATTTTAAAAAAATAAAATTTATTGCAAATGTATGTCATCCTGATACGGTCTGAGATAATTTATTTCCAATTAACTTAAATATCTGTGAATGAATATTACTTCTATAAAGAGAGCAGGTTCGGCATCAATTTATTTTTTGTTTTTTATTTCATAAAGATAAGCAATGAGCAAACTTGATCTGACACATAAGTAGATAGGAGTAACAAGAGTTTTCTTATAACAATGTCACTCTGGTCTTTAAAATCTTCTGAGGTTTACACCAAAATTCATACAGTAATCTAGTATCAACAACTATTGCTAATGATATCAATTCACAATTTGTCAGGTAGCCCTTCTATTGTATTGAAAGCAAAGAATTAGAAACTAATTATGTGCAAAGAGCTTTGTTAGAGTCACTGACATTCTCAGCTTCTGGGAAGAGCACAAAAGTTTTGCCAAGATTCATCCAGTGACTAGCCTTATGCCTGTAACTATTTGACTTAAAGGCATTTTATTTAATCTGATATACTCAGACAAGGAGGAGAAAATAAAATATTAAATTCAATACACCTTTGTTAATGCAATAATCCTTTTTCAATAGTTGTTTTCAGGAATTGCAGAGTTAACTCATTTAATTAGTGGAAAACGTCCAGCATATAACCTAATTAGCAAAACCAACCATCATTTTCACATCAATCAGCCAAATCAGAAGAAAAAAGAAAAATGGACTTCAAAATTTCACTTACAATGAAAGTGTTAATACATATTTTTAGAGATATAATAATCACTGTGAAATAAATGAGGAAGCCTATCTTGTAATCTTGTTTTAAGACTAAAATTTGTCACGTTTAATATAATTGAATTTGTCCATATTCTAAGTTGAAAGCATTATAAAATGCCATTTTTATTTCTTAATTTGCAAGACTGTTATGTGTAAAATTAGGAGTTATTTATGAAGTGAGGAGTATGATATCTAGCACAGTACTTCTTTGGTAAATGTGTACATGCATGTATTACACTCTGGTGTTCAGCTTTGGTGTATAATTAAGAACCACGTATAAAACATAATAAATCCACAATCAAAATTCCCTATGTATTTAGTGAAAGAAATGATGTGTACTGCTAAAAATTATTTAGTCCAAAAATCAGCATACAGTTTTATTTTTTGTAACAGGAAGTAGAAATTATTAAATATTTTATTGATGGAAAAGATTAGACTGACTGAAATTGAAATATTTATTAAATAATTTGAGAAAATAAGTTTAACTACATTAGCAATTAATGAATTCCAGTGTTAAAGAAGTCACATGAAACATTCATTTATAGTTTTCATCCAGTAGCTTAAAAAATTTCATATTGTCAGAATATTTTCCAGTTACATGTAAAAGCATTGACAACCTAATTTCCAATACTGTGGCTCTTCATTTCAAGCCAGTCACATGGTTTGAGGATGACAAGTGGCTCAAGGCAATAGAAGAGGTGAAGAGGCATTATTCCACTCTCCAATGTATTTGAATTCAGAACATGACAACACTCGATCAATAGTCAAACATCCTTAGCACCCTAGAACTTGGTACACCCTGGGAAAACATACCATAGTAAGTTTTAGGTGAGGGATATGCCTTTGATTTATAGAGTGGAGGTAAAGTTATTATAATACGAAAAGGAAGGTGACAGAAGAGAATCTACTTGACCATTCAGGAGGTTTCTCAGCAGATTTATTTTAGGAAAAGTACATGTGGAAATTAAAAACCAAAAAACCACTTCCTTAACTTTTTTTGCAAACTCCCAAAGATACTCATAACCCAGTTGGAAAACTGCCATCATAAGGATTGTGCTGTCTAGTTCTAGGCTGCTAGAAATATAATAGGATTCTACCTAATAATAAGAAAATGAACAAAAGCATGAGATATCTGGCAAAGTTTTTGCCTTACTCTATGTCACAGAGATTTTGCACACTTGCACACTTGCTTCTTTATATTTCTATTAAAGAATAGAAGAAGTCTACCTCTTTATGTCACAAACAAAAAAGGAGAAGTTGTAATTGGAGGTCATTACTCCCAATCATCTCAGGAATAAAAGAGAGAGTCACCTCCCCCTCAGGTAAGCAGCGCTCAATTTGATCCACAGAGTTTGCCTCTTAAGACAGGGTGGACGAGATGGGGTGGGGGTATAAGAGTCACTGGGGATAGGCCTACTGGGCTGAGCAGGGGAAACATCTTCACTGTTCAATCATTCAAAATAACTCCAGGAAAAATAAACTACCATTGTAGAGCTGAAAAACCAGTACAAGCAATATCTGTGTATGACTTAATAGTTTTACAGAAAAATACAAGGGACTTTACTGAAAAACTCATTAGGCTGATGTCTGCTTTCTAGACTTCTTTGTATTACACTGACTGTCCTATCATGGGTCCTACTGATTCATTTAGGACCTACAAATTAGAAGAGAATCCCTCTTTGGCTAACAATAATATAAATTAGGTGATAAGCAATTGTATACTTTCAAAATTGCCATATATATGAAATATAGAGAGTTTCACTTGTTGAAACCTAAATACTTCTGTATTCATGTTTATTATGAATTTTTAAAAAAATGAAGAGAAAGAAAAAGAAGAAAAGTCTTTTTAAAGAAAGCCTAGTGGAAAAACTGCTTGAGTGCTTTAATTTACATTTTAAAAATTAATCTTGTAGCATCTTATACAAAATTTTATAATTGGTTCTATAGTTAATTAAAATTTCATTAGTGAGCAGATATGAAAAGCACAGCTTATTTGAAGTATTTATTATTCCTCCTTGGATTGCTAATGAATTAAAGCCTCAAGTGCATCTATATTAAAGTCGCCTTCCTGCTCATGCTCTAGTAATATGTTAAAACAAAGAGGGGTTCATATATTTGCTGCTACAATTTTTCCTGCTTTACTTGGGAATGTCAATTTATTCCATAGCACTTTCTGAAAAATTAACTACTGTTTCAACTAACATAGTCTTTTCCAGTCCAGTTACTTTAATAATTAAGATGCTACTTGAAGTTCATTTTTATTTAAGCATATTATAACTTTGTCAACATTTTTCTCTCCATCAAAAGGTCGCTTTGAAGTCACATCAACATATTAACTGTTCTAATCTGTAGACTCTTCATGAAATAAGATGCTGTTTCACCCTCTGGAGTTTGATTAGTATTCCTTAATCTATTTAAGACAGATTTAAAGAACGCAATCATTGATACACATTTCCGTCTTTTTTAAGATGCTTGGGATATTTCTTAATTACACATGGCCTACTATGAACTTGATTAAATTATCTACAAAGTAAAATGGATATGTACAGATATTTGTGTTAGTACTGAAAATTATTAAGATCTATTTCTGTATTCAGAGAACCATGAAAAACATTCCTTAAAGGCTTAAAATATTTTCTATTATGAAAATTTATCACTTAATTTATTACAAGCCAATTAAAGAAAACTATTATAATTATGAACAGCAGAGCAGACTCACTACTACAAATATGTGTTTTTCCACTGCTATACCAAGGTGAATTTTTCCCACCTAAAATAGGAGTAAGGTGTTTTAATGAAGGGTATGAAGTTTTTGGAATTCTTTTCTTTCCACAACCAACAACTATGCGGGCCCCAAATCCTAAATTCATTTAAGGGACAGATACGAAGGACAGAAAGAGGAAGACTCTAACCCCTCTCAACCTCTATATTAGGATTAACCACTTGAAATTTCTGATTTTCAACCGTGGTGGGGGCACAGAATTGGAGATTTCACACAGTTCAGCCTATAACGTCAATGTTCATTTTCCACCCAGTTTTTCTATGGTTTTAGACTGTGTTCTCCATAGAGAAATTCTGTGGAAGTGATTACACTGCTACTTAAAGAGACATGACAGGTCTACTGCCATGTGAGGAGGAAACCTTATGGGTAGGACTCTAATACTTTGTCATTGATTCAACCAGACAAGCTCTGCTTTGTTGTTGTTGTTGTTGTTGTTTTGGTTTGGGTTTTTTTATATAATAGGGTTCCCAATAAACATTGTTCAAAAAAAAAAAAAGATCCACATTTCTAAAAAAGTAATAATAATAATAATTTTGAAAAACCACAGACACATTTCAGTATAACAAAAAGACAGTGAAATAATAGTATTATAAAAATGCCAAGTCGATCTCATCCAATACCGTAAATGTACAGAAGACACTGAGACATGACATGCTTTCCCCAGGGCCACAGTGCTACTCAATAGCAAAACTACTACAGAAGTCAACTCACTTCACTTCAAGTTCAGTGTTCTTTCTCTTCAACATACCATGTGATAGTAGTATTACTGCCTCATAATTACATAAACCAAGCTTACATTTCCTAGGCTATACCTCTCTAGTCTTTCATCTATGCTTTGTGTACTATGCTATCTAGACACTATCTTCTACTTTCTTCTACTGGTATTTCAGTTTTTTAAGTTTCCTCCTAATAAGTGGTACCCAAAATAGAACATTATATAACTTGATATATTTATATATCAGTCAAGTACAATGGGACCACACGCCCATTTGTTTTAGGCACTATAGTTATCTTAGTACAACATTTCATTAGTCATTTTATGGTGAAAGATAAAAGTGTCAGATGCTACTTTCAGGATGGTCCCCAAGTTTCTGCCACTTCAAGAATTAAAGGGACAAAGGCTAGAAATGTCACCTCAGAGCCAGGAAAAGAAAACCATAATGAGAGTAAAATGGAGCATTCTGCATAGAGAAATGGACTGTATCATCACAACAAAGCTCTTTTGAAACTCCTAGTTATCTGAAAAGCACAGCACCCCTAGTTATCTGTAAAATGCAGCATGAAAGATAGAAATAGAAGATCATTCCCTTAGACGAAGAAAACACTCTTATTTAGTACTTCTAAGAGTAACTCTTTATGGGGGAAAAGATACCATCTTTAGCTAAGCAGACTATTCTCAGGACGGGGGAAAACAAGTCATAAACTGTTTTAAAGTCTATAAGATATGGAATTGGGAGAAACCCTCTGACCACCCAAACTCACCATTTGCAATAATAAATACTTTGTAAGTCCTAACGTCATGATTTTCAAAAGTAAATCAAGGCCAGATCTTACTATCTGCCCCCAAAGAATGAAGGGGACTATTTTAAAACACAAAATATTAATAACTTTACATGTGACCATGCAGCTACTATAAAAAATTTGGAGAAGAATGCATGCAATGCTAAAATAAAAAATGGAGCAATCACAAAAAGTATCCAAGCATGTAAATTTGTTCTATAAAGAGAGATTATTTTAAGACCTAGAGAACCTAAACAATCTATCAATGATGTCAAAGTACACTTACCAGTTTTCAGCAAGGTACATTTCAATAAGAAAGTTAAATTAAGTTACACACAATTTCCTCTGATTAGACAGTGTGAAGATATACGTAGTCTCTCCTTATCCATAGGAATATGTTCCAAGAATCCCAGTGGATGCCTGAAACCCACATGGTACTAAACCATACATATGCTATGATTTTCTTATCCATACATACCTACGATAAAGTTTAATATAACATTAAACACAGTAAAAGATTAACAATAATAACTAATAATATAAAACAATTATAACCATATACTGTAATAAATGTTATGTGAATGTGGTGTCAAAATATCTTATTGTACGATATTCACCTTTTCATTTAAAGGAAGCACTTGATGGCTTCTCTTTGGCCTATCGAAACAGCTAGCATCATTACTCTTGCACTTGCAAGCCATTATTAAGTAAAATAAGAGTTACTTGAATATATGCACTGCGATACCATGACAGTTGATCAGATAACCAAGACAGCTGCTAAGGTGACCCACGGGCAGGAAGCGTCCACAGCACAGAGACGCTGGACAAAGGGATGATTCACATCCCAAGTGGGACAGCAGGACGCATGAGATTTCATCACGCTATTCAGAACAGCACACAACTTAAAACTTATGAATTGGTTATTTCTGGAATTTTCCACTTGTTTCTGGACCACGGGTGACTGAGGGTAACCAAAGCCACAGAAAGCAAAACAGCAGATAAGGAGAAACTACTGTATGGTTAAACATTTAACCATCCGAATTTTATTTTGCCAATTTGTGTGAAATTGGTATCAAACTGATTTTTTTTTTCCTCCAACAGTGTAAATGCCATTTGGGTGAATATCCTTGTCTATCCCATTAATCAATGGACCCTCTTTATTAAATCCTCCCATATACTTGTGTCTGTTTCCATCTTTCTGTTTTCCTTCCCTTAAATCGTTATCACATGTTTTCAAATATGTCACTTTAGGATATTATCATAAGTCTTCTTAGTTAAAAAGATCTAGACCATTCTCACCTGGACATTTTCCTCTAGACTAATGTCAGAATTTTTGTCAAGTTCCCCTTAAAAAATATTTTTTCAATTTGATTTGGAGTCTGTGAAACCTATCATTGAATTTTGAATGAAATTCAATAGTCAGAATGAAAGTTAGTCATTCTGAAATTTTTGAGCCCTCATAATTTTCAAGACACTGTGCTAAATAAAAGCTTTACAAAAATTTGTGACTTACTATACTCACAAGAATCCTAGAAAGGATCATTATTCTCCCTAATTTATAGACAGTGAAACTGAATCTTTAGAACTTTAAGCAACTAGTGAATGGAGGAGCCAGAATCCAAGCCTGGGCCAGTTTGATTCCCAGCCCATGATATTAATCATTCTCATCAAATATTACAATGTATATCTCCATCCATTCAAGTATCCTTACATATACCACAGTAAAATGTTATAGTTTTCTTTATATTTCTTTATATTATCTAAGCTAATTCCTAATGTAACAATTTGTTCTGTTACAATTGTGAATGCAAGTTCTCTATTTCATCTAAGTAGTCATTATACTGTTAATAATTATTGATTTTGTATAATTTTCTTGAATCCAGTTACTTTAGTGAGATTACTTAATTCTAGGATATCTACATTAAAAATTGATAACATCTGCAAATAATAATAATTTGTCTCATTCTTCCAAAAACATTGTAGCTTTTATTGCTTCATGTCTAGTTACGTTGACCTTCTGGAGTACTACTAAATACTATAGTGTGAAAAATAACTTAATGGTAAGAAAAGGTCTTTTGTTTCACCATTAAGGATGATGTAGCTCTTAGTTTGAGACAATCTTTAGTAATTATTTTCTTAAGTATTGATTTTCTAAATCATAAATACATTAGATTTTATTAAATACTTATTTTTAGTATGTTAAGATTATTTTTTCCTTATTTAATCTATTGATGTAAAATAAATGCATTAATATCAAATCAGTCTTGCATTTTTTTAATACAAACTACTCATGGTGGAGTGTTTTACACCATGGTGGAGTATATCAATTTATTAATATTTCCTTTAGAATTTTCTTTTTTAAGAAAGACAAGTTTAATTTGTAATTCTGTAATGTACTATATTTTTCAGGTTTTGGTATTATACATAATACTTTATTAAATGATTTGCTTGTTGAATCAATATGAATACCAGCAAGAAACAAATATCATATAGTCAAATTAAGATAATTGCAAAGATTAATGGAGTTAAGATGTACAGAGAGGTGTTCAGAAAATAGAGATACCAGAAGCTATACTGTACCTTAGAGCTGATAACACACCTAGATCTAAAGAAGAAAACTGAACACACCTAGATGCTGGGAGCAGTAGTTACCAGCACCTGGAATGAGTGAATAACTTGGAAATGGTCACCTTGAGAAAACATATGATCTTCAATTGGGATTTAAAACAGGTAACTCCTCAGAAAGAGAGTCAAGAGAATCAATACTTCACCCTTCCTTCCGTCCCTTCCTCCTGTCTGCTGCTGGGTTTCCCATTTGGCTAGACCCAGTTCAAAAGCAGAGGACAGGGAGTCTGATGTACTGTCTGGTGCAGAGGGCAGGGTGGAGTAGGGGAGGGGGCGCATGAAGGATATAGCACACACAGTGGGATCAGTGCTCTAAAGCAAAGCATAGACTGTTGAAATGAGCTACTCCTTCAAAATTTAAAGGAACAATTTTCAAAGACTTTGTTACTCCTGAGCATATATTTTTAGATAATTGGCCTGTTTTTCAATTCCTTTCCTAACAATTATATTAGAAAGGTTTTCTACATCTTAAGTAAACTTTAATACTTTTTCTACAGTAAGTAATTCCTGTCACTGAAATGTTCAAGTTGTATGCTTTAATAAGCATAAAATCTCTTATGAGTTTTATCTACTTCTCATTTATTGTAAATCCTCTCTCAGTTCGAGTTGAGTTTGCATATTCTTTTTATATTTTTCATTGGTTTGGCTTACTTTGAAACACTGGTTCTTGTATATATTCATCAATATACAATCATATTGACTGTCCTTTTTTAATTCTATCTTATTTTTCATTATCTCTTATTTTTTTATTTTCTAACATATAATATATAATCTCCTTCCACTTGGATTTCTTAAATTTATTTTTTTGTTTTATTTCTATCTTTTTGAGTTGAATTCTTGATTTTTTTTTTTTTTAATATGTGAAGGTGTTTACTTCTGAGTATATGTTTGGCCAAATTACGTAAGTCTTGATATAATTTATATTTATTTTTTCTTTACTAAGCTGTAGAATTATTTCCTCTTTGATCCTATAGTAATTTGTGAGGATGTTTTAAATATCCAAGTGATTGAAGAATTGTTTTGTTAAAATTGTGTTATTAATTCAAGTTTTATTTTAAGTAACAAGAATATGGCTTACATGGTTGGCCCCTACATTCCAAAAGGCAATCATTACACTGCATTTAATACTTAGAATTTCTACTTTTAAAAATTTGATGGTGTATATTCCATGTGTCCATTAAAAATATATACTGTTATATGTTTGTAAATTTATATAGGTGGTGCCATACTGTGTCCTTCTGGAACTTGCTCTTTTTTAGGTAAATTTTCTATTTTTTAGATCCATCCATGGCTGCATATATCAATCATAGGTTATTCATTTGAAGTGCTATAGAACTTTATACTACATGTATAGTCCACAGCTCATGCATCTATTCTTCTGTAGATGAACAGTTATGTTTTTTCCAGTTTTCTGCAAGTATGGACAGTATTATAATAAATATTCTTGTGTGGATCTCCTTGTGCACATGAGGAAGAATTTTTATAAGGTACTTAGGACTGATTTTGCCCAATGTTAGGTTATGCACATCTTCAACTTGGCAAGCAACTGCTAATTATGTTCCAAATTGATAACAATTTCTGTATACTTTCTACTTTGGCAATGTATTCATGTTTATTTTGGCCTTTAAGATTTTACGTTAATAAATGACCCTTTAACACTTGAAAAACAAAAAAGATTTTCTGATTGTAGATTATAAAGTTATATACCAAACTATTAATTCAAAATTAACCAGATTATTCAAGTACTATCTATGTTTTCTGTCTTCTTGCTCTAACATAGATATATGAAGAAAAGTTAAAATCTCCCACTATACTTTTTGTGCATTTCATTTTATACTTCTAACAGATCTTGATCTATAAATTATAAAATGTTATTATTTCAAGATTTGTTTGTCTCAATTATGTATTGTAGCTTTCAATATTTTGAAATAACTGTCTTGTTCAAAGTGTTTACTTCTGTCTTTATTTCTTCCAATTTGGTGTGAATAATGCCATCCTTGCTTTTTCAAATTTTTAAAAACTTTTCCTATATATTTGATTTTGTTTCTTTTTATAATGGTATACTCTTGTGTAAAGCCTGCTCCTTAGTTTAAAAAAAGGAAAAAGCCATTAGATGGAATTCATTTGTTAATATGGAGATTTAACCCATTTAATTAAATATCATGACTGTTAGGTTTGCTTTATCTTCCTACACTTATTTCATACATTCTATTTGTGATTGTCTTCATTATTCTGCTATTTCTGTTTTAAGAAATTCAAAAGAGACAGAATCAAACTTGTTTCTACTAGTGAATCCCATGGTTTTGCAATGACCTATCTTACATTAACTAGTACATTCAATAACAGAGCAATATTATTTTACTTCCTTTTTTGAAAAGCAGGAGTTCCTACTCTTGATCTACATGTATCTTTCCAATCCTTGTAGATTTAATATTATAATAATAAGAATGATAACAATAATAGCTAAATTTATTGAGTACTCACCTTGTTCCAAGGTTAATTTATTTCACCCTCACTACAACCCTATGAGTATTACTCTTGTCCCCAACTACAGATAGAAATATTAAGCTGCTGAGAGTTTAACTCACCAATGGTCATCAAATTTTTATGTGGTGGAGCTGGACTTTGAACCCAGGAACTCTACTACTACACTAAAGTACTGCATTAAAACACTTTCTCTGAAATTTAATAATACATTCTTTGGTTTTATTGTATAGATTATAACCTTAAAACACTGGGTTTGATTTGTAATGCATTTAAATAAGTATTAAAATCTTGGTCTAGCACGTTCTTCATATTTTTATTCAAATGTCATCTTAGCCCCAATAATTATATTTAAAATTACTTCATACACAGTATTCCATACACTCCTGCTCTATCCCGCTTCCTGATTTAGTTTTTTCATTATACCCATCACCACCCAGCAGAGTGTATAGTACATTTATTTACTTTGCTTCTTTGTCTCTCTTTTCCACTAGAATGTCAACTCTACAGTGAAGATCTGTTTATAGCTATCTCCCCAGCACCTAGAATAGCAATCAAGACATAATAATCATTCAATAAATTTTAGTAGAGTGAAAGAGTAAATGAAAAAATCATTTGACTTTAGTGGTCACTACTAGTTCTTTCCAATTGCTACTTCATCATTGCTGGGTTCTTTGACACATTTTTCATTTTTTTGTGCATATCTGAAAACTTCCTGTGTCCTTGCCCATGAATGAAAAATTTCCTGGTATTTAATTCAAACAATTTTCCCCCAGAATACTGTAAGTTTCCTGCATTATCCTACAATAGTCATTGGCACAAAAATTATTCCTGAGGACAGTTTGATTTTTATCTCCTCAGATGTAATCTGAGATTTTTCTTCTAATTATTTATTTCAATGGGAATTTTGAAGATTAGGATGTATAGTCTAATATCAATAACTTACTTTGAAATTTCTCAAAAACAGTGTGAAATAAAATGCAGTTTGAAAAGTTTAATGTCCATTGAGATATCATGCAAATGAAAAAAGAAAGCAAAGAATGACATCTTTAAATTTTAATTTATAAACAGATAATGAATAATGCAATTGAATGAAGTAAAAAAATAACTATTAGGGAAGGAAGCTAAATTTTTCTGTAAAACGAAATCAGCCTTAATTAAATTTTAAAAAATTCAACAAGCTATTGCTTATAAGAGTTACACCTAAATCAAAAAATATTTGCAACCTAAAAGTTAGGGCATAGTCTCTATATCACTCCTTTGTAACTATAGATCAGTTTATCATTTTATCCACATAGGTATTACAATGGAACAATAATTGACAGAAAGACAACAAAAGACATGGTTAAACTTTATATCAGGTGGCTATAGTGGCAAAGATATTGAAAAACTTGATTGCACAAAGATGGCTACTAAAGTAGGACATAAGGTAGCACTCTCTCAGTTGGTAGTACAGTTTCCTGAACGTGTTAGTTTCTTATTGCTGCTGTAAAAGAATTACCACAAACTTAGTGCCTTACGGAGAACTGACTATGGGTGGTGAACATACAATGTGATATATAGATGATGCATTACAGAATTGTACACCTGAGACCTATGTAACTTTACTAAGCATTGTCACCCCAATAAACTTTAATTAAAAAAACAAAAAACAAACAAAGAAAAACGGGGTATATTGATTATCTTCCAGTTCTGAAAGTCAGAAGTCTAATAAAACAGGTTGGCAGGGCTATGCTCCTTCTAGAGGCTCTATGGAAGAACCTGTTTCCTTGCCTTTCCCAGTTTCTAGAGGCCACCTACACTCTTTGGGTCATGGCTCCACACATGGCTCTATCATCACATCTCCTTCTCAGGCTCTGATCCTCTTGCTTCCCTCTTATAAAGACTCTTCCCTCTTATTGGGCCCACCAGGAGACTCCAGGACAATGCCTCCATTTTAAGATAGTTAATCACATCTGCAAAGTTCTTTTTGCCATATAAGAAAACGGACCCACAAGTTTTGAAGATTAGGACATGTACTGAGTCCCCCAAAGTCCTTCTGTCCCGTTTAATATTGGAGACAAAACAGTATGTTCATGATAATAATCTAGCAGAAAGGAAAAAGTGATAACGACAGAGAAAGAGGATACAATAACAAAATCCTTAAGAAATGAGAAGAAATAGAAGAAATAACATCCAAAGTTACTTCTCCCATTTTAGGAGTACTTGGCACATTTTAGGGGCTTCATAGATGTTTGTAGACACTCTAAATACATGCTATTCTGAAGCTAAAGTATTTATTTGGAAGATACCAAACGGCAGAAACTTGTGCTGCATTTCAATATTCAGAGCAAAATTAGACAAAAACTGTTATCCAATAACAAAGAGTTTAAAATACTTCTTAAAAATTTTATTTAAGGGAGAAATAGGTTATCAAAATATCTGAAAAAATATATAAGACATCAAAATTCACAAGATATTGCTAAAGTAATATTTAAAATAAAATATACTTTGGTGAATATATACGTTAGCTGACATCATCCTAAGACTTGGGAAAGAAACAAATTATTAAGCCAAATAAAGCTGAAGAAGAGAAATGATGCAACAAAGAGCAAAAACAAGAATGCTTAAGAAAGGGAGACAAAAATTCAGCAAAACTTGATCGCCAGAAATAATAATTAAATAGGAGAAAGGGATTAAAGCAGCTGGCTTAAATTCATTCACTCCCTTCATGGGGTGGAAGAACCACCCAGGCAAAAGGCAAGTGACCTCCTTGTCAACGAAATCTCTGGATAAACAGACTGGGAATATCTGTTAGGGAAAAGGGAATTTATTTCTGAAAAGCCTTCAACAGGAAGTCTCCAGTTAAAGATTATCTATTGTAAATAGAATGTCACATGAGCTAGTCACCCAGGATATAAAATAGACATGTTTCATTATTGACATGCTCTCATGACATGTGTGCAGTGCTGCCATCAGCATCACACACAGATCTATCTATTCCAGGTCTGAAGGGCATATTCAACACATGAAGAACTTTTCTCGATTGCATCTGAACCTCTTGACTGTCTAGGGCCTTGGCCTTATTTTCTAAAGTTTGGTACTAGATAAGATTTATGTCCCATTGTGTGTCTAAGTTTTTCAATCCAATCCTCTGTGCTGGTATTTCATTAACCAACAGAAAAACTCAACATCATTGATAAATAATTTTTTTTAATTTAATAAATTATATTTTAAAAGAATGCTTAATTTAAATATTCTCCAATATTCTCAACTATAACATTCATTTAACTAGAGAACAAAGAAGCATTGATAACTATTTACAAAAATAGAATACATTCATACAAATGCAACAAAAAAGCCTCACATCAATAAAACTCAACAAGACAAACAAATAAAAAGTCACTACATAATAAGAGTATTCCATTATCACATATTCTTACAGAACTTTGTAAAGATATTAAAGAATAATACATAGATAATGTAATAATAACTGTCCAGAAATATTTAAAATTAAAACATAGCCAAAACATATCTATAATGCAAAAACTACTTTGATTCCAAAATCTAAAAAGAAAATATCAAAAAAGATTAAGCTAGGCCAATCTCAATTATGAAAAGATATACAAATATCCAAATATTATAAAAACTGCCAACAATTTATCCTGGGATTTCAAGTTGATATAGCCCTAAGAAAATAATCAATGTGTCTCATCACAGTAACAAGGAGGAAAAAAAGCTTAAACCTTCTAAGTTTCTCGGGGTAAGTACCAGGAACACATTTGACAAAATCCAATATTTGTTTCAAATTTTGTTTCTAAAACTAAAGTCATTGAGATTTTCTTTACTGACTGTCAAAGAGCATGTCTATTTCAGGCCATGTGTTGATCTATTTAATATATATTAATTTTCCCTAAAGAAGAAAAAGACAATGAATAGCTCCTTTTTAATATTTATATATATATATATGTATATATATATATATGATTATAATATTTGCAATTGTGTATTAATATTATTGGCAATTACTATTCCACGAATAAAGAAGTAGGAGTATAAACACAAGAATGAAGATGTAAATGAAACATATTTGCAGATGGTACAAATATGTATCTGGAAAGCCAAAAGGAAAAATGATTGAAACTATAATAGAGACAATAATCCAGCAAGACTCCAGACTGTAAGATAAATCCACCAAACTTAATTGCATCTCTTTACAACAATGATAGCTGACTAGAATAATTCAGAAATGAAATTAATTTCACTGATAATAGAAGTCAACATATTTAAATGCTAGAATATTCATTTAATTTAGGTTGTAACAGCTTGGATTTTTTTAAATACCATAACAGCAAAAGACATGAATAGTTGTAGTAATATATTAAAATTCTTGCTGTGAATGTTTAAATGTAGAAAAGATGTCAATACTTCCACAGTTGTCATATATAATAAATTCATAGTAATAATTAACAGCATTTATTGCTTACTATATGGCAGTTATTATGGAAAGGGCTTTAGTTTCATTTTTTGTATTTTCTGCTTAATCATTAATCCTATGAGTTAAATTCTAATCTCTTTACAGACCAGGAAATCAAGGATAAGAGAAATCAAGTATTTATCTAAAATCAATAGGTAGTAAGTGACAAAGGCTGGACTCAAATGACTACACAAGAAAACTTCATACTAATTAAAAAATTATTAGTGAATCTTATTGAAAAGAACAGGCAAAAAACAGTAGAACATTTTTCCCTTCACGGAGATAACAATAATGAAATTACCAAATTTTAAAAAGCCTCAAAGTGATAATTATATATTTGTATTTTTTATTGCTAGCTACAAATGGTGTGTTTTTGATTAAAAATTAAAATATAGAAGTAATTTGTTAGCATATAATCAAAATATGGGTTTCTGCCAAGTATCTAAACTGCTCTGGGCACTGAGCCCAGTTCAGACCATATTGCCCAAGATTTCTAACTGGCAGATAAGCTGGGCCTCACAGGTGTGCCCACAGTGCAGAGCACAGGTCTAGGGGAAGAAGGCAGGACCAGACCCAGCTGTGAGCTGCTCTCTGAGGGGCACTGGGCCGCACATATTAGGCACAGAAGGTAGCCTCAGGAATATATTTCCAACCAGTACTCTACCAGAAGTTCACCACTTGCATGCTGTTTCATTCAAATGGATAATAATTTTCTATGTTCTTTTCTTTCTATTCTGTGGGCTCTATTTCATCTTAGGGATCCAAAAAGCAGCATGATTCCCATTATTCTGGTGTATTATGGTTTATGTTGCTTTTCCCCTATTACAAGATCAATGCATTAGGTGCTCATTTATATTTCCTTAAATCTCTTGATTTTTTTAAAAAAAATTTTACTTCCTCTGTAATTTTAAAATATGTATATTTTTTTCTTAATCTAATTTTTCTTTGCAGACATTCATCTTATTAGCATTCTTAACATTTTAACTCTCTAATATTAGTCTGATTTTTATTCCTAACTTTCTGAAATTTCATATTTTTTATAATCCTTTTATTTCATTTTTTCAAATGATTCTTTAACTTTTGGTTGTAATGTACATTCATAATCATTTTTGGTGTTTTTAACAGTTCTTGATTTTTCCTTTTACTATTTTAAATGTAAGTATTTTCCCACTTACACATGAATTATTTTTCCCCTCATGATGTGGTTTCATGATGGCTGACAAGAGTCATAGTCAGGAGAGTAGTAAGAGAGAAGACAGTCCATTGTAACAAGAAAAGCTACAGGCTCTGTCCTCATTTCCCCACTTCTAGCTCTCCTCAATGTGCAGTTTTCTGGCTTCCCTCAACCCCCACAGGAAGACGTAATCTTGAGAAGCTCATAGGTTAATAATCATCTTATCCAGGGTGATAAAAATCCTCCCCATGTATACCTCACATTTACTCTCTTATGATCACTGTGATTTTAAATGTATTTATCATTTATTATTTTTATCAGAAACTCCATGGTGGCTAACATTTATAGATTTAGAGCAAGCCACACCACATTTATGGCACAGGATAGGCAGGTGTTAGGTCAGCGGTCACACCCTTATAAGTGTGATCTGACTGAGGTAAAAGTATCAAGTAATGTTGAACTTCTGGCCAGAATTCACAGAGGAAAATTAACACTCTGAGTCCAAGGCCCTGTTTCTAGCACTTTCTACCTCTCATATTTATTTTTACTATTACTATTATTGAAATATAATGGACATATAACATTGCGTTAGGTTCAGGTGTACAACATAAGGATTTGATATTTGAATATATTGCAAAATGATCACCTTAGTAAGTCTAGTTAATATCCATCAACACAGACAATTACAATTTTTTATTTTCTGGTGAATGAGAACTTTTAAGATATACTCTCTTGTTCTATTTCTACCTTTAGTTTTTCTACCTTCTTTCTCCACTTGGCTCTAGGATTCTCCTGGTACATGGGCCTACTTCCCTCATAATGGGGGGACAGGGAGGGGAACAAGCCTACTCTGGCTGGACCTGAAGTTTCCCCCCTAAGAGAGCTTAAATTCAGACAGCTAATTTCTGTTAGTCCCTGCTGCTATCACTCAAACCCCTGCCTCAAAGCCTTTCTAGATCACCAAAATCCTACTGAAAGGGAAGCCTAGTTAACTCTTTGATATGAGTCCTGTATACAGGCAGCATTAACAGGGCTCTAGCGATTCTTTATCTTATCAAATTCAACAGGATATCATTCTGGATTGACTAAAATTCCAAAGGCGAACAAAATCAATCTTCAGAACTCAGGTCTCAAAGTTGGTTCTCCCAATGCCATGCTGCTTTTCCCCTTCTGTTTGTTCCTCTAGGAGGACCCAACTAAATGGACTCTCTCACCTCTGATGGAATTATCTGATATTGTATGACCTATATGAGAGATTTCATGTTCTGGTTATCTATCACTGTAACAATTACCCTCAAAACATAGAAACTTAAAACAATGACCAATTTATTATGTTTTATGATTCATAAAGTCAAGGCTTCAGGCAGGTTTCACTGGTGATTCTTCCGCTCCACATGGCATTGACTGAGGTTATTTGAGGGTGTTCAGCTGTGCCAGAGAGTCCAGTCCAGCTTCCCTTAGCATCAGGAATGTTAGCAAACATGACTAGAAGGATGAACTCAGTGGATACTGCCAACCAGAGCACCTACACATAGGCGCTCCAGTATGGATGTCTCAGGATGGTCCTAAGTCTTCCATGGAGGCCCAGGGCTCTCAGAAGACAGTGTTCTCAGAGAAAGGGAGGGGAAGCTACCATTTTCTTAAGGCCTTGGCTTGGACACTGGCAAGTGTCACTTCTGCAATATTCTATTGGTCAAAGCAGCCACAGACCCCACTCAGATTCAAGTGGAGGGGAAAACAGGCTTATAGACCTCCTACTATAGGGAGAAAAATTGACTGAAGGGCCCAGGTACTGCACTTTGAAGTTCCTATCTCCCCACCAGTGACTGAGTATGTCGGGCATAACACAGACCCATTCCTGGAAGACAGAAGACTCCTCTGTCACTCAACTTTGGCCCAAGGGCTCCCCAACAGCTCTGCAGAAACTTTAGATATACAACAACCTGGGATGCTTTTACCCTTCCCTCCGTCTCTCTTTCACTCAGAGCCAGACTTGCATTGCTGTCTGATGCCTCTCCCAACTGTTCCTGTCTCCCTCCCTGTTTCCTTTCACTCAGGCATTGCCTTTAATAACATCCTTGCACGTTTAATGCTATCCTGGTATCTAGTTCTCAAAGAACTCATACCAACATAAAATTTTACCTTTCAGTGGGAGGACGGCTAAAGAATGTGTGGCTATCTTCAATCATATAATTTCCTTATCCATGCTTTGCCCCTGGAACCTTCACAAAGTATCAGATTTCACCTATAGTACATCATCGCTGGCCTAGAGGTCGTGCCCCACTCCCATCCCCAGCCGCTGCTCATTGAACCCAAGCTGGACTCTGGATTCAGGCAACCTAAGGCTGGGCTGAAGCAATCGCAGTGTCTTTCTTAAGAATGTTAGTTAACATTCTTAAGAGACCCCAGTTGGTTAGTGGTCAGGAAATGTGCCACGTATCAGTATGACAGACAGGAGTCATGCTTTTATAGGCCAAGGAACACCCAGAAGCCAGAGTCAGCACCATAACAAGCCAAAGCTAGGGAGTGGCCAAAATCAAAAGCCTTTCAGGAGGAGCAGGTTTAGAGAAGAAAATAGAACGCACCTGCAGAAAGAAACAGAGAAGGAAAACACACCCCTGAGGCAAAATGGTAGAAACATTCCAGAGCTGCCCAGTTTCTGTGAAGCCCAGGTGGACACTGTACAAAGGAGTTCTGTGAAAATCCATTGAATTTTGTTCACCAAAATTCACGTTGAAATCCTAAGCCCCAGTACCTCAGCATGTGACCTGGAAGTAGGGTCGCTGTAGATATCAAGGTAGGGTGGGATCCTATTCTAATGTAACTGTGTCCTTACGAATGGGGAAAGTCTGGACACAGGCACTCAGGGACACCACCACATGAAGATAAAGGCAGATAGGAGGCATGTTTCTACAGGCCAAGGAGCACCACGAATCACCAGCAAACCACCAGAAGCTATGCGACAGGCATAGAATTCATTGTCTCACAGCCTTTAGAAGGAATCAACCGTGCCAACACTTCAATCTCCTGGACTTCTAGCCTCCAGAACTGTGACAATAAATTCTTGTTATTTAAGCTATTCAGTCTGCGGTTCTTTGTTATGGCAGCCCTGACAAACTAACATAAACCCTATGACTTCACAATAAACCCCATTTCTATTTGAGCTAATTTGAGTGGATTTCTGTTCCTTGCAAAGAAAAAAAAAAAGGATACAAATCAAAAAATCTAACATATCACCTTTGCTGTGAGCAGAGCAGAGCCAGGACTCTTCTCAGAAAATTACTCTGAATCTCCTCCAGGACAAAGATGAATGAATGAGCAAAGTTTGAAAGCTCTCGTCTAAAGAATATGGTCAAAATAGTTTTAGTCTAAAAAACTTTGAAGGCCAATAAAACCAGAATCCTGACTCTCCCAAGTGCCCAAGCAACTTCCGTACGTATGCTTAGCTGTGAGTGATGAGGTTTCCTCATATTCCTTCCAGGATAAACTATTAGCCAAATATATAACAGAGTAACCACTCATTTTTTAAAAAAATAAGGCATTGCTATTCATTGCCCAGTTAAAAATGAGAGAATAGGTACCAAAAAATATTGTAACATAAAGATAAAAATTTTGAGTTTTAGAAATGAGGATTCGAAGTCCTTTTCTGGCAATTATTAACTAGAAAGATCATGTGACAGCACATTAAACAAAACTTATCATTTTGTCTGTCATAGCAAGTGCATACATCCAGCTCACCCAAAAGAGGCAGGAGAAGATGGAAATATAAATTTAAAACAGGAAGTGGGCAGAGAAGGAATGAGGAACAGGTAAAACATAACCACATGGTAGCAATTTCTAACTCCTCTATCTGGCAGTAGCCATTAACCACTCTAAATCCCACTGAAGTCTAATGACTCTGAATGAGTCTTCATAAAAGCCACAAATTATCTAATACTATCCTCTATTTACTAGGTGTGGAGTAGCATATACAAAACCTGACTATTACGTAAAATATTGTCCTGAGAATCCCAGACTTTTAAGCAAGTAGCAGACTCAGAAAGAACATACTACAAATGAATAAAGCTATAATTTGGAGAAACTAGCAAATTGCCTTTGTAAACACAGAATATTCTAAAGTCTTGTTTCAGCAAAACATTTTTTATTTTTACTTCAAATATACTGATTGGGTTTCAAAAGATAAGCCTTCCTGGACAATGGCCTTTGTAATAGAGTTTAATATTGTATATTTGCTGAAGACCAGAATTTTATAAAACTCATCACTTTACATAAACAATTATAAGCCTTTTGTTTTTCTTTCCAGAAATAAAAAATTATTTGACTAATGACTAGTCACACAGATATCTATAAATCTCAGTGGAATATCCCAAGTGCCATGACTTCCTAAATAGGGATTTGTTTCTCCAAGTTCAAGTCACTAAGTTGGCTGTTATTTTAAGGAGACTGCCATCTTAATATGTCTTCTAATCCATGAACATGATGTATCTCTCCAATTTAATTTGTCTTCTTCAATGTCACTCAAACAATGTTTTGTAGTTTTCTGTGTTTAAATTTTGCAAATCTTGTTAAATTTATCCAGAAACGTTTTGTTTTTGTTATGAGTTACATTTTTTATTTCATTTTCCAATTGCTTATTGCTAGTATATAGAAATAAATGTACTTACCTATATTGCCCTAGTAAACTACAGCTTTGCTGATGAATTCATTTATTCATTCTAGTTGTTGTTGGTTGGATTCCTTAAGATTTTCTCCATTAAAAAACATCATCTGAGAATAAATCATTTTGATTCTTTCTTTCTAATCTTGAATCTTGTATTTCCTTTTCTTGCAATATTGTCCTAGTTAGGCCTTCCAATACGAAGTTAAAAAGAAATAATTAGAGCAGATATCTTTTCCTTGTTCCTGATCTTGGGGGTGGGGAGCATGTGGTCTTTCACAATTAAATATGATGTTAGCTATAGATGTCTCACACATATACGATTGATCTTTTTAATATAAAATTAGATTAAGTCATTCATTTGCCCAAAATCTTACAGTGGGTTCCCAAGTCACTTAAAATAACTTCTTAAATGCTTAAAATGCCCTGCATAATTTGGCATTCCATTGTCTCTCTGAACTCATACCGTACCATTCTTCTCCATTATCAGTCTGTCACACTGGCCTTTTGCTTCAAACACTACAAACATGCCCCCCATCCTACCCAGTGCCTTTGCACTTATTCCTGCTGCCTGGCTGCTCTTCCCCCAGAGAACCACAGAGTCACGCCATTCTGGTCTCTGCTCAGATTCCACCATATTAGTGAAACCCTTCTTGACTACTTTATATAAAATAAAAACTGCATCCCCACTTTTCCTAGTATTCCCTGCCTACTTATCCTGCTTTATTTTCCCCCAGAGAACTTATCACCATATAACATATTATATACTTCTTTCTTTATTTATTTATATGTCCTTCATCCCTATCATGTAAGATCCTTGAGGGCAGAAACTCTTTCTGTGACAGAACTGAGCACACTGTTTGTGTTTACAAAGTATGTATTGAATGAAAAAAATAATTATCTAGTTGAGTGTAAATGAGGCACACCCTGATTGTTATTATTTGACAGGGAAAATGAGAAGCAAAATGGCCATCATCAAAGACCTCAGAAGGCACTTAAAAGCATATGTAATTTAAATCATACTACAACCTTCTTAATATTCTAGTATAATGATCTGGGTTTGGCAATTAAAATAGGGAATGAGATTAGATTCATGGGTATAATCACTCATGGCATGATTGTCATAACTAAGCTCAAGGAAGAATTCCCAGTTGAAATCTTAAAGATCTATTTTTCTCAAGTTAATAATCCAAGAAACACTGTTTGAACCTTGTCAATCCCAAATCTCTTTCTAGTTGACCATAGACAATACTTATTTTAAAGCACAGTTGATTGAAAATCTTACATTACATAAAGCTATTCTGATTATTTTGATTCTCCCTGCAGATCTATGGCCCACTCTAGTAAATACTTACCAATTTATTTAATCCTATGAATTCTAGTATTCTGGCCTCATCTGGATAGATCTAGAGTGTACTTTATCTTATTTTTTTAAAAGGTAATCAATTTTCCAAAATTACAATGCTACTAGCTTATTAGTTCATTGAAGATGACTTCTAAGCTCTGTTATTGGTTTGTAGGGGGCGTTATGAAGATTCCCAGAATGTTGGAAATAGAAAAACATATTACTCCAGGAAGAATATGTACTTATCAATAAAAGGGGATCTGTAAGCTATGGAAGCAAAGAAAAAGGAAAGTTACAACAATCAACATTACGCTTCTCACAGAAGAAACCTCTGGCTCAGTGACTGAATCCATCTTGTTCTATCTAGAGACATGTATTATATAATTCAGTCATACTGGAAACAAATGCATGAAGCAATCTTAGACTTATATTATTAAATAGTGAGTGCATGTTACTAATGCTTTCTGATTGCAATGCTGTGCAAGAAAGAATAAACTTGCTAGAGAATAACAGTGGTGTTGTCACTTGGTAGAGTTTCCCTTTTTCTTTCATGTTTCTTTTCTTACGTAAACTTTATAGGATTTTACTGTCATGGCCATATAATGGGAGGCAAGGTCTTGACAAGTTTCACCTATATCCCCAAATGGATACTCTAAACAAGCCTTAGATTTCTTATCCCATTGCAGCTTTACAGTGATCTTAGGGCTCATAAATATGTGACATAGTGTCATGTGTAGTATCATTTAAATAATTTATAAGACCCTACCACTGCTCACACACATGAGTAGTGATCTACTCATGAATCCATGGCTACAATCCTGGTACTGGCTCACGTCTCAGAAAAAGGCCCTTTTTTCAAGAGAGACTTCAAAATCTATGCAAAAGTTAAAAGTATTTAAGTTGACATATTCTCTATTTAAAACTGTGTTTATTTAAAACAACCATTTATGAATTGCTTTTGGTTGCTAGCCTCCGCAGTTAGATTAATTTTCCCATTCTGCATGGTATATCATCTCACAGAAAGGGTTATAATTGTGTTTCATTCGCTGATCATATCAATAAAACACACAGTAAATTGCCACAACTATTCCCTTCCAGGAAAGTAGAGTATGTTCACCAGAAACTATATCGTGTAGAACATTTTATATTATTGTTATGAATAATGGGATTATGAGATATCAATATTTAATTCATTATGTAAAATTTAATATATGTCATAACAATCATGATATGTATCCTCAAACTGAAAACAACACTGAAACACATGCTAGCCTCATTCCACAATGATTAAGAAAATACATTTTCTATTTAGACATATATAAACAGTAGCTACCAGCATGATACTAAAACCATCCTAAGGGGTATCCTCCCACATTTCTTCAGGAGAAAAATGTATCTGAGAAAACTGAAATATCACCTAATTATAAAACAATTCTTAGCTAGCTCTAGGCTCTAATCTTAATGCAAAATACAAACTTCAGTCACTTATATGTATGATTGAAGATTTGTCTCATGCTGATTTTATTTTAACAGAAATAATCCTCATAAAGAATGAAAATACAGCCATAAGCCCCTTTAAGGATAATTTGAAAATAGATATCTTAGTAGCAGGAAGAAAAATACAATTTACGTGTAAACAGTCTTTGAAACATTTCTTCATAACCAAACCTCTCTTTAGGAGGAAAAGTAATGCCCCCAATAATAACTGAACTGTTGAACATTATTTTTCTAAATGCAAAATAAATATGGATGTATTATTTCTCAATCATAGAAACTGACTCAGCTCTTTTATTTCTATTCATTTATTTATATTCATCCCACTTTATCTGATTCTATAATGTTAAATAGGTGAAATTAGTGTAGTAATATAAATTCAGAATATCAAAGTATTGCAGATTCTATGATAATGTCTATGTTTATTAAACAAAATGAATATAGCAATCTTAAATACATCAAAGTTAAATAAAGTTCAAATTATGTTCTAAGTCTTAGAATATAACGGGTAAAGACCAGTGTTAGGGACCTTTATCCAGCCAGAAGACGGTACTAACTCTTAGCATATATGCTTTTCAGTCAATTTACGAAAAAGATTTACTTTGATTTTAAAACTTCATAATCAGATTAGCTCCAGCACAATATATGTCTTTGATGATTCTTATTTGTATAAATTCACTCTCATCCATCACCATATATATAGATATTAATATATAGTTTGATCCTTGGTGCTTTGCTGAAATCTAGCATGCTCAGTTTTTATCATCTAACCTTATCAACATGGATTTGATTCTAGAAATAAGGGAAAGACAAAACACCTAGAGGACACCATCTATCTTTATAGTAACAGTTATTTAGTTTAGTTGATGCAAGAGAAAAAAAACAACTCTAAGCCTAATAAATTAAAAATATCTTGCAATCTGAACGCTTGAAAGAGAACCAGAGTACCTCGGTTTGTGTTCATACCCTGTAAAAACTAAATGCTAAAAATTAATCTAAAAATTTCGCATTCATTATTTACATTAGTGTTCTGTTATTGTGCCCAGAAGAAAGTGATTAATGCATGTGAAGCACCAAGGTCAAATTTATTTTGGGTGCAACCTAATGTACCTCCATATTTCAAGCTACTGCCATGGCACGAATTCTTCATGTCCTCATAACATTAACTTTATGTATAATCACACTTTAGAAATTATTAATGCTTATACCATGTTAAGATGTAGAACCAATAGGAGCTATAGAACAACAACAATAAAAAAGCCATCAACTAGTCATATTTCAAATACTGTGTTAAAAAATGATTACACATTAGTTTTTAAGATATTTCAGGCACATATTAGCTTTTCCCTGTCTCAGCAGCCTAGCCTGTGGGGGGTGGGGAAGGGAAGGGGACGGAGAGAACCCTGTCACTTCCACTTCTAATCTCCCTCTGTTTTCAAATAACCTTACAATAACACAGCTTTAGCTCATTAACAATAGATACCCATCACTTTTCAAATTAGACATGCTTCACTGAATTTGGCTGCAATGTGAATTTATACAGAGTAAGTCCTATATTTTTCAATGACCTTCCAAATGTGACATCATTGAAATGGTTCAATCTATAAACTTTTGGCACGAAGGAGGTTCAAGGGCCAGTAAAACTATGGACACCAGAGGCTCCCCCTGGCTTGGTGCACTGCATGGCTCTGACTGTCCTGGGCGTTGTTGCTCAGATCACAACCCCTGTCTGTGCGTTGTACCCTCCACAGTGAGAGGCGAAGCCCCTGAAGTTCAGCACCAGTTCTGACAGGTCTGCATGGAGGCCCCGGATAGAGACACAGTCTCCTTGGTCAGAAAACCCTGGGCCCACTAAAACGCCCTGAACAGACTCAGGCAGAATAGCAATCAAACACACAATCCTTAAATCCAGAACCCTGAAATCCAGACAGTACTAATGCTCATAAGTATTTTAGAAGCAAAACTAAACTGACATGAATCATTTGGCTGCAAAACCTGTCCTGAAATGTTATGTGGCTATTTATAGATTTCATTTATCTCCCTTTAGGTGAATATTCATGCTTCTCTGCCAAAATATGAATGTGATTACAGGGAGCATCAGACCTTGAGTAACTGTTTATATAATACATGATTTTTGCACTGTATTGCCTATTAAATTCTGATATTCAAAATATATCTGATACCAAGGGATTTGGATAAGGGATAGGAAAATAATGTCTTGTGAAATTCCATGGATGTGAATTTAAAACCTGGATCTATTGCTACTAATTATGTGACTTTGGATAAATTATTTAACTTCTCTGAACCTGGTTCTTCATCTATAAGACTGGAGACATCAGCGAGTGCTACAAATGCTTTGATGGTACTTGTCTAACTCGAGAATCACTTTTTCAACATGATCTTTCATTCTACTCTGTCCGCCCCTGCTGTCACCAAACACCAGAACTTGATGGTTTACTTGGAGATCTTCACCTTACAGTGTCCAAATGCTGTTCACGTCCTTCTCCTGTTTAGATATTTACAACGTCTAATGGAGCTAAGCTGTAACATCATACTTTTTTGTGAAATGGAATAGTCCAGGTTTTGTGGTCCTCAAGGACAAGCATCACACCTTTCCTATTCTGGAAGTATCTGCACATGTTGGGGGTGGGAGGGAGACCACAGACTCAGAATTTCAAACACGACTTTCTCACATATAAAACATAGATGTCAGAGAATGAGAATGGAAGTGTGTATCCACTAGAGGCTGGGGAATACCTTAACCCAATTCTTTGATGAATTAAGATTACAAACTTTCCTCACTCCCGTTGTTTTGATGTCCACATGGCTCAAGAGGGGCTTTGTGACACTCAGATGGGGGAAGGAATCCTAACACTACTGGACAGGAGAGAAAAAACTGGTCACAAGCTAGCAAATATCAGGAAGAGGTTTCCATAACTCTCCACGAAGATACTGAACATCTACAAAAGCCCAGAGTTTTTGTCCACGGGAATCACACATTATGGATCTTTTTGGTATTTGAGATATTAACCAGCTCTGAGAGCTGTGAAGACTGATTTCCTCATCATGCACTAATCAGAAGATGTCTGATAAATCCTTCTCAGATATTAAAAGTAACATGTTCAGTAGTGAAAAGCATAGCATAAAATCAGAATCTGGGCATTTGAAGAGACCTTAATGATTAATCTAATTTCTTGATCATTTTAAAAAAGAAACACTAAATCCCAGAGAAGCTTAGTAATTTGAATCAATTTCACAGCTGGCAAAAGGCAGAGGCTGAAGGACTCCAACCCTTCCCTCCATTAAGAAAATAATAAATAAATCACTGGAGGACAACTGTATTAAAATTCAATATCTATGGACGTGGAGTAGTGCTACTGTAGAAAGACCATGGGAGATGGAAGGTGGAGACTTGGTTCTAGCAGTGGTTCTGCCATTAACTCAGGCAAAGCAAAACAGAAGCTGAGGCCCTTCCAGTTGTGAGATGTTACGATGTTCTGGTTCTTCTCAAGTAACATGAAAGATAGGTAATCTCCAAAGGTAAGAACCAGAAAGGACACTTGATCCTGTACGAATCAGATCCAATGGTTGTAAATATTAAATTCAATATTAATTAAAAGAGACTTTGATCTGATTGCTCCAGATCTGAATGTGTGTTATATCTGAACACATGTCCAAAGTCATTTTTAAATTATAGAAGATAATATATTTTTCCATTTGGAAACAATTAGGAATTTTGATTTGATGCATACCAGTCTTCAACTCCTTAATGGCTGTTCAAAAGAAACCATGCTGAGCTTCTCTGTCAATGATTTCTAATCAGAGAAACCTTCTATATGCTCAGCAAATAGGTGATGACAGCAATGAAAGGGCATCACCCTTTGTGGCAACACTTGACATTTAATATGACTGTGTAAGGCCCTTCAGGAGAGGAGAGAAGTTATTAAGAGACTCAAAAATACTTTATAAAATCTTACCCTACTGCTTTTTTTTTTTAAATATTCAGCTCACCTTTGTTTAGAGAACTCCTTGTTCTTTATTCTTGTTTATGTCAATTTGATTCTTTTTCCCCATAGACTTCTGCTTCCTCTTGTTAAACTGACATGCTATAAATCCTTTAGATACCAATTCTCACTAGAAATCCTTCAATATTATTGAAGTTCTGTGTTTGCTTCTTTCGACTTTATTATTTTTCCCTGTGCTTACTATTCACTTCAAAACGTGTAATATATTTTAAAACATGTGTTCACATTGCCTTTTGGAGAAAGCACTCTTATCCCATGGGAGAGTGTACAGTGCAACAGCAAGCTTTCCTCGAAAAACCCTTATAAAACGTTAGGGGGTCATTATTTGAATTACAAAAGGACTTCTCTAAAAGCTACTCCCTAGGTGCATTTAAGTATTCATTTACTGATCCCTCAGATCTCTTGTAAGGGAAGTGGCTTAAGTAGCTACTACCCAATGAAGGTCAATTGTAAGAGATAAGGCAGCTAGAATAATACAGGGTAATCAGTGGAAAGCTGTTATTATATTGCACTTAGTACCCCTCTCGCCATTTAGTCAAAACAAAATATTATTTTGTAAGACATCATAGTCCAGTTCACCTTAAATAATGAAAGGAATACTAGCTATAGGTATAAAAGAATCCTGCTATTTCTGGTTCATTAAACATCATCCATAAAGTATAGCTGGTTGGCAAAAATCACAAAAAGATCCTTTAAAAAACCTAAGGACACTCCAATATATTTTACACATTAAACTTACAGTTTCTTTCAATACTGTTAATGATCAACCTATGTGAAATTCTATTGAGGAAATTATAATAGAATATTACTCAATAAAATGAATAATAACGATGACTGCTTTAAATGTTTATTTGTATCTTAAAGAATTAAGGACTTCTTATAAACAGTGGGTTTTGTTTTATCCCATACACATGCCATTTTTTGCAAGGGAAAGATTAATTAGACACACTTAAACTAGTTTAACTTCATATTTCTGTTTTAATAACTGGCTCCCCTGGAGACTTGGTGGCTGTTGTGGGTCTTTCAATTGGTCCAACCAGACTTACACAGATACGGGCTATACTAACACCATAAAGAGAAAAATTTCTAGCTAGCACCATTTCTGCAGGAGTCCTTTGAGTCATGATTAGCACAAACCACTAAAAATGCTGAAAGGACAGCAGGTTTTGCAATTGATAAGGCTAGAGGATTAATTGAGAGTGTACAGGACCCAGCATCTAAATTGTTTTCAAAATTCCAAAACACCACTCTCCATGTCCCTGGTAGACTGTTTCCCTGCCATAGAAAGGATTGTACAGCAGACTAAAACATAGCAAGGATTTGCATGCAGGATTCATAACCAAACATCAAAATGGGGAGAAATCTTCCATTTTTATTTTTCTATTGGAGGGACTGCTGTAGTGAGTCAATTATCTAAGAACAATATATAATAGCTAAGCCTTAAGAATCCAAATTGATTCAGTCCCAAAAAATGTGAGTTTTATCAATCAATTGTTCAAAAAAACAGTTTTATCATAAAAGTGAGGGCTACATAAATATCAGAGTTATGAAGCTCATTGGGTTTGAGGTGGTGCTAGAGGCCCTTTGGGAGCAGAACCAAAAATATAGAGTTTTTACCTGAGTCTCCAAGATGGTTGATGAAAGTGGATGAAACATACACTGAGAAACTTAGAATACTCAGAGAACCATATGGAAAGATTTGGGTAAATGAAACAGTGTTTTCATTTACAGTGAAATGAAACAGTGTTTTCATAGCAACTGTTGTGAGCACATAACACGCAAGGGTGATGCATTAGTTGTCTATTCACAATAAGGCTGTATACCAAATTACCCCAAAAATCATAGCTTAAAACAATAGACATTGATTTAGTCACAAGTCTGTGAGTTATCAGTGTAGGCTGGCATTTTGGCTTGGCCATTCTGGCCTTAGCTGGGCTCCTTCACATGTTGCAATCAACTGCAAGTCACCTGACCTTGAATAGTTTCAGCTGGAACTGAAGCAATTCTGAACTGGCAAGCTAGTAACTCTCTTCTCTAGCAAGCTAGGCTTTCTCAATACAAAGGCAGAAGAGCAAGAGAGAACGCAAAAACACACAAATGCTTTTTCAAACCTCTACTTGAATCATATCTGCTAATATCCCATTGTCCAAAGCAAGTTCTATGGCCAAACTCAGAATCAACATGGCAAAATGGACTCTGCCTCTTTAGTAAATGTCACAGTCATAAGGCAAAGGGTGTTGTGTCAGTTACCTATCGCTCCATTAAAAAAAACACCCCAAAACTTAGTAACCTAAAACAATTATCATTTAATTCGCTCACTATTCAGGGGGATTCTTCTGCAGATCTTTTCTGGGCTTAATTAACAATTTAGCTGAGGCTGGATCATCTAAGATGCCCTTATACAGGAGTCTGACAGTTGATGTTAGCTCTCAACTAGACTCTGTATCGTTGATAAGCTAACCCAGGGTTCCTGGAGGTGATGGTTGGTTTGCAAAAGCAAGAGGGAACAAGCCCCAACAGACAAGTGTTTTGTGTCATGATTGCTAATGTCCCATTAACGAAAGCAATTCCCACAGTCAAAGAAAATCTCAGAGCCAAGTCCAGGGTCAATGCTGGAAGGGATCACACCAGGGCATGGATACAGGGTGTTAGGATTATCGGCGACTATTAATTTAACAAACCACTATAGGTGTGGATACAGGGAGGGAATCAAAATAATGGTGCCATGAAGGTGATCAATCATCCCAGGAGAGATGTGGAAAGAAAAACTTCAAGAAACTTTCGTAGCACTATGACTACATTTCCCTTCGCATTTTCAAGAATACTGATATTTTTTAAAACTCTCTTAAAGGAGTTTTAGTGACTGTTATTGTGTAATATACTTTACTTTCCCCTCAGTGTATATATATTTTTCAACATATGCCCTAAAGCAATGACTATTGCATGGGGTGCTGGGCCCCTACTGAATAATACACGGGCCCAAGAACTCGGCAGTAGAAAGCAGTAGAAGTGGTTCTGCTTACCACACTTCCAGTGACACACTTGGAGAATTTGTGTGCTCTACCCATACACATGTGAACTCTGCCAATGTGGAGGGTCTGGTTCCATGACAGTGAATGCTTCTACCTGAGAACACAGTAAGTTGGCTATTAGCCAAAGGCAAAGCCAAGGAAAGGGCTACCACACTGACCATGAACATCAGTAGGCATGTGGCATGGACACACTTGTCACTTGACTGTCTCTTGGTACTCTGCTGCCAAATTTTGACGGTAAATGGACAAAAACAGAAGCTACATCCCTAAAAAGTATGATGACAAAGCAAGACTTCTCAGGGATAAAGATCTAGGCACCTCAAAGTAAGCCACCAGACTAGCAGTAGATCCAAGTAGCATATGGGTGGAGTGTAGAGGATGTGGTGATACGCCTTCATGAGTAAGGCACTTTTTTATCCCCAGCTGCCAAGAGTGTTGGCTGCTGATACATCAAAGCTGTATCCCTCTCTGGGAACTACACTCAGTCAAGGGGAGCCAGCGAATCCAGGTGCATGCCCCTTCCCCGCAACAGCCCAGAGCCAGCGCCTGCTCGATGCAGAGGTACAAAGGCCCAGACCCTACTTCAATCTGGAACAACTCGGAATGACCATCCCTGATCCAGAGCTCCCTGGGGGATCACCCAAGGCCTTTACTATAACTGCATCACAGGTCAGCTTCTCCCTGCCTTTTCCTGCCTCCCCTACTTCCTTTTCAGGTATTGTCCTGAGTAAGAAAACATTCCTTGAAAAACTTCCTGCTTGGAAATCTATCTTAGAGCGTTTTCCAAGAACTTGACCTAAGAAACTCTAACTTCTATCAAAATGAATACAGTAGCTTATTTTGGAGGAAGGCCTTATAACAAGAGAGCAAATGAGAGGGAGAGTAACACTCACAAAAACCCTATCAGCTGGACCATATTATTATCTATATTTTATAGATGAGGACATGGGAGTTTGAATGATTTGAGAGATTTCTCTAAGATCACTTATCCATGACTAAGTCTGTCCGACTCAAGAACCTGTAATTTACTACTATGTTGTTCATAAATAGCCCATTCCCCCTGTGTGGCTCTTGACTATGCTGGAAACAAAAACATAAGCACAAAAACTTCTGCTATCCCCTTCCATATGGTCTCCACAACCTGATTCTATGCTTAAAACAAGGATAAGACATTGTCTCATAACAGCAGCCACGTCAGTACAGTCTCTAACACCTATGTTAAAAGTTACAGATGAGGCTCTATGAAAAGATTCTGTAGGAGAAGTAGCCAAGTAGCACACGAATGTAAGCAGCATCCTAAATATTGGGAAATGTCTTTGTATGTGTACATCCATCACGTACCTGAGGAATTGATGGACCAAAATGGCCAGGTGGGCATTCTGTTTCCAAATGATGAGTTCTCTAATGCATTGGAGGACTGTAAATAAAGAGAACTGTGCTCTTTATTTACAATTTTATGTAATCTGGTAGTAAGGAGGGAAAGAGGGATAGGAAAAGAGAGTGGGAGGGAAGAAAGAAAGAAAAGAAACTGAAATGTTGATATCAGTTATGTCTGGGGATAGAGCTAGGGGACTTTTATTTATCTTTTCTGAATTTTCTACAATTAACATAGTAATAAAATAAGAATTATGAAATACAGTGTAAGATTTTCTGATTTATAATGTTCTTCAAAAGGATGAAGGAAATAATGTTGGGAATGCATATCTAGAGAAACAAGGCAGGGTGGTGTTTTGAAGTCCAGGTACCCTAAAATGAGCTAGTCGGATGCGATTCTGATACAGGCTGTTCCCAGAGAAAGAACAGATTATAGAAGAGTGATCCTCATCATTTCCCATCCAATTCAGTCTGCTTTGTTTTTTGACCTGGAGGACAAAATTTATATATTCATGAACATAGACTGAAAGTCAGCAAGATTATGAACTCTTTCCCTCCTATCAAAAATAGTAAATGTGTCCAAAATTTTCAAAAAAGATAAAAAATTATTAATAACCAAGTTAATGCTGCTATTCTCTTAAAGGACATGATTGGAAAGTCAATTTGTAGGAAAGTCTTTACAAAGACTTTAGAAAGAAAAAAAAAGTAATTGGTTGCAATGCCTTACCATTTCCAGTATCATGCTTTATCAAGTTTATTTTATCAAATTGCATGCTCAAATGGTATGTCTATTTGTATAAGTTTTCCCAGCCTGTCATTGGAGTAACCCTAGTAAATGAACTTGACTATTTAATTGCCTTATCATGGGATCTAGTAGTCACAGCCATGGGAAGATAATCTGGGTAAAGAAATGGAGAAAAAGATCACTTTATTTTATTTTTATATTATCTACAATTTATCCTTTCACAATGTACCCTAGAATACAGTTTTTCATGTAATGCGGAATGAGAATATTGAAAACAAGCTCCAGCCTGTCAAATAAAATTTTACATAACTAGCTTGTCTGGAGCAATCCTATTAAAATGTTCTACATTTTTAAGATGTCCTCATTTCTGAAGGGCAAATGAACCCAGCAGGTGACTGAGTAATTACGACTTTTGATTCAGAGATCACTTTTAAAAACATAAACTTTTTAATGCTTGCTGATTATCATCCCTAATATTCCCTTGTTTTTCAATACATTCTTCATCCTGTTCACTAACTGAATCCCACTGTGCATCCAGAAAGCATATTCAAATGGAATCTGCAGCTATGTTTCAATCCTCTAGTGACAAGAAGACTTACTATAATATGAATTCTCAAAGACATATTTAGAATCCTCTATTTTCCTACTCCAGATGTAAATTTTAAGAATTGAGCTGTAAAAAAGGATTCTTAATAATAGAATGAAATGAAAGGGCATTGCTGTCAATGGGAGATTCTATTTCATCTAAAATATGACAAGTGTCTCACACAAGTGTCCTCAGGAAAAAAAGACTATAGCAATAGAAGTAATTACTCTCCTGTTCTGAAAAGTTAGAAAAACCAAGCTAAACAAAATAACAACAGTGAAACAGTTCACAGACAAATAAACTCTCCCAGCATAGCTTTCCTTTATTAATACTTCTGGGATATTCCTAGAATACTGAATATGCTGTCTTTTGATTATAAATACAAATTCTGTATTCTATTAGTTTATAACCTGAACGCAAAAGATAAAAACGTGTTACTCTATGAAGTCTTCTACAGCTTTCAAATACCATATACACACTATGAATTTTATCTGACTAAAGTGTAAGACTGCTGGGCAATAGCTCTTTGACAAGAGATGGAGGTGTTTATCCCAAATTCTAACCTCTTGGAAAATGTACGTGTTAACCCATTTTTCAAAAAGTATTTTTACTAGAGGTTCAAGAGCTTCCAATAATGCTACAAGGTTGTCTCTTCATCCACTGAATCCTCAAGTGCTTTATCACTTGTCATTTTGCAGATGATCATTAATCAGAGCACTGCGCACTCAAGCCAACTTGCAACCTATAGGCTTTTTACAAACATAACAAGTTACATCAACAAAATGCAGCTGTTGCAAAGTGAAGTGTGACTGTTCATCATAATAGGAGTAGCAGCCTAAAACAGGAAGATAAAGCTGACTGCTATACCCAGCTGAAAATGCTGGCATCATTTTTGTCTTCCTAAACTCAATTTGACATCTAAATTGAGTTTAAGTATCAGGTGTGGAGGAAATAAACATTCAAGGGTCATTATTGAAAAACACAGAGTTAGTGTCAAAAATTGAATAGGTATATAGAAGTTAGCATGAGGATTATACTGAAAGGCTATGTCTCTATCTATTTAGTATAAATAGTCCAAATTGGTGCTTTTTTGGTCGCTAATTATAGAAACCAACTGTTGTAAGAGATATTGGTCAGATCCCACAGACAGCTGCTCATCTCACCTCACACCAATCTGAAAGGTGGACTTAATACTTTTAAATATCCCAGGCATCCAGATGTTTCAACATCCTACCTACACACAGAAAGATAGTCATTGGATGTAAAGTATATCATAGGCAATATAGTCAATGAGATTGTAATAACCATGGTGTCAGATGGGTACTAGATGTATCGAGGTGATCACTTTGTAAGTTATATAAATGTCTAATCACTTTGTTGTACACCTGAAACTAATATAGTAGTGTATATCAACTGTAATTGAAAAATTAAAATAAAATATTTCTAAAACAGACGTGTCATTAGAAATTTCATGAAGAGATGGTAAAGAGGGTTTATGTTCCATCCACTATGGCCAAAGTTTCCCGAAACATCTTTTCTCAGTGCAGCAGTGTATCTCTCCCCTTAAAGTCCTGTTCTTCCAGCTTTTCAAGCTCTAAGACTGAGACCTGAGCCCCTTTTCTCATGCAAAGCAATTGAGGTCTCTAAATCCCCAGCCTCACATACTTCAGCCACGTGGGTGAGGTACCCACCTACTTGGAAGGTAGGAAACATTATAAATAACAAATATTTTCTCCTCACAGGTTTAAAGATATGCAAGGGTCTCAAGAGGAGAATTGCTAAGTCAACCTTAAAGAGGGACTGGATCCAAAAGTAGAAACACCACCAGACACATCAGGAACCTTCAGTCTTGTCTCAGCTTCTCTCTGGTCATTTGCTTTATGCTTCTCTCTATATGTATTATCCTTTCTCTCCTCTGAATCTTTCTTGTTCTATAAAAAGGGAAGGCTTCCAAAGAAAGGGATCTCTGTTTTACATAGACCAGTGGTTTTCAAGTATAGCTATCCATTGCTACATTTTACTAACATAGATTCCTGAGCCTCATTCACAAAGATTATGACTTTAAGTCTGGTAGGGCTTGCAAATTTGTATTTTCTTTCCTTTTTTTTTTTTTTTTTTTTTTTTTTTTTAGAGTTCAGCTGTTTTCAAACATTATGGTCTAAAGACCCATGTACATGCTTTAATGACCAAAGAACCCAAAGATCTTTTATGGATGTGGGCTATATTTACCAATGTTTATCATATCAGCAATTGAACCTGAAAAACAATTTCAAAACACAAGAGCACCCAAGCACACATTCCATCGGCTGATAAAGTAAGGATTTCATCATCGGCCACGTAGGCACTAGTAATGTGCACTGTATACTCCAGAAGCAGTGGCAGTGCAAAAGTCAAAGAATGTTACGTATTATTGTGAAAGTAGTTTTGACTTTGTAAGCCTCCTGAAAGGGTCTCAGGGTTCCAGGTGGGTCTGTGGACCACATGTGAAGAGTAGCTGGTGCTCTGGATAACAGCAGAGATCCTAGAGCTGTCCTGCTTGTGTTCAGACCCTGGCTTTACTGCTGCCGAAGTGTTTAACTTACTGGGCCTGGATTCCTTGTCTGAAAAATGGGTTCAGTAACAGCACTGACCTTACAGAGTCAATATGAGGATTAAAAGCACTAGAGCATATAGGGTACATATAGAGAATGTGTGAATATTTGCCGTTTTTGATCTACCCACCATACTGAGAGGGAAGACATCCATAAGGACAGTTCTTTCTTCTTCCACATTTACTATTCATGCGGAATCATAGAATCATAAAATCTGAGGGCTGAAGGGAACTTTTAAGTTCTACTCTAGTCAAACTATTCTTTTTCTGCCTTAGTAACAGGCAGAAAAGTTGGCGGCAGTAACTCATGTAAAGTCTTATATAAAGAAAATTTATATTTTTAAAAGTTCCCTCAGTGGCTCAGAGATTAAGCTCCTGAAACAAAGAGCACCTCCCCCCGCCCCCGCCAAAACATACGGCAACATAAATAAGAATGCACTTCTTTCTCCCTTAACAGTCCTGACATGAGCAACCCGACAGGTGGAGTAGCTGGGCTCCACCTAATCAGTAAAGATCCCAATTTCCTTCCTTGTTCATCCATACAACCCGCTGGCAACCAAGAAGTGTTTTTACAAACAGAATGCCTAAGGTCTTGCCCTTGACTGTTTGGTCAAAGTGAGGTCACTGTCATATTCACTTTCCAGCTCTTGGGAGAGTAGAGAATAGAAGTTCAAGCCAAGTGATATTTTATCAGCAAATAGGGCAGAAGTTACCCATACCACTTCCACCCCATTCTGTTGGTGAAGATTTATTTTACATTTGACTGAGAAACATAGTCTGTAGCTGGACAGCCAGGTGCCCAGGTAGATGTGGAGAACAGACATAGAGGGAACACATATTCCTCTAGTACTCCTAATGCACGGGTAGGTTTGGGAACCACGATATAGAAAAAAAATGACTGTGACTTTTTACCTCGTTCTTCATTTCGCATAACATCAACCGTCTTTTAGAGGAGAGGGCACTCAACTTAGAGTCAAAGACCCATGGGCAAGTCCTAATTCTGCCATTAATTGAGTGACCTCAAGCATCATTTCATAAAATATTATATACCAGACTTAACACTAAGTGATTTACAGGCCTCATTTCTTTTAACCTTTATAATGTAAGGCAGATATTTTTATCCTATTTTATTAAGAAACTATGTAAATTTCCCACTTCACACTGTTATACATTATGAAAGCCAGACTTCAAACTCAACTTTATCTGAGCCCAAAGCACATCATCTTTCCCCTCTGTCATATTTAACCTCATGAAGTGTCATTTTCTGGTAAGTACAAATGAAATAAAATATCTACCTCAATGAGTTGCTTTAAGGGTTAAATGAGCTAATTTAAAAGTGCTGTACAGACCTCAAATACTAACATAAATAAAACTCATTATTTTATTTTCTATATATATATAAGATGAAACGAATTTGCCATGGTGTGTGCCTGTGTTTTGAGTTCCCTTCTGGCAGTGGAGATGGATTTGAGTTTATTCATTCACAATCTGTGGTTCTGTCTTTAGTGAGCGATAGCACCTATTTGTGAGATGACAGTTCAGAGTTAACCTGTGGCCATGGAACTGAACAAAGTCAAGTGGCCCATATGGGAATTGAATTAATGATCTGGAACTGATAAGCACTGTGCTCAGATGAGCTGAAATAACTAAACATTGATAGTCATCATAAAGGCACAGACTAAAGATGATAAGACTCAGGGAAGAGCAATCTCTCTTTGTTTCTCTTGTAAGTTAATTCATTAAAGGCTTCAAATAAAACCAGCTGTCTCGCCAAGCGAATGCCCTGTGATCATAAACAAAATTAAGGCAGATTCCAGCGCATTTCTCTACTGCATATTCCAATGACATTACTACCACACCTACCTTTTCTTTTATGGAGGCTCAAAACTCCAGTCCTCAGATCATAAATTGCAGGAAAGTAAAGAATAAAGTGAGACATCAAACAAGGTTTAAGACACATTTCCTTCCCATTTCATTCCTACCTGACTTCTCCCTGCAAATAAGCAGAAATATTTGGAGAGAGAGTAAATTAAATACAAATTGAAATGCAAACTATTATTGCCCAGTTGGTTTTTACGGTATATAACTCTACATATGAAGATAGATGTTAAATATTTTATAAAATCAAATTATCGTTTAAAATTTAGACAAGAAGTCTGATCAAAAGGGTCCCCAAAATAACTAGCACCACTCAAATCTCCTTAGATTCTCCATGACTGCTCCACCGTGAGCATCAAGGATTGGCCTCGGGATTTCCTTGGTTATCAGCTCTGTATTAAGTCATTTACTGGCTCATAAAATTCTTCTCTCCCTTGTGAAGGAAAACATCTTAACATGTTCAGGAGGGAGTAACTTGACTGCCAAACTGAAAAGCTTACTTTCTGTCTCCTACATCCACCGTGAGCCAAATGTTTTGCCAATAAGTCACTCTTACATTATAAATCACAGGAAGGGAAATGGAGAAGAAAAGTAATTTTCCCTCAGTTCAGTGAATCTCTACTGTCTAAAAAAGCCATACTTCTACTCCTAAAATGAGTCAACCACATTTATATATCAAGCATTGCTATTTCCCCTGTAAGATCTCTTATTTCAGATGACCTAATAACCAAATGAAGAAAAATTAAAAATTGAATTTTAAAAAGTGTTGATATTGGGAGAATCTGAAACTCCAAATTCAACCAAAAGTTGCCTTTTTACTTTAGCTAGATGAGAATGCTCGATAGCAGACTGAGTGTGGGAAATGAAAAGTTTTCCCTCTCCCTTATATCTGAGTTTTTATGGATCTTTCCAGAGTGATTTACACAACAGAATTTTCTGTTGAACCACATAGTTCAGGATATAGTCTATGTAGTGTCCACTGTGCTAGCCTCTTGCCTGTTCATTTCTGAATTCAGTTCTAAATCGTGACATTAAACCATGAGGCCAGGTGAATCAAAAAAATTGACAGGTTATGAAATAAAACATCGAACAATTACATTCTCTGAAGAAGCAACTAAAGCACTTCTATTAATTGTGATCCTTCTAAGTCTACTTAGTGGCTCAGCTGAAAAATTAATGATTAAGCCTCCTTGGAAACATAATGAGCAGCAAGGTTTTGGTGTTTAGCTAGAAAGGAAAAATCAACGACTTTCAGTGCTACTCCATGTACAGTAGATCCTAGAAACCTAGAAATGCAGAGTTTTCATAACAATTACTAAGGCATTAGAACAATGTTTATAAACTTACAGATGTCTTCACCAAAAATAAGAACATTTTTCCTAGGATAGGAAAAAAAAAGCCTATATAACCCAAATTCCTTAACAAATATTGGATTCTTTAACATAGTTCCTTCACAGAGAATCATAAAACAGAAAGGTTGAGAAGAAGGGTTCTTGGTCATTCCTAAAAGGTTCAGCAACATATACACAGAAAACAGAAAAATACACAAAATCTAAGTGTAAAACTCAACGAATATTCTCAAAGTAAACAAATCTGTGTAATCCTACCCACATCAAGAAGTAAAACATTAGCAGCACCTTAGAAGCCTCCTTTTGCCTCCTGCCAATCACTATCTACCCCCTCGCCCCAAAGTAACTGCTACTCAGAATAGTATTGCCTGTTTCTGAACTTTTTTATTAATGGAATCATGCATATGTACTCTTTTGTGTCTGGCTTAGTCTGCCTAATACTATGATTGTGAGATTCATTCATGTTATTTCATGTAGCAGCAACTCAGTCATTTCCGTTGCTATACAGTATTGCACTGTATGGATAGACCATAAAATTTGTACCTATTCTACTATATTCTGGTTAGTTTTAGCTACTAGGTTGGTGCAAAAGTAATTGTGCTTTTTGCAATTGTTTTTAACCTTTTAAACCGCAATTACTTTTGCAGCAACCTAGTATTACAAATAGTGATACAATTAACATTCTTGTACATGTTGTACGGTAATCAAATGTACAAATTTGCTATGGTCTGAACATTTGCTTTCCCCAAAAATTGGTACGTCGAAATTCTAATACCCAATGTGACTGTATTAAGAGAGGAGTCTTTGTGAAGTGCTTAGGTCATGAGGGTGGAGCCCTCATGAATGGGATTAGTACTCGTATAAAAGACATCCCACAGAGTTCCCTTACCCCTTCCAACATGTGAGGCTACAACAAGAAGACTAAGACTTGGAAAGGGACCTCACCCGACCATGCTGGCACCCGGCCCTCAGACTTTTAGGCTCCAGAACTGTGAGAAATAAATTTCTGTTGTTTATAAGATACCCAGTCTCCGGTATTTTGTTATAGCAGCCTGAAAAGACTAAAACATTTCAGTTGGATATATAGCTGCAACTATGAAAAATTATGTTCAACTTTATTAAATACTCCCAGTTTTGCAAGTAGTTTTACCAATTTACACTCGCACCAGCAATGTATGAGAATGCTAGTTGCTGCATATCCTTGCCACTTTCTTAGTATTATTTTTATTAGCCATCTTCTAGGTGTGATATGGCATCATGACGTGGTTTTAAGTTACATATCCCTATGGACTAACAAGGTTGAGCATCTTTTCATATGTTCATAAGCATTTTGAACATTTACTTTTTGATGACATGTTCAAATATTTTGCCCATTTTTCTACTGTTTTCTGTCTTTTTCTTTCTACTATGTTGTTTTTATATTTTATGGATACCAGTCCTTTAATTGGAAATACATATTGCAGATATATTCTGCATTCTGCACCTTGCCTTTTAATCTACCAAAATGACATCTTTTGAGAAACAGAACATCTTAATATTAGCATAGTTCAACTTATCAGTCTTTCTTTTGATGATTAACATTCCACTTTAGCTGGATCCTTGCTGTTCCTCAATCATGCCAGACATCCTCCTATTTGTTCACTGCTACTTGCATACATATACCCATATGGGTCACTTCCTTCAGGTCTCTCTGTTCAAATGTGCCCTTGTCGGAGTACAGGTCTGAGCCAGGTCCTCCTTGGTCGATCTATATAAAATAAGAACCCTTACCTACTTTGCCCTGCCCCCAGTATTCCCTACTCCTCATGCTCTGCTTTATGTTCTTCTTATCATCCATAACTACCTGATGTATTATTTATTTTCTCTCTTTCCCACCCATACACTACAATGTAAGCTCCATGAGGGCAGGAAACTCATCTGTTTTGTTCAATCCTCTGTGCCCTGAACAATACCTGGAACATACCAGGTATTCAAAAAACTTTTGTTGCTGAATGAATAAACCATTTCTAAGTATGCATTTATTTTTATTAGTCTTTCTCATGACGCTGTGCTTTTCCTGAGTGGGCAAATCTTTCTTTAATTCTGAAAATTCTCAACTACTGTGTCTCCTATTTCACTCCTCCCCTATTTTCTCTTCTGTATTGTGTATTAAACACTTGTTGGAGCTTTTAGATCTATCTTTTATATCTTTAAACATCTCTTAAATATTTCCTATCTCTTTATGCTACATTCTAGGTAATTTCCTCAAAGCTGTCACCAAATTCAGTAATTCTCTCTTTAACCTTGTTTAGTCTACTGTTAATTTATCTATGAAGATTTTTATTTCAATAACTATATTTTCGATTGTTGTACTGTTTATTTGGGTGTTTTTCAATCTGCCTATTGTTTTCTTCAGTGCTGTGTTCTTGTTGTATAGGTTACCTTATTTCTCAAGAGAGAACTTTGAACATTTTAGGCACACTTATTTCAGAGCTTTTCTTAGGTAAGTCTTTTTCTCTTAGATAAGTCTTGGATTGTTCAGATATGAACAATCCAATTTCTTTCCTCTGCTTACTCTAACTCATTGCATAATTTACAATGTTTTTCATATGCAGTGGGAAATATTTACAAAAGTTCAAAGTGGACCAGTTTATTATTTATTATTATTTTATTTATTATTAATGGATCATTAATTTAGTATTAATTAATTATTAATTTATAAATTAATAAATTGATAAATTTATTAATGAATTGTTATAATTATTGATGGATCGTATTTATTTATTAATTATTCATTTTAATATATTGATTATTATTAATTAATTATTTGTTGTTAATAACTTTATAAATTAATAAATTTATAAATTTATTAATAAATGTATTGTTAATGAATTGTTATCGTGATTTATTATTAATTGATCAAATTTATTTATTATTAATGGATCAAATTTACAATTACTTCAGCTAAAATCCTTTAAGGTTTACTGATTTCAGAACAGTTTCTATGACACTGTCGTAGCTCATATTTCTGTACCATTTGGGAGATGAATTTATGGCTACCTACCAATGCATACCTTGGGCCAGAATGGGAAGATTTGGCCAGCTCTGCATTTTTAAAAGTAAAAGTCATCTGTCACTTTCAGCGGGGGGCTACATTAGGGTTTCATACAGAGCCACAGTTATTAATAGGAATATGGCATCTTCCTGGCATTTTTCTTTATGCACATATTACTTTTGGAGACTTTAAAAGATAACTATTGTGACCAGACAGGAATTTTTATATTGTGATCCTGTGGCCAAGATTATCATCTTTCTCAAGCACTATTCTCACTAATGACCAGGACATCTAGATGGAAATATCCAAGAGGTAGTTGAGAATAAGGAAAGAGTGCTCAGAAGACAAGTCAAAAGTCAGCTAAAAGTGTTCATGTGACTGTCTGTGTTTAATAAAATATTTGGAATTATGAACATAATTACAGTTTGGTTTTGAAAATTGAAAGACAATGCAAGTTAACAAGGAAAAGTCATTTTAGTTCTTTCTCGCACTCAAAATTTCAAAAAGTCATTTAATAAACATTTATTAACAACCTATTATATGTGGAGCACTACTCTACATTCATTAGAATAACAATCTGTCGTGAATAAAGTTTGAACACTTGTGTGTAAAAGAGAGAATCAGACAGTCGGAGAGGTCAATAGCCAAATAATCTATAAGAAGAATCATAAGTTTTTTGGGGGAAAATTTACCATGGTAATGATCTGTTGTACTTCAAACACAAAATTGATACTACTTAATTTTCCTGTTTATTTTGGCTATTTATTTATCAGTAATGATAAAGTTGTCTTGCTCCATTTCCTCTCTTGCCCAGTTCCTGTTGTGAAAGACAGCATGCATTTATAAAACAATTGGATAGCGTTTAGGAACAATGGGTGACTATAGAATGGTACAAAGCTGATTGGCTCTATTAAGGTTCAGCACCTTGAGCTTGGCCTCATTAGTAACTTAGCCAACTGGCTTATTATGTTGCAGCAGACAAGGCAGGCTGTCAGCAGCACCTTAGCAGATTCTGATGACTCTCTAGAGAGAGGTAATTCTGTCTGCATTATCTATAGCTGTAAAAGCACCAGGGAATTGGTATCTGAGCCTGCTTCATTTAAAAAAAAGGCGGAGGGAAGGGTGGTGTTTAAGGATGGAAACACAGGAGGCCATAAAACAAAGCATGAGCCACTAAGGGTATTTGTTTGGGGACATCTGTATATATCACAGCATAGATTTTTACATCAGAATTACTGGTGTCACTCATCATTACAAATGTTTTCTTGCTAACTTCAAGGAGGGAAAGTAAAAAGGATTGGAATTTCCTTCCTGTACCTGAAACATATAGAAGAGCAAAAAGCAAGTCTGAATCAGGAACACATCATCCTATAACATGGATCAGCCTTTATCTCAAGCTTGAGCATTTCAAAGACTTCTAATAAAAGGGCCAAAATAGGAGCCGGCCAAGTGGCTCAGGTTGTTGGAGCGCCTTGCTTTATGAGCAAGGCTCATAATATCAGCATGGGCCAGGGAGCTGTGTCTGACACAACTAGACTGAGAAACAACGGCTTGAACCGGAGTGGGGGGAGAAGAAGAGGAAAAAAAAGGGACCAAAATAAAGACTGAGTATATGCAGTAGAGATGATAAATTTAAATTCTCTCATTTTTCCAGTGTCTTGCCAATATTAGTAGGAGTATTTAAACAATTCTTCAGTAAATCATTAGAATGGCAGTACATTGCTGCCTAAATTATTATCTCAGAATTTATTATGGAAGTATATAATAACTAACTTCCCATACAAGTTTTTTACCTTGATGTCCTACATGTTCTTTGGCTGAAGAAATAATGGATTAAAGGAATTAAAGAGTGGACAACATTAAGTAATGGTTGTCATTCTGATAACTTTAACAGGGCTCTATAAAACCATAACCACGACCATTATGTGCTGTAATTAGGCCCACAATGGCTATAAAAACCTTGGCTAGAATGTGGTTGTTACATGTGTTACATTTCTTATTCAAATAACTTCATATTAAGTGACGCAGTAAACTGTGATAGGACATAATGATTTATTTTCACCAACCCTCAATTTGAGGATAATATTTTATTACTCATCCCACCATTTTCAAACACAGTTTTACTTCCTTTATTTTCTTTCTTCCTTTAGATTACCTCCTATAAATTTACTGAGTACAACGTATCATATTCATTCATTCAACCGTTACATATTTAGTGCCTACAATTAACCAACCATTACACTAAGTGACAGGAAAAAAATGATCAACAAAAACCAAAACAGCCCTAATCTCAAACATTACATTTGGTGTGGCGGCAGGGAAGACAATCATATAAAAGTATGAAATTAATAATTGCTATAAGATGAGAAGGACATGGTAATATGAAAGCTTATAATGAGATTTGGCATAATCATAAAAAGCTTTCCCAAATAGTAACACTTGTACTGAAATTGGAAGGATGGCTAGGAGTCACCCAGGTACAAAAAGGAGGATAGACAGACTAGCATGTGCAAATGTGCTATACAGACTTCCCAATGAATGGTATTGGAATTGCAATAATGTATATAAATTGATCTTATTCCTAAAGCTATAGCAAATGTGCCCTTATTTGTAACTGGTCAGGGTCAAATGTTTTCAGACTTGAATTCAAGAAAAAAACATTAGTTTTGTCATTAGATTATTTTATTTCTAAATCATTTAGGGCAGTAGGAAAAAGAACAAAGTTCTAAATCTATTGTAGTTAAATTAAAGATCTCTTTCATCACTGGGGGCAAAGGTCCAGCACTTTTGTACAGAGTAGCTACAGAGCTTGATGCACATAAGTTTTCTCTTTTTTTATTTTTATTATCTGCATTATGCTTAATATCTAGTTATAAATAAAATATGATGGCCTATTTTGGTTGGATGTGTGATTATACTGTAGTTTGCATTTTATTTCTATAATTTGTGAGAATTTATTGTAAGAAAGTATTTTAAAATAAAATATATGGGAAAGAGATTGTGAAATTTAGTATAAAAATAAATGGATTTCTTCTTAAAATACAAATGACAGTACTATTATGAGAAAATATTAATGTGAGCCATTTCAAAATGCTTAAGAAATTACTGGCTTTCATTTCACATTGCTGTAACATGTAAATGTTCATTTTTATTTTATCATTGTCAATCACTACCTTAAATATGTGTAACAGCATAACTAAAGACTACCAAACATATATGATCTATCTTGAGAAATATTACAATTAAATTCTTGAAAAATGCAATGATGAAGTATTCCTTTGAATTTTAAATACTAGACAATGCAAATGAAGTAAAAATTTGGTTTAGTCAGTAATAAGAATAAAATCTTATTACTAATTACACAGATTTATACCGAGGGTGCCAAAAGAAATGTAACATCTCTTAAAATGTGTATACATTTTTTTTGGCACTCCCCCCAGTATATGTATAGATATGTGTGCACACTCAAAGATATGGACACTGTCTGTGTGTGTGTGTGTGTGTGTGTGTGTGTATGAATATATATATGAGAATATATATATTAAAATTACCCTGATGGTAACTACTTTGAGCACCTCTTGTAATTGCAGAAGTCAAATGTGACTTGTATTCATTTTTTGTTATCAGTATATATTATTACAATTTTAATACAGTTTTTTTCCTTTTTAAAAATGTGTATACATGTTTGGCCCTATACATATATGTATAGGGTGTGTATACATATACACATATATATACATATATACATATACATATTCTCATATTAGCAGGAGAGAGAGAGAATGAAAGAGAGGCTTATAATGCCACAGACATGAATATAATGTGGGTTAAGTCACTCAGTATCTTCCTCCAATTAGTCAACAGTTAACTTCTCAGGCATCTGTTAATTGACCACTAATTAAAGCAAATCATATCAGAAAATAAAACTTAGTAAGTAGTAAGGCTCTAAATAGTTAAGCTACACAGAATATTCTCATATACTCTTAAAAATAAATAATCTTTACCTATTCTGCAGTTACATTTCATTCACTCATTAACAAATTTCCCTAAAATCCTATTGCATTAAGCACTGGGAGATCCTGGCAAAGAACACAACACTCTTAACATGATGACACTTAACAATTTTTAGAATTGTACACTAACAACCTTTTTCTTTAGATCTCAAACTCAACCAAGAACACAAAGTTTTGTTGGTTCTGATTCTTCCCCTTTCCTAAATACCACCAATACACCCTTTCTAACACATATCAACACCATGATTGGCCTTGTATAATGATAGAACAAAGAATTCCATAAACATAGCCTAGCCACTATCCCATGGGACTTATAATTCAGTAGAAATAGGCTAATAAGAATTATTTATATTTACATGCTATTTTACAATTCAAACAGCACTTCACGCACTGTATCTCATTTTATATATATATGTGTGTGCTGTTACAGTTACCCATTTAGAGATATCATTATAAAAATGACAAAATGTTTATGAAAATCAACAAAATAAGACATTCTAAGTAAGATACACATAAACAGCATGGCATACATCCAACGCAATTCAAAATTGAAGAAAGATGGGGCAACGCCTCATGAACATATAGTTTTATAGTATGAGCCGTACTGAAAGGCTTGGAGAAAGAAATGAGATTTCAGCTATGTGTTTAACTGACAGAAAAGGTCCATTTAATAAGTTAAGATAACGAAAACACAGTAAGACATTCCAAGGAAAAGTGCTACTTTGGAAAAGGCACAGAATTTTATAATATAAATTTATGCAAAGGTTTACAACCATGTAGCTTGTCTCATTCCATATAGCCTACAAAATTGCTGTTGGGATCAATATCAGATTCTATAAATGAATGAGATATAATATATCCAATATTTCCATCTCACTTCTTTTATTTCAGGTTTTTAAATCTTTTAAGTGTAGTTAAAGGAAGTTGACAGGCAAAGCCATCCAAACATTCCTAAAACTAATCCTGTTTCCCAACATGTAATGTAAGATCTATGAATCACAGTAACTAACGCAAATAAGTGACCCAGAATCATTCTGATTATAAGAACAAGCCATCTGTTCATTGTCCTCAAAAGCTAAACACTGCTCTGGCTTAACTTTTTTACAACAGTGATTACTCACTTTGGCAAGCATTGCATTTATTGTTTGTTTCATCACTATAAAGATTCTATTTTGGCATCCAAATGCTGTACATTTTTTTCTCTGGCATCATATGAGCACTCATTCCTTTTCATAATATAGGAAATTTATTCAGTGCCAATTAAAAGAATAAACTGCAAGATGGTATGGATCTGTTACATCGGAAATCATATAAAAACTAGTTTCTTTCTGCTATCAATCAGTTACAGAGAAATCGCTTCAATAAATTTATCTCTCAAATTTCAAATAATGATTAGGTTAAACCATATGAAATTGCCAATATTCAATTATTTGATTTTAAAAGGGACAATTTCATATGGTTCTTCCTAACTGTAATGAACCAGAGATTCCTCATACTTTTATACCTTAACAAGTTAGCCAGACATCTGTATCCCCATGCTCATCGCAGCATTCTTCATAACAGCCAAGACATGGAAACAACATAAGTGTCCATGAAGCAATGAATGGATAAAGAAAATGTGAATATATGTAATATGATTCATCCATAAAAAGGGGGGAAATCCTGCCCTTTGTGACAACATGGATAAAGCTTGAGGATGTTATGCTAAGTGAAATAAGTCAACAAAAAAATACAAATACTGTATGATGTCACTAATATGTGGAATCCAAATAGCCAAACTCATAGAAACAGAAAGTAGAATGGTGGTTGCCAAGGGCTGGAGAGTGGGGAAAATGAAGAGACGTTGGTCAAGGATGCAAACCTTCAGTTATAAGAGACATAAGTTCTGGTGATCTGGTGTACAGCATGGTAACTATAGTTAACACTGTATTGTATACTTGAAAGTAGCTAATAGATCTTAAATATTCTCACCATAAGAACAAAAATGGTAATTATTTGAGGTGAAGGATGTGTTAACTAACCTTATTATGGTAATCATTTATATATATGTCATATATGTATATATATATGATTATCACATCACACACCTTAAACTTACGCAATGCTATACGTCAATTATATCTCAATAAAGCCAACCCCAAACTCATACACCATGGTGAGGGTCAGTCACAGGGGTCTAGGCTTGCATCTTGCACAAGCGCAGTCATAGCATCATGGGTTGGCTGATTGCCAACATGGATCCCAGGCACTGGTGGGGTAAGGAGCAGGGAGAGACGTAGGCAGCTGGCACGTGCAAACACAAAAACCTGTGGGGCAAAAGTCAGTGAAATCTGCAGAGGGCCTGCAGTAACTGTGCTGGCCATTGGTTTCTTCAATGGAGAAAGCTACTGAGGTTTTCTGCAAGAGCAGGTCATTGACAACCACAATAACTCCCATTGCATGGCTGATACCGATAGTCCCTGCCCTGCCTTGTTCCTAGCCAACTCTCTACAGCTCAGCTTTACTGGTCTCTGATTGGAGTGAAACCGAAGCAGACGTGGGAAGCTAGTTGCTCACCTCACCCTCCCTTTCCAGGCAAGGGGACCTCTTTCTAGCTGAGGCATTTCCCCTTGGTGCTGAGCAGTGCCTGTCTGAGGAGATGGCGTGATGCAACCAGATGAAACTGTACTTCTTTTTCTTGTGCAGTGATTCTCATGTTTTTTGTTCCACTGTGTAATTGAAGTTTTGTAAGTGGACACTCCTGATCTCTCACAGAGCTGTTTTTGTGCATGGATAGCTATTATTTGTTGATCTTTGTTGGGGCCTGTGGATCTTTATTAGAGGGTCTCCTGTTCTGCCATCTTAGAGATGTCACTCTCTAATATACCTATGCTAATGAAAATACAACCACATAGACTGTATATTTAAAATAGTCTTCATTGAAATAAATTCCATTTTAAGTCAGTTTCTTTTAATATAGAATTTTATGATTTTTGTCAACTTCCTGGAATTGATCTTCAAATGCCTCATGTATGGAAAATTAGAAGCTTTAAACATACTCTCTTGAGATTGTGTGAATTATAAAAATTAATGAAAGATATATTTACTTATACTGCATTTCATGCCTTAGAGAATGAGATGTGTTGTGAGTCTACAGTATTTAGAAAAGGCATAAGTCAGAACCTTTGTATAAAAACAGCTACGATTAGGAGCACTATTATCTGTGGATTTAAATTTCATTCTCAGTAGGTAGCTGTAAATAAAAATAGTGAATGGGACTTTATCCTTTTTTGAAAAGAAATCATTTACGCATGTAATAGACACAGTTTGGTTGAAAACTGAAGAGTGCCCTTTTTGACAGGGAAATGCACATCAGGGTAATACAATAGACATCAAGTATCCATACTTCATCAAGCCTAAAAGGCTTGACGAAGTCTTTTTTAATACCTTTGTGAAAGAGATAGAGAAAAAAAGATTGAATGCTAATACAATTGGATGGATTTGAAATAAATTGAAAAGCTATTTCTTGAGGATACTGATTAATGAAATGATGTCACAGTCTATGGACTTTGCTTTCAGCCTGTCTTGTTCAATGATTTTATCAATGACTTGAATGAAGACAGAAAATATATGTGTATTACATTTGTAGATGATACACAGCTTGGAAAAGATAAGGACTATGTTGGATGACAGTATGCCAGTATCACGAGCCAAAAAGATCTTAACAGGAGTGAGAGATGAGCCAAACCTGACAAGATGGAATTTAATAAGGATAAATGTAAGGTCAGGACAACAAGAAAAAGAAAAGAACTCTGTTCTTCAAGTAAAGGCTGAGGGAGCTGTAGCTTAAGGGCAGCAGGTGAAATGAGGACTGGGGAATATAGTTGAATTCACCGTAAGTTTCCTATTAGTCAACAGTGTGAATTGTGATTGGGGGCTTGCTCTAAAGAGTCAAAAAGATGGGAGGTTAAAGTCCTGGATCTGACCCTTATTAGGGGTTAAACTTGACAAATTACTTAATCTCTCCAAAACGTAATTTCCTTGTATGAATATTAGAGCAGTAACAGTAAAATGTTCAGTGTGATGTCTACTTATGGAACTTTCTTTATTAAAGTGCTGACCCTTAATTCTTGAATCTTGAATGACTACTGAGATTTTCCTTACATATGCCATAGATTCTTTTTGCCATCATTCAGTGGGAGGAAAGCTGGAAAGAAAGGCCTGAGGAGATAAAGAGGGGATGGAAAAGAAAACAAGAGAAGGGAGAAATTAACCAACTGAGCAACAATTTTCCTCCAGGCAAATTGTAAGGTACTCTAGGTACATGAACTCATTTTATTTGCATAACTAAATGTAACAAAGGTATTATCATTTTTATTTTAGACATGAGAAAACTGAGACTTAGAGGGAACTGTTTTCCCAAAGACAAAACAAAGAAATTAGAACAACTGGATTTTGAACCCAGGTCTCCACTCTAAGAGTCAGATCCTCTCCACTACCCCCATTCACCTCAAAACAGAGTCTGCTCAATTCAACTAATGACAAGTATCCTCAATATTCTTTCATTCTATCTGCATGGTCTGAAAGTCAATTTAAAATGTTATTTCATTACCACATTTACATTAATGTTACACCTCTGGTTTGGTTCAATCAGTGAGAATTTATTTTAACACGTTAAATTATGTCTATGACTCAACCTGCCTCCATATAGCAATTCAGTAGGCACAGTGACATTCCTAATCGTCATCCTGTTTCTTTAATAGTAACGCTCCCTTAACTGGAAAGTTGTCGTCCCTGAGCCTGTTTAAACCTAATTATGCTTCCTTTGTGCTTTATTGAAGTCATTCCTTCTGTCCTTTTATTTTCCACCAACGGTATATGAGCAACCCTGAAGCAAGCCAGCAGCATCCGAACTACTTCTTATATAAACTGAAAGAAAAAGATTTTTTTCAACTAATAAAAAGATGCAATGCTATGCACTTGCAGTTTACCACTTATATTAAAGAAATTTGGAAAGAGGCCACTAAGGGAAAGACATAGCTACAGGGAGAGCATTGGATGCCATCCACTTTGGAAGTTCTGTGCCTCGCACATGCTGCCATCTTTTAAAACCCAAGCCAAATATCACATTTCCTGTGAAATCCTGCCTGACCACAGCCCCACCCCAGGTGAGATTTGATCAGTCTTTGTTCCAGGCCTTTTTACACCTCTTTCACAACAGCATTACACTGTATTGCAATTATTTGCTGATATAACAGGATGTTAAATTATAAATTTCAATGGAGGCACCAACACAATAGATGTTACATTCCAAAGGAGGTCCTAGGCCAGGGGTGTCCAAACTTTTTTCAACGTTTTTTACCAAGGGCCATATACGGTAAAATATACAAACAGCCAGGCCACTCACTCGACATGAAGTACGTATTGCCTAACCTGGTTTATTTAAGTAAACCAAATATATTTTTGGAATTTGCTGCGGGCCAATTAAAATGAATTGCGGGCCGCAGTTTGGACACCCCTGTGCTACACCACTTATAGAATTTTTTAAATAATTCATTAGAACTAATGCCTGCATGCCTCATGTGCAGTGAATTTTTTTTTTATGAAAATAAAGATAGGGAAAGGATTTCCTGAGTGGGTTTCTTTCTAAAATTGTGCTTGGAGTGAACATCCTCCTTGGGGGTGGGAAGCTCTCAAGCCTCCTGAGGGACCATCAGTGAGTCTGCTTTTGAAGATTAGCATGCTCTTGAAGCGAGCCCTCAAGATGTGAGGAGCACAGTGGGCTGGTATCTGACTCCTACCCAAGATCAGGCAATAGAAATGGGCTGAGAAGCTGCAATTATCTCAGCATGCTGGAGTGTTGCTGCTATGTATAGGGACCAGTGGGCAATCTCAGCATCTGGTAAAGCACGGCATTTGCCAATCTAACACATCCTGACCTTTAAGTCTACTCTACGGAAAATGCTCATTTAAAAGTTGCCAATCACTACCTTCTACAGTGAAAAATTCAATGCACTCTTCTAAATCTACATCTATAAATGATTTAGTGCATGCCTTCGTAGTCGACCTTTCACCTTCCTTGATTTCTGTGATCATCCAATGAGGTATGGTATTGTGCAGGAAGTGAGCTTGAAAGCCAAACAGACCTAATTTGATTTAAAATAATCAATAAGTGTTTATAGAATACAGCAAATGTGCCAGGGACTAAACTAGGCTCTGGGGATCGATAGTAAACAAGGCAGACATGAAATAACATGACCTCACCATGCTTAATATTAACCCAGCTACACCACTTCCCAGGCATATTACCATAAGAAAATGTGTTAAACTGTCTGAGCATAAGCTTTCTTACCTATAAAAGGAGAATATTACCTATTTCATGGGAAATAAGGAGATTAAAAGAGGCAAATTATGTAACTTGCCGATTAACGGACATATAACAGTCATTGAATAATTGTTCAGGTCTTTTCCCATCCCCTCCCTCTCTACTACCTTGTCCATTCCCTGTGTGTTCTCAAACCTCCTACTGCTTTTGGTCTACTCATTCTTTAATTACCTTATTCCTAACTCTGGCAAGCAGGTATGAAATGCCTGCATTCCCCAAAGCTTTCCCAGTTCTGTCTTTCCTCATTCTTTACTTTCTCCCTAAGGGACCTTACTCACTCTCTTGGCATCAGCTACCATGGCTACGTAATTGCTGCTTCAAGCTATGTCTTTACCTGTGATCTCTCTTTAGTTCCCTTCCCACATTTTCATGATGCCTCTATTTCAGTGTGTCTAAAAATAAACTCACCATACTTCCCTGAAAACTACTCCAATGCTCATACCATAGATAACAATTAAATTTACTTAAACATGCACTAATTAAGCACCCATTATATACAAGGGACTTGTCTGGGGCTAGAGACTCTCCTGTCATTGTCTGAGCTCAGAAAGACACAAAAAACAGTTTTACATATCAGATAATGGTCAATATCTTCATTAGTTGAACTCTCTATTTGCACGCAGAAACTCAAGAACCAATAAGATTTGACCAACAATGTATACTGTCTCTACAAAACATTCTAACCTATACATGGTAGGTAATCAACGAATGCTTGCTTACCTAAATTCTAATTAAATTAATGGTATAAGCAGAAGAAGAAAGTATTAAAGTATAAGTCATGCTGGGAACAGGAAATAATCCAGGAGGCATAGTTGAGCATAAAATGAGTAAAGAGTGAGTAATATACCTGAAAAGGTATATTAAAACCAATCTTGGAAGTCTTTAATGCAAAAGCAAGTGGTTTATCTAATAACATTATTTAATAAATAAAGTTATCTAAAAATGATGTGATCTTATATATAGAAAATCCTAAAGACTCCACAAAAAAATTGTTTGAACTAATTAAACATTTAGCAAGGTTGCAAAACACAAAATCAACATACAGAAATCAGTTGCATTTCTATACATGAACAACAGAATATCTGAAAAAGAAATAAAGAGAGATAAATGTTTTTTCAACTTTTGCCATCCTATCTGACCATGACATACTGTCATGGTCAGGCCAACTAAGTTAAAAAGTCTAATAGGCAGTAAAAAATAAAAAATAGTAACTAAAAGAAAGGAAGGGGCAGAAATCAGAAATTTGAAAATAATCTGCATAAAATTTGCATTTGTATTTGTAGGAGTAGATGAAAGTACTACATATATATTGAAAAACTTTAGATACTTCGTGGCCGTCTACAATTAGGGAACATCCAAAGAATAATTTTAGAAAAGTGGCATTAACAGTGCTTTAGAGAAGTCAAAAATTAAAAAACAAAAAGATAATTAAATGTAGATTTTGGCCTCGTTGGGTGACCTTAAATAGTATGATTAAGTAGAATAGGAGGGATAGAATTCAGATGGCAAGGGTTTAAAAAAAGTGAGCACTCAAGGACTTGAAAATCGTAAAAGGCTTTTTGCAAAGATTGGAAACCGTAAAAGGCTTTTTTGCAAAGATTGCCTAGGTTATCACTAGTAGTAATCTTTGTTCTTGGCAAATGAGAAGGGAGGCTAATAAAACGATAGCTGGGAAAGAATTCAGATATTTTTTTCTTTTTTTTTTTTCTTTTTTAATTCTCAAGTACTTAGTTTCTAGGCTCTGCAGAGCTAGAATGAAACAAACATTTATTGAAGGCTAAAATATCAACATTCAGTTTATCCAAGGTGCATCGTTCCCTAGGATATATTAGGTCATGGTGGCCAAACTGAATTTTACCAAAAAGCAATTAAATAAGTCATAACAAAAAGCACAACTGTTAAGCAGACTGCTGTTAGTATTGGCCACATTGTTCCAGGGGAGAAACTTTCTCAGTGAAGCAACTTTAAAATTACAAGGTGTTTGTCACCTTCACCTGCAGAAAGGTTTCTCCTCCATATGTTCCATCTTTTTCATTGCCAATTTTTTATTAAAAGTGGGATGCTTTTAAAAATGCAAATTGTTGGCCTTTGCTAAGACTAAATTCAAACTTCTGAGAGGCAGACCCTGAAATCTCTATTTTTTAACAGCTTCACCATTCTATCCAAATGATTTTGATGCACAGTAGAGAATCTTTGGTATGATCTATACTCACTTCCACTTCTCACTTCCTATTTCTTATTCAATTCAGTCTGGCTTCTACTACTCCACTGTTTTCTTACTGAAAAATCCCTTTCATACCGAAAAATCCCTTGATATTTTAATTTTCAGCTCCAACGGCCTTATTCCCATTCTCATTATTCTCATTCACTATCCTGAACATTTTTGCCACTCTCTCGTTCTTGGAACTGTCTACTTCTTGGCTTCCAAGGCAGCACTCACCCCAGGTTCCCTTCCTATTCAATTGACCTTGTTTGTTTTCTTTGCTGAATCCTCTTCTACTGCCTTGGGCCATATAATTTGGGTTTTCCCAGAGTTTGTCCTTGTTTTCTCCTTTGTTATTTATAAGCCTTCCTTTAGGATAGTTTCATAATTCCCATTTCTTTTTCTATTGACTATATTTTTAAAATTCCCAAGTCTTTATTTCCAACCCTGGCTTCTTTTCTTAACTGTGGACATTAGCTTCCAATGCTCACCAAATAGCTGTTTTCAAGGACTAAGCAAATTTGAGATAGGAACAGCAGAAAAGGCTGTAAGTGGAACTGCTTGCATCAAGTCTGGCAAAGGCTGGGAAAGTGCTCTGACTGAATTGCCTAAGATCAGACATTCCCAGTATACAAGACATAATGAGAATCAGGGGACATTACGCCAGGAAACATAAAGCTAGTGATTGAGTAGGCGGTCCAACCCAGAGAACGTAAAGCCTAAAGGTAGTGTCAGGGTCAATCAATTGGGGGTCATGAGCAAGGGATTATACAGCTGACTGCAGGCCTGAACAGAGACAGGAATTGAGGCAAGAGCTTGGTCAGAAGCAAGATTGGGAGATACAGATGTACTGATCCAGGTGATTGCAAAATGCAGGATCACAGTGCTAAGGCAGCCAGCAAGCAGATAACCTGTCCATTGGCAGGGAAGCTTAAAGGAATAAAATGCTCCATTTGTTTACATATAAAAGCTTTTAAAAATCACCCAGAGATCTTGGATACACTATGTGTTTAATCTGAGGTGATCAGAACATTCCAGGATTATCCTATTTGAGAGCAATGTCTCTTCCTCCACTCCCGCTTTTTTAAATGTCTAATTATAAAACATTTCAAACAGAAAATAATTCAGTATGTGTGTAGCCTCCACAGAGATTAAGCAGGTATTAATATCTTGTTATAATTGCTTCTGATTGCTGTCCTTTTTATAAGAGATAAATGGGTGTATAGAGAGAGCTAAAGACACCCACCATTTTCTTTTCATCCTGTTCCCAGATGTTGTCACTCTGCTGAAATCAGTGTCTGTCATTTGAATTTGTTGAAATAAGTACTTTGAGAAGTTAAGCATTGTCTTGGCCATTACATGCCTTAGGAAAAGAAGTGTTTGGTTAACATTTCACCAAACACTGGAGTAAAATAAAAAAAAACAGTTATGGCTAAGGGAGACAATGTTATTAATTAAATCTAAGTCTATGTAAGTTTTGCTTACTATTTTCATTAAAGTAAATGCCTTTCCTCAGTATTTACCGAAAAAATGATCCCCGAGTTATTCAACATTTAACTACAAAGTTTTGAGTTACTTGTCAAAGAATGTTGAACCTTTAGCTCCAAGGCATATTATTACTCCAAATCTTGTCTTAAGGAATTTTACTTCTCCTCCAAACAATATTTTTGTCATAGGAATTTAAATTTGGCCATCTGACGTATAATGTCCTCATAGACCTTGTAATGATTAACCCAACACCATACAGATTCTCTTGCTCATCAGAAAGCTTCAGAATCCCTGGATTTAGATTTACCTGGTAGATAACAATTTGATATAATTTTTAATAAAGCAGGTGCTTTTAACACATTCAAATCCAAACACAATGCAAAAATATAATTAGGCAGAGGCAATAGATAAATGATAGATGATTGACAGATAGATAGATAGGTAATAGAAGATAGAGTGTACTTCAAATTTTGCATAAATAGTAGTAGATTGTTGCCTTACAGCTGCCAAACCGTTTGTTCCCCCATGCTCTTCCAAGGATTTCACAAGGGAGTGCCTCAGCAAACTGAGGCCTGATGGAATTATATCGGTCCCTCCCCTTCAATGGATTCCTTGGAGATGTGTGTGTGTGAAGGCAAAGTACAAGCTAGAGCACAATGGGAACTTTTGGAAAGACAGCCAGCAGGCTACTAATACACAAATCTTGAGATTAACAATCTTTTACCTCTTTAGAAGTTTGCCAATAAAAACTACACATTGGCCCAATTCGGTGCTCAGTCCCTGAGACTTGAGACCCTTGGCCCCGCTTGTATTCTAATCTTGGCTACTGTCTTTTCTTAACCCTGCACCTCCCTTCTCCCTCCCCACAATGCTCGTCGTCGTGCGGGACGCGACATCTGGCACCCAACGTGGGGCCCCGATTCTGGGGCTCCGGATTTTGGGACTCACTTGTGGAGCTTGAGAAGGAAGGTCAACTTCCAGTCAAAATTCAAAGGTTTCATGGCATGGGGACCCGGGAGAGGTCGCAACAACTACTGGAAGAAAGTAGGGTAATTCTCAGAGAATTTAACCAAGCTAAATGGGGAACTTTTCTCTTTCTTTGTGCAAGAGAGTGAATGTGTGTGTGTGTGATTATAGTTCCACAGCTACGGCTATGAGCCCTAATGTGGGCCCTAATCTGCAGTTCTGTGGTCTAGGTCATAAGGCAAAACAGTGACTTAGCGCCTGACAGCGTTAACCAGGCCCGGGGTTAATATGGGTGCACCTTAGCCAAAAACCAATGTTAGAGACCCGCGACGGACACGGCTAGATGGGCATCTGAATCCATTCAGAGTGAAAGTCTTTCTTTCTATCCTTTTCTCTATACATAATGAGGAATGTTAATAGCCAACATAGGTCTTACATTTGTTTGCTTAAACACCTTCTTAAGGCTGGAGGAGGTCAAGTGTCAGATCAGAAATTAGAGGAGCTTCTCAAAGTAATTGAAACTTATTGTCCTTGGTTCCCAAACTTAGGGACATTAGATTTAAAAACAGGGGAAAAAAATTGGTACAGAGCTCCATGGATTATGTAATAAAGGAGTCTCTTTCCCAGTAACCATCTGGGATACGTGGAAATTAATCTGGTCAGTTTTAGAACCTTTACAAACTGATAAGGAAGATAAAGGAGAAAAAGAAAAGGTACAGGAACCTGAGGAAAAGGGGGAAGGGTCTCTAGAAGCTCCCACTGTAATTCCCAAGTCATTATATCCACCATTGGAGGACTGTCCTCCTCCCTCAGCTTCTTTGCTTGACTTGCCAATATCGCCTGCTTTTACACCAGATAAATTGGATTCACCCTTGCAGCCGGCGAAAAGTACTAATCCTTTTCTCTCCGCAGTGCGGGCACCTCCCCCTCCTTCAGTAGGCTCTGGCGCCTCTGTCTGCGGTAGAAAAAGGTATAAGACAGGCTAGACTAGAAGGAGATTTAGAGGCATTTACCTTTCCTGTTGTCATTCGTGAACGTGTGAACACCTGACGAGGATCCAGATCACCCCAATATTGTTCAAGAATTTTCACCATTTTCGTTTCAACTTCTAAAAGAGCTCAAACAGGCTGTGACTCAATACGGCCCTACTTCTCCTTACACCATAGGTCTTATACAGAGTGCAGCTGATGGCAGTCGATTAATTCCCACAGACTGGAACACAATGGCCAAGACTTGTCTTTTCACATCCCAGTTTTTACAATTTAAAACTTGGTGGATTGATGGTGCTGAAACTCAAGCTAGTCTTCATCAGGCTCACAATATAACTCTCCTCAAACATCAATTGCTAGGGAGTGGCCATTGGGAAAACACCCAAGATCAATTAGTGTGGGCTGAACCTCAGGTTTATGCCAAAGTGTCTGCATTCTTCCCTGCCTTGGGCCAGAGGGACAAAAAGGATTTTTACAGCCCTATGTTGCAGACATTCCAGTTAATTTGTGGTGTCGCGATCTACTTACACAATGGAAGGCAGAAATTTGGATACCACCTGGACAATGTAGTCCTCAGAGTCAACAAATTATGAGTCGAATGGGATATCAACCAGGAAAAGGTTTAGGAAAATTTAATCAGGAAATTATTCAGCCAATTCAGCCCCTGTCCCAACAAGGACGAACAGGATGCGGTATTTGACAGAAACACAAAAACCTTTTTTATAGGGGCCACTATTGAACAGCTACGGACTCCAGTAGCCCTTAAATGGACAATAAGCCTCTATGGATAGAACAGTGACCTTTCTCTAAGGAAAACTTAGAGGCATTAACAGAGCTACTACAGATTCAGTTAGAACAAGATCACATAGAACCTTCTACTAGTCCATGGAATTCTCCTGTATTTGTTATTAAGAAAAAAATCAAAAAAATGGAGAATGCTCACAGATCTACGAGCTATTAATGCTATAATTGAGCCACTGGGTGCTTTACAGCCTGGGCTCCCACAACCTTCAATGATTCCAAAAAATTGGCCTTTAATAGTTATTGATTTACAAGATTGTTTCTATACAATCCCTTTACATCCTCAAGATTGTCCTCGATTTGCTTTTTCTGTTCCTTCAATTAACAACAAAGAAGCAATAAGAGAATGGAATGGGAAGTCCTCCCACAAGGAATGCTTAATAGCCCTATAATTCATTAGCTTTTTGTAGCCAGAACATTACAACCTGTAAGAACTAATTTCCAAGATTATTATATTATTTATTATATGGATGATATTCTGTGTGCTGCATCTTCTACAGAGCTTTTATTTTTTTATTGTTTTTATTTTTTATTTTTTATTTATTTATTTTTTTAGTTTCATGTGCACAAGACAAAGTAATACTTAGATGTTTATCATTTATATCCATCACACTGTGTGAACCTCCCCTCCCCCATCCACTATTCCTGACATCGCACAGAGCCATTACATTTCCACTGTCTCTATTCCTAATGCTGAACTCCACTTCTTGTAAGTATATACATAAATATATTATATATATATATATATATATATATATACATATACATATATAAAAACTTATAGTTGACATTCATTATTGTTCAGCTTCAGCTTCAGGTGTACAATGCAGTGATCAGGTATCTACATCATCCCTGAGGTGGTCGCCCTAACAAGACAAGTGTCCATCAAATATCCTACAAAACCTATACAACATTATTGATTACATTCCCCAAATTAATTTTCAAAACCCCGTGGCCATCTTGTGGTTACCAACTGTTTTCTAATCCCCTCACCTTTCCCCTTATCACCACCCCCTCCCATCTAGCAACCCTCAGTTTTTCCTCTATGTCTCCAAAACTGTCTCCGATTAGTTCATTCACTTATTCTTTTCTTTAGATTCCACATATAAGTGAGATCATATGGTATTTGTCTTTCTCTGTCTGACTTATTTCACTTAACATAATGTTCTCTAGGTCCATCCATGTTGTTGCAAATGGTAAGATTTCTTTCTTCTTTATGGCTAAGTAATACTCCATTGCATAAATGTACCACAGTTTCTTAATCCAGTCATCTACCGATGGGCATTTCGGTTGTTTCCATGTCTTGGCTATTGTGTATTGTGCTGCAATAAACATAGGAGTGCAAAACGTTTTTTGAATTAGAGTTTTGGATTTCTCCGGATAGATACCTAGGAGTGGAATTGCTGGATCATAAGGTAGTTCCATTTTCAGATTTTTGAGATACCTCCATACTGTTTTCCATAGTGGCTGCACCAATCTGCAATCCCACCAACAGAGCACAAGGATTCCCTTTTCTCCACATCCGTGACAGCATTTGTTGTTTGTTGATTTATTGATGATAGCCATTTTGACTGGGGTGAGGTGGTATCTCATTGTGGTTTCTATTTGCATTTCTCTGATGGTTAGTGAGGTTGAGCATTTCTTCAGATGTCTGTTTGCCATCTGTATATCCTTTTTAGAAAAATGTCTCTTCATGTCCTTTGCCCATTTTTTAATTGGGTTGTTTGTTTTTTTGGAGTTGAGTTTTTTATAAATTTGTGATATTAACCCCTTATCAGATATATCATTGGCAAATATCTTTTCCCATTCAGTAGGATCCCTTTTTGTTTTATTGATGGTTTCCTTTGCAGTGAAAAAACTTTTTAGTTTGATGTAATCCCACATGTTTATTTTTTCTCTTACTTCCCTTGCACGAGGGGATATATCAGTAAAAATCTTACTCCTGTAAGTCCTGTAAGACATTACTCCAGTAATGCTTGTGAAGTTATCTCCTATATTTTCTTCTGGGTATTTTATGGTTGCAGAGCTTACATTTAAGTATTTAAGCCATTTTGAATTTATTTTTGTATATGGTGTAAGGAGGTGGTCTAGCTTCATTTTTTTGCATGTGTCTGTCCAGGTTTCACAGCACCATTTATTGAATAGACTGTCTTTACCCCACTGTACATTCTTGCTTCCATTGTCAGATTAAATGGCCATATAGGCATGGATTTATTTCTGGACTCTCTATTCTGTTCCACTGATCTACGTGTCTGTTTTTATGCCAGTACCATGCTGTTTTGATTACTGTAGCCTTGTAGTATAATTTGATGTCAGGTATCGTTATACCTCCCACTTTGTTCTTATTTCTCAAAATTGCTGAGGCTATCCAGGTCTTTTATGGTCCCATATAAATTTTAGGATTATATGTTCTATTTCTGTGAAAAACGTCATTGGTAGTTTGATAGAAATTGAGTTCTATATGTATATTGCCTTAGACAGTATGGACATTTTAACTATATTAATTCTTCCTATCCATGAACATGGTATGTGTTTCCATCTATTTGTATCTTCTTTCATTTCTTCAGTGTCTTATAATTTTCTGAGTACAGATCTTTTACTTCTTTGGTTAAATTTATTCCCAGGTATTTTATAATCTTTGGAGCAATTGTAAATGGGATTTTTTTTTAATTTCTCCTTCTGATGTTTTATTATTGGTATATACAAATGCAACTGATTTCTAAATATTAATTTTGTATCCTGCTACTTTACTAAATTCATCTACCAGCTATAACAATTTCTTGGTGGAGTCTTTAGGGTTCTCTATATACAGTATCATATCATCTGCATATAATGACAATTGTACTTCTTCCTTACCAATTTGGATGCCATTTATTTTTTTTCTTGTCTGATTGCTGTGGCTAGAACTTTCAGCACTATGTTTATGTTGAATAGAAGTGGAGAAAGTGGACAACCTTGCCTTGTTCCTGATGTTAGGGGGAATGGTTTTAGCTTTTCTTCATTGAGTATGACGTTAGCTGTGGGTTTATCATATATGGCCTTTATTACGTTGAGATATGATCCCTCTATTCCCACTTTCTTAAGGGTTTTTATCATAAATGGCTGCTGGATTTTATCAAATGCTTTTTCTGCATCTATTGATATGATCATGTGATTTTTATTTTTCATTTTGTTAATGTGGTGATACACATTGATTTGCGAATGTTGAACCACCCTTGCATACAATGGATGAATCCCACTTGATCATGGTGTATGATCTTTTTAATGTATTGCTGAATTCTGTTCACTAATATTTTGTTGAGGATTTTTGCATCTATGTTCCTTAGAGATATTGGCCTGTAGTTTTCTTTTTTTGTGGTGTCTTTGTCTGATTTGGGGATGATAGCAGCTTCCTAAAAAGTGTTTGGGAGTCTTCCCTCCTTCTGGATTTTTTGGAAGAGCTTGAGGAGAATAGGTGATAATTCTTTTTTGAACGTTTTGTAAAATTCACCAGTAAAGCCATCTGGTCCACGGCTTTTGTTTGTTGGGAGATTGTTGATTACTGATTCAATTTCCCTGGTGGTAATCAGTCTATTCAGGTTTCCTGTTTCTTCTTAAGTTAGCCTTGGAAGGGTGTGTGCCTCTAGAAAATTGTCCATTTCTTTCAGATTGTCAAATTTGTTGGCATATAGTGGCTCATAGTAATTTCTTAAAATTTTTTGTATTTCTGTAGTGTCGTCACTTCTCCTCTTTCATGTCTGATTTTATTAATTTGGGCCCTCTCTCTTTTTTAATGAGTCTGGCTAAAGGTTTGTTGATTTTGTTTATCTTCTCTAAGAACCAACTCTTGGATTCATTGATCTTTTGTATTGTTTTTCTGGTTTCTATTTCATTTATTTCCACTCTGATCTTTATTATCTCCTTCCTTGTACTCCCTTTGGGCTTATTTTGCTATTCTTTTTCCAGTTCCCCTAAGTGTGAAGATAAACTGTTGATGAGTGATTTTTCTTGTTTCTTTAGGTAGGCCTGCAATGCTATGAATTTCCCTCTTAGGATTGCTTTAGCTGCATCCCATAGATTTGGGGTCATCGTGTTTTCATTTTCATTTGTCTCGAGATATCTTTTGATTTCTTCCTTGATCTCCTGGTTGATCCATTCATTATTTAGTAACATGTTATTCTGCCTTCATGAATTGGTGTGTCTTCCAGTTTTTTCCCTGTAGTTCATTTCTAATTTCATAGCACTGTGGTCAGATAAGACAATTAGTATGATTTCAATTTTCTTAAATTTATCAAGACTTGTTTTGTGGCCTAACATATGGTCTATCTTGGAAAATGTTCCATGTGCTCTTGAGAAGAATGTGTGTTCTGCAGCTTTGGAGTGAAATGCTCTGAAAATATCGATTAAATCCAAGTGGTCCAATGTGTCATTTAAGGCCGTTGTTTCCATATTGATTTTCTGTCTGGAAGACCTGTCCCTTGTTGTCAGAGGTGTGTTGAAGTCCCCTACTATGAAAAAGTTACTGTTGATCCTGTCTTTATGTCCGTCAATATCTGTTTTATATATTTAGGTGCTCCTATGTTGGGTGCATAGATGTTTACTAGGGTTATGTCCTCTTGTCGGATTGATCCCTTTATTATTATATAGTGCCCATCTTTGTCTTTTAATATGTTCTTCATTTCAAAGTCTATTTTGTCAGATATAAGTATTGCAACTCCAGCTTTTTTCTCATTTCCATTTGCATGAAATATCTTACTCCAACCCTTCACTTTCAGCCTGTGTGTGTCTTTTGATCTGAGGTGAGTCTCTTGTATACAACATATACAAGGGTCTTGCTTCCTTATCCACTCAGCCACCCTATGTCTCTTGACTGGAGCATTTAATCTGTTTACTTTTAAAGTGATTATTGATAGGTACATAGTTATTGCCATTTTTAAATTTGTAGTTAGATTGTTTTCATCTTTTTTCTACTTACAGAAGTCCTTTTAGTAATTCTTGCAATGCCGGCTTGGTGGTAATAAATTCCTTTAGCTTATTCTTTTCTGGGAAGCTCTTTATCTCTCCATCGAACTTTAAATGATAGCCTTGCTGGATAAAGCAATCTAGGTTGTAGGCCTTTGTTTTCCATGTCTCTGAGTATCTCCTGCCACTCCCTCCTGGCCTTCAATGTTTCTGTAGAAAAGTCATTTGATAGTCTTATGGGAGTTCCCTTGTATGTAACCCTCTGTCTTTCTCTTGCTGCTTTTGGGATTCTCTCTTTGTCTTAACCTTTGCCATTTTAACTATAATGTGTCTTGGTGTGGGTCTGTTTGGGTTTATCCTGGTTGGAACTCTCTACACTTCCTGGGCTTGTATGTTGGTTTCCTTCATCAGGTTAGGAAAGTTTTCAGACATTATTACTTCAAATATGTTCTCAATCCCTTGCTTCCTATCTTCACCTTCTGGTATTCCTATGATGCACATGTTGTTTCATTTGATGTTATCCCATAGGTCTCTTAAACCATTTTCATTGTTTTTTATTCTTTTTTCTTTCAGTTGTTCTGTTTGGGTGATCTCTGCTAACTTGTCTTCTAAGTCGCTGATTCGATCCTCTGCTTCATCTAACCTGCTGTTAATTCCTTCAAGTGAGTTCTTTATTTCAGTAATTGTGTTCTTTAGTTCTAACTGGTTGTTCATTATGATTTCTATATCCTTCTTTATGTTGTCTCTAAGCTCCTTCAACATTCTTATCAGTGTTCTGAACTCTGTCTCTCATAGGTTGGTTACCTCTGTTCCATTTCTGGAGGTTTCTTCTGTTGTTTTATTTGGGACATGTTTCTTTGTTTCCCCATTCTGGCTGACTCTCTGTGTTTGCTTCCATGTATTAGGTAGATCCCCTAAAGTTCTTAGTTCTTGCTGGATTATCTTATGTAGTATGTGTCCTTCATATTTGACTTGCACTACTTTCTTCTTCTTCTCTGTGTGTGCTCCAAAGGTGACTCTTGTTTTGTGTATATTGTCCTGTTAAAGAAGATCTTTAATTGCTTTTCGCTTGTGAGTAGGTGGGGTTAACTCCTAGGTTGACTAGCTATGAGACTTGGCTCTGCCCATCGCAAGGTGTTCTGCTGCGTGAGGGTTAACCACCTAAATGTGGTTTGGCTTCTATGGGCTCTTGTGCCTGTAGAAAATTCCCTCTGGGTGTGTGACTTGTAGGTCAAACCCAGTAGTACTCTGGTTTTGTCTGGAGTTGGCCTCTGGGTGTGCTGAATCTTGTGCCTCTTAAGCTGGGCCCTGGTAGGGCAATTTCAGAACAAAGCAAATCACCAAGCACAACAACAACAAAGAAAAAAAGGAAACATTTACATGTAAAAACAACCGACAACCCACACTCAACACAGGCAAAGATATAAAGACAGAACAAAACAAAACAAAGCAAAACAAAAAGCAACGCCAGTCTTAGCTTAAGACCGCCAAGTAATCTCCAGGTTGTCCTCTGCTGTACCAAAGAGTCCTCTGTGTATTGTGCAGGCAGAGCCAGTCACCTGGTGCCCAGAGTGCAATTGGGACTGCAGATTTAGATGTGTGGGGTTGAGGGGTCTGGATAGTAGTTTCTACAAAGTCAGTGCAGTTTCTGCCCTTGCCTACACACATGCGCACTGAGAGTAGCACCACCAGCCCTGTGCCAGTTCTCCTGAGTCTTAGGGCACTTCTTCCGTGTATGTGTGTGTGTGTGTGTGTGTGTGTGTGTGTGTGTGTGTGTGTGTATGTGGCAGGCAGGAGATTTCTGAATTGCTGAAAGCCCAGAGCTGTGTCTGCCGCCTACTGCTGATCCCTGGGAGTGCCTCCGCAGTTGTAATTGCCCTGCCATAGGCAGGCCAGAAAGGAGATGGAGGGGTCTTCTCTCTTCCAGCCCAGCCGTGTCACACTCTTCCCCCAGGCCAGAAAAGGTGATGGCTGGGGGTGGAGGAGTCTCTTCTCTCCTAGCCTAGCAAAAATCACACTCTTCCAAGCCTCTTCCCTGGATCAGAGCTGCACGCCAGTCTTCCCAGACCCTGAGCACTAAGGCTCCTCTGTAATCTGACACTACTCCTCAGTTCAGGGGCCAGTTTAAGTCTCTGGAAGGGCAGTGGTAGGATTGGAAGAGTGGGGGGAGGGGCCCAGGTATGGAGTTTGTGTCCTTTGTCTGACCTAGGGCACAGCTGGAGGTCTCAGCTGAGATTATTGCCTCAAACGCTGGATATGCTGCCCCCTCAGTGGGAGAGATCAGCTGTGGGACACAGGGAAAGAGCCCACCTCCTGGCTTTTGTGTTCTCTGTTCCATCCTAGGATCCTCTGCATCTCTGCAGCTGCAGATGCGGGCCGTGTCTCCACTCCTCTCCCTTTCCTCTTCCCCTGCTCGCCCAATTTGCCCACCTTCAAGTAATCCTTGCACAAGTCCCTTAGCTGTTCTGCGTGATGAGCAGAGAGTCCTTTGATGTCCTATAGATGTCCTATTTGTCCTATTTGTGATAAGATCCGGAGGAGAACTCAAAAAGTGCACCCCACTGCTGCTATTCCTATGATGTCCCTCTCTTCTATAGAGCTTTTAGCAGCATGCTTTAAATTACTTAAAAAACAACTTGATTTAGCTGGATTCTACATTGCTACAAATAAAATTCAAACTACAACACTGGCCCAATATTTAGGAACAATTGTGGACTGCCAGTCTATCAAACCCCAAACAGTTCAAATTGGAAGAGATCAAATTTCTACTTTAAATGATTTACAAAAATTGTTAGGAGATATTAATTGGATATGTCCCACTCTGGGTTTACCCATCTATACTCTCAGTAATTTATTTGGTCTTTTGCGGGGCCCCCCTCAACTAGATAGTCCCCGCACCCTAACTCCTCAGGCCAACAAAGATTTAGAATTGGTTGAAAAGAGAATTCAAGACGCTTAAATTCAACGCATTGATCCTTCTATGCCTTTACAATTGTTAATTTTCCCTACTCCACATTCTCCTATAGCAGTAACTATTCAACAAAATGACTTAGTAGAGTGGCTTTTTCTGTCAAACAACTTTGTTAAGTCACTTCCAAGCTATGTAGAGTTAATTTCAGAATTCATATCACGAGCTCGCACTAGGATACTTCATTTAAATGGACAAGAACCCAGTAAAAGAGTGGTTCCCTTTAAAAAACAACAAATAGTACATTTAAAATTCATTCTGAATCTTGGCAAATTGCTATTAGTAACTTTTTTGGAATAATTGACAATCATCATCCAAAAAATAACTTAGTTCAGTTTCTTCTAAAAACTAATTAGATTTTACCTAAAGAACTCAGACAGACGCCTATTCCTCAAGGCTTTACAGTTTTTACAGATGAATCTAATAATGGTAAAGCAGTAATTGTCAGTAAAAAAGGTCATCAACGTATTCACACCAACTGTACTTCAGCACAAAAGGCTGAGTTGGTCACAGTTTTAATCGCTTTACAAACTTTCTCGGATCCTTTAAATATTGTTTCTGACTCTGCTTATGTTGTTCATACAGTACAAAGTATTGAGATGGCATCTCTTTCTAATAATTCCAATCAATCTCTTCAAATTTTTTTACCCAACTCCAACAGATTGTAAAAAATCATCAGCACCCTTTCTTTGTCATCCATTCTGAGCTCACACCACATTACCTGGTCCTATGACTCAAGGTAATGCTATTGCAGACTCATTAGCAGGAAGTGCCCATGTTACAGAGACAACACATTTCCATTCTTCGACCCATACCAATGCTGGTGGTCTTTGCTCTCGGTTTCCTGTCACCAATAAACACACTCCACAGATTGTTCACACATGTCTGACTTGTCAGATTCTTAATGCTCCACAGGAATGCCCTGAGGGAGTAAATCCTAGAGGTCTTATACCTAATGCCCTTTGACGGATGTAACTCATATTCACTCTTTTGGACGTTTGTTCTTTGTACATCTCACCATTGATGCAGCTTCTGACTTCCTTGTAGCTACGGCTCAAAGTGACAAGACTACTGCCCACACAATACCCCACTTGTTTGTCTGTTTTTCAATTATGGGGCTTCCTCTAACAATCAAAACAGACAATGTCCCTGCTTACACCAGTGCCACGTTTACAAAATTCTGTACTAAATGGCACATTACTCACACCACTGGTATTCCTTACAACCCACATGGTCAAGCCATTGTTGAACGTGCTAATGCCACATTGAAAAAACAATTAGAAAAACAAAAAGGGGGAGAAATAGGGGACACCCCTACAAATACAATTAGCAAGAGCTATGTTTACTTTAAATTTTTTGAATTCATCTGGCTCAGATACCAAGGCTCACCTTGGACACACTGCAGCTGAGAGACATTTTAATAGTCTCTAGAGTCCAAAACCTTTAGAAAATGTGCCTATCAGGTGGAAGGACATTCAAACTAATCAATGGCATCTCGCAACTTTATTAACATGGGGAAGCGGCTTTGCTTGTATTTCTCCAGGTCCTGAAGAACGACCTTTGTGGTTACCTGGTGGGTGTGTCAAACCATACCATGAGCGACAGTCCACAAAAGAGAAGACATCTATAGCGTCCACGTCCCTAGGGTGTGGGGAAACTCCTACTCCTCCTAGGAGAGGAGACGTTTTCCGCAGCTGCGAAAGAACTATCTCATTTGAATCCACTCACTTGGGTGAAAACCCTAGGTGGAGGATTTGCGGGTGCAACTGCACTTCTGTTAATTATTCTTATTCTATTTTGTTTAGTCCTCAGGTGTGGACAACAAGCTCTCCGACGGGCAGTAAATGAGGAAACTGCCAAGTCTGTGTTTCTCCTACTACAAAAACAAAAAGGGGGAGATGTTGCCTCACAGCTGCCAAACTGTTTGTTCCCCAGCGCTCTTCCCAGGATTTCACAAGGGAGTGCCTCAGCAAACTGAGGCCCGATGGAGAGATATCAGAAAAGCTCCTTTGAGGGGAAGTCTCAGCAAACTGAGACCCATGGAGTTATATCAGTCCCTCCCTTTCAATGGATTCCTTGGAGATGTGTGAGTGTGAAGGCAAAGTACAAGCTGGAACACAATGGGAACTTTTGGAAAGACAGCCAGCAGGCTACTAACACATAGATCTTGAGATTAACAATCTTTTACCTCTTTAGAAGTTTACCAATAAAAACTATGCGTTGGCCCGATTCGGTGCTCAGTCCTTGAGACTTGAGACCCTTGGCCCCGCTTGTATTCTAATCTTGGCTACTGTCTTTTCTTAACCCTGCACCACCCTTCTCCCTCCCCACAACCCTCGTTGTGCAGGACGTGACAACAGATCATTAAAATTATGTTTTAAGGTTTATTCTTACAGATATATATAAGTCTAGTTCACTCCTTTAATGGCTGTGTAATATTACATTGGGAAAAATCAAACCTATTTTTCCATTCCACTAATAAGGAAAATTTAGTTTGTTTCTACTATTTCACTAGTAATGAATATTGCTGAACATAACTCAATGTAAATATATGTGAGAGTTTTTCTAAGACAGTTGGAAATGCAAATGGTAGATCACAAAGCACAAGCATCTTAAACTTTACCAGGTATTACAAATTGCTTTCTACAGCGTGTGTACCAATTTATTCTCCCATGGCGATTTATTTCCATTTACTTACCTTCTCACAAATACTTACTAATGTTTGTCAATCCAATTAATAAGAAATGGTCGCTGACTCTTATTCAATCTGAATTTCTTTGATTACTAATGAAATTGAGCATATTTTCATCTTTATCTATAGTTATCTTTTCTATAAATTGCCTGCTCATATCATATACTTGGGACATTTTCCGAGTAGGTCGATTGTTGTTTTCTTTTTGATTTGTATGAGTTCTTTATATATTCTAGACACTAATACTTTAGTTTGTATAGGCATTGAAAATATTTTCTACCCAGTTGTGGCATAAAGTCTTACTTCATTCATGTGTCTTTTATGAAACAGAAGTCACATTCTTTGGTGAGTAGAGTAAAACTTTGTGGTTAACTGTTGACTAATTTGGGGAACTTCTTTTTCTTTCTCAGCAAATACTGAAGAGAGGCACTTTCTTTAATAAAAGCAATAAGTAAAGCTCACATACATTCAGTTTAAAGTAATGCCTTTTTCCCACTGGGCTAGTTGTTTAGCAGTCATTACTCTTATCTTGTTTACAGTTTCATTTTCATTTCTGTCACTGGATATGTTCTTTCCATCTTGTCAACTCAATTATGTACTTAAGAAAAATTTTGTCAAATTTTATCCAGAATATCGAATACTTGGAAATGAAAGATGTTTGAGGTTATCTTATCCCACCACTTTACTTGAATCTTATCCTTTCTGACCCACTTTTAAAAGACACCATGCTAAATGTCACTTTACATTATGATTCTAAAGACCTACTCTATCGAATCCATGTGACACTTGGTGCTCTAACAAACCTTAGGCTCAAAGCACACACTAATTTGGCAAATGGAGGAATTTTAAAACTTTATGTCTAATTTCTCCAGCTAGATGGCACCAAGTTTTTGGTGGTAGAGACCATGTTTAAGATCTTTATATATTCGGTTGGTGAAAACGTAATTGCAGTTTAAAAGGTTAAAAATAATTGTAAAAACCACAACTGCTTTTGCACCGACCTAATATTTCTTGTGCCTAATATAATTCCCAACAATATCAGTTACTCAAATTTATTTATGACTGAAATGAGCATTATCCCATAGACGATCTCTGAAAGCCAATGCTAAGTTGATTATTTTGACGTGAGTAAATGAAATTAATATAAAAATAAGAATATTTTAGAACAATTCGAAAGCATTTAACTGAACTGATGCACAATCATATTTGTCATTTATCTTTAGTGAAATCAATGAGTATGTAAGTAAATGGATGAGAGCAAATTTATTACAACATGTACTTCTTGCCTTATCTTTATGTTTCATGGTACCTGGATACATTAGTCAAGATGTAGGTTAGGCTACTATAACAAAAAAACCTCAAGATATAATAACTTAAATAGATAGTAATTTAAGATAAGAGTTTGTTCATTCAAAATTAAAAGTCAGGATAGGTGGTCCAGAGAATTATATTGCAGTTGGGCCGTATCAGGTACCTCATATCTTTGTATCTTGTTATTCTCCCATATTCAACTCATTGTCAACTTGTAGTCCAAAATTGCTGTCTTTACATGTGCATTCCAATTAGAGGAAGAAGGAAGGAAAATTTGGAAGTATGCCCTTTCCACATTTAAGAGCATTACCTGGAAACTGTATATCTTTAATCATGTTACCTTAGCCAGTATCTAGTCATGTTGTTACATCTAGCTGCAACGGAGGCTGGGAAATGTAGGCTTGATCTGAACAGCCAAGTGTCCAGTTAAAATTTAAGAATTCTATTAAACAAAAAGGAAAACAATAGATATTTAAAAATAATCAACAGTCTCTGCAACTGAGGCGGTAATATATCCTTGGCCTATTTTTACATTCACTACAGGCTAGTCCATCACCTATTACCGTGTTTCTCCAGAAATAAGACCAGGTCTTTATATTAAGGTTTATTCGAAAAGACGCATTAGGGCTTATGTTCAAGAGATGGCATCCTGAAAAATCATGCTAGAGCTTATTTTCTGGTTAGGTCTTATTTCCAGGGAAACACGATAGTCTAAGATAAAACGTTTTCCTTTCCCTAGAAGATTACAGAGACAACAGAAAAGACATGGCCCAGAGCCTGAGAGCAGAGCAATATAACCTGCCTCCCTTCAAAAAGGAGGGAAACAGACAAGACAAGGACAAGTATAAGAGAAGCTCATATCAGTCACTGGAAGTAATTTTCCTCCATCAGAAGCACAATAAATACAAAATAATATATACATATATATGTATATATGTGTATATATACATATATATAAAGGTTTATATATGTGTGTGTGTGTGTATATATATATATATATATATATATATATATATATATATATATATCTTAACCTTCTGTGAAAAGTTACAGAAAGTGTTTATCCTTGAACATAATCATCTTAGTATATAAAAACATAAATAGAAATTTGAAAAATAAGACAAAGAAATCTTTATTTTCAAAATAATGTGAAAAATTCAAGTACATTTGTATAACGAAAAGTCCAAATGGAATTACGAGTTAATTCTGATTAAAGGAAATAATCCATGTATCCAACTCAGCATACAGACAAATTTAAATTAGTGAATTACATTTTAGTGTGTTTAATCACTAAAGGATTAAGGGAGTACCCATGCCAGGTACCCATTCCCAAACATTCTGATTCAGAGGACTTGAGGATGAGCCTGAAAACATGCATTTCAATTATTCCAGATTAATCTGTTTTAGGAGATCTTGATAAACCCTGGTAAACAGCAAAAGTCTTGGAGCAGAGGATTAATCTAATTAGAACTCTGCTTTAGAAAGATTATTCTAGAATTTGGAGGAAGTAGATTGGATCATAAAAAGATCAGTTAGAGAATATTGCATAAATGCAGATGAAAGGTAATGAGGGTTAAAACAGGTAATGACTGGGAGATCAGAAAAAAAATCAGAGAAGAGAGATATTGAAAAATCAGACTCCACAGGATATGGCAAAATATTAGATTAAATATAAAATAGATGGAAGAATTAAAGATAGATCAGAAGTTGACATTGCAGGAGGATTATGAGGCTGTTTATATTAACACAGCACAAATGCATGAAAATAGAGAAAATAATATGATTATGAACACATGAGTTTGAAGTACTGGAGATATTCTTCAAGCAATTGGAAATACATATTTGTAGTCAGATATGGTCAAAAGAGGTAGTTTTATGAGTTCTCCGCATATGGATTATAGTTGAAGCCATGGGAGCCTGTGAAATTGTCAAGAGGAAAGAAGGGGTAGAGACAGGAGCGGACAGGAGGAGAGGAAAGGTCCAAAAGGTAAGTTTTGGAGAATATCTAAATATAAGAGAGTAGGAGAGGAAAAGAAAAGAAGCAACATGGAGCAGAAATGGCTGGATGCTGTATCTCATGAATCTAGGACAGAGAATTTCATAAAAAAGGAAGTAAAAATAATCAGTTGTATTAAATGATCTTAAGAGCTTGCTTGTTATAAGGCTGGAGAGGATCATTGATGATGGTCTTTAAGAAAGCAGTTTCACTTGGCAGGATTTAGATACCTCCACGTGAAAACACAGGTAAAAACTGAGAAAGCACACACAATACAAGTAAAATTATGGAAACAATTGTAGTGGTAACTTAATGGCACAGAAACATTGAAAAAAGGTGGGGTTCTGTTCTCAGGAGAAACATGAGTTAATGTATACTTGTATGCTGAGGGGAAAGAGTAAGTAGAGCAAAATAGAGTGAAGATAGAAAATAAAAAGAATATTCAGGGGCAGCCAGATGGCTCAGTTGTTTAGAGCGCAAGCTCTGAACAACAGAGTTGTCGGTTTGATTCCCACATGGGTCAGTGAGCTGTGCCCTCCACAACTAGATTGAAGACAACGAGCTGCCACTGAGCTGGGTGGCTGGATGGCTCAGTTGATTAGAGCACGAGCTCTCAATAACAAGGTTGCAGGTTTAATTCCCACATGGGATGGTGGGCTGCGCCCCCTGCAACTAAAGATTGAAAATGGCAACTGGACTTGGAGCTGAGCTGCGCCCTCCACAACTAGATTGAAGGACAACGACTTGGAGCTGATGGGCCCTGGAGAAACACACTGTTCCCCAATATTCCCCAATAAAATTTTAAAAAAAAGAAAAAAGTATTCAATGAAGCAAAGTCAGGGAGAAGGCAAAGGGAATGAATCAAGAGAAAAATGTACCAGGGTTAGTTAGCCATGAAAGAAAGATATGTTTCTTCTTAAAAGCTTAGAAGAAGGAAAAAAAGAAAACAAAGATAATAGTAGTTAGTCAAATTAGAGCATTGTCAGGGAGAAAGTTAAGAAAGTTTACATTTACTGAATTTAATCTTTTCAGAAAAGTAGAAGTTGAAGTCAGCTGCTCGGGATAGGGGCAGAGTTTAACTATAGGCTGGCAGGCAGTTACGTGGCTTAAAATTGCAAATGTGTCAATGATAGAAAACTATAAAAGCTTCTAAGTTGCACTGCCTGTAAATCAATTACCTACAGCATGACTGCACTGAGAAATACATTTGACTAGAATACATCTGACCAGAAAAGGGTACAGTGTCAGTTATTTATTGCCACAAAACTTCAGTGGCTTTCTAGAGTGTTTATTGCTCACATTATTGGTGGCAGTTCGTAGAACTAGACTAGTCTTGACTGAAACAACTGGAGGGACATGTTTTATTCCACAGGTCTCTCACCTTCTAGCAGGATGGCCTGAATATGTTCTCAACATATTGAATGTGTTCTCAATGGTGATGACAGAGGCACAAGAGAGCAAATTCAAGCCCATTTCAAGACACTCCTTGTGTTACGTCTGTGAACATCACATCAGGCAAAGCACACCACAGGGTTTGAACCCACAATTGTCAAAGGAGTGGGACAGGTCACCACACCCATGGTGAACGGGTACTGCAAAGATGTGGATATACAGAGGCGTGAAAAATTGACTTCTATCACTGAATTTATGCCTAGTAAGTAAACAAAGTGATGCATACATGCTGTTTTATCACAGGAAACCCACATCTCAGGATGAAATATTTCAACTTTTGTGTATTTAAAAACAGCATGTTCTCATACTGGGAGCAAGTCCAGCCAAAATGCTTGGTGCAGGTAAAGCAAAGATTTTTCAATTAATATGTTATCACATTTTGGAAAATTGTAGTATTACACAATTGGTATAAGTAGTAGCTAATTTCCATAGGTACTGCCATGAAGAAAAATAAATGCAAATGAAAAAATAATTAACTCAATCACAGTGCCATTACAAACAAAATCATTTTGATATGGTCTGGGTATTGTATAGTCTTGGTTGCATGGCACAAACAAAGTAGTAAGAAAAAAACATGATTTGGACAATTCACGTAAGTTTACATTTTAAAGTACTCTCTAAATGACAGGCTTGTAGGTAATTTTTAAATAGAGCTTTGACAATGTGTTATAAAACATAAGAGCTGTTAAAAATCTGCTCCAACAAAACTTTTGCTCTCACCATTCCACGTCTTTTTGATGTCACCCATGACCTCTCCATTACTGAATCCCATCACCAGTATTTAATCACTCACTCCTTTTCAAGATACTTACTTCATTTGTCTTATGGGATATTATATTTTCTTGATTTTTCCTCCTACCTCACCAAGGTTTCCTTCTCAGTCTCTGCTGCTAGTTTCTCTTCTTGTCTCAACCTCTTAATATCAGAGGATCCCAGAACTTAGTTCTTGGACCTCTTTTTTTATTCATCTACATTTATCTTCCAGGTGATCCTATCTAGTCTCATTACTTTGCGTCATAGGATGATTTCTGTATTTTCAATCCAGACTTCTCTTCTGAAATCCAGGTTCCTTTATCCAACTGCCTACACATTTCTATTTCTGTAACTAATAGCCATTTCAAACTTAACATGTCCAAAATTAAAATCCTTACCTTTCAATCTACACCTGCAGAATTCCCACGTCAACTCAACTGACAGCGATTTCATCATCCTTGCAGATGCTCTTATCAAAACCTTAGGATCATCCTCGATTTCTGTCTCTTTCACTTCACATCCTTTCTCTCCATTCTATCAGAGAAACTTGTTGGGTTTACCTATATTTCCAGAATCCAATCCCTTCTCACAACCTTCACTGTTATCACATGCTTCAACCATCATCTTTTACCTAGATTACTGTAGTCACCTCCTTACCAGTCTACATGCTTCCACACTTGCCATTCCAAAGCCGATTCTCAACAGAATGATCCTTTTAAAATCTAAGTTAGATTATGTCACTCCTCTGCTCAAAAAAATTTCCATAGGAAAGCCCAATGGCTCCCTGAAGGCAAAATCCTTACAGCCTAGAGCTTCTATGTGCCTGGCTCCTGTTACTTTGCTGATATCATCTTCCATCCTCCATCTTGCTCACTGTGCTCCAGCCATACTAGCCTCCATGCCGTTCCTTGAACACACTAGACATGCTGCAACCTGAGGGCTTTGCACTGGCTGTTCTCTCTGCCTAAAATGTTCTTTCCCCCTCCTTCAAGTCTTTGCTCAAATATCAACTTCTCATGAGGCTTTGCCTAAAACATTTGTAATCTACAGCCTGACTACTCCCACATACACACATTCAAGGTCCCCACCTCTGTTTGATTTTTAAAGTGCTCTCACTTTCTAAAGTATTATATAATTAGCTTATTTATTATGTTTGTTTCTTCCCCCACTAGAACGTAAGACACATAAAATCAGTGATTCTTGTGTCTTTTAGTTATATATCCCAAACACATAGAACAATGCCTGGCATATAGCAGGCCCTCAATAAATATGTGTTTAATATATTAGTTTATAAATTGATAACTAAAGCCATTAGTTGATTACTAAATGCACCTGTCTCATATATCTACATGGATATTTTCCTAAATAAGCGCCATTGGAGATTTTTTTTCATCCATATTTATTTTTATTGTTCTCCCTACTTTTCTCTTATTAGAATCTACATTTCTTAATAATGTAGTTCTTTAAAATCTATCTATAATTAAAACTTTTATTCATGCTTATACTTATGAAAAATATTTCCACTAAACTTGTTTTCTCATTTTCATATACAAATTTCAGCTGGGACCTAACTAAAATGTCTTCACCTCTGATATATTTAAATGCAATCTATGTAAAAAGTTTTCACATCATATATTTTAACTATATTCATTTCAATGTCTAATTTGATGTTCTTTTAATTGGAAAAATAATGTCAAGAAAGAGTTGTCCTTTCTAGCAGTGATAACCGAGCTGTCATTGCCATCTTTCTGTTTGTGAGCTGAAAGCAATAGACTCTTGCTACTTAATGAACTCCTCTTGGCAGGCAGAAGACCTACATGTCACACACTTCAGTGACTCTCTTCTCCTGCAGATCCCACGTGTCCAAGTTTTTCCTTTTTCCTTGCCCTTCTAATATCTTGTCTGGTTCCACTTTCAATAATGCCAATTGCCAGCTTTACATGCAGTCATTGCATGGACTGCAACAGACTGGGTTACATGCCTCATTCCTGAAAGTCAAGATCCCACCTTAAAAGCCCTACATGACCAGAAAGGATGGATTCTGGTGAACACAGATTAGGTTTAGATCCACTGAGTATACCCATGAGGCAGTTGTCAGCAACCCTTTATCACCCAGATCCTTGCACCTCTTCTCTTTTCTCTCTCCAACCCTCAATCCACAACATCTTGCTTTCTTCCTCCTATCTAAGGTGAAATGAGTTTTGCTCCTGACCTTTTTTAACACAAATACATAGTCACTGACCAAAGGCCTTTCCACCATCCTATTCCCTTGTTCATTTCACAGTACCTTTCTCACTTCTTCCTGCCTTCCATAGAAAGTTGTTATGTTAAGGACATTTTATTCCCAACAGAATTTATAATGCTTGCTAAAAGTATTTCCTATGAATTTTTATAGACTGTCTTTTTTATACTAAGGCTTAGAAATCATTAGCATTCCTCTCCACTGGAGGCAAATTTACATACTATTAGAAAGGAGATGATTGAGGCTATGGCCAAAGAGCTGTAAATCTAAATCACCTTTGCCTTAATATGATCCCATTGTGCACCAAAACAAAACAAAACAAACGAAAAAACAATTGAAGGCAGAGAAGAATAAAGTAATCATTTGATTTAGAGGATAAAATCCTAGGTCAAAAAAACAGCCTTGTTACTTTTTAATTGACAACTGGAGGCCATCTGTCTCAGTCTCATTTTCTTGGTATATTATCCTAACATCTATTTCTCAGGGAATATGTGACAATAAAGCTAACGGTTCTGAAATAAATCTGCATACTTTAAAATGTTTTAAGGAGATCCAAGATGGCAGAGTAGATAAAACTGTGCCTGCTTCCTTCCGTGAACACATTAAAATTACAACTAAATTATACAACAATCAACCTAGAGAATCATCTGAAGTCTAGGTGAACAGAAGTTTTATAACTAAGGATATAAAGAAGACAGGTCAAGACCAGGTAAGGGGTTGGAGGTGTGAAACTGGCCAGCCCAAAACCTCTATGTGATGGTTGAGAACCAGGAGGGATATCTCGGCCATGGACGTTCCCCCCAGAGCAGCGAGGAACCCCCAACACAAACCAGTATCCCCAGCCTGGAGTACTGCTGCCAGGAAAACAAGCCCCAACAACACCTGGCTGTGAAAAACAGTGGGGATTCCAACTATTCAGGTGGGATGGAAGGGTGAAAGAAACCAAGACATCCTCTTAACTGGCCCACACACAGACTCTCTCACTTGAAAGCATTCATCATGGACTCCAGTGGAGGGACAGTAACTCGGATGGTATTAGAGACATACAGGAGGCAGACTGAGGTGTGTGGTTTCAAAGTGAGGGCTGGCGAACAGTCACCATTTTCCCTGTGTGGATTCTTCCTCCTGTGCAGCCAGCAGGTGGGTGTCATCTTTCCTGTGTTGAGCCCTCCCCCACACGCCAAATCTGAATCTGATTGTCCTGGTGAGCTCCCCTCACTCCACCCTGCTGACTCACTGGAACCCCACACTATGCAACTCACTCAACACCAGAGTCACTTTCTCTGTGAGCTACCAGTGTTGCCAACATTACACTTTTTCTTGGAAAACTATTGGAGTCTGGCAGGTCCCAGGTCCCATGGCCTCAGTGTGCTCTGAGACTTTTGGTGAGTCACTCCAGGCTCAGCACTGGCACCAAACCAGAATCTACATTAACCTGGTAAACACAACTCTTCCCACTCTACCAATTCCCTGAGACTCTGCCTCACCCAACTTGCAAACCACACAAGGCTTTATCAGTGGCTGAACCTTAAAGGAGCTGGCAGGTGGCAGCAGGTCTTGTGGTATCCTGGCATTTTGCAGGGCTACCCCAGGCCTGGTACTTATGGAAGACATCCTCAGTTTCCTGCATGGCCTCTCCAATGTGCCTTCAGGGTTAGCACAGGAAGTAAACAACTACAGATCACTTTGTAGTACCTACCAGGTAGTCCCCGGCCAATTACAGGCAGTGGGTGACCTTGGTCCGCACCGAAGCCCCATGCAAGAGCCCTCAGAGCCAACACACCTGGAGGATGGCTCAGACAACAGCAGAGCACTGCCCAATTAGCCCCACAAGCAGCACACACAAAGGGCAGTCTCAACAGGTACCAGAGCCTATTGGGGCAAGTCCCAATAAGTGGGGTAACCCCTCACACAGTAGCCCATAAGCTGTGGACGTGGCCAAACATCATCGCCAGTCAGCCTGAGGGTCAATCCCATGCACTGATATGCCAATAGCAATCAAGGCTCAACTATAACAGGAGGGCACACACATCCCACACAAGGGACACTCCTGGAGCACCCAGAGCAGATGACCACAGAGACTGCCAGGGCCCCAAAGGGTATCTAGTACACAAGGCCACCCAGCCAAAACTGGAAGACATAGCAGATCTACCTCATACGTAGAAACAAACAGAGTGGCAGCCAAAGTGAGGAAACAAAGAAATACATCCCAAAGGAAAGAACAGAAGAAAACTCCGGGAAAAGAACTAAAAAAAAATGGAGGCAAGCAACCTACCAAATACTGAGTACAAAACAACGGTTATAAGGATGCTCAAGGATCTTATACAGGACAACAGAGAGATAGCATGTATAAAAAAGGACACAGAACCCATACGAAAGAACCAGTCAGAAGTGAAGAATACAATAACTGAAATGAAGACTGCACTAGAAGGAATCACCAGCAGACTAGATGAAGCATTGGATTGAATCAGCAATTTGGAAGACAAGATAGCAGAAAATACCCAATCGTAACAACAAAAAGAAAAAAGAATCCAAAAAAACGAGGATAGTTCAAGAGAACTCTGGGATAGTAAGAAGCATAACAATATTCTCGTCATAGGGATAACAGAATAAGAAGAGAGAAAGCAAGGGATTGAGAACCTATGTGAAGAAATAATGACTGAAAACTCTCTTAACCTGGCCAAAAAAAAAAAAATAATAATAATAATAGACATACAAGCTAAGAAAGCACAGAGTCCCAAACAAAATGAACCCAAACAAGTCCACATCGAGACACATTATAATTAAAATAGCAAAAGGTTGGCTCTCTGCTCCTCCCGTTCGACAGACAGCCGCGTCTTCCTGCGCAGTACCAGCACGACCCCGAGACACGATGGTGAAGGTCGGAGTGAACGGATTTGGCCGTATTGGGCGCCTGGTCACCAGGGCTGCTTTTAACTCTGGCAAAGTAGATATTGTTGCCATCAATGACCCCTTCATTGACCTCAACTACATGGTCTACATGTTCCAGTATGATTCCACCCATGGCAAGTTCAAAGGCACAGTCAAGGCTGAGAATGGGAAGCTTGTCATCAATGGAAAGTCCATTACCATCTTCCAGGAGCGAGATCCCGCCAACATCAAATGGGGTGATGCTGGTGCTGAGTATGTTGTGGAGTCCACTGGGGTCTTCACTACCTTGGAGAAGGCAGGGGCCCACTTGAAGGGTGGAGCCAAGAGGGTCATCATCTCTGCCCCTTCTGCGGATGCCCCCATGTTTGTGATGGGTGTGAACCATGAGAAGTATGACAAGTCCCTCAAGATTGTCAGCAATGCGTCCTGTACCACCAACTGCTTGGCCCCCCTGGCCAAGGTCATCCATGATAACTTCGGCATCGTGGAGGGACTCATGACCACAGTCCATGCCATCACTGCCACCCAGAAGACCGTGGATGTCCCTCTGGGAAGCTGTGGCGTGATGGCCGAGGGGCTTCCCAGAACATTATCCCTGCTTCTACTGGCGCTGCTAAGGCTGTGGGCAAGGTCATCCCTGAGCTGAATGGAAAGCTCACTGGCATGGCTTTCCGCGTCCCTACCCCCAATGTGTCAGTTGTGGATCTGACCTGCCGCCTGGAGAAAGCTGCCAAATATGATGACATCAAGAAAGTGGTGAAGCAGGCATCGGACGGCCCCCTCAAGGGCATCCTGGGCTACACTGAGGACCAGGTTGTTTCCTGCGACTTTAACAGTGATACCCACTCTTCCACCTTTGATGCTGGGGCTGGCATTGCCCTCAACGACCACTTTGTCAAGCTCGTTTCCTGGTATGACAATGAATTTGGCTACAGCAACAGGGTGGTGGACCTCATGGCCTACATGGCCTCCAAGGAGTAAGAGCCTCCTGGACCCCCCAGCCCCAGCAAGAGGAAGAGAGGCCCTCGACTACTGTAGAGACCTTTTCCCAAATTGATCCCCCAACACACTGAGAATCTCCTGACCTCGTCTCCATCCCAGACGCCCTAAAGGGTAGGGGCTAAGGGAGCCCAGCCTTGTCATGCACCGTCAATAAAGTTCACTGTACCCAGCCAAAAAAAAAAAAAAAAAAAGCAAAAGGTTAAAGACAAACGGAGAATCTTAAAAGCAGCAATAGAAAGACAACTAGTAAATTATAAGGGAGCAACCATAAGATTGTCAGTTGATTTCTCAACAGAAACATTGCAGGCCAAAAGGGACTGTCACAAAATACTCAATGTGATGAAAAACAAGGACCTCCAACCAAAATTACTCTACCCAGAAAAGCTATCATTTAGAATCAAAGGACAGATAAAGAGCTTCCCAGAAAAGGAAAAGCTAAAGAAGTTCATCACCACCAAACCAGTATTATAAGGAATATTAGAGGGGCTTCTTTACTATAGAAAAAAAAAAGATCAAAATTATAAATAAAATGGCAATAGCTACATATATATATCAATAATTACTTACAATATAAATGAATTAAATGCTCCAATCAAGACATAGGAGGGCTGCCTACATATGTTGCCTACAAGAGACTCACTTCAGATTGAAAGACACACATACAGACAGAAAGTAAAGAGGTGGAAAAAGATATTTCATGAAAACGGGAAAAAAAAAGCTGAGGTAGCCATACTTACAGTAGACAAAATAGACTTTAAAACAAAGGCTACAACAAGAGACAAAGAAGGACCCAGTAATCCCACTTCAGGGTATTTATCTGAAAATACCCAAACGCTACTTTGAGGGGATATGAGCATCCACATGTTCACTGCAGCATTGTTTACAGTGGCCAAGACATGGAGGCAGCCTGGGTGTCTGTTGATGGAAGAATGAATAAAGAGGAGGTGGTGCATGTATACAATGGAATATTGCTCGGCCATGGAAGGGAATGGGTTCTTGCCATCTGTGGCAGCATGGATGGACCTGAAAGGTATTGTGGTGAGCGGAGTGTAAGACAGAGAAAGACAGATGTGATGTGATTTCGCTTATATGTGGGATCTAAAGAACAAAATAAACAAACAAAATAGAAACAAACTCATAGATACAGAGAACATATTGATGGTTGCCAGATGGGAGGGGGTTTGGAGGTAAGTGAAAAAGGGGAAGCAATTAAAAAGTGCAAATTGCTTGTTACATAGTAATTATGGAGATGTAGGGTGCAACATAAGGAATATAGTTGATAATATTTTAATAACTATATATGATGTCATATTGGTACTAAATTTGTTGGAGTGAAAGATGGGAGGGCATTAGGGGCAGGCTGAAAAAGATGAAGAGATTAAGAAGTACAGACTGACTATATTCCCTGCGCTTCACTTTACATCCCCATGACAAAATAGCCATGGGGATATAAAGTGAAGCGCAGAGAATATAGTCAATAAGATTGTAATAGCTATGTATAATGCCAAGTGAGGACTAGACTAGTCAGGGAGGTCATTTCTTAAATTATACAAATGTCTAACCAATATGCTGTACAGCTGAAATTAACATAAAATAATGTTGAGTGTCAACTGTTATCGAAAAATTAAAAATGGGGGAAAGGTGAAGGGGAATAAAAGGTCCAAATTTCCAGGTATAAAACAAATAAGTCATGGGGATGCAATGTATAGCATAGAGAATACAGTCAATAATATTGTGATAGTGTAATATGGTGTCAGATGGTTGCTGGACTTATCATGGTGATCACTCTTTTTTTTTTATTTATTGGGGTGACAATTGTTAGTGAAATTACATAGATTTCAGGTGTACAATTCTGTTATTACATCATCTATAAATCCCATTGTGTGTTCACTACCCAGAGTCAGTTCTCCTTCCATCACCTTATATATATATATATGTATATATATATATATATATATTTTTATTTTTTTTTTAATTTTGGGGGGTGACATTTGTTACATGGTGATCACTCTTTAGGTATATAAATGTTGAGTAACTATGGTGTATCCCTAAAACTAACGTAATATTGTATGTTAGCTATATTTTAATAAAAATCTTTTAAAAATAAAATAAACTGGGAAAAGTGTTTTATAACATACATCATTATTGCTGAAGTTCCTAGAAATAATTAGGACACCTGCTTTAAAACATGAAATAAAAGAAAAGCCTGTAAAAAAAAAAAAGAGAGAGAATATGTCTATTTTATTTATAATGAACGAAAAACAATTATAAGGTTTAACTGTAAGATTTAAGAATAATTGCATTATGTTAAGTGAAATAGTCAGAAAGAGAAAGACAAGTACCATATGATCTCACTTATATATGGAATCTAAAGAAAAGACTATGTGAATGAACTAATCAGAAACAGTTTTGGGGACACAAAGAAAAAACCGAGAGTTGTTAGATGGGTGTGTGTGTGGGTGGGGGGTTGGGGATAAGGGGAAAGGTGAAGGGATTTGGAAGCAGCTGGTAACCACAAGATGGCCTCAGGGTTTTTTTGAAAATTAATTTGGGGAAGGTATTCAATAATGTTGTAAAGATTTTGTTGGGTATCCGATGGACATGCGTCCTATTTGGGAGACCACCTCAGGGATACTGTGGATACCTGATCATGGCATTGTACACCAGAAGCTAAACATTAATGAATGCCAACTATAATTTTATATATATAATGTGATGGTTCAGTGTGAGGTCGGAGGGATAGTGGATGGGGGGAGGGGGGTTCACAGTGTGAGGGATATAAATGATGAACGTCTAAGTATTACCTTGTCTTGTACACCTGAAACTAATAAATAAATAAAAAAAACTGGGATCCTTAAAAAAAAAGTAAAAGTTAACTTACTTAAAAAAAAAAAAAGAATAATTGTACTACAGTACGTACATGAAGATATACCATCTAAATATATTTTAAGTTCAAATTGTAATCATGAAATACTTCAAAAATAAAAAGTACAGAAAATACTCTATCATTTACCTATTAACACACCACTAATATTAAACATACATTAACAATTTTTTATTATTTGTTTTAGACCTTTCCCATTTTTGAGGAAATAAAATGTTACAGCTAAAATTAAAGTTCTACCTCCCTTTTCTTCTTTCCTTCCTCTCAAACAACCTCTTTCCTGAAATTGTTATGTATCATTCCCACGTAAGTTTTGAGAAATTTACTTCCATAAAGAAAATGTTTGTGTATTTCAAAACTTTACATACATACTAAACACACCTTTTTAATCTTTTTCCTCTTAAAACTAAATTTGGGATTTACCTATGTGGTACCAGCAGATCTAGTTTGTTTATTTAGACAACTCTGTAACATGATATCAAAAGACAGTTATATATGTTTCCTTATAAATATTAATTTCTCCCTAAAAGCATCTTCATATTTACACCATTAGTAATACATAACCTTTCCAGTAGGTGTCATCAGAATTATTAAGTTTTATTCATTAAATAGGCTTGATGTTGTATGTCATGACTTCTAATTTGTATTTCCCTGAATATTACTGATGTTGAGAATCTTTTTAAATTTTTATTGGCATTCAGTTTCTTCTTTTAAGAATTACCTATCATGGCCTTTACCTATATTTCTATTGGGTTGGTTTTCTTTTTATCATTAATTTGTAGAAGCTCTTTATATATTCTGGATACTAATACTTTGATGGTTATATGTATTATGAATTTCTTGAAGTTTTTATCTCCTTTTTCACATTTTTCATATCCAAAAATTTATTATGCAGTCAGGTTTATAAATACTTTCCTTACTAGTTTGTGCTTTTGTATCATATAGAAGAAAACTGGACCTAATAAAAATATTTTCCCATGTTTTCTTCTATATATTTTATCATTTTGCCTTTTTAAATATAATCTTTTAGTCCATCTGGAATTCAATTTGTGTATATGTACAGATTATAAAAGTTTTTAATACCAATAATTGTCACAATATCATTTATTTAATAATCCACCTTATTTCTCCCAAATTGTAACACTAATCAAATGGATTTAATTCTAAATTCCTTTTCTTTTCCATTGCTTCATCTATTACTGTGTCAACCTTCAAAGATTTTATTCCTATGGCCTTACCGAAGGTTTAATATCTGATCAGGAAAATTCACTATTATTCTCCTTCTTCAAGATTGCATTGACTATTCTTGGTCCTTTTTATTTCAACAATAAACATTATGTTAGCTTCTCAAATCCTATTAAAAAGAAACTGATGACACTTTTTGAAAGTGCATTAAATTTCTAGATTAATTCGGGATACGTTTCCATCTTTATGGTTTTCATTCTTGCCATCCACAAATTGTGGTTATCACGACCATGCTACATCTTTCCAATAACTTTTTTTCTTTCATTGAAGTTTTATAATTTTCTCTATAAAGGTCTTAATCTTTTATAAATTTCTGCTTTGGATACCTTATCTACTTGTTTAACTATCTTATTAATTTTAACAGTTTGTCTGGTGTTTCTGTTGAATTTTTTTGGTAAATATTCTACTGTTTACAAATAATGACAATTTTGTGTCTTCTTTCCCAATTCTTCTATAGTTTATCTCATGCGCTTGTGTTTGTTTGTGTTGAGGTATGTTGCTGTGATGACTGAAACATCCAGTAAAATGTTGATGAAATAATAACTGACATTAAAAAGGTATGTGTTTTCAGTCCTTCTAATATTTGTTAATTTAGTCAGTTTGGAGCATCTCATTTTTGTATCAGTTGGCATTTTGGCATTTCCTCAATTACTAGTGAAGTTGAGCTTTCTTTTTTTTTTTTTTTTTTTTGTGTGTGGATGTTCTTGGCTATGCAACTTTCCCTTTTCTGAATTTACCCCCTTTGCTTATTCTTCTATTGCACTGTTTGCCTTCTACTTACTAATACGCAAAAGTGCTTACCTATGCAGATACTAATCCTTGGTTGGTTAAATACATTTGAATATATTCTTACAGTCTATGGCTCGTACATGATTGTTTTAATGGTATCTGGTCATACAGAGGTGTAATGTAGTCAAATTCTTTCCTTCGTGTTTTGAGTTTTTGTGTCCTTTTAAAGAAATCCTCACTATTTTCCACATTTTCTTCTAAATGAATTTACTTTTCACATTTAGTTCTTTAATCTGCCTGGAACTGATCAATGAGCTCTGTGTGGCGGGATAGTTGGCGGGAAGAGAGGCAGGAAGAACTAAAACAGCAATTTACTTGATGCCAACATATCCGACCCCTATATTCTGCAGGACATAGTTTGGGAAATTCTGGAACCAGTGAATCCTATCTAAAATTTCAAGAAAAAGGAAGGAAACCAATAATTCAGTGCCCCTACGTAGAAAGCACTATGCTACGTATGTTTCTATAACTCATTTCATCCTAAAACAAAACAAAAACAATATTTTTAATACTATTTTACAAATTTCTAAGACCATCTAGCTAACGAACTGTGAAAATACAATTTGAAGCCAGATTTCTCTGACTTCAAAGTCCATTTCCTTCCATTTTCTTCCTTCCACAAAATCATTATTTTATAATGCTGAACAACAGACTGATACATTGGGATTTTAAAACAAAGTGAGACACTGGAAAAGAGAGGTAATGACTCTGGTAGAAAGTTTTTATTTCTTTTTAAACATGTAAGCAAGCTATATCTCTTTTAAGTATAACCTAGAATTTACAATTATTTAAAGTTAAATTTAAGTTAAAAACAATTATTTAAGTTAAAAAGGTTTACCAGGATTCAAGTCCTGTAGACCGAAGTTGAAATCTGTTATACCAAGCAAACTATTTTCTTAGCCTCCGTGAAAGGAGGATAATAACAGTTACCACACAAGACTTTGGGCAGATTACATGAATTACATAGAAAAAGCATCCAGCACTCTAGTCTCTACAACCTAAAGACTACTGGAAGTCACTGCCTGCCCTCCTTTCTTTTTCTCCTGCTTTCCTTTTCTTTTGCTTCTGCCCTTGTTTCTTCTCTGCCTGTGCCACAGGCAGCACTTTGTTAGTCATACTGGACTTAATATATAAACAGGTGTCCTGTTATTAACTATGACGAGGTTCAGCCCAGTGGAGCTAAATTACTTTAAAAAGTCCAAGTCAGTGCCAGAATGAGTCACAGACACACTGAGATGCTCTTCCTCCTCCTCCACACTTTGTTCCCACAGTGGCCACAGCTGGCTTCAGGTACGTAGAAGTTAGAGAGTTGCTGAAGAGTAACTGAGACAGTGACCTCTAATAACTTGTCGCTTGTCCTCCTTCATCATCCCAGAAATGAACAAGTTGGGATCCACAGGAAATTAGTTGGGTCATATCAGGACAAATAAAGATGTCACATAGATTCTGTCTCTGGTTTTACTGCTCAAACCCGGTTCTTTCCTATCAGTTTCTCTCTCACCCTTTGTCTTTTCCTCTCAGTTCTCCTTTGTTAAATGCTTCATCCCGGTATCTGGTATTTTCCTTCTCTTTGTTCTGCTTTGTGTCATCTCTATTCTACCCTCATGCTCCCCCTCGTCTCCTCTTTTTCCTCCATTCCATTCAAAAATAATGATAATGACAATGATAATGATAATGATAACAATAATAAGCAGTTGCCTGCTGATTGTACTGCAGGAACATGGAGTACTTTCCATGACTGATCACAGGTGGCTTCCGAAGTCTGGCCAGCCTGGTGACTGAATTGTTGGGCCACAGTGAGGCAGGTGGGAAAGTGTGGGTGGTACCCTATAAGCAGCCCAGAATCATTCTACTGCCAATCCTTCTGACAATGAAATGTCTAACACAGGCAAATACATTGTATTTCATTAAATCTGTGTTGCTAATGTACTCCAAGTCAGTCACAATGCAGTTTCCAATGGAAAATTCCCAAATGCAGTATACAGAACTAAAACATAAATAAATGAGACTGACTTGATATTTTAACTAAGACTGTGCCATCACCTCTTGATTTTGTCTACCCAGCTTTTGTTCTATGAATAAGTAGGCCTGTGCTTTACAGAGTAATGTTGTCACATACACATATGCTAAAAATTATAATGAAATGCCCAGTGAAGCCTGCAACTACCCAAATTATCTGGTAAAGATACTCAATGCAGTTAATTGAGGAGTGTACGTTCTTACCTTTTCATATGTAGCAATTTAAGAACTGACTCAGATGCGTAATTATCTCAAAACTTTTTACTTAATTCTGCCGATAATTTTGCCTTGATCTACTAATTTATATTTACGTGATATTTTTATTTTAAAATTCTATTGTTCTCAACAACAGAATTGTGTGTTTTTGTGTAAGCCACTTCAAATCATTTGTGAAACAATGAGTTTAAAAACACCAATAAGTGAAGGAATAAAATCTGTCTTTACCCAGTCATCTAAACTATATGTCTTGATCTCTATTCTGATTTTTAGCTTATAGATTTTTTTTCATTATAACCACTTCATTTATAATTTGACCTCATGGTCTAAACTCAATGTCTGTGTCATACCAAAATTAGTACATTGAACCTTAATCCTCAATGTGATTGTATTTGGAGGTGGGGCCTTCAGGAGATGATGAGGTCATGAGGGTGGAGCCCTCATGATGGAATTAGTGCCCTTATAAAAGAGATTCCAGAGAGTTTCCCCCCACCATTCTGCCATGTGAGGACACATAAACCAGGAAGAGAGCTCTCACAAGATACTGAATCTGTAAATGTCTTGATTTTGGACTTCCCAGCCTCCAGAACTGTGAAAAATAAATTTTTGTTGTTTATAAGCCACATAGACTATGGTATTTTCTTACAGCAGCCTTAATAGACTAGGATATCTTATATAAGAGTATTTGATTGAAAGATATTAAAAGACAAGCTTCATTTTATTAGGGTTATGTAAGCCTTTTTACAGTGTTTTCTTAATATAAGACCTGGCATTTATTATATTATATTAAATTATATTATATTATATTATATATTATATTATATCCAGTCTTATAATATTAAGACTGAGTATTATATTATATTATACCCAGTATTATATTATACCCAGTCTTATAATACTAAGAATGGGTATTACATTGTATTATATTATATTACACCTGGTCATATATTATTGAGACTGGGTCTTATATTAATTTTTGTTCCAAAAGACGCATTAGAGCTGATTGTCTGGCTAGGTCTTATTTTCGGGGAAACATGGTAATATAAATTCATGTAAGTGAAGAATAGATTTGGGAAAATATCAACACAAAGTACACATTTATTGGCCATTATTCTAAGTATCTGGGAAATTCTAACTTAAAAGTACTTCTTCTGACATGAATTATTGAGATGTGGAATTTCAAGCCAGGTTAACCTTAATTGTCAGCTTTACATTTATTAGTTCAAAGCTCTATTAATAAATAAATTCATCACAAGGAAGAAAGTTCCCTCACAACCTATTAGGAGTTTCTATAGTCCATTGACTCTCTGATTTGGAAAATTCATCAGTATTCATGGACTAAAGCAGAGAACTGCTTACTTATATCTCCCTCTCATACATTTCTGAGGGTTAGAGTTTTCATCACTGAATCCCCAGCATCTAGCAATGTCTGTAACAGAATAGGCCGTGGGCTCTGAGATCAGGTGGTCTGATTACAATCCTAACTGTGCCAGTTATAATCTGTGCACTTTAGGGCAACCTGCTTAAAATCTTTAAGCATCAGAATTTTCATCAGTATAACAGAAAATAATAGTTCTTAAAAATTAAAACAATACCTGGCATATAGAAAACAATAAATTATAAATACATAGATAGAACAGTTACATTTCTACGTAACTGCACAACATAATTGCTGAATTATATGTGTGTATCTGAAATTCTCAAATATGGGTGCCTGGGGAAAGGTCCAAATCACTGACTACTAGTTATCCTAGCTGGCATTACCAACTGGTTGATGACACCTTCCCGGGCATAGACATTAGAAACTGAAGTGTCAAGAGCTGTGTCTCTTAAACTTAAGCCTGCTTCAGCCATGGCAAGTGTCCCAACAGTAACAGCATTTTTATTGTATTTCATAATCAATTGAGCTGTACATATGGACAACACACACACACACACACACACACACACACACACACAAAATCACAATAGCAACACGGCCAAAATAATAGGTTTGGCCATAGACCCAGAATGAGGTTCATCTTCTGCTTGTTAGCTAAATGTCTTTGAGCAAGTTAGTCTCACTAAGCTTCAATTTTCACTTGTACAATGGGGATAATACCTACTCTGAGGGCTAGTAGTTAGAAAAACAAATGAGAAAAATGTATGTAAATCACTTAAACTAGAGCCTGACACAAATGAAGCAGTCATTAAATAGGAGCTGCTATTATTGTTGTTATTGTTGTTGTTATTATTATTTTATCACCCAAATTCTGAAGATTTTTTAAGAAAGACCTATAGCATCGGTTACAAAATAATTATATTTTAGTTATGGGGGGAAAGAATTTAGCAGTTTTCGTCTTTAACAGAATTTCTGATGTTGCCGTTGTCATCTAGGATGCCCCTAAACCTAAAAAGTTGATAAATTCAGATTAATGTGCATTTTGAATAAAAGCTCAAAGTACTAATTAGATAAGAGGCTGCCGTGGTTTTTACAGATGCCTGGCTTAGAGAGACTGGTTGTTCAAGTGGCATTATTATTCATAACGATAATAATTATTAAACCCTTTAACATCCCACAATTAAAGCCTCTACTAAAATGCCACATCAAGAAAAAATTTCCTTTTTGCTTATGAATTCAGTTTCTTTAACCATCAAGCACAGTCCATAGACGTCAGTACTTTTAATGATCCTTCTTTTCATGCACCTTTTGCTTTGAACAATTTCTTCCAGTACACTTGGTTGGAAGGTAATAGGCCTGTATAATATTTCTATGTGCCTTAGAGAAGGGACTTACAGGGAGAGGGTGAAGAACCCCAATACATTCAATCCAAAGGAAAGGAGGGGTAAAGACGACTTTATTAGCAGCTTAATATCTTATAAAAGATTCATTTGCCTGAATGTGCTGAAGAAGGAGACCTTGGTCCTTTAAGGGAATCTAACAGGCAATCTGAGGACAAGTCAAAAAAGCACACTAATCTCATCCAGAGGGAAATGTCTGAATATAAAAGAGGCCAAGCTGGACTTTGGAGAAGTATATAAAGGAAATATAATGTAATCAAGTCTACCTGGATATTTTCCAGGCTCAATTCTGTGTTACTGTGGTAGTGATTTCATTAGTCATTTGTACAGCTACAAACTTGATACTCACTCAGTGTACATTTATTTTTTTAAACCAACCTACACTGGCTCTTTGTTTTACTCTGCACATTTTTTTTCAGTACATTTTCAACTTCTGGTTTGAACATTCAATCTCTAAGTAAAAGTTTGGAAGACAGTTCAGATGCTTTGACAGCAAAAAAGGCTTTACTTTTATCTGGCATCAAAATATTGGCATCCTGTTTTCAATGCGTAATAACTTCATTCAATAAGTCTTTCATTCAACAAACGTTTCCTGAATGTCTACTAGTGTCTTATGCATGTCATTATTCATGTAATCAAGCATAATATGACCCGTACCTCACTATTCCAAAGCTAAAGTCTTTCCTGAGAGGAGTCTTGATATTTTTAGAAATGCATAATGTCTACTTGCCAAATATTTCAAACATTATTCACCTGGTGTGAGTTGAAGAAAACTTCAATCAATCTCCATCACCCATACTCTGAGTGTCAGAATGAATAAAGCACAAGGGAAGAAATGACAGAAAGGGTGTTAGAAGCTGGGCCTCAAAAATGAGGATAAGAGAAAATTGAAGCACTGACACAGATAATTCAGTCAGTGCCTCCCTTCCCTGTTGAGTACCCACGGGATCTGGAAGCTCTCCAGAGGCTTAAAAATTCCTGTCTTAAAAGTGGTCTAATAAAATCACTCTCACTCGATGAACCGCAGGGAAAGCACTGTTGCTGGTGAAGAAGTAGAATTTCTGGTGGCTTGATATTTGTCAGGGAAGAAAAGTGTAGAAACACTAAATCTTTTGTGATCCTTCAAAGGATAGGATCTTCAACATTTTTATAAAACTACTTCAGTTACATGTAAACACTGTTTTTGATAGCCGCTTAGATATCCATGAGTGATGCTCGGATGGTAAGCCATACCATTCATTAATAATGTACATAGCACTCAGTTCCTAAAACCATTTCCCAGGTGGCATAAAGATTTTTCTTAAGTGATTCCATGGTTCTCATTATTCTTATCATTTATGACCTTAATGAACATCAATGCCTACTTATAATGTGGTGGTTATTGTAAAATGCTTTATGTATGCTAGCTACTAAATTGAGAAAAATGTTTCATTTCTGAGGCTCCACTTATCACCCTATCATGGGTATTTAACAGGTGCCTAAAGAAGATCCAGCCTGCAAAGCTCAGACTTTGAGAATGAGAAATAGGTTATAATCATCTATTCCAAGTTAAGCATGAGCCTCATAAGACTGTTGTTTCAAAATACAAAATCTTTTGTCTTAGAGGTAAAATACAAAAATTCCTGTGCAAATATCAGTTTTATAAATATGTTATTAATTTGGTTATATTTTCCGTATTCCTGAGGTATGCTACTTAATTATAAAATGTTTTATTTATTTTTCATATTTTAAATAATACCAAATTCAATAAAGGCAAAGTTTGTACATTTGCCTCACTTTTACTGAGGATTTTAACAACTTATTGTGACTTAGAAAGGTCTCTTCAAAAGACACATTAATTATTTTCAGGACTAAGTAAGGAATTCCCAACTATATTTACCTTTGTAACTAGTATGGCAAAAGTGTATAACTTGCTGTTTTGAGCCCTTATTGATCCCAAATCAATGCTGACTTATGTCAAAAAGTGTGCATCTCAGAGGCGTAAATTAGAAAAATATAAGGCAATATGACCTGAAAACACCTGGCACGTATTTTTTCCCTTCTCAAAAGCTGAGTGTGCTATATGCATATGACCAAAGAAATGAATTTAGAGCAGCAGTTATTAAATTATGATCAATGGAAACTCTTAAATGGTATGAGAAAGTAAGAGCATGTGTATGTGCATTCAGTAGGGAGAAAGAATGAGAGAGCACATATACACTGAGTAATTCCTATATATCAGGACCTACTCAAGGTACTGCAAATACAGGGTTCCTGGCCTTGAGTAACTTATATTCTTGTCAAGGAATACAAGTATTGAAACATATAAACAAATACATAAATTTCAGAAATACAGCCCTGATTTAGAATCGCCACAATTGAAGTTTTAAAAAATAAGACTTCAAAATCAGAGATGGCCAAAAACAAGCCATGCAGATCACTGTGAGTATGAACAGAGAAGACAGACAACAGTTTTAGGATACCGAAGACTCAGCTTGTAAAACTATTAGATACAATGCAAGTATGTCTCGTTTTTATCACGTTTTATTTAACTGCACTTCGCATATACTGTGTTTTTTTTTTCTCACAAACTGAAGGTTTGTGGGAACTCTGTTATTGAGCAAGTCGATCGGCAACCTTTTTCCAACAGCATTTCTTCACTTTGTGTCTCTGTGTTACATTTGGGAATTCTCAGAATATTTCAAACTTTTTCACTATTATTATAATTGATATGGTAATCTGTGATCAGTGATCTTTGACGTTAATATTACAATTGGGAATGCCACAAACCGTGCCCATGTAAGATGGCAAACGTAATCGATAAATGTGTATATTCTGATTGCTTTCCTACTGGTCATTCCATCTCTCTCCCTCACTTCAGGCCTCCCTACTTCCTGTGGCACAAAAATACTGAAAGTATACCAAGTCAGTAACCTTACAATCTCCTTAAGTGTTCAACTGAAATGAAGAATCAATCAATTCAGCAAACTTTATTGTTGTCTTCTTTTAAGAAATTGCTACAGCCACCCCAACCTTCAGCAACCACGATCCCGATCAGTCAACAGCCATCAACATCAAGGCAAGATTCTTCACCAGCAAAAAGATTATGACTTGCTGAAGGCTCACATGATGAATAGCATTTTTTAGTAATAAAGTATTTTTTATTAAGGTATATACACTGCATTTTTTGACAATGCTATTGTACATTTAACGGTCTACAATATAACCTAAACATAACTTTTATATGTACTGGGAAACCAAAAAGATCATGTTACCTGTTTTATTGCAATATTTGCTTTATTGTAGTGGCCTGAAACTGAACCTGTAATATCTCCAAGGTATGCCTGTATAAAAGAACAAGTATAGCATCTTACAATGATTTTTTTAATATATGATCAAGGAAGAAGAGTCAGAAATCACCATAAAGAATTAAGAAAGAATCAACATTTAGAAATAAAATATAAATTGGATAAAGATGGAGTCTCAATGAATGAGCAGGACATCAAAACAGAGTGAGTTAGTAAAGTGGAAAATAAGTCTGAACACCACCTACAGTGGAGCACAGAGAGAAAACAACAAGGACTATATGAAAGAACAGAGAAAATGAAAGATTCTAGCACTCATTCAATTGAGTCCCAGGAGAAGGAAACATTTTAAAATGCAAAAGGGATAGGTTTGAATAGACAGCCACTGAAAATAATTTCAGAATTCATAAAAGATATGCATATATAAAAATAGGAAGTTCCACGTAAACCAAGCGGGATAAATGAGTGAGTCCACATGTGAGCATTTTTTAGAAGGCTACGGAATGTCAAAGACAAGAAAAGAAACTTTACAGCAGATAGAGTAAAAAGACCAATTGTTTACCAGGAATGATAATTACACTGACAACCAACCTCTCAATGGTAACAATAAAAGCAGAAATACTGAGCATTAATATCTTCAAAGTCCTGAGAGAATGTAACTGTCAATCTAGAATTGGCAATTCAGCAAAACTATCATTTCAAAATAGGAGTAAATAAAGATATTTTCAGATGAACAAAAACTAAGGGACTTTACCACCAATAGACCTTCAGTAAAAGAACTTTTAAAATGTGTGCTTTGCAAACAAGAAAAACGATCCTATAAATGTTTTACATAGTTAGATAACAGATTATTGTGGTGATGGTTGTACAGCTCTATAAATATCTTAAAAACCATTCAACTGTACCCTTTAAATGGGTAAATTGTATAGTACATGAATTATATTTCAATTAGGCTGTTTTAAAAAATCATAAGGGACAAAGATCCTCCTTTGCAATACACACTGTGTTACTTGAGAATTTGGCAAAACGAGTCCCAGGACTTCTCTTTTAAGCCCTGAATTTGCTGGGATTTAATGCATAAGACAGTCTGACCAAAGTTACAATGACCTGTATCTTAATTTGATTGTGGAAACATACCCAGAGATTCCTACTAATCAAGACTATTTTGTAGAAAAAGCTTGTAAGTTTCTTATAATAAATACATTGTGATATCCATTTTTAAAAAACATAGACTAAAAAAAAATTTCTTAATGATACTGAAAAATTGTTTCCAAAAACGAAACCATAAAATAAGACTAACTTTCATCCCTCTTTTTCTAACTAATCCCCCCATCCTACCCTGGCAATTAATATTTGATTTATATTCCCATCATTTCTCTTTGATACTCAAAAATGAGATTTCAGAGGTGGGAGGTTAATATATCTATGTGTCACTGTATCACACCAAAAGCCCTGTGACTTTTAGGTGTTTGTGTCCAGCACAAGTTTCAGGACCATCAGAAATCAAACCCCCATTAACGAGCATGGACAAGAGTCTGAAGCAGCACTCAGAAAGATAAAGCCTTTCTTTTGATTAAAGGAGAGTTTTTGGTCAATTAGCGTGCCCAGAGAGACATTTGGGGGCCAGTGGTACTTTGAGCTCCATGTATGAAAGTGCCAGCTACTTCCCCCAATACTTGCAGCAGTGTGGAAGGGATATAGATTTCAGAGGCAAGTATTTCTAAGCTGTGATAATTTGATCGAGTCACTTAACATCTCTGTGCTTCAGTTTTCTTGTTCAAATAAGGGGAATAACATTCACTGTTTCAGACTCTTCTGCGGATTATATTAAACAATGCATTGATTCAGCACCCACAGAATGAGCAGAGTGCTGTCATGTCACATGGTAGGCACTCTAAGTTGGATACTAGAACTCTTCCATAGGAACCACAGAGGCACTCAACTTCTTTTCAATAGTGATCAGCTGGTCAAGGTGTGGAGGGAGAGCTCCCACTCCCCGCTGAGCTAGGCTACCATTGTGCACGGAATAAGGGGCTCAATTTCTATATTCCACTGAAAGCATATGTTATCACAGAGCATTGGGCTAGAGAAGCAGTTTAAGAATATAATGCAGGGTATATGGCCCTGTCACAGAGCGGCACAGACAAGGCTAAATGCAAAAATGGAAGGCAAACACTTTTTTAGCTGGTTTGAATTTTTTCAGGGTTACTGTTGAATAGCAAACCCACAAGTTTATTCTTCCTTTCCTGCCATTTAAAAATGTGCTTCCTCCAAAAGGAAAGTCTACCATTGTTTGGCTCACAGAAAATATCACAGTTCTGTACTGAGTCTTACTATACAGAAACCATGGCCTTCTTAAACAGCTAACTCTCAGTGTGCATTATACCTGGCAAGGCAGTCATGGAATATTTCTAAGAAATCGCCTGGGAAATGTATCAGTGGGTTTTGCTACACAACAGTAACACTTGCTGACACACATCAGGAGGGAACACTGGCCAATTATGGTCCTAAGATGAACTGCTCACTGATGATTCTCCAGTTCTTAAGCAAACTTCCTCTCCACTTTATTTTCCATAATGTGACAATTCTAGGCCACCACAAGCTGCGTTCGTTCAGACCATATTTGTTAGAAGAAGAAAAAAAGGCAATTGAACTTTGCAAATGGAAAAAAAAGAGAGAGATCAACTATTAATCTCAGTCCACATAGGAAAAAAAAACTGTTTTTGCTTCTAAAATTTAAAAGAAAAAAGGGGAAAACTTCACTCCTAGAAGCTGCTCTGTTGCTTTGTAAGCCAGTTGGCTGGCACAGGTAAGGACAACTGAAGGGGAGCCTCATGCAAGAGGTAGTCCGAGGAATAAAAAATAATTTACAGATTTACTTAGGACTGTCTCCAAACTGCCCCTCATCCTCTCCATCTTTCCAGCCAAAGCTGAGGAAAGGTTTTGCAATCACCATAGTGATTCAGGCAAAAACAAGCATTGCTGTCTATTTATACATGATTTGTGCTAGGCAGACCTGAAATAATATGGTCAAAAATAGGCCAAAATTCATAAAAATATAGAAAATGTAAAACTGGCTCTCTGGCAGCCCCAGTACCTAGAAATGCCAGTTTATATCTTCTTCCAGATAACATGACAAATTTGCAGTAAAAACAGAGTGAGAAAAAGACAAATTAAAGACGATCTCTTTGGGCAAGTTCTGCTATGACAGAATCCCCCAATTACAGGAATAACTCAGGAGGTGGCCATGAGAATCAGGAAGAGTCATTGTCCCATGAGAGAGAACCTCCATCTTCAGAGGGTCTTCTGTTGGTGGAAAGTCAACAAGACTTACCCTGAGACAGTCACATCCACCCAGTAGCCTCACACTGGTCCCCATACTTCCTCCTACATGTGCTTCCATTACATGACACAAAATAACTAAGGCAGTTTAGGAAAATGCACTTCTTAAACTGATAAACAAACAAACCACAAAATGTTAATATATACATTATGATAGTGTTATCCAAACTGGTATATGAAAAGATTTTTTGGTACACAAATTAACTTCTTTTGAAATCTTGCTTGTGTTTTTTGTATGTAGTTTTTTAAGTACAGCACATAGAACCTATCATGTCACAAATTCTAGTTATTTAGAAGATTAAATTTATTTAGAATTTCTAAATGAATTTCTTCACAAAAATAGTAAGTAAATAGTAGTACAAATGGTAAGTGTAAATGGCCAAAAAATGTGAAGTTGGTATACATGTGACAGATTTGGGAAATGGAAATAAGAAGCTAATATCATGAGGAGACTTGTATGTTTCTCGTCAAACCATAGGGTCCTGGCCCATGAAAGAGGCTCTTTGGTTCTCTTGTCCCACGAAGTCTGCTATGAACTATTTTTATGGGTAGATAGACCTTGTTTCCTCAGTTATTCATGGACTGTGGGAAGATGCTCTTCAGTGCCTCCTACAAAAGGGAGGCACCACTCATCATTGACCAGGGAAGGTAACCCTTCTCTGTCGGTAATGAGGCCAACAAATGTGTCTCTCCCTGAAGGAAATACAAACTGGCCTCAATGATTTAAACAGGCCTTTACCAATGGGGTTCCTGCAAAGGTTTCAAAGCTTCAGAAAATATGTTTGGGTGGGGTATGGAGGAGAAACGGAGGTGGGGGAACAGCCCTGAGCCAGAAATTAAGCTGTTGGCCCAATCTTCTGGTTCTCTCATCCTACATGAGGAACCAGATCTTTCAAGATCCTGGCTCCTTAACTCTCCCTCACAACAATCCTTCCCCAACCCAGGGTTACCCGCTTACATTCTCCCACCCTATCCCCCCACACCTGTCTTCTTATGCAGTTCTGACGATGAAGAAAGTCTAGCCCAAGTTACTTCTTCCTAGTTCCTGTATGTGTGTCTGGTGGATGATGCAAGAGGAGGAATTCTCAGATACCAACCCACACTCTTCATTTACTGAAATTGTGTTACAAATTTTGTTCTGGGATTCCTTTCATTCAAAGCAAGGGGGAGGGAGGTGGGGACCAATGTTCTCCTAGGGCTTCATTTGGAGTGGCCTTCATATACAGGATACCGACAACATTCCTTCCAAAGAAGTCCATGTAGTTGTTCCTTTGGCTCTTGCTTACAGAATTCATCTGTGTAAGCTGAGAAGTGCTTACACAACTGACTGCAAGTATGTGTTTTTACCTCTGTTCCTTCTTTCTAGACTGTAATTTCTTGAGGACAGATCGAAGGTCTCATTTATTTTTCTGTCTTCAATGCCAAGAACAATACGAGACTTGAAAACTGTTTGCTAAGTGAATAAATAAATAAACAAAAGTATAGGAATGTCTGGAGGTGAAGGAACTGAAACGCTATGTTGAAATAGGAAATACAGTTTTCTCTTTTAAAATCAATAAGAAAATTATTTTCACCTAGAAATCTGCTGTGGAGCAGAAAACAGCAGACAGGGCTGTTTTATCCAAGGTGCCCAGGTGACAGCCCATGTCAATCAAAGTTATTATCTGTTTCTTCAGCTTCTCCCTGTGTTTCCCCTGTACAAGCTTCCACAGTTTCCATGTGACTATATTTAACCCTCCACTTCATTTTGGACACAATATAGGCACAGGAGGCTATAGGGAAAAAAGCAATGAAACCATGAGGCAGAGTGACCTAGATTACTTTTTACCTAGATTATATTTTTGGGTCCCTCAGGCATGTGCTATATCTAGGCCATTTGGTTTGAGTGACAAGTAGGCCAATGAATGGTACTTGATTGTCTTTAATTAGTGGTTGTATATTATAATAAATCAGTCTTTTAAAAAAATGAGGCTCTGAAGAAAGGAGACTTGAAATGTGGTCTGCTTGGTGACATATACTGAAAAAGAAAAAGATGACAGGATGTTTGCTATAAATGGACATACTGTTACAAAAGACTTTGTGGACAAAATATAAGAGGTGGTAGAATCTTTCTTCCCTTCCCCCAGTACACATGCACAGAGGCAAGCTACTATATAAATGGTCTGCATTAGTTTGCCAAGGCTGCCATAACAAAATACCACAGACTGGGTGGCTTCAACCACTGAAAATTATTTTTTCACAGTTCTGGGTGCTGAAAGTTCGACATCAAGGAGCCAGCAGGGTTGGTTTCTTCCAAGGCTTTTCCCCTGGACTTGTAGATGGCTACCTTCTCACTTTCTTCTGTGTGTATCTCTGTGTGTCCAAATTTCCTCTTTTTACCAATCAGATTGGATTAGGGCCCACCCTAATAGCCTTGTTTTAACTTAATCACCTTTTTAAAGACTCTCTCTCTGAATACTGTCACATTCTGAGTAATCAGGGGTTAGGACTTCAACACATAATTTTTTTGTGTGAGAGAGCGGAACATGACATGAGAGTATACTATATTCCTCAAATATAAAACCCATAGTGCCATCCTAATCAGTAACCAGCTTGACTTCTTATTGCTAAGGTATTTTAGGATTGTATTAAAAGGAAGGAAGGAATGAAACAGAACAACAAGGAAATTAAGGCTCATTCCCCAAGGAAGCCAGAGAAGGTTGCAGACTGAGGATCAACACAATAAAGGCCATACATGACAAAACCTCAGCTAACATCATACTTAATGGTGAAAAACTGAAAGCTTCTCATCTATGATCAGGAACAAGACAGGAATGCTCCCTGTCACCACTGTTATTCAACAGTGTTGGAAGTCCTCACCAGAGCAATCAGGTAAGAGAAAGAAATAAAAGGCATCCAAATTGGGAATGAAAAAATTAAACTGGCACTTTTTGCAGATGGCATGATTCTTTATATAGAAAACCCTAAACACTCCGCCAAAAAACTATTAGAAACAATAAAAAAATACAGTAAAGTTTCAGGACACAAAATCAAAGTATAAAAATCCATTATGTTCCTACATACTATGAAATTTCAGAAAAAGAAATGAAAAGAAAAATAATTCCTTTTGTAATGCAACAAAAAGAATAAAATACCTAGGTGTAAAGTTAACAAAGGATGTGAAAGACCTATATGCTGAAAACTGTAAGACATTTTTAAAAGAAATTGTAGAAGACAGAAAGAAATGGAGAGATAGTCTGTCTTCATGGATTAGAAAAATCAACATAGTTAAAATGGCCATATTACCCAAAGCAATACACAGATCGAATGCAATTCCTATCAAAATACCAATGACATTTTCATTAATATAAAAAATAGAACAAAAATCAACAGATTTGTATGAAATTACAAAAGATCCCGAATATCCAAAGCAATTCTAAGAAAGAAAGAAGAAGGAAAAAACAAGGCTGGAGATATCACACATTCCCTGACTTCAGTTTATGCTACAAAGCGACAATAATCAAAACAGCATGGTATTGCCAGAAAATAAACCCATATATACATATATATGTTTGCATGTGTGTATATATATGTGTGCATGTGCGTGTGCGCGCGTGTGTATACACACATATATATGCAGATAATTTTTGACAAAGGAGCCAAAAACCTGCAATGGAGAAAAGAAAACCTCTTCAAATAACGGTGCTGGGGAAATTGGAAAGCCACATGCAAAACAATGAAACTAGACTGCTATCTGTCACCATATACCAAAATTAACTGAAAATAATCAAAGACCGAAACATAAGACCTAAAACAATAAATTGCATAGAAGAAAGCATAGGTACTAAACTTATGGACCTTGGGTTCAGAGAGGATTTTATGAATTTGACCTTAAAGGCAAGGGAAGTAAAAGCTAAAATAAATGAATGGGACTATATCAAACTAGAAAGCTTCTGCTCACCAAAAGAAACTATCAACAAAACAAAGAGGCAACCAACCGAATGGGAGAAGATATTTGCAAACAACATCTCTGATAAGGAGCTAATATCCAAAATATATAAAGAACTCATACAACTCAATAAAAAAGAAAGAAAGAAAGAAAATCCAATTGAAAAATGGGCAGAGGACCTGAACAGAAACTTCTCTTAAGAAGACATACAGGACAGGCCGGTTGGCTCAGTTGTTTAGAGTGCAGTGCTGGTAACACCCAGATCGCCAGTTCGATTCCCACATGGTCCAGTTGACCTGCGCCCTCCACAACTAGATTGAAAATGACTTCACAACTAGATTTAAAACAATGACTTGACTTGGAGCCTATGGATCCTGGAAAAACACACTGTTCCCCAATATTCCCCAATAAAAATGTTTAAAAACAGGAGACATACAAATGGCCATCAGTTATATGAAAAAAATGTTCAACTTCACTAGCTATTAGGGAAATGTAAATCAAAACCTCAAGGAGATACCACCTGACACCTGTTAGAATGGCTATTGTCAACAACACAAATAAGATCAAGTGCTGGAGAGGTTGTGGAAAAGAAGGAACCCCACTGTTGATGGGAATGTAAATCAGTACAGCCACTAAGGAAAACAGTATGGACATTCATCAAAAAATTAAGAATAGAATTACCATATGACCCAGGAATCCCTCTTCTGGGTACCTCCCAAAAAAATTCCTGAAATTTATCCATAAATATATATGTACCCCTATGTTCACTGCAACATTATTCATCGTGGCCAAGACATGGAAATGACCAGTGTCCTTTGATAGATGATTGGATAAAGAAGATGTGGTACATATGTACAATGGAACATTACTTGGCCATAAAATGAAATACTGCCATTCACAACAATATGCATGGATCTTGAGATTATCATGATAAGCAAAATAAATCAGACAGAAAAAGCTGAGAACCATAAGACTTCACTCATATGTGGGATATAAACTGAAAGCAACAAATGAATAAGACAAACAAACAAAGAAATAAAAACTCATAAATGTGGACAACAGTTTAGTGGTTACCAGAGGAGCAGGAGGAAAGGGGGATGGTAGAAGAGGGTAAACAGGGCCAAATATATGGTGATAGAAGAACTGACTCTGGGTGGTGAACACACAATGTCATATACAGATAATGTGTCATAGAATTGTATACTTGAAACTATCATTTTATTAACCAATGTCACCCCAATAAAATTTTTTAAATTGAATAAGTAAAATAAAAAGGTTTCAAGGATGCTGATGTGTCCCCAGAAATCACTTTGAGAACCCTTGTTCTGGACTATTGTGATTAGTGACTTTTTCTGAACCTTTGACCCTTCTTCTCCAGTCCTTCACTACTCTACCTCTCTCACATTTGTGGAAGTTCTGATTTCTACAGAAAACCTCTTGTACCCTTAATATTTTATTGGTTTGCTAGGGCTACCATAACAAAATATAACAGACTAGGGGCCTTAAACAACAGAATTTATTTTCTCACAGTTCTAGAGGCTGGAGATCCAAGAACAAGATGGCAGCAGTATTGGTTTCCTCTAAGGCCTCTCTCCTTGGCTTGCAAATGGCTGCTCCCTGGCTGCCTCTTCACATTGCCTTTTCTCTGTGCACGTACATCCCTGGTGTCTCTCCTGTTTGTCTAAATTTCCTCTTCCTATAAGAACACCAGCCATATTGGATTAAGGCCTGCCACAATGGCCTCATTTTAACTTAATCACCTATTTAAAAGCCCTATCTCAAAATACAGTCACAGGGCAAGGTACTAGAGGTTAGGACTTCAACATATGAATTGTGGGGCGGGGAGCAAAATTCAGCCCACAACACTATTCTTGGTCACTCTGTTTTCCTGATTACACCCTGATTGATACACTGTGAAAATAGTTGTCCATACTCATAAACTATTTTATATGAACAGCTTAACAATTTAGCCAGACAGAATGAATGGTGCAAGTCAAGATTGCTAGCCTATAAACATATTACAGTCATGAAGGGTTTTTTTTGAATCAATGTAGTAACTAGTCTCTAATAACAGTCCCCAATGAATCATACTCCCTTATACATCTACCCTTGTGTTCTCCCCTTCCACATTAAAAATGGACTGGTTCTGATACTCTGTCTTTGTTTAACTAATAAATGCAGCAGAACAATACCGTACTAGTCCCAGGGCCTAAATCATAAGAACACTGGGCAGTTTTTACTTTTGTACTTTTAGGAGTCCTGAGCCACCTAGTAAGTCCAGCTATCCTGCTGGAGTAGCCACACAAAGGGCCCACATGGAGGAGAGGTTCTGAGACTACTTGGAGAAAGAGATGTTCAGTCATCCCAACATTCCAGCTGATGCCTGCCTCTCAGCCATTGCCACCATGGTATCTAACCAAGATCACATACAGCAGAAGAATTACCCAGGTAAGCCCACCAACTGTACAGAGACAACAAAATGGTTGACGTTTTATTATACAGCAGTAAATAAACAAAGCAATATTGAACTCCTGCAAAAATCATCCCCAATTTAAGGAACACTCATCAAAAAGATCACTGACATAATTTCTATTCCACTGACAGATGTAGCAAAGCCAAGTGGCATTTTTGTGGACAGCTTTAAACAAAATCTGTCAATCCACAAGTCTCTACTTGTGCATTCATTTCATATGGACATGGTGAAAATACTCAGTAAAGTAGCTTGAGTTTATATCTGTATCACTCCTTTTGTTTTCACTACCATTTCATGATATGAAGAAGAATAGTTTTTTTCTTTTAAATTCAGTTTCATCAAATATGTATTCTTATTGTTCAATGAGTTATTAGCTAGTGAAAGGGGTCATAACTTTCTAGTTAATTTCAGCTTATACAGTTCAATCTAACTACAGTATAATATGTAGTGTAGGAATACACAGAATGACTTGAGTAAACTGTAGAAGACAGGTTTTATAGTACATTGAATTCCCATACCCAAGTCTCAACAACCTCATTTGGTGAATCTGTTTTCTATAATTTGCTCCTAAATTCAGTTTTTATACCATCAATCCCCCTGTAAAATAATAACCTCCAGACATAATTAATAAGGAAGAGTAACCAGAGTCTAACTTAAAACCCATTGTCTTCTCTCTACAAACTAATTTCTTCTCAAACCTTTTAAAATTCAAAAGGTGAAGTGATACAGAAACTATGATCAAACATCAACCCTAAAGCATATAAGAAATACTTCGTTCATGCGATTAAATTGTGGATTATTGTTTCTCTGCATATTTATTTACCATTGAACCAAAGGCTAATTCTGTCTGTAAATTAAATGGAATAGTAATTAGAGCCTTTGTTTAATTCACTTTTAAAGATCATTCCTGTTTATGTGTGGACCACAATTCCATTTTTAAATGTAATTGCTTCTAAATCCCAGGTGATGCTAATGTAGATTTAGACCAATACATTTTAATACCATAATTATAATTAAGAATTAACAATGTAAACTTTTATAAAGAAAGCTAAGTGCAACTTTGTGGCTCCTGATTATATGTTGCTGACAACCAGCAGAAGCCATAGGACACTGCACAGGTGCCACAGCTTCCCCAGCCACATTCATTGTAGAGAGTGGTCTAGAATACAAACTCTCCAAAAAATCAGTCTTTTCCCAAGCACAGCTCAGGAAGAGCTCAGAAAGAAAAAAAAATTACAATCCAAGCACTTTCTATTTTCATCTCTATATTGGACACCTCCAAAAGGTCATTTCCAAAGTTTAGGGATGACTTTAGATGGAGCCCAAGATATTTCAATTATGCTGTAGCACTTGGGTCACCCATGTCCTAAAGCAAAACGGTTTATCCAAACTTTTCATATCAAAAATTCTGACCCTAAGCCAAATAACAGGGTGGCTAGCCAACAGTACATAGTGACTATTTCTAAAGAGTCACTATGTATCACTGGACAGGAATGAGATGAAGAAATTTACTTGAATTCTTCTCTGAGAAAACTGGTTATAGATGGAAGGAATAAACTCAGAAGGTGGGAGGTTAGAGGAGGTTCGACATGAATAGTCTGCTGACACTGCCTTCATTCTACAGAACTACTTCTAACTGACAGGTGCTCGGTTTTTCTTTTGGTTTGGTTTTTGTTTTTCTTTTGCTATGAGGGGAAGCAAGTTTTAAGCCGAAACTGACTTTCTGGTACTTATTCTAGAAAAGCTGAGAATTGCCACAATTGGTTCTCTTTCTTTATCCTTCTCTCGCATTGTATTCAGTAACTTCTCAAAGTAAATGTTGAAAAAATATTCAAAGAATAGCAATTTAAAGAATCACTAAATTATTATAGTCATCTAAGGAGCTCCAGGTCTTGGCTGGGCTCTGCCTTTGCTTGCCGTCCTCAACACAGCACCAAGATTAGGATATGCTAAATAGTTCCTATGAAACATGTGGTATAGATTGCATGTTTGTGTCCCCTCCCAAATTCATATGTTGATATCCTGCTCCCCAAGGTGATGATATTAGGTCATGATGGTGGAACTCTAATGAATGGGATTTGTACCCTTATAAAAAAGACCCCACAGAGCTCCCCACACCCTTCCACCATGTGAGAACACAGCAAGAAGTCAGCAGTCTGCAACCCAGAAGAGGTCCCTCACCAGAACCCAATCATGCTGACACCCTGATCTTTGACTTCCAGCCTCCAAAACAGTGAGAAATAATCTTTTGTTTTTTATAAACTATCTAGTCTGTGATATTTTGTTATAGCAGCCCAAATGGGCTTAAGAAAACATGCACAATCCCTGCATCAGCTTCACACAGTAAGCATTCTACAAAACTTTGTTTAAAAGACTTACACCATATTAAATAAGCACTAAACTGAGGTTTTAACTTCAAAAGTACTTCATTAAAAAGTAGCTATGTGACTAACACCCTGTGAAGTGTTCTGGAGGTTACAATGAGAAATATATGGCATGGTTCTCCCTATCAAAGACCATAGAGTCTACTTAAAAAAAAAAAAAAGAGAGAGAGAGACAAAAGATGGGGGAATAGATAAGCACTGAATCTTCTTCCTTCCATGAACACATTAAAATTTGAACCAAATTATAGAACAATCAACCTGCAAACCATCTGAAGTCTGGCTGAACAGAAGTTTTATAACAAAGGATATAAAGAAGACACCAAGTTGAGATTCGTGAGAGGAGCAGAGACACGAAACAGGCTAGTCCCAAACCTCCATGTGGTGGATAAAAAATGGGAGGGATACCTAGGCCATGGAGGTTCCCCTGGGAAGAATAAAGGACCCCATCCCTGCTCTGGGCTCCCCAGCCCGGATTACTTCTGCAAGGAAGAGGAGCCCCCACTACATCTGGCTGTAATAAACAATGGGGATTCCAACTATCTGGGTGGGACATAAGGCTGTGGGAAACCCAGACGGTCTCTTAAACAGCCCACACACAGACTCACTCATCTCACGAATTCACCTTGCATTCCAGCAGAGGAACAGTGATTTGAGGGATGTCAGAGGTATATGGGGAGCACACTGAGATGTATGGCTTAGGGGCCAGGACTAGAGGACAGTCCCATTTTCCCTGTGCTGGCTTCTCCCATGCAGCCAGCAGGCAGCCGCCCTCTTTAATATGTTGAGCCCAAACCCTACACTTACAGCCAAATCTGAATCTGATTGGTAAGGTGAGCTCCAGGTCTCCACCCTGCTGACTCAATGGTACCCCACCCCACCCAACTCCTCGAATGCCAAAGTCACTTTCTCAGAGAGCAGCCAGCCCCACTCACATTGCACATTTTCTTAGAAAACTATCAGTGTCCATGGGCCCTAGGTGGATGAAGACTGGCCTCAGTGTGCTCTGAGACTTTTGCTGAATAGATCCAGGCTCAATACTGGCACCAAACCAGAATCTACGTTAAACTGCTGACCACCATGCTTCTCATTGTAGTGACTCCATGAGAATGCCTCACCCAACTTGCATACTGCATGAGGCTACATGAGTGGCTGAACTTTAAGGGAGCTGGCAGGCCCGGTACTGGTGGCAGACATCCTCAGTTCCCAACATGGTCTCTCCCACATGGCTCCCACAGGTTTAGCACAAGCAGCAAAAAAACACAGATCACTTTGTAGATACTACCCGGTAGTCCCTGGCTGATCACAGGCAGTGGGTGACCTGGGTCTACACCAAAGACCCTCTTAAGAGGCCCAAGAACCAAAATACCTGGAGATTGGCTTCAGACCACAGCAGAGCACCGCTTAATTAGCCCCACAGGCAGTACACACAAAGGGCAGTCTCAACCGACACATGAGCCCACTGGGGCAAATCCTACTCAGTGGGGTAACCCCCCCACATAGCAGCCCATAAGCTGTGGATGTGGCCGAACCCGCAGCCAGTCAGCCTGATGGTCAATCCCACCCACAGACCTGCCAATAGCAATAAAGGCTCAACAGTCAGAAGAGGGCACACACAACCCACAGAAGGGACACTACTGAAGCAGGTGGAGCAGGTGACCAGGGAGATTGTGCTAGGATCCCACCGGACAGGTACTACATAAGGCCACCTGGCCAAGACTGGGAAACAATGCAGTTTTACTTCATTCAAACAAACAGAGAGGCACCCAAAATGAGGAAATAAAGAAATTATCCCAAATGAAAGAAAAGGTGAAAACTCCAGAAAAAAGAACTAAACAAAATAGTGGCAAGCAATCTCCCAAATACAGAGTTCAAAACAATGGTTACAAGGATGCTCAAGAAAGTTAGTGAGAACTTCAACAAAGAGATAGCAAGCATTAAAAAGGCCATAGAAACCATAAAAAAGAACCAGTCAAAAGTGAAGAATGCAATAACTGAAATGAAGAACGCATTAGAAGAAATCACCAGCAGACTAGATGAAGCAGAGGATCAAATCAGTGATTTGGTTTTCAACCCAATAAACTTTAATTAAAAAAAAAAAATCAGTGATTTGGAAAACAAGTAGCAGGAAACCCCCAATCAGAACAGCAAAAAGAGAAAAGAATCTAAAAAAATGAGGATAGTTTAAGAGACCTCTGGGACAACACTAGCATCATAGGGGTACCAGAGGATGAGAAAGTAAGGGATTGATAACCAATTTGTAGAAATAATGACTGAAAACTTTTCTAACCTGGTGAAGGAAATAGACATACAAGCCCAGGAAGTGCAGGGAGTCCCAAACAAGATGAACCCAACCAGGCCCACAACAAGACACATTTTAATTAAAATTGCAAGGTTAAAGACAAAGAGAAAATCCTAAAAGCAGCAAGAGAAAGGCAACTAGTAACCTATAAGGGAGCTCCCATAAGATTGTTGTTGATTTCTCAACAGAAACTTTGCAGGTCAGAAGGGACTGGCACAAAATATTAAACGTGATGAAAAGCAAAGACCTACAAACAAGGGTACTCTACCCGGCAAGGCTATCATTTAAAATCGAAGCACACATAAAAGTGCTTCCCAAACAAGAAAAAGCTAAAGGAGTTCATCACCATCAAACCAGTAAGTATTACAAGGAATATTAGAGGCACTTCTTTAAGACTGGAGAAAAAAAGGATCAAAATTATGAGTAATAAAATGGTAATAGCTACATATGTATCAACAATTACTTTCAATGTTGATAGATTAAATGCTCCAATGAAAAGACACCAGAAGCTAAACATTAATGAATGCCAACTATAATTTTATATATATAATGTGATGGTTCAGTGTGAGGTCGGAGGGATAGTGGATGGGGGGAGGGGGGTTCACAGTGTGAGGGATATAAATGATGAACGTCTAAGTATTACCTTGTCTTGTACACCTGAAACTAATAAATAAAAAAATAAATAAATAAATAAATAAATAAATAAATAAATAAATAAATAAATAAAAAGACATAGGAGGGTTACATGGGTAAGAAAACAAGACCCATACATATGCTGCCTACAAGAGAATCACTTAAGCTTGAAAAAGAAACACAGATGGAAAGTAAAGAGATGGAAAAAGATATTTCATGAAAATAGAAACAAAACAAAAAAAGAAAGAGAAAAGCTGGAGTAGCCATGCTTATACCAGACAAAATAGACTTTAAAACAAAGGCTATAATAAGAGACAAAGAAGGACCCAGTAATCCCATTTCCTAGTATTTATTCAAAGAAACCCAAAAAGCTACTTTGAGGGGATGTGTGCCTCCGTATGTTTATTGCAGCATTGTTTACAATGGCCAAGATTTCGAGGCAGCCTGGGTGTCTGTCGATGGAAGAATGGATAAAGAGGAGGTGGTACATATATACAATGGAATAGTGCTTGTCCATGGAAGGGAATGGGTTCTTGCCATCTGCAGCAGCATGGATGGACCTGGAGGGTATTATGCTGAGTGGAGTATATCAAACAGAGGAAGACAGATGCAATGTGATTTCGCTTGTATGTGAAATCTAAAAACAAAATAAACAAACGAAAACAGAAACAAACTCATAGATACAGAAAACATTTTCATGGTTGCCAGATGAGACACGCGTTGGGGTGAAAGAATGGGAAGGGATTCAGAAGTAAAAATTGGCTGTTACAAAATAGTTATCAGGATGTAGGGTATAGCATAAGGAATATAGTCAATAATATTGTAATAAATATGTATGGTGTCAGATGGGAACTAGATTTGCTGGGGTGAAAGATGGGAGAGGGTTAGGGACAGGACGAAAAATGTGAAGGGATTAAGTACAATTGGTAGTTACAAAATAGTCATTGGGATGTAAAGTAAAGCATAGGGAATATAGTCAGTGATAAGGTTATAACTATGTATAGTGCCAGGTGAGTACTAGACTAGGCAGGGGGATAACTTCTAAATTATATAAATGTCTAACCACTATGTTGTACCCCTGAAATTGATATAAAATAACACCGAATGTCAACTATAATTGAAAAATTAAAAAGGGTGGGGGGAATAAGAGCAATAAGTGGTCCAAACTTCCAGGTTTAACAAGTCATTGGGATGTAATCTACAGCATGGAGAATATAGTAACTAGTATTTTAATTGCATAATATGGTGTCAGATGGTTGCTGGACTTATGGTGATCACTTCTTTAGGTATATGATGAACAACTATGGTGTACCTCTGAAACTCATATAATATTGTATGTTAGCTATATTTTTAATAAAAATCTTTTTTAAAAGATTGAACCTTGGTCTATCTTACAGAAACTTCTGCTCTTCATTTGGCACTTATAAAATATGGAGTATATTAAAGAATTGTAGTGAGAATGGATCTCCATTTTGTGACTCTGTGTGTGTGTGTGTGTGTGTGTTTGAGACATGGAACTTCTCAGATTCATATCTAGCGACCTCATGGCCAAATTGTAAATACAAAGAATTCAAAGTATTTAGCAGTAGGCAAATTTCAGCTGCAGAGATGGAGGAGTCTGCATACACAGATGCAAAATGAAGAGGAGGGTTAAGATTCCCTCAGGAACTTAATCATGCTGGACTCCCTACCTGCATAATTCAGAGGAAAATGGATAAAACTATTTCTGTAATTTTGTCTTTTTAAAATAAATTAGCAGTATAATTGTCTTGACTCCCCTTTTCCCCCAGTGTGTGAAGACACAGCTGGGCTACATGTAAAGGCCAAGCCAATCTTCATCCAAATGAAGGCTGAAATTGCAATAGGGTTGCAAAAATAAGCCTCTACGTCTGCATCTACTCTTCTTATAATCTGCATTTACAAAAGAGCTTTACTGTGAGCTGGGATATAATTAACGCTTATCAAATTATCCCACCATTTTCCTATATAGAATTGCTCTCTGCATTGTGTTTCTTAATTTTGTCCAGTTGCCTTTAAATTTTTCTCAGGAACTATTTTTGGATAAGTCTTGAAGAGATACATATCCTTCACAATTAAAGCTTTACTGTACATAGCATTTCATTTCATATGCACAACTCTGCTGTCATCTAAAGAGTTAACTTTCCTCATTCATCCATTCAATCATATTGATTGAATAAATTATTTCAGAAATGTGTGATAAGAAAGTGAATCTCTCCCTATTGTTTTGGATCCAACATGGATACTAACTGTGTATACCAGGCAGGACCAGCATCATGGAAACAAGAAAATCTGAACACATACTTCTACAAAATGCCTTATTATACTATATTAGTCCCACATAATGGAAGAGGGTGTTCGACAAATAGGATTCTGGAGATTCACTTTATAATATCAAAATGATTTGGATTTTGAGGCACCTTAACTTATGCTCTGAGGTTGAACTCTATGCAATTGACTTAAATGACAATATGCTGTAGACGTGTATACATCAATCTAAATGAATCTGTACTTGGATACTGATGTCTAATTTTCCTGGTTATGTTAATATTTGTCCTTTGTTTCTAAGCCACCTCCAACTTATGTATTTCCGAATATCAGGATTTTACTCAGAACTGCACATGCAACCATTCCAAAATTACAAAACAAGAATCTCTGTTGTTTATTGACAATGTGTATACAGTTACTGATAGTACACTACAGCACAATTTTTATATAATTGACTAGCTGCAATCTCTGTTGCTTCCTGAATTATCTTTTTCTGATATACTTTTCCCAAGTGTGTTTTAAGCTTTATAGTTCTTGCCCATTGTTTCTGACTGTGCTTAAAGCAGATAGGTTTTCTCTGTACTTATCAGTGTTTACAGTGTCTTCTCAGTTAACATCGTCTGTCAATCTGGTACATTTCTCTAACACTTAAAATTCACTGAAAATTTGAAGGGAAGAATGACTGTGTCCATAATTCTGACTAGAGCACATGTTCTAGCCTGAGCTAAACAATTTATCCAGAAGGCTTCAAAGTATTTTTTTTTAATCGATCATTCTCAAGGTCATAATCAGCAATTTTACATCTATACATAATCGTAAACATGAAAATTTTGCAACTCAAGCCAAAAGCCAGACTTTTTACTATAACTCATAAGAGCAAAAAATTATATTTAAAATCAATAAAATGTACTCACATTTTTACAACTTTAAAAAATGTTATAAATATTTGCATTTACCTTTATTTCCATGTGTCTAAGAACAAAAAACATCAAATATAGTTTATGTCTATGGTTAAATGCTGAGTTTTTAAAAATTAGGAACATTAAAATGTTAGCAGTAATTATTTTGGATGTTACAGTCACTGATGATTTTCATTTTCCATTTTTGTTTATTTTTTGTATTTTTTTTAACTTTCTACATGAACATATATTACTTTGAAATATGTTTTTGGGCATTCCAAGTAACCAAACACCTGTGTTATTTAAAGGAACTAAATTAATGTCATATTTTTCACAACCCCTAATCCATACCATAAGAAATTTTAGGAAAGTCTAGTTTTCCTAGCAGTGGTCAACAGACCAATATTTCAATTAACATAAGTCAAAAATTTCATAAAACTTATCAATATAACCTAGAAAGGATTACAGTAAATGTTGAAATATATAATAAAAATTATTTATTAATTCAGTAATCAATGTAGATATACCTTAATACATTAAAACCTAAATATTTTACAGAACTCTTTACCTTCTTTAGACATTTTTAAGGCAACATTTTTGGAAACCTAAGATATTTCTCTACGTACAATAAATTTTATTAGTGTTCTTAATCTGCACTGTCAAAACATGAAAATCACCTGTACCCTGAAAAATATATTTTATTATTATTATTATTATTATTATTATTACTATGTTTCCCCCCAAAAAAGACCTAGCCAGACAATCAACTCTAATGCGTCTTTTCATAAATTAATATAAGACTGGCTCTCATATTAATTTTTGCTCCAAAAGACACAAGCTGACTGTCCGGATAGGTTTTATTTTCAAGGAAACACAGTATTATATAAGACCCAGTCTTATAGTAAAATAAGACCCAGTATTGTTATATTATATTATATTATATTATATTATATTATATTATATTTATATTATGTTTATATTATATTATATTATACTATACTATATATTAATTATACCTGGTCTTAAATTATAGTAAAATAAGACTGGGTCTTATATTAATTTTTGCTCCAAAAGACACATTAGAGCTGATTGTCCAGCTACATTTTATTTTCAGGGAAACAAGGTATTAGTATTATTATTATTATTATTATTTTAGTAAATGATGTGATTATATATAAATGCAATAAATACTTAAGAAACTGGTGACCTATAAACTTTAGAATTTATTTGCTATATTACTAGGAGACATATTTGCATAGTATTATATTTTAATGTATTTATCAATTCCCATGGTATTACAATGAAATTATTCCAAAAGCAGCTGAATTGAAAAATCTCAAATAATACGGCACAATCTTGACAGGAAGAAAAGAGAAAGCAATATAATCAGTCAACAGGTTTTTAGTACCTGCTTTAAGCCCAGCTGAATTGAAGCCTGTTCAACAAGTGAAAAAAGTTTAAGACACTGGTTTTAAGAAAGCTTATAGCTCATTAAAGAGATGTAACAAACCTCATAAAAAATTTGATAACAGCTAAGCATGAAATTTTGAGATGTCGATTATAAGAACAATAAATAGAGGAAAACGAAAAGGGGACGGGGACACTGAATAACAGTCATAGAAGGCTTTCTGAAAGAGAGAGCTCCATGAAAGATAAATACGGTCTGGTTAGAAGACAAGGAAAGACATTATTTCAGAAGATAGAAATTGAATTGAGACAATAGGCCGTTAATTTAAATAAGTTCGGAAGAAATGAAAGGCACAACAATGAGAAAAGGAATGAGAATACTTGATGGGCAGAAGCAACAGAGTGAAGTACAATAAAGTGAAGGAAAAAGAATGGGAACTATAAACATATATTCACTTTTCCAGGCTCAGTCTGCCTGGAGCTCCTTAGAGAAATTTATCATCATTTCAGAATATCAAATATCAGGCTTTGTATGGAGTAAATATGGGCTGATGTCTTGAATCTTGTGCTTAACACACATCTTCATGTCAAGACACTCCTTCAAAGGGTTGTTTTGTTTCAGATTTGGCTCCTCTGGGATTCTATTTTATTCCTTGACTCTTCTAATCCTTTCTTGGGCTCCAATTCATGGATCTTAGGCTCATAAAGGAACTCAATCCCTCTGGCTCTGTCTTTGCTGTGAGGATGGAAGTTGACCTTCCTTAGAGTTACATTATAGAAAATCTACATAATTTATCATTTGAAAATCTATGAATAGATTATGTGACACATAAATGTTATATTTTTCCAACTATTTTTAGAAAATTTGACGTTTGGGCCTTATGCAAATTTATCGAGTAAAAACTAATTAATGAGAGGAAACTTGAATCTAATCTTTTCTGCTTGGAAGTTTAAAAAGATTAAAAGGGAAATCATAGGAATGAATATGGATTTGTTTCGTGGAACGGAAATTCATATATGGAAATGATCTATAGGGTGTTCAATTCAGCTTCCCGCTAGTGAGGAATTGCTTCCTACCATAAAACCTCAAGAGTGTGAGTTCAGACTATTTTAAAATACGATTCAGCTGCTACCAAATGTCAAAGAGGGCTTGCATGAGACCTGAGCAATATATTTCAATATAAATTGGTGGACTGACTATACTTAACAATACAGTATTGCATATTTGAAAGTTGCTAAGAGAGTAGATCTTAAAAGATCTTATTAGAAGTAAAAAAGTAAAAAATTGTAACTATGTGGCGTGATGAATGATGAATGTCAATTGCACTTATTGTGGTAATCATTTTATGATATCTGCATATATCAAATCATCTGAAATTTTGCAATGTTATACATCAATTTTATTTCAAGAAAACTAGAATAGACAGCTGTCATCTGTACACTATACTATTTATCCATATCTAAACATATTTTCTGCTTGCATTTGTCCTTAGACTACTAAAAACTTAGAATATATATTCTAAGTCCATATATATATATATACACTTTATTCTGGCTTATTGAATCTGTATTTCAGGATGTAGCTTGTCTCTGGGGGAGTATTAAAAAAAAGGCCTACTATTGTCTGTTCTAGTCTTGGTCCAATAAATTCAGATAACCCCAACCCTATCCCATGATCTACATTTTAGCTGCCACATCAAAGCTAGCTACAGACAATTAAGCTTGTTTTAGACAATTTCCCTTCCTTTGGCTTTTGTTAAGGTAACCCCAGCTAATGCAACACCCTATTATGTAATCCCTGGGTGGAAACTGAATGAATGAACTTAAACCTAGTCATGAACCCAAATCTGTGGTGTCAACAGCCAGCCTAAAATATACATCTTTCAATGGATTTCCATAACTTTTAAAACAGTAACAAAATCTTCAGCTTGGTCTACAAAGACCTATTAAGTCTGCCCCTGGCTAATTGTTGAGTCTCATCATATACCATCTGCTAACTTCTGTGCTCTGGCTTACACAAGACTTCTTTGTCTGTTCCAACATGTCAAGCTTCCTCCAACCTCAAATTCCTTGGAAATGTAGTGCTACTTACTCTGCAGAAACTCTTGTCTCCCAGCTCCTTCCTAACATTTTCTTGGCCAACTGCAACTCATCTTTGAACATTCAACTCAAATGTTGCTTCCTTAAGAACATCTTCCTGATGCCCCCAAATAGATCAGTTCTCCCTGATACATGCCGTTATGTTTCCTTGCATTTTCATTCAGAGCACTTATCACGGATTATAAACAGCAATGTCCCTAGTACATAGTAGGCTATTAATAATAACTTTATAAGACTGAATAAAATGAGCATGTGCCTGTGCAAAACCTGAAGTATCTGTGTTTAGCACAGATACAGCCATCATATTGGTGTGGAAAAACATTATCTTTCTTTTGGCTCTTGGATCATTGTAACTCCTTAAGTTTCAATCTTGGAATAATTAAATGGTTTGCCAAAAAAAAAAACAAAGAGAGAGAAATAAATATAGTTGTTTATTGTGTGTGGGTCATTTGAGAAACATAAAGCTGTGAGAAAATGGAGACTACTGGTACCAAGACCTATTGTGGCACAAAGGGAATGTCTACCCCTCTCAGTATCTTCCTTTCATTCCATCAACCCTCGCTCAGATAGAAAGGGATCTTCAGAAGAGCAAGAAAATAGATAAAGACATCATAAGTTTAAAAAAAAAAATCACAGAGTTGGTAGATAAGATGAAGGTATTTCTTTTGTATATTTTAGGTGCTCCACTCTAAAATCTCTTGCACAGCTAATCTACTCCTGAAGAGGACTGTGTCAGTAGTATGAGCTAGGTTATGCTTCAATAAAAATTCACCAAAAAATCTCAGTGGCTGAACACAGTACCCATTTATTTCTTCTTCCTTCTACATGCCTCGTGTGAATCGACATTGGAATTCTCTTACTGTGATCAGAGACTAAAGGGAGGGCCATCTTAACACAGGTTTCTTTGATGAACCACAACATGGATTGGCACAGCACAAATCAGGCACTGGTTGGTAATCTTACTCCTAGAAGTTACACATATCACCTCAGCTCACATTTCATTGGCCAAGGCAAGTCACATTGCCATGCCACACTACAGAGTTGTTAAGTGTAATCTTACCATGTGCCATTATTGAGATGAAACAATCCTAATGGCTATCACAGGAACCATAAGAATTGATGGCAGCCATTCCATTCCAGAACAGAAGATATCATGACATTGATGTCTCTGTGCACCAGCAGAGCTGGTGTTAAATGGAAAAGACCAGGGAGAGAAAGAACTTGCATAAACCAAAACAAGACTAACTCCAAAGTGGCAAACCAACAAAAAATAGAAAGAGGTAAAATGGTTGCTCATGCCCACTCCATCTTATGGACTCCATATGTGTTTATGACCAACTAATGTGTGATTGTTTCCATTCTAGTAATATGTTACTATTATAGTACAGTTATGATTGTCCAAAAAAATATATTCGGGGGAGAAATAATGATCTTTTTAGTAGAGATCTGAAGCAGCTTTAAAAAATGTTAGAAACGCTGAGGATGTGTGAAAAATATTGAAGAGAACCCAGTAGAAAAAAATTAGAAGAAAAAGTAGGATTAAGAATACTACTTCCTTCAATAATAATGAGGTAGGATAACATACTGGTGTTTAATGTTAGTCCTCCCTCCTATTTTCTTTCCATATTACCAAACAGGCAGCCAGATGCTTTGGATTTCCTGATTCAAGTGCTTTGCTGTGCAGATAGCAGAAGATTAACTCCATTGAAGATGTCATGCCAGTATCTTGGGAGACAGGGAGAAAAAGACCCATGACTTAAAAACACAGTTAAGGGAAGTGTATAGATAACAGAGGTGCACCTCTCCCAAGAATAGCTCTGCTCTGTAGCAGTAACCTTAGAAGGTAGCTAAACTCAAGCCATGGCTATGCAGTCACTCAAGGAAACTGAACCCTAGGAAAAAGTAATGATTTCTATGTCCCCAAGTTTAAACAAAAGCAGTACAGTTGCTAGACTTGGAAGGATCATGGATGATCGGCTTCACATAGGTTATCAGTAAGACAGGATAAGCCTCCTTGATATTTTAATGCAGCATAAAATGCCTTGGAATTTTATACAATCTGGATAACACCAAAGATGAAATTCGCTGCCAGTCCCAACAGGATGGGCGCTCTAAGGCAGATTTGAGTTGATTTTAAGGGCAGAAATAAATGTGTCAATTCTTATATACTAGAGTTTACAGTTAAAGACCTATGTTCATCAGTAAAAGATTATGGACTTGGACCACACTTATGAAGACCATTAGAAAAGAAGACTTCATTCTACTTCTCACCACAGATTTTCATCTGACTTGAGATAAAAGGGAAAAAAACAGAGGTCAACAGGGAGAGCCTACAAATATGACGGTGTTAGCTCTGATCTTAGGATAAATGCCTACTGCAATACCTAATGGGTAAAGGCTATCTACTCTTGGATATGCCAGGGCCAAAGAATCAGGGAACCCAGAGAACCAGGGATTGCCAACGCAAAGAGAAGGAAGATAAGAAAGTAAACAACTGAATAATAAAGCTTGAAACTTGAAATCAGTATGTCATCTACTATGTTCTATCCAGGAGTTTAACATTTACTTTGCCTTTTTAATAAAGATTTCATTTTTCCTATGGGATGGTCATCTCTGTAATTTTTAGCAACTTCCAAAGATAAAATATTAGTCCTAAAAGACAAGGCTCAATGTTGTCCTTATACTTCCTGTGGTACAATCCCATCCAACTTATATAATGTGTCATAATACAACTATTTTGAATTTGCTGAAGATTTGCAGGTGTGAATCAAATGGTACAGAGGAAAACAAGCTCTTAAAATTTAGAGACCAAGAGATGGCTAACTTTTGAATTGTCAATCTGTGAAGCTTTTCATTAGAAGTTTTAGAGTGTTCTCATCACTAATTAATAAATAATGACATGTCAGGCAAGCAAATTTAATACTGAGAAAACTAATAGATACACATACCAAAAGCTATTTAACATCGATTTTATCTCATTTGAGTGCCACTGTTTCAGTGTTTTATGAAATGAAAACTGACATTTGGTATATTAGATCAATTGTCAAATGAAAAATAGTGTGTAAAATAGTTACAGTCAAGCCCTCACAGTCAGGCCCTGCCTTCTTCTCCAACTTCCTTCTTCCCAAAATAAATAATTTCCTCTAGCACTATTCTCTGAGCATCTTGCAAATCCCCACTGCCTCCCCCTTACCTTTGCTCATGCAATTTATCCTGAAATGTCCCTCTTCACTTCTAATTGCTTTGAGGACCAAAACCAGCACTTGGTCATCCTTGAATCCCCGGCAGGCCCTCGCACAGCATCTGAATATAATGCTTCCTCAGTTGAATTGAATTTTAATTATTGACTTCAGTCATGATTATAGAAATCCTCATATCACAGAACAAATAAGGGTTTCCAACCTATACTGCTACCCTTTCTTTATCTGACAAGGAAAAAAACAGCTTTTCAGAAGAAAATAAAAGTAAATGAAAGTGGGCAGGATGAGACAATAAAAAACTGGACCATAAAAGTCAATTCCATGGAAGAACAATTTCCTCACTATCCTTAAATGAGTGTGTTGGTCACACGTACAGATAAAGAAACACTCCTATTTAGGTAATAGTGCATGGCAGGCCTCATCAGAATTAGTCTTCTTTTTTTTTTTTTTTTTGAGGACTTTGTAGAATATTTTTAGCTTCAGTTTTAGAAAGTTTGGGCTGCTTTCTGTTAAGACTGCCTCCTTTTTTTGGATTTCGTGGATCTCCAAGGCATACTAGAAGTGAAATAATTCTGCTTAGGGTGAAAGGACTTGAGTAATTAGGTGAACCATTCAATTTATTGGGAGGCATTCCTTAAATGTGTGAAATAATTTCACTCATGCCATGTTCATGCAAAGATTTATAGGGGCATTAAGCTCTTATGTTAGCAATCGTTAAGTACAATTGAAGTATTTCATATATAGTCTCCACAGTCTTGGTGCTTTTAAAAGATGTAAGTGTTTTATGCTTAGCTAATAATGATGATAAAATGTTTGTTAAATGTCTACTATGTGCCAGCCCCTGTGATAAGCACTTACTACAAATTCAATACTCATTAATAATAGCAGGTATTAATATTCTCTTTTCACAGATGAGAACATTGAAGCACAGAGAGGTTAAATAACTTAGCTAAGGCTGCACAGTCAAGTAGCAAAGCTGAAATTGGATCCAAAACTAATCCCATAGGTCTCACTCTTTACAATATTATGTTATATCCCGAGTTAACTAAATGCACTACCAATTAGTTGCCATCTAAGATTATAGCAAAATTTGAAAAGAAGTTGGCTGATTTACTATTTAAAATCCTCATCAATAGGATTTTGAATGAAAGTAAGTAAGCAAATGGGCATTTTATGTAATTTTTCTACAACTGGAAAATGTGACAACGAATAGGCATCACTCTGCCAGGACCCATTATAACAGCTGGGTAAGGAGAAGGTTCATGCCAGACTCCTATAACCAGGCATGCCCAGCTGAAGCTGGATGAACAGTTGTGTGAGGAAGAAATTTGTAACCCTCAAAAATCTCACTATTAGCTACCCAAGTGTGTGCCAAGAGCTGCTTGCTGGCATCATACTGAAAAGGCTTTGTTCTGCTTTCCAGCTCTGTGCTGATTTGGGCCAAGGCTGCATAGAGAGAAAAAAAAAGTAAAATGGAGAGTTGGTGATTACCCTGCTATTGTGTGCTGTACAAACATCCAACTATTCGACATTTTTAGCAGTGATTTGAAAACATAAACAACACTCTTACCATAGTTTCAGATGCCCCAAAACTGAATGAGAGAGCTAATATAATTAAGACAACACAATGAAATATAAAATTATCTTAACAAATCAGATCACTAGGGAAAACAAAGTAAAATTTAACAGGGATAATTAGAACATCGTGTATTTGAATTCAAAACTTACAGAAATTGAACTGAAAGTGAGGGAGACTTGGATGAACTTTCTGTGGGAAAAAGCATGGCACAGGAGGTGGGCTGCAGTCCATAATACGCCAGAATGTGCCAACAGACTTAAGCGACATTAATACCAGACTAGAGCTGTATCGAGGGAGGCGATGGTGATAGAAGATTGTGTTGGAGGGGGTGGGGGCTGTAGGGAAGCATTTGTTAATAAACGGCTGAAGTTTTGCAGCAAATTGGAAAAAAAAGAGCGTGTTCAGTTTAGATGCCGCTATGTGAGGTCAGATCTATCCAGAGGAGTGTAGCAGGTATGATAGCTTTGAAAACATGTGCACATAAGGAATAGCTAGAGGAACAGACTAAATTTAGCCTGAAGAGAAAAGCACTTACAAGTGAATGTGCTAGAACTCTTCATGGTGTAACAGGAAGCAAAGGCTTGGAGACCAAAACAGAGTTCACTCCCAACCATAGAACTCAGAACAAGGGCAAACGCTTAACCTGTCAAACTCCCAGCATCCTCAGCCCCTATGGTTTGTTTATTCCTAAATTATCTAGGCTTAATATGTTGGGTACTAAAAACAGAATAAAAAGCAAGTTTTGACCTTAGCAGGCAAATAGTCTTGTGCCCAAAACAGACCAGTGTCAGTCCACTAACATACAGAGTAATGATATTCTGGGAGTTCAGAGGACAGGCAACCCAACTTGAGAAAGGACATTTTAATCAGGTCTCCTTTTTTCTTTTTTCTCCCTCCCCACAGTCCCTGGTTTGATTCTGTGAATTTGACTATTTTAAATGCCTCCTATAAGTGAATCATGCAGTATCTGTCCTTCCATAACTGGCTTGCTTCACCTAGCATAATGTACTCAAAGTTCATCCATGTTTTCGCATATGGCAGGATTTCCTTTTTCTTTTTTCAATTATAGCTGACATTCAATATTATTTTATATTAGTTTTAGGTGTACTGCATAGTGGTTAGACATTTATGTAATTTATGAAGTGATTCCCCCAATAAGTCTAGTACCCACCTGGCAATATACATAGTTATCACAATATTACTATTTTCCCTATACTGTACTTTAAAAACATGAAACGCTTCACAAATTTGCATATCATCCTTGCACAGGGGCCATGCTAATCTTCTTAACATCGTTCCAATTTCAGCATATGTGCTGCCAGCGCAAGCACTAACCAGGCCTTCTTGACACGACTGTTTTACATGGTGTATTAGTTTGCTAGGGTTGCCATAACAAAGTACCACAAACTGGGCAGCTTTAACAACAAAAATGTATTGTCTCACAGTTCTGGAGGCTAGCAGTCCAAAGTCAAGGTGTCCACAGGGTTGGTTCATTCTGAGGTCTGTGAGGGAGAATCTGTTCCATGCCTCTCTCTTACATCCTGGTGGTTTGCTGGCAATCCTTGGTGTTCCTTGGCTTGCAGATATATCACGCTGCTCTCTGTCTTTATCTGCACATGGCATTCTCCCCATTTCTCTTCGTATAGTCTTTCCTCTGTGTATGTCTATCTCTGTAGCCAAATTTCCCTTTTTTATAAGGACACAGTCATTGAATGAAGGCCCATCCTAAAGAGATCATCTCAAGTTGGTCATTTTCAAAGGCTATTTCCACGTAAGGCCGTGCCTACAGGAACTGGAGGTTAGGATTTCAACACTTCTTTTTTCTTTTGCAGGGGTTGGGGGAGACACATTCAACCCATAACATATGGCCATAACCATAACTTGAAATAAGCATGTCAAAATGTATTTTTTATTCTTGTAACTATCTAAAGGCCCTTGTGACACAAGTTACACTCCCACATTAGCAGAAGCCTCTGATCCTCCCTCCTGACCATAATCCTTACTCCATCATGGACGCTTCCTTCTTCTCTGACTCTACTCCAGTCTTCAGTCTCATCTTCACCCCACCCTAAATCATATCCCTTCTCTCTCCCTACCCCCAGAAGAGAGGGTCAGAAAAGCTGTAAAGGTCAGTAATGGAGTAAGAATGAATGTTTTACTAAGTCCTTGGGATTTTTTTTAAGTTAAAATTTTAATGATTCACTTTCTTAGCCTCCACCAAAGTGAAATTCAAATTAAATGATGGTGTATAATAATGTTCCTAGAACCAAAATGTCGTCAGGGTGAAAATTACCCAAATAGCCAAGTCAAAATATCACATAACAAATTATGTGGTGTGGGAGAGTTCTATACTGCTTATTTATTTAGGCCATGCCAGAGATGAGTACAGAAGGGCAAACAGGAAATGTATCAGGCTAGGAAAGACACATAACTGGCTGAAGGAAAAGCAACTGCATAGGCAGTTGAATCTCGAGTGGTGTGACACGGCCAGGGCAGAGGGGGTGAAGAAGGCAGGCAGAGGCTCAACTGCCAAAGGCCTAGGACACCACTGGTTGTCTGTTTATTTTATTATTTCATTTATTATGCAATGGAGAGTGAGCAGAGGATATGAAGTAAGGGGTGCCATGCTCATAGGTGCAGTTTTAAAAGATCATTTTGGGAACCGTGAGAAGGATGCATTAAGAAGGTCAAAGACTGGAGATGGGGAGACCAATGAGAACTCTTCTTAATAATCCAGGAAACGAGGATGCAATTGTACACTAAGGTGCCAAGCATGGTAAGGAGGGGTGACCATTCCCAGCTGTTTGTGAAATATAGGACCAATAGGATTTTAACAAAGGAAGCTAATGAAGGAAGCGAAACAGGCAGCCAACTCTGGCTGCCTATTGGAGGAAACTCGGGAGTTTTTCCAAATGCACTTTTTCTGGCCCTGTCTCTGACCTACTGAATCAGAGTTATCTGCTGTTTAAGCCTTGAGAATTTGCAGATTCCTCCAGCCAGTCTCTGTGACTAAACATTTAAGGCCTGACACCCCAGAGAAGGACAAAACACCGTTCTGATTCAGGACCAGATTTTAGTACCATATAAGAAAAAACAATGGCACAGTTAAACTGTTTAAAGATAGAACCATTACCTCGGAACCTTGTCACTGAACGTATTTGAGCAGAAGAGGTTAGTAAGCCAGTTAAAGTGAGGTTATGGAAAGATTTCTTTACTTGTCAGAAGAATGAGAGTGCATTTAGGGCACTCCAGGGCCAGACAGCGCTCGTGTGCAGTGAGCAGGAACAAAAGCAGCAGAGCAGCAGCCAGACCTTCAGAGGAAACCTGTGTACCCGGGCCCCAGTGTGCGTCCCGTTGCTCTAGCGCTGGCTTCAGACACCATCTTGCTCTGACCTGGTTTGGATTCCAGGTTCTGGCCTTTGGATCTGTCTCTGTTTCCATGACAACCCGGTCCTGTTTGAGTCATGCTTGCTATCTGGCTGCCACATCTGGATTCACCCATGGTACCCCACCCTATAGTTTCAACTTGTCATGATCTCTGAGGCCTAGTTTCAGTGTGTCCCATGCCACACCTGGTTTCCTGCTCCATTCAACCCGTCTTTGCTTCCACCCTACTCATGCCCACATTCAGATGCCTGCTTCTGGCTCAGGGTACAGACTATCCCCTCTCAGCTAATTTCCAAGATGGGTCTGCTGGACACATTCTCTGCGTGAGATGATGGAGATCCAGCAGGTTCCCAGTGGGTCTAGGAGGAGGGAAAGTACAGCCATTAAAAGCATGGGCTTTGAATTCAAACGTGAATTCAAATTGAAACTCTCTGACAGTAAGCAGGCTGCCTAATCTCTCCAAATTTCAGTTTCCAAACCTATTTAAACATGACAGATACACCTAACCTACCTCATAAGTTATACAGATACAAGCAGCATCGCTGGCTTCACCCACTCAGAGCAAACACATGACCAAGTCTTCCTTCATTTATAATTAATAACTCAAGCATCCAGATGCTCTAATTAACAGGACGTTCAATATCTCCTTCCTCACGCTCAACCCATCCTCAAAGCCAAATAGCCCAAGAATTCAGATGACTTATACAGTTCAAAGAGGTCAAATCTAGGATAGTCAGAGAGAGGTGAGTTGCTGGTCCATCCACATTCCCAGTTTTGCCACAAAATGTATCACGAAGGCCACTCCTGTGCTTGCTGACAGATGCTGTTCACTGTCTCAGCAATGGCCTTGCTGGCTCCACTTTCTGCCCAGGACAAATGATGTCTCACTCTTGGGCATCCAGGTTACTCTGTTGCAACTAATCCTTCCTCAGACTCTTACACGGGGTCCTGGATACAAACCCTGCTACTATGTTTTCCCTGAAGCTCCTTGTCATGGCCTTAGAGCTTATATTAGTTTCCTAGAGGTTGCCATAGCAAATTACTACAGACTGGGTGGCTTAAAACAACAGAAATTTGTTTTCTCATAGCCCAGGAGGGCAGAAGTATAAAATCAACGTATCAGCCAGGTTGGTTCCTTCTTGAGGTTGTGAGAGAGAAATTGTCAGGTGCCTCTTAGCTTTTGCTGGCTCCCAGCAATCTTTGGCATTCCTAGGCTTATAGCTATACCACTCCACCTCTACCTGCATCTTCATATGTTCTCTTCATTCTGTGTATCCCTGAGTTCTCTCCTCTTCTTATAAGGATGCCAGTTATAGGATTTATGGCCCACCCATGAGATGAGTATGACTTCATTTTAATTAATTATACCTGCAAAGATCTTATTTCCAAATAAGTTCACAGTCCGAGGTTCCAGTGGAACTGAATTTGGAGGGACACTATTCAAACAACTATAGGAACTTTTCTTGATAACAAAGCCTGAGGTCTTATTTCCAAATTTCAAATCTTTGAAAAATGAGTTCTCAAACCCCTTCCTTCAGAAAGCCCACCTCCCTATGTAAATTTTCCTTTTACCCTCTCTCCCAGGATAAGAGACAGCAAACAGATCTTATATTTCCAAATGTTTCATTTAGAAAAATCTGCCCAAGGAGTATTACCAGCCCCATTCCTAGAATTTAGAAGAAACTGGAATAATTTTCCTCTCACTTTGTATGTAAAGTATGTACAATGTCTGACACATTGCCAGCCCCCAGTTATTGGCATTTTTTAAAAATTTTCCCCAAAGGTAAACAAAAGTACCCAGGGAATACAGAACAACAGAACAAAACTGACTTTGCTGGAGGCAAAATATCTATCTATCTGCCCTCTTTAATTTATAGCATAATTTAAGGGGAACTCTCAGTGCAGTCTGGCAGGGTCTGTATCCCTCACATAACATCTAAATATATTTCATATATTGTTGGCTCATAGATCAGAGTAATGATTGTGTTTCAGAGCGTTCTGATAATCTGATCACTTCAGGGCTTGTCCTAGTTCTATACTCGTATAGATACAACATGTTCAGAATGCAGAGAAGTGAGATATTGATACATATCAAGGACCTTCACCTTCTGAAGACTGTATCTTCACATCTATAGGTTTTATGGAACCATTGGCTGGTTGTATTGGCAGCATCTTGGAGCTCTTCTGTTGTTACAAAACAGGGTCTCATTTAAGACTCCAATCTAAATGTAGACACATGCCATATATCTTCCATTTCCCCTCCATGTTTACTCGCTACCCTACTACCCTGCTACATTCTTAAGTTCTTTTGTCCTAAGGCTTCCAATTAGGTTTAAAACAACTGAAGTCCCAGCAGGAGTTCAGAAGGAAAAGAGAGGAGTTGTTTTATTCTCCTGGCTCTTTCCTTGTGCGATCTCCTAGTCTGGCTGTATCCTTGACCCAAAGTCATGGTTCCTCTCAAAGAGGCCTCCACAAGCCTCTCTGTCTCCCCCACTCTGCTCCACCTTCAGGTTTAAGGATGATAACTGCCTCATTGTTTTTATAATATTAACATTGCACCATTAGAAATAGTCCCTTTGTAAATAAAACTTTCTCAAACTCATTCCTGACTATTATAAGGTCACAATTTAAATTTAGGAGAAAGACATTAAGTTGGTTCAGAGTTATTTTCAGCAAGAATTTTAGGACTGAAAGAGATCATCTAAATGAAATCTTCATTTAACAAATGGTAAAATGGAGGTTCAGTGAGGTTCAGTGATTTGCGCAAGGCCATGCTACTTAGCTGGGGAGCTGATCCTAGAACCCAAGCCCTCTAAACCTCTGTCTAATGAGTTTTACCATCCTCTTACCACCCACTTATCTGCAAGCCTGGAAAAAGGATAATTATTTTCCTAGACAATACCAGGTTTCTGTAGTTAATAGATATTCAAATTCAGCGCCACTGCCAGTCACATTATGGACTTCAACTTCCATTCCTTTTCCCTTAGCATTTCCTTCGCCCTTTTCTTTTCAGTGTTCTCCCTCTGCCCTGGGAGAGGAATTAACATTTAGTGAGTACTCATTATGCACTAGACACCATGAAATACATAAGTAACCCATGCTAAATCATGTGTTGTCTCATTTAACACTCTCAACAACTCTGAGGTGTTAAGACAATTTTACATACTAGAAAACTGAGTCTTAAGGAGCTTAAGTGTCCAACGTGGCACAACTAACTAGCTTCAAGTCCAGTGTGTCCGACTCCAGAATCTGTCTTTTCCCCATGAGGCCAGGATGCATCCTGCAGGTAACTGAAGCCCTCATCTGCCCTGTGCCTGCCAGCTTTTCTTCCTCCCTTGTCTTCACCGCAGCAACATTCCTCTGTTTTTCAGATCAATACTTATCCATGTTACATCTGATTCCATGAAGTGTAACAGAAAACTATCTAAATCATCCTTAATGAACTAATATGGAAAAATCAGTTACCCATCTCTTCTTCAGGTTTTATATTTTTCAAAGAAGTCCTAGAATCAAAACCTAATGTAGTCTCTAAACATGTAGAAAATACTCAAATATTGCATTATAACTGATGCAATGTATTGGCATCAATTCTTATTAGAGAAAAAGACAGTACTACTAGCTTGTGTTAAAAAGAATTGCTTAAGTGGGAAGATATGCAAAAGAGCCTTTCTAACACATTCATTTCATTAGAAGTCCACTCATTTGGCCTCAAAGCACTATAGCAAAACTAGGAGAAATAGCTAATATTACTTAGAATCCAGATTTGGCAAATGGAAGACTCCAAAACAAAGAACATTACATTCCCATAGTGTGAGAGGGAAAAGTGAAGAGATGGGTTTGTGACCAGCTTTCAAGTCTAAAAAGAGGAAGGAGCTGAATTCATAAGGAAGAATTACATCCACTGCATTACATTTGTATGATTTATTTTTACAACATTGAGTAACTATTTTTTCAGTTTCTCTTTTGTCTTCTGTAAGCTTCACAAGGGCAGGAACTGTGCCTTATTCTTCTTTGCACCTTCCATTGCCCAAAGACAATGTCTTATATATAGATGATGCTCAATAAATGTTTTCATTGAGTAAGAAATCTGCCCTTTCAAGCAACAGACTTCTTTAATTTTATCTCCTAAATTGTGCACATTTCAAAACCAAGTTTTTGAATGTGAGATGAAAATGAGATTTCACAATAAAATCAGAGGCATCAAGGGAGGATTTTGTCAAAAATAATGAAAAGCTGTCAAAGTTCATCAGCTCTTAGGTTCTCTCATAAATTACTTTTTCCTCTTTTTCATAGGAGGACCTTGGACCCTGAGTTATTATTTTGTTCCTTTTTTTTTCAAATACCTTCAATATAAAGTACATTTGTGAGGCACAATGCTGCTCTTTATGCATTCAGATGACTTGTATGTTAGACACAAAAGGGCTCCTTTAGCTGCTATGAGGCTATTGTATATACCTGTACATTTTAGGTAAATTTTCAACACAATAGATATTAACAGCTGTTCTCAGAAGCACTCTTTTTGAGGTGCACCTATTCCTGCCCCTTTATAGGATTTTGTTTTTTCCTTTTGACATTGTATCTACAGTAATACCTCTAGTGGTTGACAAATTAGGGAGGAAATTTAGCATTAAAATTGTTTAGAGCTTGTTTTTCAGAAAAAGAAAACCAATAAAGAAGAGGCAAATTTCAAAGCACAACGAGTTCCTGATGTCGTTTGTTGAACAGCACAAGTGTATCCTAAATTATTACCTAGATCTTATAATTTATAAGAAAAAGTCTGTAAGTGATTCAGTTGTTTTGCATTTTTATCGTTTTTTGATGTTTTTACTATCAATTTGAATAAAAGTAGGATGATCTTTTTTGAGCACTCCAGTCCCACTAATTGAGTGTTAAGGCAGTCTGTATTGTCTTACTTTCTTGAGCCCGTTGTATCAAAACCAAGAGTCCTTTGTGGACTCCACAAAATATAGTAAAACAGGGTTCAGCAAGATTAGTGAATTACACTGAACAAAGAATGGTGCTGATGTGCCTTTTTGTCCCCTTTGAAGTTAGGAATCAGAGCCAGTTTTCTACAAACAGTAGGCTACACTCGGGATGATGTTCAAACATTTGCTACATGTTAAGAGTTACAATTCGTAACAGCAATTGAAATGTTGGCCCTGGCAAATAGAAAGATTGGCCGCCTACTCCCTCAGGGCTTATAGGTCGCTGTAACCGATTATGATGACACAGCTGGGTTCCAGATGTCATTTATTCTCTCACTGGCTAGAATCACGGCACCCAACTTTTTTTTTCTGTAACTCTAAATTGGACAGTAGGCAGGCTTTCTCACACTTCTGTCCTAAAGTTGAACTAAATTAGAGGCAAGTACACTTCAAAAAATGGTTGACCAAAAATTAGATGTTCCTGTAGTTATCGTGAAATAAAGGCAATCTCTTAATATTTAAGCTCACATATTACATATCTCAGGTTGGCCTCTCCCTGCACTCTCTGAGTATCAAAGAAGAAGAAAAGAAAGCAAGAAAAGCCAATATGCCTGTGATCAGCTAGAATTATTCTCAGCATGAAAGACAAACAATGCCACCGACTACTGATGTCATCCTGCCTGCTTCTGGAAGGAGGGCAGGAAGAAGCCCTGGAAATGGACTCCTCTCTCAACCTCCACTCTTTCTGGAGAGCTTCCCAACCCCACCCTATCTTTGGAGACACTTCTATAGACTCTAGATGTGGCTAATTTTCAGTTCTTGAGCCAGACAGTGGGGCAGACAATCCAAAAACATGTGTTATGTGTAATATGATCAAATTTTCTGAATCAAAATAGAAACATACTGGTCTGATACATCATTCTATCTGCACGTGGTCTAACAAGAGCTCAGAATAGAGCATCTCCATCAATACTAACATACACATAGTCGTATTATTTTAACATCACTGAAATAAGGATGTGTCACGCAATCAATCAATGGTATGTCAATTTAACTGGTAGCATTTTCTTTTCTTTACTGGTAATAGAAAAATGAATGGTGTGTCTTACAATCAGTAGCACCTTAGATTTGATAAAAGATATTTAACTCCAGGATTATCACAGAAAATCCAAAAATGGAATCTGTTTTTCTGTCATGTTCAATATATATGTTCAAACTGTGTCATGTTTTTAATCCCAAACTGGATTTCAGAGGGTGTGATGGTCAGTTGTATGTGTCAAGTTGGCTCCAATTATTAAATTAAATACTAATCTAGGTATTGCTGTGAAGGTATTTTGTAAATATGGTTAACATCTACAATCTGTTGACTTTAAATAAAGATCATCTTTCATAATCTGGGTCAGCCTGATCCAATCAATTGAAAGGTTATGAGAACTGAGGTTTCCCTGATGAAAAAGAAATACTGTGGCATCAGCACCTGCCAGAGAGTTTCCAGCCAGCCCTTCCTGACAGCCTGACGTGCAGATTTTGAGACTTACCTAACCAGCTCCCACAGTCACATAAGCTAATTTCTTACATTAAAACACTTTATATATGTGTGTGTGTGTGTGTGTGTGTATATATATATATATATATATATATATATATATATATATATATATATATATGTATGTGTATATATATATATATAGTCCCAGAGAGCAGTTCCCAGGCTCTCGGCCTCACATGGAAAGGTGCTGGCTCGCTTATTAGATGGCCATCAGCTGTAATCAGACATATATATATATATACACACACATACATATATATTCTATGTGTGGTTGTGTTTTTCTATTGGAACTGTCATGCAGTGATTCAGCTCCGGCTCCCCCCACAAGAACACAGGATATGGTGAGGCCAAAAAGGAACACCAACAAAACCATGGATAGGGGAGTCATACCACTATATTCTTGCTGGCAGCTAGATTGGAGACACAGGAAGCTGGAGCCACACAATCCGCAATGTGCCATCAACTTCTCTGCCAACCAAGCCACCCCCTAGTGTAGCCACAGCAGTTATATTAGTGGCTAATGACTAACCAGTAACAGCTGATGGCCACACAGCCACGGATGGCCATCTGATTACAGCTGATGGCCATCTAATAAGCGAGCCAACACCTTTCCATGTGAGGCTGATAGCCTGGGAACTGCTCTCTGGGACTCTGTCCCCACAGGAACCCTGACTAATACAGTGGGTCAGTGGTATTCTCTCTTTTTGACATTTAATTATTTGAAAATGTAATACATTCCCTGTTCCTTATATTTATACAAAAGTACACAGTTAAAAGATTTCTTCCTATTACAAAAAGAAAACAAGGTAGTCTTCTATTCACATTGTTCTGCACTCTGCTTTTTTTTCTTAACAATATTTCTTAAAGGTGGTTTGATTTCAATATACAAAGAACTTCATACTTTTGTCACAGCTGTATTATATTCTATTTCATATCTATACCATGGTTTATTTAATCAGTCCTATTGGTAGACATTCGGCTTATTTCAACACTTTCACGTTTATCCACAAAGGAATTCACAATATATAAATAGACAGATATAGCTATATATAATGGCTTATGTATATGTAATCATTGTGTGCTTTGAGAAAGGGCATGTATAGGAGAGCACACAAGTGGAACTACTCAAAAGGGCAGAGGGTGTACGAATTTGCAATTTTGAGAGATCTTTCTAAATTGTCCTAAATTTCTCATTAACAAATGAAGTATTTGTTTGAAAAGTGCTTGTTTTCCCAAAGCCTCACCAACACAAGTGTGTCACAGAACTTTGGAATTTTTGCCAATTCAATAAATTATAAAAGTATGTTTCAGTAGATGTATAATTTATATTTCACTTAATATGTGTGACACAGAATATCTTTTTAATATGTTTGGGTCACTTTTATTTCCTTTGCTGTATAATCTCTGTTGATATCATTTGACTATTTTTCCATTAAGTTGGTCTTTTTATGTCATTCAGGAATTCTTACATATTCGGGAGATTACTCTTTTATATGTGATATGAGATGATAATATTTTTACCAACTTTTTCTTTTATCTTTTAGCCCTCTCAATGGTCCCTCCATGAAAAACAAATATCTCTTCATTTTTACATATTTTGATTTTTCAATCTTTTCTTGTATGGTTTCCAGATTTTGTGTCATACTTAGAAAGGCCTTCTCCACACCAAGGTTTTAAAGGCATTCACTATGTTTTTTTCCTTGCAGAATGTTTAGGATTTCTTTTTTCAAATTCAATTCTTTATTATTTTTCAGATCGTTAACTAGTTGTCCCAACATCATTTTTTCAAACTTTTATTTAAGTGTGTTTTTCCAGGATCCATCAGTTCCAAGTCAAGTAGTTGTTTCAATCTAGTTGTGGAGGGTGCAGCTCATAGTGGCCCATGTGGGGATCAAACCAGCAACCTTGTTGTTAAGAACACCACGCTCTAACCAATTGAGCCATCCGGCCACTGCCTCCCATCCCCCCAACATCATTTATTAAACAGGCTACTACTTTTCCCTACTTACATGAAATGTTGTTGTCATATACTAAATTTCTATATATATCTGGATCTAGTATGTTCCATTAGTTTATATGTCTACTAACTAGTACTACATGTTTTAATTAGTAAAATTAATGATATATTTTAACACCTACTAGGGTTAATTCTTCCCTAGCCTTCCTCCACCCTCCCCATTGCTCTCCTTTTAGAGGGTTTTCTTGGCTATTTTATTTAGTGCTGCACAAGTACTTAAGGAACAGTATGAGTCTCTTTATCCTACCTAACTCCCCAAAATATTTCCATACTGGCTGGTCTTATCACAGTCCTAAAACCCCACCATTAGATGAAATGAATCAGAAAGCCACAAGCATCAGACAATGGTCTATCTATCACCTTGCACTGTGAATGGGGACAGCCACCACATCTCTGAGGATCTCAACTTTCTCCTCAACAGAATGGGGGCAAAGATAAGAAGTTCTACACAGATGTTATCTAAGATCCTTCCAGTTCTAAGGTTTTCCAGTTCAATCCAAATCTCATTTGGGGAGTCTTAATTAGCAGTATGCCCTTTTCTCATAAAAATGCTTTCTTTGTGATTTATGTTACAAACAACTGAAATTTTTTGAATCACATTGCACAATTTGCAGTACAGGAGAAGATAGAAAAAAAATGACTCATTTCCCCTATGAATTAAAATTTAAACCATAGAACTTCTGGTAAGTCGTGTTTTCTAAACCATTTACCTTTCCTAAGTGCAAAGAATCGGGCATACAGAGCGTACCAACAAGAAAATGAATGCTTCAGGTCTGCTTCTGTTTTTCTTTTTGCTTTTTTTTTCCTTTTTACAATTTCTGTAAATTGCTAGCTGACCACGCATTGTAAGATCAAAGGCTCTAAATGCAGTTTTCTCACACATGACTGAGTGGCTGCTGAGCACACTGATTACACATCACCTTTGAGTCACTGGGACAATACTCCACTCTAAATTACATGTCATGGACAAGGATGAAAAAATGAACCAATAAAAACTTTAGTTAGTTGCACTGCTCTATAAAATACATTGTTTTTAAAAATCTTGCCAATAGATTAGCATAATACCAATGTGTGCCACCAAAATACTACTGCATTAAATGTTTGGTGGCTTCTGATCAACCACCTAGTCTTTGAACCACCTAGATCCATGAACTAAGAAGCTAACAAAAGGCCCTCTCTGGCATCCTTGACGCTATTCAGGACTGCTTCATTTACAGATTCCCCTCTACCTTTCCCTCAGTGGCTGTATGTTAGGTGGGCTCTCTTAGAATATGGAGTATAAAGTATAAAACCAAAGGGAATCATTTTTTTTTAGTAGAGCATTTTCATGCTTTCTGCGGACTAGTGTCTTACATATGTAATATGCCTCCTGCATAAAAATGAAGCATTCTTAGAGTGACTGGCCTACATGAAAATCTCATCTCAGCTTTAAAAAAATTCCTGTGTGAAATCATAGTGCTAAGATAGAAGGATCTGCATCTATTTCAATAAGTCAGAAGTTACTTGGGCACTAATCCTAACGAGAGCTGAATACAAACCCCTGGACATCCAAATATCCTTGACTGGGCTGACTTTTAATTTAGGAGTTTACTAGATCCTGCAGCTATACTGCTGGAGTCTGTGATAGTGTCAGATCCCATAAACGAAGCATGGAGGACTTGGTTAGCAGCCTGGATGGAATGCCAAAGAATACCCTGGGGACATGGTAATTCAGCACTCAAGGTAGCCTTCTTTTCTGTGAGCCAATACTAAATCAGTGCCTATAATGGTGTTAGAAGCACTGCGGTGTAGTCTCAAATTTTTGCTATCAGCTCCTTGCACTTATTGACAAAGCTCTTTTCTCTGGCATACACAGGGTAACTGCAAGGACAATAAGTTATAGCTGCCACATCAAATTTCCCAGCCAGCGGAGATTGCCTGGCACCCTGCCACCAGCCAGGCTTTCCTTGAATCCCCTTCCAGATTGGTAAGGGAGGCTGGAGAGAGAATGAATGGCCAGGGAGAGGAGAGGAGAGCTAACCTGCCTAATACTTTAGTTCCAATGGGCATATGACAGGAATAACCAGAGAAAAGAATCACAGACTATGACCATCTCCTCCTTGTTGTAATCTCTTCCCAAGATCCTACTGAGGGATGAAGACGTTTAGGCGTGCCACCCTGCCAATGCCCACGCATTTCTACCACTCTAAAAGTGGATGAATTATTGTAGGCAGGAAATCTAATCAATAGCTGCAGCTTTGTCTGATTAGTAGGTGAAGGTGGGAAGATACACAGGAAACTAAGGAAACCTACACACCACCATCATCATTTTAATCTCCTTATGAGACCCCACATATTGAGCTCATGTACTGTGTACTTCTCACGGCACCCATAGCTGAGAAGACTATTTTCCCCTTTTTACAGAAGTGAGAACTGAAGCTATTTATCCCAGGTTGCTCAGCTACGAGCAGGAGAGCCCATGTTCAAACTTATGTCCACCTGACCCCAAGCAAAGGAAATAGGGTGGTAAAATTAGACATAACTCAATTGCAGCTGAGTCTCCAGAGACAATACAAGTCCCGAATACTATCCAAATCCTCCAGTGCGATTCTAGAGCACCAATAAGGCAGGGCATGCTAAGAAAGTACTGAACTGACAGTATTCTGTCAGTGTTAGTCTATCGCACACCTCAAGGGCTTAAAGAGTGAAGACACTAGAGAAAATGTTTCCTTTAGAGAGAATTGCTGGGCTACCATGGCACTTCTCCTCTGTTCCTTGGGAAGGAGGATTGGGGTGAGTATCCATTACCTCAAGCCAAATTAGAGGAACTTCAAAAGAGACACTAGAAAAGTCTGACATGTGTCCCTTTAACTTTGAAAAGTAAAAACTTATTCCTACCAGGTAAAACTAAAGAAAAAAGATGGCAGTTTGAATGGTTTGGGGGCTATACTGGAAGAGAGCTGCTCTGTAATCGATGTAGGAAAAAGGTAGGTTTTTTTGGAGACTAGATGTGGACTCCGCTAGAGGGAGCAGACCTGTGGCAATTTTTAAAGAAAGTTGACCCTAGATAACTCAGAAGGACGAAGGCCTCAACAAGTAGAGAGGATCTGAGTAGTGCAACTCATCAAGAGCCTTGTGGTACAAGGGATTCATTACTTCAATCTGCCATGCTCACATCCTGGGAGCCTCAGGGAAGAGAGCCACAGCTGGAGACAAGAAAGAACCAGCAACCTACACCCACAAAATCCAGAAGGACCCACCCCCAGATTAAAACTACACAAGATGCATACAGTAGCCCCTTTCCAAATGATCCATTCTCTGGCTGGGCCAGCTCTGGAGAGGTCAGAGGCAGCTGCTTTAGAGGGGGAAAGAAATGCATCAATAATAGCAAGAAGCTGACCACAGCTGCCTCTCCCACTGCAGGCTTACAAGCCTGAGGCAGGCTCAAACTAGGTAAATGAATTTGAAATAAATTGGATTCTTTATTTCTATACAACAATGGACTAGACAGTAATTCTGTGATTATTAGAATGAACTGGGCTTTTAGTGCTAAAATAAGGGGATTATTGATTTTTCTAAAAATAACTTCAAACCTGTAAGACCTGTTTGAAATGTCATGCAGGAACCAGGGAGAGGGAAGAACCATGGAGCTTGTATAACAGGCATTTCTAAAACAAGTAAAAGTGATTTTATGCTTTACAGACCCAGCTCATTCAGTGCGTAGCTTAATGTCCATGCAAGGCTTCCTTGTGTGCATTAGCGAATGCCTTCTTTCTTGGTCTACGCTTTTGGGAAATGAACTTTCTAAAGGTTTGCTGTGTCATAGCTACCCAGCAATCCTATCCCACCCTACCTGTACATACAAGAAACTAGAACCTTCTAGTTATGTACACCCAATGAGTTCATAACCTGGTACTGAGTCACAATGCAAATCCTTTTGCATTTCTTGGTCCTGTCTTAGTCGTACATTTTTATTTCCGACACTTTAAGTCAATCTTTTGGTGCCTTAGTCGTAAGTCCTACGACTACTTCAGAAGATGCCAGAAGAATTCATTAGGTCTGAGTACTTTGAGATCCCCTGAAGCAATTACTTCTTAAGCACTACTCCATACAAGTGACGGCGGCCCAGGGTAGGAAGCAATTTGTCTATCAGGAGCACTTACACAGATGGTGCTTCTGCAGCAGCAAGAGAGAGAGCAGGGGCCAACAGCAGGCTGGTGAAATAAACAGTCCTCACGGTGAAGTACGTACATATTAAATGTGGACTTCAGTTTGCATTTTCATTTTTTTTAATGTGGATCGCACTATGAGCTTGTAGGTTCAGAACTATATGTATAGTCAAAAAAACACATTTTTATGTGTTTTTATAGTCACAAAAACACAGTTTATCAACATTCTGTAATGCTTTTCAACTTCCAAAAATTGTCATAAAGGAGTATAACTTGCTTTCTAATTTGAAGATATAGTCCTGATGGCACCTAAAAAACATGTTTTTAATAATATTTCATGTAATATGACCATGCTCACTATATGATGTTAAGTGAGAAAAAAAAAGGATACAAACTTGTACATGAAGCATGTATACGTAATACATCCAGCCATGTCTCAGCTTAGGGACCTCAAATATGTTGAGTTCAAACACTCCCAGAGTATACATGTGACCCATAAGCCCACCAGGCACCCAGGGTCCTCTGCTGAGTTGCGGGGTCCTGGAGCAGGTGCTGTCAGTGCCCTACCATATTTCCTCAGGTGCTTGGCTTCCAACTGCTTTGGGGCCTCTTCAGCTATCCAGAGTCTGTTCTGTCAGTACTTAGAACAGGTTGGAAGTACCTGATAGTTAATATGTTTCATCCCTACCAGTCTTCAACTAATGACTGACTAAAGTGGTTGTACAAATACTGTCACCCCTCTAATGAGACAACTCTGAAACACATGTTCCATACTAACTCCTTGAGTTCTCCCAGCAGGATTAAATTCCAGTTTGCCCACAAAGCTAACTGGTTTGATAACCATTATTGGGATTTCCTAAGATTACCACCAAAGATTGTACCTAATCATCTCAGGATATGCTTCTGTGCAAACCCTACTGAGACAGTTGGTAACAGAAATGGCTCTAGGAAGTAGATCCTTATAATAGATTCTGGAATAGGATAATGGTAAACTGTGGGGAGTGATAACTTGTGGTTAGCTGAGGCATCATAATTCTGAAGTCTCTCAATTGTGTTAAACTGAGATGACATGAAGGTAGAAGAGGATGTACTAACTTATATGATATTCATAGAATTTGAGAAATGTAAGAACTGTGAGGTTTGTTGATTAGTTGGTTGTTAAATTTCACAGATGTGCTAAAGCAAAATATTGACAGGCTCAGGTCAGCCAATTAGAGCACACTGTAACAATAAAAGGATGAATTCTGTGCTAGCCAGTAGAGACACTTAACTCTTGCAGCTGAAATATCAACTGCTGAATAGCAAGCTCAGAACCTGAATGTAAGATTAGCCATTACAGAGAGAGACTGAATTTAGAATCCCAGCAAATCTAGAGAAGACCCTAGATGACGAAGGAATAGGATTCAGAAAATTTGGACAGGGACATTTACTTAGATGCACCTGAGGAACTTGAACCCCAGGTTTCCCTAAACTTTTTTTTTTTGTCCAATCCCCTTGCTAAGACATTGTCCAATCCCCCAACAGAAATTGTCCACTCCCCTTTTCTTGTATACAGATCATGCAAATCCTCACCTATGGAAGATGTCTCACAAGATAATACTTGCCGCCTCAAGATTTGCACCACCTCCTCTGCTCCAGGCCAGTAAGTCTCAGCATGATCAGACTTGGGTCCTTGCAATATTATATTATATTATATTATATTATATTATATTATACTATACTATACTATATTATATTATATTACATTACATTATATTATACCCGGTCTTATAGTAAAATAAGACTGGGTCTTATATTAATTTTTGCTCCAAAAGACACATTAGAGCTAATTGTCTGGCTAGGTCTTGTTTTTGGGGAAACACAATATTGGAGGAAAGGGATTACCTATGAAAAGAACTGTAGAACCCAGCTACTATGTATTGGCAAGAATATGGGTAGAACATGTCTGGGAATGGATTTTGATGGTACTGAACTAAAGGGAGTGAAATATAATATTGGATAAAGAAAACATTTTTATGGGGGTACTCCCCTGTGACCCCGGATTGAACATCTGGAAAAGACATCTGTAACTGGCTCTAATGCCTTGCTGGAATATCTACTTGAAGCTAAGAAGGGGTAAAAAAATGATGGTCTACGTAAATGAGATAGAATGCCAAAACTTGCTTGGCAGAGAATTGAGGAAGGAGTCCAAGGTTCATAAAAGTGGACATGCCAGAATTGTATATTATGTATGTGACATCAGAGTGCCCACCAGCTGTTCATGCTCCCCAGGAGGCCACAGAACACTCCCTTCACTGAAGAAATATGAATGTGCTACTGAGGAGTACATGGCATTATTGAAAATTTCAGCGTTGCCTGTTCTCTGTAAGCCAAAATTTATGGTAGGGATTATGCTATGCTATGCAGCTGGGCTCCCTGGTCACCATGGGGATAATTGGATTCTGGAATTGCAGGTGTCAGGTAGCAACACTTAATCATCAGAGGCAAGGTAGATGTAATAACCATAACAGTAACGAGGCTAAAAAGGCACCAGAGAACCCTGACCCACAAAGATCTGTGGCAACAGCTAATAGATCACGCTGTCCCTTGAAGTGAGACAGTTTCTAGACCTGATCCAGTTCTCAGACCCAATGCCCATAGATTGAAGAAGAGCCTATGGAAAGACACTGTGATACCATAACAAGTATAAACAGTAGCAGATTCCCCAATGCTTCTCCAAAGGGATCTATGGCTATTTATTAGAATAAAGACAATGCCTAGACTGTTTGAGGACAGTTGGTTGCACGGTCTGATCTGACATAATTAACATATTAGGAGACTTGGTTAAAGCGTGGGCTCTCAACCACAAGGTTGCCAGTTCAATTCCTCGAGTCCCGCAAGGGATGGTGGGCAGTGCTCCCTGCAACTAAGATTGAACACAGCACCTTGAGCTGAGCTGCCGCTGAGCTCCCGGATGGCTCAGTTTGTTGGAGTGTGGGCTCTCAACCACAAGGTTGCCAGTTCAATTCCTTGACTCCTGTAAGGGATGGTGGGCTGCGCCCCCTGCAACTAGCAATGGCAACTGGACCTGGAGCTGAGCTGCGCCCTACACAACTAAGACTGAAAGGACAACAACTTGAAGCTGAACGGCACCCTCCACAACTAAGATTGAAAGGACAACTTGACTTGGAAAAAAAGTCCTGGACGTACACACTGTTCCCCAATAAAGTCCTGTTCCCCTTCCCCAATAAAATAGTTTTTTAAAAAGATATTAGGAGACTCAAAAGATCATCATAGTCCCTCTGTTAGAAGAGGGGCCCTACAGAGGCAGAGCAATAAATCGAGGTCTGGACCAAGTCCTTCTTACAGGACATGAACCCTCTTGTGGTCATTTTCCCAATTGCTGAGTACATAATTATAGTAGATACATTTAGCAGCTGGCATAACACTCACCACCATTCTCTGACTTATAGAATAAGGGCCACAGTGGTAAGAAATGCAACTTTTAAATCTCTAAATCTGCCTCTTCCCCCATGCAAGACAGTAAATCAAAGTAATACTACATTCTGGAAGGAATGGCAGATTAATGTCACACTCAAAGTCTTAAAGGATGCAGAATCATGATCCTCCTTTAATTTACCAGTCTAGTCCCTACAAAACGCACACAGATCATAGAAAATGACACTGCACTGCAACAAAGTTAACTAAATGATAGCCCTAGTCAAGGCAGTAGTGCAAGATGTGGTATCTTTACTAGAAGAAATTAACACAGCTTCTGGAATGTAGCTATGTATTTGGAGAAGGAGTTCTTTTCAATTCCCTGCAGGAACAAATTATCAGAAGTAGTTTGCATTTACTTGGATGGGACAGCAGCACACATTCATGGCCTTGCCCCTGGACTATGTTAATTCTCTTGCTTCTTCTAACAGTACAATCCAAAAGGACCTTAATCATCTGGATATTAATCCACTATGTTGTTGACATTATGCTAATTGCATTTGGGGAAGCAGGAAGTAGCTATTCTCCTGGATGTCCTAATAGGACAGGTACAGCAGGAGACAGATTCAATGGCCTGGCATATTTTTAGGGGTCCAGAAGTCTGGGGCATGCCAGGACATCCCCTCAAAGTAAAGGACAAGTTACAGTACTTTCATTTCTATAGCTAAGGAAAAGGCACAGTACTTCATAAACTTCTTTGGATTTTGAAGACAAAATACATCTTACTTGGGAATATTGCTGCTATGCATTTATCAAATGACTTGGGGAACTGCCATTTTCAAGTGAAGCCCAGGGCAAAAGAAACCTCTGAAACAGGTTTATGCAGCTGTACTAGCAGATTTGCCATTTGAGATATATTACCAGACCAATCCCATGGGACTATATTCCATGGTAGAGTCTCTGGAAAGCCCTATAAAGATTCACAGGGCTAACCTCTCAGATCCTGAAGCAAGACATAAGAATTTCACGCAGAAAAAGAACTTTACTCTTCAAAACGTAGCTTCTAGCATGCTTCTGGGCCCTCATAGAAACTGGACTCCTAACTATGGTGTATCAAGTGGATATGCAACCCAAGCTACCTATCTTAAGAGGGGCATTGTCTAATTCTCCAAATCATAAGTTCAAGTGGACATGGTCACAATCCATCCTGTAAAGGAAACAACATATTTAGGATTGGGCTCCAGCAGATCCAGGTCAGCTGGACTACAGATCTTGCTACCTGGGTGAGTGGAGATTCAGTAAAGGACAAAGTAAGACATCACTAAACCTAAAGCTATGACACCTTCCCAGTCATTTTTCGTTAATGCTAAGAGACCAACAGACAGTAGAGTTACTACACCAGCAGGAGTAATTCACTTTCATGAGGAGCTAGAAATTTTTCTACATAATAGGGATAGAGGTATATGTAGAACTCAGAGGATTTATAAGGCACCTGTTGATTTTTTTTTCCTTTAGAACTTGTGACTCGTCACCACCTCGAAGAATCAATGACAGGATGGAATGGACTTCTGGGGTGGGGAGGGCATAGAGGGTCTGAGTAGTACAAGGGGCAGACTCTGGCAGATGCTGTCGGTAGCCCTCATACTTTACCATTGTGGTGCCTGAAGCTGACCTCCAACTGTCCAATGGCTCTCTCTGGTGTCCAGAGCCTCTCTGTCCCACACATAGCAGGTCAGAAGTGTCAGAGAATTAACCACCACCACCATCCCCAAGAGCAGCATTCAACTCATGGCTGAAGGGAATTGGGGTATAAATGCCACAGTTCCTGTCACCTAAGGGGATTAACTCTAAGGGGCATGCTCCACACAGTTTTCTAGAATTCTTCAGTGAGTTCCAGTTATCCCCAATATCAAGAAAATGCAACTGTGTGAATCATTTTAGGGTCCATAGATTGTAGACTCTGAGTAAATTTTTTTTCAATTGTTTTGTCTATATCAGGAACTAAGAACTACTAGGTCCTTTCCAACCTCAATTTCAATTTATTTCTCAATAATAATTTTCCAAATTTAAAACATTTCACACAAGTAAAAATAACTCAAACTTTGAGAATCGGAACACCATTTACTTATTTGCAGCATAACAAAACTCTATTTTGTATGTATACATACATACATAAAATCAATATCTAATAAGTATTAAATCTACTCACAATTTTTAAAAATCACTAACCTGACAACCAAAGACCAATTTCAGCTTCAGTTAAGTTTAAAGATAAATTCAACTATAGGAGAGCTGATTCTGGCCAAGAACAAAAGACCTTATAGTACTGAAATCACAATTAAGCACTGGAAATTTGCTCTCTTATGAAATGCCTCATAAAATAGCGAAAGAAAATACGGTCTGAAAAGAGTAATAAAAAGACAGTTTCTATCCTTCAAGACAGCCAAGGGAATCTTTCAGAGCTGCTTCGTCACTTCTCAAGAACATACCAGAAAATAGTTCTGAGGCATAGGATAAGCTGCAATGAAATCATGTCCATTTACATCCTAGGTAGCATAAGGAAAAGACTAAAAGAGAACAAGTAAAATGTGAACTATTTTCATTATATTCCAGATTAAGTTCCTTCCTCAGAGCTACCTGAAACCACTTCACAAAGTACATAGGGAGATAAAAATTCAAAATATTATGTTTAGTACTACAAAGTAAAATTAAATTTAGTGCAAGTTAACTTACCACACTTCACAGTAACTAAGAGAGACTTTGTTGTGTTGTTACTGTAACAACAACAAAGAGCCTTTTCTAAAATAAACTGCTAGTCACATACCAAGTATTAGGTTGAACCATATGAAACTGCCCATGTTTGGCCATTTTTTTACCAAACAAATGATAGTTTCATATGATCCTACCTAATATTTTCTTTCACACTTGCAGGACTACAAAACATTTAGAAATATAATCTTTGGTCATAAAGCTAATCTGAAAAACCACATGCAAAAAAAACTGTCACAATACTGCGTAATCATAGCTTCATAAATATGTTAAACTGGCAGGAGGAAGAATAGAAGCTGCTATTCAGTTTTCAACTAACGTTCATTTTCTTTGACCACAAGAAAATCTGAGTGATTCACATAATATAATTAGTCAGAAAACCTGAGTTGAAAATGAACTTTCTTTTCCCCAAAAACTACTTGTATCAACTATTTGTAGTTCTCAAACTGGTCCAGAGCATCATAGTTGGACAAAAATAGATATTACACTCTGAGAAATTCTCCAATGGTGTTGCCTTCACAACAGGTTTTCAAGTAATATGTTAGCATAATAGTTGTTGAGATTATGATGCCAAGATGTGGGGAAGTGGGACAAGGAAGGCACTATGTAAGCCAGATCCTTGAGACATACCTTTGTTGTTCGCTCTCCCACTAGCCAGTGATGCAAAATACCAAGACCACCTGTCCACTAGCTCAGCTCCACCCCCAGAATCTCTCTTCCTCGTGTTAAAATGTGGTCTCACCTCTGTTGGAAACCTTTATAGAAAGAAGGTAATGTGAATCCTTGAACTTAGAAGATCTTTTAGAAGCATTTTAAGAAGATCTTTTAGAAGCATTTACTCCTCCGTGAAATACTCTTTTCTCTTGGAAATTTTAGCATCAACTCACCTAGCGTTCCTTCTACCTCTCCAGCTCTTTTCAAATTCTCAGGGCAGTATCTCCTTCTTGTCCAACTTCGGAATGTTGAATTGTCCTCAGGACTTAGTCTTCGGATTTCTTTTTTTTTCCCCTCTCTCTTTCCGTGTTATCTTCCATTCTTGTGGCATAAATAACATCTACATGATGATAATTCCCAAATTCGTATCTCTAGCCAACATCTCCTCTGAGATCCAGATTCATACATCCAACAGTTTTCTTGACATTTCCTCTTGGATATGACTCTCTGCCAAGTAAAAATTAGAAGCTGAACTCAATTTTTCTCCCCCAAACTCATATTTATTCTCTATTATCCATCTCAATAAATGGCACTTCAATCTCACTAGTTGCCCAAATCAGAAACCTAGAAGTCATCCATGACAACTCCCCTGCTAAACCTACCACAACCATCACTAAGTCTTGTCAATTGAACACACAATACGTATCTCAAATTCATCTACCTCTTTCAGTGTCGATTTCCATTTTCTAGCCACCATCATCTCCCATCTGTACTACTGCAATAGTAGTACCTTACCATTCTGTTCTCCACAAAGCTGAAAACATTAAACCTTTAAAAGTACAAACCAACTCAAGCCAATGCCTAGGATGTAAACTTTTAACAGCTCTTAGGGTATAATCCAAGCTTCTGCAGGATTTTGATTTGATCTCTGCCCTCCTTTCCAGACTCATTTTGAGCCACTCTCCCCATTCTTGGCCCACTCCTACCACACTGGGCATCTTACCTGCTATTCTGTCACCTCTAATACTCCCCCTGATAATCTGGCTAGCTAATATCTTAGGCTTCTTCTGAAATGTCACTTGCTGAAAGGCTTTTCCCTGATCCTCCAAATTAAATTAGGCTCCTCCTATTATTCTTCATCATAATAACCTACACTTTTCCTTTAAAAGACTTACCACAATTTTATTTATACTTGTGTTATTTAATGTCTTTCCCAGCGCTCTAGAATGCCCTGAGGGCAGGCATCTATTTTGTTCACCAATACACCCAGAGTCTAGCAGACTGCATAAAACATAACTATTATTTGATAAATACTTGTAATATCTAAATCAGCTCTTGACATTAATAATATATTTTCCTACACAATAGCTGTTAGAAAATGAAAATATCAAATTCCTTGTCCTTGCCTAGAATTGTATCTATTCAACTTAATATTGTCACAGTTTACTTTCACTGATCAGAGCTCTGTTTGATTGTTAGAAATAATGAATTTTAAGGGAAAATATATTTGTTAATCATTATAATTAATTTATTACCATAAACACAGTTTGAGGAATAAAGATCTTTCAAAGGTCCACAAGAAAAACAAAAACAAAGTGAAAGTCTTGGCAATTTATTTATAAGTTGAGAATTGACTTCCAGTTCAAGATGGTAGATGGAACACATACCTGTATGACCCCTTCCTACAAAGATACAATTAAAATAACAATAATTTATGCACAAGAGAAATTCACAGCAGCCCCAAAAGGAAAAAGTGACATTAACAGAATAAGGATTTGAAAGATTTCTAGAAAATAGAAAGTAGGTGAAATTGTGCAGATGATTGAAAGGCAAGTACAGGCTGCATTCAAGAACATTCAAAGGAGAAGGCTGCAGTGGAAGCAGAAGATATACTTTCCAGCCCAGCTCTAGAGAAGCTCCAAACTGGGAATCAGAGTGGGAAGGGGGCAGAAATCAGTTGATAAATCAAAGACTGTCTAAGAGCAGCCCCCCCACCCCCAGCCAGCACCTCCTCTCCACTTGCCTCCAGTCCCACATTTGCAAAGTGACTGGCATCAAGAGCATTTTCCTCCAGACTGAAATCAAAGAAACTCTCTCTAAACAAATTGTACAACATGACTGGAAAGGGCGTGGTTCCTAGTAAGAATGTGGATATCACAGAATTAGTTGCTTCTTATTTAATTGGCCAGAAGGACCACCTTGACAATATACTTCCTGCTCACATACTCAAGCTCTCTCTCTCTCTCTCTCTCTCTCTCTCTCTCTCTCTCTCTCTCTCTCTCTCTCTCTCTCTCTCTCTCTCTCACACACACACACACACACACACAGTAAGCCTTCCAATTTAGGGGAGAGCCTTGTGGGGAAAACCACCCTACATAACACACCACCTACCTAGATTGATCCACTGAATCTTTACTTAGTACTCATCATGTACAAAACACAGGATATATAGTATTATACTGAGCACTGTATAAATAGTTCTAGAAGGGGTAAATCAATTAACGGAAGATAAAATAAATGCTTCAAGGAAATCATTGCATAGTAATGGGCTTATAATTACCATTCTCATAAAATTTCTTTTGCAGATGACAAAACTTGCAGTATCTGCATGTTCATTACCTGCTCCTTCCCATAGTTTCAGGAACATTACTCGTGCTTCCTCCTCCTTCTCTGTCGGATTCTTTTTCATTTCATTCTCTAATCCTGCTTCCTCTTTCTTTATATCGACTGTTGAAATTCCTCCAAAGAATATGGTATTTTGTCTCTCTCTTCTCCTCTTTTTCCTCTTCCTCATCCATTCTTTAGCAATTCGTTTTCATTCTTTCATTTGCCTGATCTTCCTCTTTAGCACTCCATCATTTGGGTATTTCACTGAGATGTCCCTTGTTTCTTTGAAAATTATCACCTTCCATTTGTGAGAGAGTGACATCTTACAATGATGCCATCTTCCTTTAGTCACTTATAGGAGATTATGAATCATTTCTAATTAACTTCTCTCCTTCACTTTATTTACAGCCAGTCTTTCAGGCCTAATGAAGTATTGTATAATTTAAACTTGGCCTAATTCCACAGAAATATTTGGTATAGAAATGGTATAGAAAGCACATAAAACAAAATAGTTCATTATGAATTTAAAAAACAGAACTACAGAAAATATAAATTAGAATAAAAATACAATATCAGGGAGGATAAAACAGATTTGTAGAGTTTAAAAGCATATACAATTGTTATAATTAAGCAAAAATTTGTTTTTAAACTATCTGATGAAGAAAATGAAATGAGAGACATACATTTCATAGCTCTTAATGTCCAAAATATGAATATTGCTTTTTAAAGATGATGGAGTATTGAAAAGGCTCAATAAATAACAACCTTCTTACCTAATATTGCCTTTTAAAGATGATGGAGTATTGAAAAGGCTCAATAAATAACAACCTTCTTACCTACCCAGGTTTTGTATCAACTGAGAAATTAGAAAAAAGAAGTAAAGGAGTACACCGATGAAGATAAATTACGAGATTACCATTGACATATGAGAATGTGACTTACATCTGCAGACAAGTGGACTAAAATACTGAACCCAGAATTAGATGTACTTTCTCAACCAGTCACTGCCCACTAGCCCAAAATGGAGGCAAAGCCCCTTTACCACTCTGCTTCCAGAAAAGCAGAGGGCAGTTGAGAATACACTGTGGGCAGACTCCTCCCAAAATAAGAGGAGAGGAAGGGAATGAGCTACCATTCTACCACTGCCCAGTTCCACCTTCCAAAATTATGGATCTGATGAGTTCACTTCTCCTGAAGGAGGAGCAAAAGAGGGGCAAAAAGATATGAGGAGTATTATACTTTGTAGCTTCCTCAATGTGGAATCAAGAACGTGGGAGAAAAGTTATTTGTTCCCAACATAAGGGTCCCTGAGGGATGTAGCAGACAAGGCAATTTGACAACATCCCTGCAATGACTGCAGTATCAAGTTTACTAAGACAGGTTTGTATAAGAGATTTGTTACTGAAAACTGTGATTGTAACATAAAAATCCAACTCAGTGAAAGTAGTTCTAACCAAGGCCTCAACAATAAAAATAGAGAATTCAGATTTTCAAAAAGAACGTTTCATCGTGCACTCAAATGTAATGGTCAACAGTTTATTTTTTCCTGTGATAACAAGAACAAACTACTCACCTTAGAATTCATACTTTCCAATCCAACTCATCCCACTATTCTATATCCTTTCTGTATATACCTTTTCTATCAGGCTGAATCATTGTTCCTTGAACACAAAATACTCTGTGTCATTGCTCGTATTGTTCTCATCTTCAATGTTCTTTTCTACACTTTCAAATCTTAACCATCTTTCAAAGAAATTCTAAGATTGCCTTCTTCATGAAGCATTCCCTGATTACTCCAGACAGCACTGATTTCTGTCTATTTACCTCTTAGAACACTTAGAGTCGGTACCAAAATTCTGTTCATATGTTTGTGTTGATGTCGGTCATTCTTGTTTTTACATGTATTATCATGTCTACTTAACCAGACTCTAAACTCCTTAAAAGGTAGAGAGATAGTTTGAACTTGAACTTTTCTGTATCAGCTACATCTTCCACAGGGCTAGTATGTACTAGGAGATCAATAAATACTGTTGAATGACAAATCAGTCAAATTGAGCATACATCAGACAGGAGATATAAAAGGGGGATTACAAGTCAGCTGCTCCAAAGGTCCAAATTGAGTATAATCCTCAAAAATAGTTAATTGAGGCTACAAGAGAATTGGGAATCTTCAGTAGGTTTATATATATTCCTCCATATATGTTGCTCCTGTTTCCTCAGATAAGATGATACATATGCCTGGAGAATGGGGAAATTACACATAACAAGATGGCTCTAGCCAAGTGCTTATGTGAGTTTTGGTGTTAGACTTGGATTTGAATTCCAACTTTTACCAGTTGTACAACCTTTAATTCTGAAAAATTTTAGTTCCTTAGTAAATTTGAAAAAGAAAAAAAAGTACATGAATACACTGAATAGGGCATTTATCATATAGAAATATTATCTACTGCTTTAAAAAAGAAAAAAAGGAAGGAAGATTCCTCCCTGCTCCTGCAACAATGCAGTAACCACAGATGGAAGCCAATGAGAAACTGCCTCGAATTTTTGTTCTCCTCCAATGAACTTTTATTCAAAACAACCCTCCTCAATTTCCTGCTAAAACCCAATGAAAGTTAACCTCCCCTTTGTGTCTTTGGACTTGCCTACAGTTCACCAGAGCTTGCTTGTCCTAAATTGCAATTCTCTATTCCTGAATAAACTTATTTTGCTGGTAAAATAACTGGCTGTTTTATTTTTGAGGTTGGCACCCCAAATCAAAGTTAGCAGAAAGAACACTGTCAATTAATATTTTGAGTGGTGTCATTTTATTTTTTAATGGTCATTGTGAAAATACTGTTTTCACATGAACCTTCAAAGCTAATCATATAATGCCAGTGGTCGATGAAATCAAATGAAATTTCCTGTTTCTAAATCGTTCTAAAATGTCCTCCTCATCAACATTTGCCCAAAGCTCCCAAAATACCAAAATTTGCTTGCCTTCATTTTGCCACTGATATGTTCCTCCAATCCCACTCTGCCAAGATCTAATGAAATGGGAGAACTGGAAACATAAGGCAGAAGCCAAAAGGAGGGGCAGCAGCTCCAGGATGGATGCAAAGGAACAGAGCCATCAATAACTGAGCTACCTCTTATTAGTGGATCGAATAGCTAGCCCTCTTTTACTTTGCATTTTTAGAAAATTCTGAGAAGAGATTAGGGCTCTATTGATGTAGAAGCAAATAAATTATGACTCTAAGTCTCCCAGCGAATCTAACAGATACTTTGCGTGTGGTCTGGCATGCATCGGGCAATAGATTGCTATCTGAAATTGGGCAATAAATTGTTGAGAGAGAGAGAGAGAGAGACAGAGAGAGAGAGAGAGAGAGAGAGAGAGAGAGAGAGAGAGAGAGAGATGAGTTTACATTGAATTGTCAGGCACACCAAAATAGCTGGTTTCAATAAATGGAATTTGACGTAGGATCATCTCCATTCATTTTCATCTACGTTTCAAAAGCCACAGGCCCACTAAAATAATATTATATCTCACCACAAACACCAATGTTAACGTGATCCTTTCCTTCTGGGATGATTTGATCCAAGTACCATACAAAAAACACACCACTGAGCACTAAAAATAAATCCAGCATGAGGCAGCGTTCTTCTCTTTCATCTTCCACATTGGAGTATTATTACAATTTTAATGATCTGCCTAAGATTTTTCATATACTCTGATTCTTTTAAGGAAAGGACCAGAAACCTATTGAAACACACCCATCTCCTTGAAATGTCTACAGCAACAGAGCAGCGGGAATATATGCTTTGCTGTAAAGAAAAGAGTAAAGCAATCATAAATGTATCATTTTGTTCTGTTATGATACACCGCTTTTTCTTTAGAGAAAACAGGTACTTGCATTCTAATAGTGTATTTTCAGTTACAACATTATTCCTTTAAGATACTCAGAGTATTAGCAATCCTCACACAGGAAGGAAGGAAGGAAGGAAGGAAGAAGGAAAGAAGGAAGGAAGGAAAGAAAGAAAGATCTTCTCCCTAAATATTATTTATGCTTTGGACTTTTGTAGTCAACCCAATACAATCATTTGATTATACATCTGGCCAAACTGCTTTCATTTCTTCCTGAAGGAAAATTTAACAACTTTTTTTTAATGATTAAAACCTCATTTATATACCTGGGAAATCTTATGTGCTTATTTAAAATACAATTTTTGCCAAAAAGTAGTTAGAAGTGCTAAGAGTTGGGTCAAGGATAATGAAGAAGGAACTAATGTTTGAGCAGTTACTGTCTAGTCGGTATTTGCTGGGTGCCTTCAAATGTTATCACATTGAAACTTCCCAACAAACTCAAAATCTCGGCTAATGCTGTGTGCAAGGAAAATGTTCCATACATAAGTTCAAACAAATTTACTTTTCTTATAATTCATCAATTACTCAAAACTATTTCACATTTTACTCTGCTCAACATTTTTATTTTATTTTTGTATAGGTTTCTTTTCCCAGAGCTTATAATTGTCCTTCTTTCCTGTGATTGGTAAAACAAATCATTATCATATCAATTAGATGACACACTTTCTTGATAAAATTTTGTGATGTTCATTTTTCTTTCTGAATACATTCTTTCTAAAATCTTGAGCTTTGTGTTGCAATTTGGATCACCCTAGGATTTTATCATATTATTAGATTAGTTTTAATGTTGCTTAGATCCATATCCTCTTTTCTCTTGGATTCATTTTCACTTCTCTTGATATATATTCAAATAAATTTTTCAGAAGAAGTTAATGAGACACAAAATTTTTGGATTCCTTGCTTTTCTGGAAATGTCTTTTTGGCCAGGTCTGGAATTCTAGAATAAAATCTTTCCCTTCAGAACTTGAAGTTATTGAACCGTTATCTTCTTGCATCTAGTGTTGTTAATGAAGAATCTGAAATAAATGCAATTCCTTTGCCTTTACAGGTAAGCACTTTTTCATGTGAATACCTTGAGTCTTTTTTTTTTTATTCACTATCTTCTGAAATTTATCAGGGATATAGTTGGTGTAATATGTTAAACATTATTATCCAGCGCGGTAGTTCATAGTTCCTTTCAATGTGATCATTCATGTATTTTGGTGATTCTGAGGAAAAAAAAAATTTTTTTTTGTAGTTTACATCTCTTCTTTATTCTCAATTCTCCCTTTTTGAGAATCCTATTAGATGTTTGTCGGAGCTCATGGATGGATTCTCTGTCTTAATTTCTCCCTACTTCAGCAATCATATTTTTAATTACTGGGAACTCCCACTTCTTCTCCCATAGCTCCTCTTCCAAGGTAGCCAATTCTTAGTTTCAGCACCTCCTTCACTGTGTGAAAGTCACCAGATTAAAAGGATTAAGAAAAGTGCTGATGCTAAGAAAATTAAGGCTATTGGTATAGAACTTTCATTTAAGAAGTTTCTCTGTGAACAATGGGGAAAAAAAGAAAAGGTTATCTAGCGATTGTACCAGAGTCAAGTGAATTTTCTTTGTTTTTTGTTTGGTTGGTTGGTTGGTTGGTTGGTTGGTTGGTTGGTTGGTTGGTTGGTTTGGGGGTTTGTATGTGTGTGCGTGCATGCGTGTGATTTGTTTGGTTTTTGTTTTCTGTTTTTTTGTTTCAGGTTTTTGGGGGTTTTTTTGCTCCACAGTAGCAGAGATCTCTGCATTTCTGAAAGCCAGCAGGATGAATTAAGTAAGAGTCCTTAGAGAACAGGGACTCTGTTCCCCACCACACACCCATACCCAGGGCTGGTATCTAGGCACTGCACACCAGTACAGTTGTAGCAATGTTAAATACCATGTTTCCCTGAAAATAAGACCTAGCTGGAAAATCAACTCTAATGCAACTTTGGGAGCAAAAATTAATATAAGACCAAGTCTTATTTTACTATAATGTAAGACTAGATCTTTAATATAATACAATACAATACAATATAATACCAGGTCTTATATTAATTTTTGCTCCAAAAGATGCATTAGAGCTGACGTTCCGGCTAGGTCTTATTTTGGGGGAAACAGGGTACCAAGTTACTTCCTTAACCATTGGCCACAACTCCTTTGAGTGCTACTCAGTATGTCAGTTTCCCTAAAGCTACCCCAGAAATTCCCCTGGGAAAATCATGAACTTCCCTCAATTCAGAAGGTAAAGGTTTATCTCTGGAATACCAGAGGGACTCCAGAACTCTGCTATAGTGTTAAAGGAGAACTTCTTTCTGATTACTGGGCTTCCCAAATTTCCACCTCCTCCACCCAGACTACCTTCAACGACTACAAAGCCTGGCTAACCCCCCTCATTCCCCCCCCATGCCTTCTGCCCAGTCCCAAGAAGTTCAAGATTGGCACCACATGGAAGCTACCCTGGCACTGATCAGCATGCTGATCTGCCAACCATCCACTGTGATTCTAACATGCTATTCCCATCCTACCTATGTCCCAAACAGAGCAGGCCTGGATCTCCAACATGGGTGGAGGTAAACAGCCCTGGCAGCAATATTGGCACCATTCAAATAAGTGTCAAGTGCCAACCTGGGTCCCCAAGGCTATGGTTAACTGCCACCAGCCAGGCAGTGCCCTTAGAAGATTTCTATGGGGCCTGTACTTCTGGACGACTTTGTTTCTGATAGTACAGGGGAGAGCAAAGATGTGGGTAGTGAGGCCATTGCAGAAAATGGCTGAGGGCTTGTGTCTGGTGGCCTGGCTTCACCAGAAGAACAGAAAATGGAAAGAGCCCAAGGGCAGCTGAGGCCAGAAAACACCTGAAATGTATGAAGGTCCCCCTTTTTTACCACCCCAGTTTAATTTCTCCTCCATTTAGTGTAATATGTTCATTAAAATTAACCAAATGCCTGTGTCACAGGAATTGCAAGCATTAATTTTTTTTAGCAAAAATGATAGCATGTCTGAAGCACATAACAATAATATTGAAAAAAAGACCTATACATACAGACCTATACATACTATATGATTTCAGTGATATAAAATTCTAAATTAGAAATAAACTATGTTGTGAAGTTATATGGGAAGAAGTGGTAAAACTATGAAGAAAGGCAAATAAAGATTATTAAATAAGGAAAATGGTTTGCTCTCTCTCTCTCCGGGAAAAGGCATCTAGGAGTTTTGAAGGTACTGACCATGTTCCATTCCATGACCTGAGTAGTGGTTTCACAGGTATTTACTATAAACTAGTTATTAAACTACACATTTATGTTATTATTATATATGCATTTGTCATAGATGTATGTTATATTGAACAATTTTTTAAAAGAAAAAGATTTTATTAGAATTGAAAGACAATTTCTGGTATAGAGAAATATATGAAACAGCATGAAGCTTCCCTTCTGCCCAGTGAAGAAAAACAGCCACTGAAGGAAGCAACCATTGCCATGTGCTGCCCCATAGCTGTGAGCTACCTACGTACCTAAGTAACCTCAAGACACAGATAATATTGAAATGTAGAAAAATCACTAGGAAGTAATGAGTTCTGAGTATTTATTACCTCTGTTTTTTAACATAAATTATTTACTTTTCAGTTCGTGTGATTTAATTTTTAATTATGGCAGTGTTTAACAGCCAGCTAACAAAACCTCTGAAAATTTAACAACTATAAGCCGGTGCAAGTCAGCTCCAGCATACCTCTGATGATGGCCCACAACAAAGGCCTTAATAAGGGTAAAAAAAGAACTATGAGCAAACCATAGCCTGGTCCAGGACACCAAGTTATATAGGACACAAGTTACTTATGCATTTACAAATTGCATAGCACAACAGGCTCTGTGCTTAGCACTATACAAATATTCACCTTGACATATGTGGCTTTGCCTGAATGAGAGGCATTCATTGGAACTAAGTACTCAAGGTGCTCAAAGATGAATGCAGTCTCAAGTTCATCAAGAAATGGGTCAAGATTCACACACTAGTCAAGGACAGAAGAAGGTTAGCAATTCAGTGGTGGGAAATTGCTGTGACTAAGATTCATTTCTAAGCATGGCCATTAATGAAGCATTTACAAACGAGTTCATGAATGGCTCCAGTTGGACGCAGGAGGAAAAAGGGTCAAGCAAAAGAGAGAGAAGATGTAACTAAGGAGAATGGGGAAGGAGTGGTTAAGGGTCTTTATGAAAAACTCACACACTGAGACAATCAAATGTGAGGAGCAAAGGGTGATTAAGGACAAGCACTGCTATCTAGGTTACTTTGGAGCCCCACCAATGTCCCTAAAGCCACAAGAAACTCTTCAGAGCTTCAAACACAACCTGAAAAACAAGCATGAAGGATAAAAGTGCCACTAGTACCGGTATGATTAAAAGTACCACGTCTTTTGAAAGACTTTATATTCCAATATCATTTAAAGACAAAACCAGTTTCATATAGAAATGAATAAATGGATGAATGGTACAAACAGTTGTAAGTTCTATTCAATATAATCAACATAATATCAAAAATCATTGTGAAATTTTAAATGATGTTTACGAATTCCTGCACCTGCCAGGTACTAGAATTCTAGAACTAGATGATTATGACTGGTTACTTTTTAAATAGGAAGGAGTAGATACCTGCAGTATTACGTAGGAAGCTACGGATTTTGAAAACTAATTAGATACAGGTGTCAAATGATAGGTGTTAGTCAATTTCTGGAAGCAATGCCACACTGTATATTGAGCTAAGCAGTATTCTACTGAATATCACACTAATTTAAAATGAGGGGTCTATAGGAGGTGCTTTATGTTTCTGTTTGAAACTTAATTTCACTTACAGATTTAACTAGAATTTTCCTCCAACTTTCCATTATTTTTTATATATAGTTGTTGAGATAACATTTATATTGAATCATATTCATTTTCTTTGTATCTATGAATTCTCAAGGGTCAATCTTGAGTTGGATATAATGTAAACCAGAAAAGAAGAGCTGGTCCATGCCCTGGAGGTTTGTAATCTCAGCATGACAGACAGAACTGTAATGGCCTGACTAATACAATTCAGGGATGACTGAGTTGCTACCACGGCTTTACTTTGCTCTAGGAAGTCTTCCAATTACACAAAGAATCATGGGACCGAGAGAAAACTGGCATTTTGAAAAGATGGATACTTAATGCCTTTACCACCACCCAATCCTCAGTCTCGCCTGGGTAACTAGGGGATGAGAATGCAAAAAAGCAGTTATCTTACTGCTTAGGAGGTGGCATTTTCCACTTTCCACAATATGCCTGCCACATGCATCTATAGTGGACCTCTAATGCAAATTGGAATTGAAGTTCAGAAAGTTTCCTTTTATTCTGTTCTGAAATGAAAGCTCTGAGCAGTTAGAGAGCTTACTGTTTGGCCAAGATCTAGCCTCAGGATGGTACCCTGATTGGAGGCAAGACTCTTACAAAGACTGTCCATGATGGGGAAATGCTGACACAACCCACCATCCTCCCATCCGCACTCATTCCTATTTGTAGCCCAGACTTTAGAGAGAAACGCTGGCACCTATAGCGTAACATCAAAATCTATCTGTAAATATTCAATCATATTTTTCTGAAACCGCAAAAGTCATAGTCTGTATGAATCTGTTATTTCATTTACAACAAAAAGCTCATGAAAATGCTTCATCAGGTCTTTCCAACCCTATCATTTCATAATCCCGTGAGCTGACCTTACCTGACTCTCTCCATCCCTCACCATCCCACATCAGTCTCCTTTTAAGTTCCCCTACCCTCCACTCCTCTTTAAAATCATTACTGCTGCAGATTTACTGAGACATGACTCCATAACTACTTCTCTAAAGGCTCTCTCAGTCCTTTTTTTATTCGAATATCTAAGGATGACTTCAAGTGACACTACGTGTCCCTCTCCTTTCTCCTAGCACTCTGGGAAAGCAAAGAAACAGTGGGTCTTGGAAATTTGGGGTCACTAACATTTGAATTTTGAGAAGTCAGATGTTAGCACAGCCACTCCTGCCCCCTTTTCTGCCCTGGCACACAGCCAGAAGGATAGAGATGGGGACAGCAAAAGTGACTCTCGGGACTGTCCCAGCCTGCCAAGCCACATCCCTTGAGAAGAGGACAGAGCCTTCCAGCTCTACTTTCATTGCCTCGACTCGACTATGTTAAATAGTCATCAGTTCTCCATCCCCTGGAGAAGGGAATAGATAATAAAATCAAATTACTTTCTGTTTTTTAAACAGAATCAGAAACTAGAGTTGAAATAATTCTGTGTACATGTTCCCAATGAAGTGCTGTTTCCTGCAGAGAGTTCCTGAATTTAGAACCCTCTTACCTATTCCCTGGCATTTGACTTCTTTTTTTCCCCCTTTGGGAGGACTAAAAAACTAATGAATAAAATTACAGGTAACTATCTCAGGAGGCTGAAAATAAACCATGATAGAAGAAAGTCCATAATTGTTTGGAGCTGAAAATAATTATATCAATTGTACTGGCTATGATACACTTTTATGTTGCATCTCTCAGATGTGGAGAACTATTATAACATTTCTAACAGTTCTTTTTACTGGACTGACAGACTTTAACTCATGAGTGTGGTAGACCTAAGGGACCTTATGAGTAAAGGCTTATTATTAGAAATATTTATTTCAGCACCAGGGCGTAAGGAAAACATCCTAAGTGACATAGGGATCACCACTGAAATTTTAAACCTTTAATTGACTTTTTGTGGGCCTGCACATTGAATATTAAACTCATGGATTTCTTTCTGTTATATTTTCAAGCTAATTTTAAATTCTGTTTTGTTCAGTAACTTTATCTTTTTGTTTTTAAATTTGTTTTTAGCTCTCTGATTTTATCACTCTATTCTAGCCCAAGCTAGCAGCATCACCCAAAACTGTTGTTTCACGTTGTGTCATCTTGCTCCATACTGACATGGTTATGCATACAGGGCACACTGCCAATTATCTGGGGTAGTGCATGATGGGAAGGGCACAGATAGAAGCAAAGCCCAGGATAATCCTAAAATCTCCTGAAGCCAGTACTAAATTTTTAGGATTTTTCTTCCCCCAACATTCCATAAAATTTGCTAATAAAATCAACTGGATTTCTAATTTTCCTCCTGATCATGCTAACACAGTGGTGAAGTGACAATAATCAGAAGGAGATAAATGATTACAGGACAATAACAGAAGAATCATAATCAACTTACAAATAAGCCTGGTAAATGAGTTAGCTAAATCCCAAAAGCCTTTTTATTGTGTGTTTAATAATGCTCCATGGGGTGGTAGTGTCTAAACTTGACTCTAAACTGTGTTTTTTGCTAAGACTCAACCATTTAGGCCTGATTGGAGCCCAGGAGGGAGTGGCAGAGTGACTTTGGTAGCATCAACTAGTTCTCTGAATGTCATCCACTGGCAGCCAGTAGCCATGGCCAGTGCACCTCATTTGGCTTGGTGGCCAGCCAAGACCTCAGCATCAGACATTACTGAGAGCAGCCAATGTAGAAAATAAGAAAACAGATTGGACATCACATGAAAGCAGAGAGCACCAGAATCTGAGTATGCACGAGACACACCACAAGTGGATCTGAGTGGAATAGAACTGGGAAAATACCATTATTCTTAATACAACCCTCTGGCTACCTTTCTGAACAGGCTGGAAAAAACCTGGGAAAAATGAAATTACAGATATGTTTGGGAGCACACACTTTTTTAAAGATGTAGCTGCACTGTGTGTACATGTGTTTGATTTTTTACTTTTGTGGCTAAACATTTCTTCTTTCCCTACTTCTAGAGTCACTTATCTTTCCCATGCTCGTGAGAAATCTATCTTCATTTATGTAACAGCAGTCAGGTGGAATATTATGTGTTCTCTGATAAAAGGCTGGGATGATCTGTCTATACTGAGTCAACACAGAGTTGTAAAATACTCAAATAGTGGACTTACAACACCAAAATCTGCTCAAAAAATAGACTATCTCATAAGTCTTACTTTGTTTCTAAAATACAAGGTAATGTATTCATACTAAAGGATAAAACAAAAAAGAAATGTATCCCTTTTCTTCTCTTGCCAACTATTCTCCCTTTTTCTGCAGGGTAACACGTATGTTTTATATTTAGTGAAAGAGGGGTAGTAGAGCATGGGTCTGTGTCACCTGTGAAACACTGCCTAGTGGCCTGGCAGAGGGAGAATTTACTTGTTCTGCTTCTGACATAGTTCATTCCTGTCAGAAGTAGTTCAAACCATGTTTGGTGATCTTTAAGAATCTAGGGAAAAAGGAAAAGGCTCTGAGACTGGAGACAAAAAAAAAAAAAAAAAAAAAAAAAAAACTGACACTGTTTTCCAAATGCATGAGAAAGCTGGATGCTGCAAAATGCAGACTAGAAAGTATATTTGTTAGGCCAGTCTTAACCACCGATAACAGCGAGTAACTTGAGCTTCTTAAACAAATAATGGGTAATTCATTGTAAAGTTGACCTGAAACCCAACCCCCATATAAACACATTCAATTCTCAGTTCTGTACCTTTCAAACTCTGTGACTTTAGGCTGAATATTTACCCTCTCTAAGCCTCAGGGTTTTATCTACGACATGAAGATCATAGTGGCACCTCACATGCAAGTTTATTGTGAAGGTTAAATGATGCCTGTAAAGAGTTTACCACAGGGCCTGGCATACTGTAGACGGCAGCTATCATTATTATTAAAAGAGTCCTGTGGGGTTACAAATGTTGGCAGCAAATATGTAAAGAGTGGCCATATGGAAGAGAGAAAGACATATTCAGTATGGTCATAATAGGCAGAACTTAGAGTTTCCAACTCAATGTGCAGAAAAATTATTGAACAATCTGAGCCATACAAGATGAGAATGATTTGCCTCAAGAGATGGGAAGGTGCTTCTAGACCCCAAAGGAAAATAAATGTCAGCTGGGCAGTTTGACGGCGCGTAAACTTTTCCCCAGCATTAAAAACATGGTTGGTAACTCCGGATCAAAATGGCGGCGTGAGGTGAGCCTCTGTAAAGCTCCCCTGGAATTTACAACTAATTGGACAACAGTAACTCCACAAAGGACTCCCTGCACAGCAGACAGGCAAGACGAAGAGGCCGACTACTGAATTCACCTCCAGGTGGGCTAATCACGCGAGGGGCGGAGGAGGGAAGGGAGAAGTGCAGGGACGGAGCCGCTGGGCGCAGGACACAGACCTAGCTCAGTGCTCGGAGCCCGCTGCATCCCGGAACTACCGCAGTTGCAGGAGAGGGAAGAACTCGGACTGCTAGGGCTCCGCTTACGGCCCGCAGGGCTGAGGTGGCAGCATATAACACGGCTGAACCCAACGCTCCCGGCAGAGACCTCAGAGCAAAGACTGAGGGAAGAGGGCTGAAAACTGTGGTTTAAGCCCTCACTGCCGAGCGGAGAACGGAAGCCTTAGGCACTGAGACTAGCCGCCCCTCCCTACCCTCCCAGAGCTCACCCCGCCCCCACCTGCCCAGTGCTAGAAGCAATAAAGTAGCAGTGTCAGATCAAAAGGACAGGATTTTTGCTGTTCTGAGAACTGTGGACCGCAGAAACACATTCGCAGCCCAAATAGTTCCAGCAAAGAGGAGGGAGCTGTGGAAGCAGGACAGACTGTGGTGGTTGTCACCGCCATTGCTCTGGGCCACCTCTCACAACTCACCCCACCCTTGGCCCCACCTATCTGGGCAGATCCCTGCAGGAGTAAACAGAACTGCTGAAACATACGGGCTCTGAATCTGGTGCAGAAAGAGCTTTGGAATTTCAAAAGCTCTCCGCACCCTCACAGGGACGTGGTGCCCTATGACTCAGGTGAACTGTTAACAGAGGAGAGGCCCGTCTCCCAGGGAATCCCCCCATTGTGTGAGAAGCTGGAAAAGTGCAGAGAAAATATAGCACTACTGTGTCAGAGAGGAAAAAAAAAAGGCTGCAGTCAGAGACAAAATAAAAGATTCTTCCAACAAGCATTGGAAAACAAAAGAAAGACCTCTTCCTATCAACCTGTTGCAGACTCCTGTAGATGTCTAGGAAGTAAAATAATAAATCAGTACTTGCCATGAATAACCAAGGGAACAAGACAGCTCAGAAAGAAAGTGAAAAGTCTCCAGAAAAGGAACTTAAAGATATGAAAATATGTGACTTAAGTGATAGAGAATTCAAGATTGCAGTTCTGAAAAACCTCAAAGAGATGCAAGAAAACACAGAAAGGCAAGAAAACACAGAAAGGCAGTTTAATGAACTCAGAAACACAATCAAAGAACAACATGAGCATTTTACAAAAGAGATTGAAATTTTAAAAAAGAACCAAATGGAATTTCTGGAGATTAAGAACTCAATAGAAGAAATTAAGAATGAAATAACCAGCTTAGGTAGTAGAGTTGACCAGATGGAGGAAAGAATCAGTGACATCGAAGATAGAAACATGGAAATTACACAGATGGAAGAAGAAAGAGACTTGAGACTTAAAAGAAATGAAAAAACTCTACAAGAACTTTCTGACTCCATCAGAAAGAGCAATATAAGAATAATGGGCATACCAGAAGGAGAAGAAAGAGAGAAGGGAACAGAGAATATACTCAAAGAAATTGTTAATGAGAACTTCCCAAATTTGTGTAGAGAACTGGATCCTCAAATCCAAGAAGCAAATAGAACACCTAATTACCTCAATCCCAACAGGTCTTCTCCAAGGCACATTGTATTGAAGCTGTCTAAAATTAACACCAAAGAAAGAATCCTCAAGGCAGCCAGGGAAAAGAAGACGGTAACCTACAAAGGACAGCCCATTAGATTATCATCAGATTTTTCAGCAGAAACTCTACAAGCCAGAAGGGAGTGGAAACAAATATTCAAACTATTGAAAGAGAGAAATCACGAGCCAAGAATAATATATCCAGCAAAGATATCCTTTAGATATGAAGGAGGAATAAAGACCTTTCCAGACATACAGAAGCTGAGGAAATTTTCTAATACACGACCTGCACTACAAGAAATACTAAAGGAGGCTATTCGACCACCATCAACAGGGACAATTTGTGGCAACCGAAACATAAAAAGGGGGAGCATAAAGGCCTGAACCGGAATATGGGAATGGAGAAAGTAAGCGTGATGAAGAAAATGGAATACTCTAAATATCAAACTTTCTTTTACATAATCTTAAGGGTAACCACTCAAAAAAATCCAGAATTGAAATATATACTGTAATAAAAGAAGAAACAGAGGGAAACATCATAGAATACCACCACACAGAAATAATAGACAACAACAAAAAGGCAAAGAAACAATGGAGACACAGCCTTACCAGAAAACTAAAGATAGAATGACAGGAAATCCTCACGTATCAATAATCACCCTAAATGTAAATGGACTGAACTCACCAATCAAAAGGCACAGAGTAGCAGATTGGATCAAAAAACTAAATCCAACCATATGCTGTCTCCAAGAGACACATCTCAGCTATAAGGACAAGCATAGACTCAAAGTGAAAGGGTGGAAATTGGCACTCCAAGCAAATGGTACCCAGAGAAAATCAGGTGTAGCCATAATGATTTCCGATGAAAAAGACTTCAGGGTGAAAAAGATAACAAGAGGCAAAGATGGACATTTCATAATGGTAAAGGGGACTATACAACAAGAAGACATAACAGTCATCAATATTTATGCCCCCAATTAAGGAGCACCAAAATATACCAAGCAACTACTAACAGAACTAAAGGGAGAAATTGACCAAAACACAATTATACTAGGGGACTTAAATACATCATTGACAGCTATGGATAGATCATCCAAACAGAAGATAAATAACGAAATAGCAGCCCTAAATGACACATTAGATGAAATGGACATCATTGACATATTCAGAGCACTTCATCCTAAAATATCAGACTGTACATTCTTTTCTAGTGTACATGGAACATTCTCAAGTATAGACCATATATTGGGGCATAAAAGCAGCCTCAGCAAATTTAAGAAGATTGAAATCATACCAAGCATATTCTCTGATGACAAGGCTTTGAAATTGGATATCAACTGCGAAAAGAAAGCAGGAAAAAACACAAATACATGGAGATTAAACCACATACTTTTAAAGAACGACTGGGTCAAAGAAGAAATTAGAGGAGAGATCAAAAGATATATAGAAACAAATGATAATGAAAATACATCCTAGCAAAATTTTTGGGATGTGGCAAAAGCAGTTTTAAGAGGGAAATTTATATCATTACAGGCCTATCTCAAAAAACAAGAAAAATCCCAAATAAATAACCTCACGTTACACCTCAAAGAACTAGAAAAAGAAGAACAAGTGAAACCCAAGGTCAGCAGAAGAAAGAAAATAACAAAAATCAGAGCAGAGCTTAATGAAATAAAGAACAAAAAGACAATAGAAAACATTAATGTGACAAAGAGCTGGTTCTTTGAAAAAATTAATAAAATCGACAAATCCTTGCCTAGACTCACTAAGATAAAAAGAGAGAAGACACTAATAACAAAATCAGAAATGAGAAAAGGGAAGTTATCACGGACACCACAGAAATACAAAGGATCATGCAAGAATACTAAGAAGGACTATATGCTACCAAATTCAATAACCTAGAAGAAATGGACAAGTTCTTAGAAACATATAGCCTTCCAAGGCTGAATCATGAAGAAGTGGAAAATCTAAACAGACCGATCACCAGTAAAGAAATTGAATCAGTCATCCAAAACCTTCCCAAAAGCAAAAGTCCGGGACCAGATGGCTTCGCTAGTGAATTCTACCAAACCCTCAAACAGGATCTAATACCAATCCTGCTCAAACTCTTCCAAAAAATTGAAGAAGAAACAGTACTCCCTAACTCATTTTATGAGCCCAACATTACCCTGATACCAAAACCTGGTAAGGACAACACAAAAAAAGAAAACTACAGACCAATATCTCTGATGAATACAGATGCTAAAATCCTAAACAAAATTTTAGCAAATCGAATACAACAATGCATTAAAAAGATTATTCATCACAACTAAGTGGGGTTCACCCCGGGGCACAAGGATGGTTCAACATTCGCAAATCCATCAATGTGATACATCACATAAACAAAATAAAGGACATAAATCATATGATTATATCAATTGATGCAGAAAAAGCATTTGACAAGATACAACATCCATTTATGATTGAAACACTTGATAAAATAGGTATAGAAGGAAAATACCTTAACATAATAAAGGCCATCTATGACAAGCCCTCAGCTAATCTCATAATTAATGGTGGAAAACGGAAGTCCTTTGCTCTACGTTCAGGAACACGACAGGGCTGTCCCCTATCACCTCTGCTTTTCAACATAGTGTTAGAAGTCCTTGCCAGAGCCATCAGGCAAGAGAAAGAAATAAAAGGCATCCAAATTGGGAATGAAGAAGTTAAATTATACTCTTTGCAGATGACATGATGCTATATATAGAAAACCCTAAAGACTCCACCAAAAAGCTGTTAGAAACAATCAATGAATACAGTAAAGTTGCTGGCTACAAAATTAACGTACAAAAGTCCATTGCATTCCTATATACTAACAATGAAATCTCAGAAAAAGAAATACAAAAAACAATTCCCTTTACAATTGAAGCAAAAAGAATAAAATACCTAGGAATAAACTTAACCAAGGATGTGAAGGATTTATATGCTGAAAACTATAAGACATTTTTGAAAGAAAATGAAGAAGACACAAAGAAATGGAAAGACATTCCATGCTCATGGATTGGAAGAATCAACATAGTTAAAATGGCCATATTACCCAAAGCAATATACAGATTTAATGCAATCCCCATCAAAATCCCAATGGCATTTTTTAAGGACATAGAACAAAAAATCATCAGATTTGTGTGGAACCACAAAAGACCCCGAATAGCCAAAGCAAACTTAAGAAAAAAGAACAATGCTGGAGGTATCACACTGCCTGACTTTAGCTTGTACTACAGGGCTACAATAATCAAAACAGCATGGTATTGGCAGAAAAACAGACACATAGACCAATGGAATAGAATTGAGAACCCAGAAATAAAACCACATAAATATGGACAGATAATTTTTGACAAAGAAGCTAAAAACATACAATGGAGGAAAGACAGCCTCTTCAATAAATGATGCTGGGAGAATTGGATAGCCACGTGCAAAATAATGAAATTGGACTGTTACCTGTCACCATGTACCAAAATTAATTCAAAATGGATCAAAGACTTAAGCATAAGGCCTGACACAATAAACTGCATAGAAGAAAACATAGGTACTAAACTTATGGACCTTGGGTTCAAAGAGCATTTTATGAATTTGACTCCAAAGGCAATGGAAGTAAAAGCTAAAATAAACAAATGGAACTATATGAAACTTAAAAGTTTTTGCACAGCAAAAGAAACCATCGACAAAATAAAGAGGCAACCGACTGAATGGGAGAAGATTTTTGCAAACAGTTCCTCCGATAAGGGGCTAATCTCCAAAATATACAAGGAACTCATGAAACTCAACAACAACAAAACAAACAACCCAATTGAAAAATGGGCAGAGGACCTGAAGAGACATTTCACCAAAGAGGACATACAAATGGCAAATAGACATATGAAAAAATGCTCAACATCACTAATGTTCAGAGAAGTGCAAATAAAAATCACAATGAGAAATCACGTCACCCCAGTCAGAATGGCTATCATCAAGAAGACAAATAGTAACAAGTGTTGGAGAGGCTGTGGAAAAAAAGGAACCCTCATACACTGTTGGTGGGAATGCAGACTGGTGCAACCGTTATGGACGGCAGTGTGGAGGTTCCTCAAAAAATTACAAATAGAATTACCATATGACCCAGCAATCCCTCTCCTGGGTATCTACCCAAAAAATCTGAAAACATTTATACATAAAAATACGTGTGCTCCAATGTTCATTGCAGCTTTGTTTATGGTGGCCAAGACATGGAAACAATCAAAATGTCCTTCGATAGATGAATGGATAAAGAAGTTGTGGTATATATACACAATGGAATACTATTCTGCGTTAAGGAAAGATGATATAGGAACATTTGTGACAACATGGATGGATCTTGAGAGTATAATGCTAAGCGAAATAAGTCAGACAGGAAAAGCAGAGAACCCTATGATTTCACTAATATGTGGTATATAAACCAAAAACAAGACAAACAAATGAGAAACAAAAACTCATAGACACAGACAATAGTTTAGTGGTTACCAGAGGGTAAGGGGGGTGGGGGGAGGGAGATGAGGGTAAGGGGGATCAAATACATGGTGATGGAAGGAGAACTGACTCTGGGTGGTGAACACACAATGGGATTTATAGACGATGTAATACAGAATTGTACACCTGAAATTATGTAATTTCATTAACAATTGTCACCCCAATAAATAAATAATTTTTTTAAAAAAGCAAAAGAAAAGACATCAGAGCAAAACTGAGGAAATATGAATAAAATCCATATTTTGGTAAATAAAAAAAAACATGGTTGGACTACTAGACAGCTATAAGATCCTATGATTCTATTACTCCTTTCCCTTTAATTCACAATACAAATGAGAAGAAAGTCACGTTTTGGGAGTGACAGAGAGGCGAAGAAAAACAAAGAAACGAGACTGCCGCTCCATACTGATCAAATGGTCACTATTTCTCCAGAAAAGGTGTCATGGTCATTACCACGACTGATAACTGTCAGTACTCTGGAAGGTGGGCCACGACAGTCTACAAAAAGATTTCCAAACAGGACCCTTTCATCACCTCTTTATGGACAGTCTTTACGTATAACCCTCTCGTATAACAAGAATGCATAGTCATTCATTTCTTGATTTATAGAAAAATATTTATCGAGCATCAACTATACATTAGGAGCTAGGGATACAACAATGAACAAGATGATATAGGCCATGAATACAGGGAATATAGTGGTTCATTATGCAGTTTATAAGAAAATACTTGCTGTTTCTAGTATTTTACCATCTATGAGTGCCTGCTGAGGGACTGACTATAAGGGGGGTTCGTTCAAATGACTTTTCTGTGCCTTCTGATGTTTAGTGCTCCATTACATTGTCAGATTGGTACTTAGCCCACACTGAACATAAACTGCCCCAACTCGGTTGCCTCAGGCAGATATTCCAATGATAGAGAGGTGCTTTTAGAGCCACTAACAGCACATCAGAAAAGAATTCTCTTGCCTACTGACTAGTCAAGGCAACTACAGGCCATTACTAAAGGATATTACTTGTTGGTGTTTTTTTTAATTTCTCACTATTGACTCAAGTTTTTTTATTCATGCGACAGTTGCACAATTCCACTTAGAATTAACTAGGAGGTCTATGGCTATCCCACTCTGTGAAACTGTACCTACAAATAAGTGGAACAGAGATGTGCTGGAACTTGGAGAGTGAAGGTGGAAACCCTTACGTAATCACCCGTGTAGAATGAGATTCTAAATAGTGCCTCATTTTTGGTGATCAAGGAAACAGAATCTTAGAAGAAGAGCTTTCCAGTTCAAATGTCTAATAAAAAGTCTTCACACATCTCCTTATCAAAGGTCCTGGCTATTTTTATCCTAGTATGGGTTTTAGCTTTAGCTTGAACTATTCCAAGCTCAGAAATAGACTACAGAGTTTCAATACATATATAGACTGTTACTTTTCCTGCTTCCATGAGTGAAAAAGAAAGAAAAAGAAAATATTCTGGATACCAAAAATCTAGATATTAAAGGGTTATAAAAGTAAAATAGCCATCACTGGTACACTGGGTTATCCATGGTCTTCAGGTAGGCATTATTGCTAACTACTGTCGAATCAAATACGTGGGGATTGGAGTGTAAGGAAGAGAAGCCAGGACCGCAACCATAGTCATGAAACTGTTTCCTCTCAGGTGAGAGTAGTTGCCATCAGATAGTGAGTCTGGGACCAGAGAGAAAATACATGACATCTTACAACTCACTGTCAAAGAACAAAGGTGTGCCCCTCAGGGTGCATACAGTGGACAGCTGCTGCAGTCATCTCAGCTCTTCTGTGGCAGATGAAGAGCCTAAGAAGCCACTCCCTGGGTTGCGAATGGTAGCCCGCCCAGCCTATCACATGAGGCGAAGGATCCCTGAATGAGGATGCTGTCTTTTCCCTTTAGCACAGTAGATGAAGTCTATCACTGTGCAGTGTTTGTCGAGCTTCTCTGATAAGAATTACCTGGAGTACTTGTACAACACATGAATTCCAGAACCCCATCTAGAACCACTGAATCAGAATCTCCAGGTGGGAGCCTGGAAAGTTAAATATTTACTAAGTGACCAGGAGATTCTTATTTTCAAAATGGCTAGAGAAAATAGCACAGAAGAAATATGAGTCCTTGTTCATAATTCTCCTTAAACCTCCTGGACTCTAACCAATTGGGTGGCAGGCACTGTTTACTGGCCTGAAGAGTACATTGTCATCAAGCTTCCAGAGGTATCAGAAACACTTGATACTAGCCACGATCAGCAGTACAAACTACATGTCACCAAATAACCGAATGTCCCTGATATAAACCAAATTATGCAATTAAGCAGTATAGAAAGAAACAGTGGTTCATTAGAGAAGTTGTTTCCATTAAGTTTTTCAAAGTGTTTTTGGAGAGTCAAAACAAATGCTTTAGTTGGCATAATATTTGAAAACCACTTTCAGTATACCAGTCTTTTGAAAAAAAAAAGTTGTACATTAAATTGTAAAACCAATAAACAAAAGCATGTAAAATCCCAATCTAGGATTAAACCTAGATACTAACTTATTTTCCATACATAGTGACAATTACACTTTTATAACCATATCTCTACATGGAGTTCATAATTATTACAAAGATATCCTAATGCACAAACACTATTTATAATGTTACATAAGATAAATTAATTTTATTACCTTAAACGAAAGTAAATCAAGATAAAATTATTTTATTAGAAAAAGACATATTTAAATAATGTTTTTTTGCTTAAAGAATCTCATTATTTTGTCAACACCTGTTAAATAAATCAGAGAATAGCACTTTGAGATAGTCTCAGATATTTCCCAGTGTCCCATATAGCTAGTTGTGACCATTTGATTAAGTTTGTTCAGTGGAATGCCACCAAAAGAAATGTGAGTCACTTTCAGGTCTTGCTTTCAACACATTTGAACATAGTCTCTTGATTCTTTTGCCCCTTCCCACTGGCTCAGAGAAAAAGCCAGCTTGGACCCAAACATGCAGGCTACAGTTTGAAAAGGAAAGCTTCCAAGGATATTTAGGGTGGTGGTGGTGGTGGTGGCGGTGGTGGTGTGTGTGTCTGTGGGGGGCGCTTCAGTTTTGTTTAAGCCACTTTAATTTTGAGCTTCTTTGTTAGATCAACCCAGCCTGTACCCTAATTAATATAACAAACAAAAACAATAAGCTTCAATAAAGATACTTCCAAGATAGTGGACTTTGAGAAAAGACACAAACAAAAACAATCACTTTTCAACACATATTAACCCTGACGGAACTTGTATTTTTTATTTCCAATTAAAAACAAAAATCAATGGACCCTTTTAGATGTAATTGTCAACTCTTCTAACTTCTAATACTTACTCTCAATATCTGCCCTCTTTGAATGTTACTGTAAAACGCTGAATGACCTTTTAGGTTATTTATGATGTGAAATGAACTATCCTTAAAATTATAATCTTTTAACTGTCAGCAAATCCTTGTAAAGTTCAACAGATTCATAAATAATGAAAGCTAATATTTCTGCTGCAATATTTATGAAAATTTTAAGGCAGAGACATATAGATTTAAAAATAAAAACACAATATTTTTGCATTAGCAATTCAGATCAATATAGACAATATTTCCAAGGCCAACATTTTTAAAGCACTATTTCTATTTTCATATCTCTCTAAGGGAAAAGCATTTTCTGTCATATAAATTCATGGAGTCTTAGTTCAGAATTTCTCACCACAGAATATTAAACTCAGGAGATACAACTGTTAACATTAGAATGGCTAAGTACTTCTCTCATAGTTTCCTTAGTCACAGCTGCCCTGAGCAATAACCAGGGACATGAGTGATATCACGTGGGTCTCTGATTCCCAAACCTCTGTTGGAAAATCTCCAAGATATCTCCACGTTCCTCAGATAACCTTCATTCTCCTATTGGAAGCCAGTCCTCCCTGACTAAAGTTCCCAATTTTGCAAATAAAAATACAGAATACCAGTTATATTTGAATTTCCAATAAACAACAAATAAATGTTTAGTATAAATATGTCCCATGCGACATTTGGGACATACCTATACTTTACAAACCATTTGTTGTTTATCTGTAATTCAACTATAACTGGTCATCCTGTATGTTACCTGGCAACTCTAAATAAAGACAGCATGCATGAATGAATATAGCAATAAAACACATTAAATTAACATAGCAGAAGTCCCAAAGTTTCGAATTTTACTGGTCAAGGCATATACATATGAAAAAAGGGGCAAGCTATTTGCAAAAATTGATTTACATGGGGGGGGAAGCACTTACAGAGATGCAGGGAAAGGGGAAAAGGAGATGGAGGAGGGGGGAGGTAAGGAGAAGAATACAGCATCTGTCACTTGTCACCATCTGATTCCCAGGCCCAGCCCCAAGGACTCACCCTGAGTCATTTTACAGAGATAGACTGTAGGCCCCAGGCTGAATGAGAGATTCTACAAATCACGGAGTAGAGGTCCAACACTGCATTTGATAGCCAGGTAACAGGTAACACTGGGTAACAACAACGTGACCCACAGCAGGGGACAGAAGCCTCCCCCCACTTCTAACCTTGCTGCTTGGAGACTGCAGAGTTGGCCCTTTGGGAGCACTGGATGCCCCTCATTGACGATGTTTGGAGTACTCTCTCCGATTCTCGCCACAGCAGCCAATGACCAAAAGGACCAGAGAGGGAAAGAACATGGCATCACCTTTAGCCAATAGAATTGCTTGTAAGCGCACTGGAGACACATGCCAGACCTGGCCAGAAATAACTGGATGAGAAGTAGCAGAGTGCCAGAGAGCCATCCATGACCAGGTTAAGGCAAGAGGCAGAGAAACATGGGCATGACCACCGGTAGGATCCCATGTGTATGCACAGATGGGGAGGCTCAGGGATTGTGAGTTACAGCATATTAGTCATGACAGGGCTGTCCATCTCAGCTCTGTTACCAGCCCCTTGCTCACTAAAAGCTAATCAGGATCTTTCTATGCAAGAGTTTATTCTTAGAAATAACTTTTTCTTCTGTAACTTCTGTTTCTCCAAATATTAAACAATTTTATGAGCAGGGGTTCTCAACTCTCCATGCCTAAACAAATTCAGGTTATCAAGAAAGTATTCAGAAATACATTTATATATTATAAAATTTTATGTCAGGTGAATTTTCAATCAGGAAGGAATTTATTCTACTACACTTCATTTGTGTTTGTCTTTTATCTCCTTAGAAACCCTTCGTTTTTCAAAAACTCTGGTCCTGAAACTAGAAGCTGACACTGAGCTTCCTGGCCCTTCTTTGCAGGCTCATGCCACTGGAGGGACTGCCGTCAGACATAAGCTGTTCCTTCTTGTTTTAATGTCTCGATCCTTTGGTCCGAAGGGTATGCCAGCAGGCCTCCAACCTCTTTGCATCTGTTCTCCCAGGAGGCCTAGAGACTTCGATGTAAGACCCGAAACCATAAAACTCATGGAAGTACACACAGGCAGTAAACTCTTTGACACTGCTCTTACTAATATTGTTTTGGATATAGCTCCTCAGGCATGGGAAAGAAAAGAAAAAATAAACACGTTGGACTACATCAAAGTAAAAAGCTTTTGCACAGCAAAGGAAACCATCGGTAAAACAAAAAGACAACCTATTTAGATACTTGCCAATGATACATCCAATAAGAGGTTAATATCCAAAATATATAAGAACTCATACAACTTAACATCAAAACAAAAAATCTGATTAAGAAATGAGCAGAGGACCTGAACAGAACTTTCTTCAAAGAGGACATACAGATGGCCAATAGACATATGAATGACGTTCAACTTCACTAATCATCAGATAAATGCAAATAAAAACCACAATGAGATATCACCTCGCGCCTGTCAGAATGGCCATCATCAATAAATCAACAAACAAGTGTTGGCGAGAATGTAGAGAAAAGGGAACCCTCATGCACTGTTGGTGGGATTGCAGATGGGTGCAGCCACTATGGAAAACAATATGGACTTTCCTAAAAAAATTAAAAATAGAACTACCTCATGACCTAGCAATTCCTCTTCTGGGTATTCATCTGAAGAAATCCAAAATTTTAATTCGAAAAGATATATGCATCCCTATGTTCACTGTAGCATTTTACAATAGCCAAGATATAGAAGCAACCTAAATGTCCACTGATGGATGATGAATGCATAAAGATGTGGTACAAATATACAATGGAATGTTACACAACTGTAAAAACAAAAACAAAAAAAGAAAGAAAAGAAAAAAGAAATCGCTCCACCTTTACTTTCACTATCTTTTAATAAATGAAAAAAAAACCTAAAAGAAATCCTTACACTTTGAGGTCCTCAAAAGCCTAAATAAAAGGTTTGGGATTTTGGAAATGGCAGATATGGCAAAAGGTTCTTTTGCCTTCAGAAAAATATCTGAATGAAAAAATTAAGGCTATCAGTAATATCCTTAGATTACAGGTGAAGGAACTGAGGTTCAGAGAATTTGTGTGAATTGCCTAAAGTCGAGTGGTGCCAAGTATTATAAAAGGAGAATTATAACAATATTGCCAGTCTTCTGGTTTCATCCTCTCTATAATATAGCCCAGTGCCTTATTTAAGAGTGTCAGATGAATGCCTACCACCAGCATGTCAAAAGTGAGGGTCTAATCTACAAATAGCAATTTGTGCAGAGTTTAAAGAAAAGCCAGTGCAGAACAATGCACAGTTATTAGGAGAAACTCATTGATCAAAATCACCCCCAAAATGTACTCTTGGAAGAGAGACAAACCTTAGAGACACATTTAAGGATTTGCTGTCCCATAGGCAGCCAGGTCCGGGCCTCCTGGAAGAGTAGGGATACTCGCCAATTCTCTTGCCTTCTGTCTGTCTCTGTCTCCATCCTCTCAGAGCTAATGAGTATGTTCGATGAGCCTTTTATTATAAGTCAATAAGATTCCAGTTTCTAGTTTAGGCTGAAGAAGAAAAAGCACCTTGGTCCTTTAGCCTAAGCCACCAATTCCAGCCTTGATGACGAGGTTCTCCCCTAGCACAGTGAGCAAAGCATTTCCTTGCTACATTTTACAATGTTTGCATACCCCTTGGGAACTTGGAGAAAAAAATCATGCCTGAAAGCCTGGCAGAGAGTCAAGTATTACTGTGTTCCTAACCGTAATACTCCTAACCGTAATACTATCTTCATACCAACTAAAACTCATCATAACTGGTAAAAAGGGGTAATTCTGGAAGACGGCACAGCGTAAGAGAGTAGAGCTGGACAGGGACCCAGTAGTAAGGCCCATTGTAGCCCCAAAGGGACAGCACTCAGGGCATGCGGTGTACAGGTACTCAATCAGAGGAAGCAGGAACAAGAGGCAGGGAGGGAGTGCCAAAAGGGAACTGAGCAGGTACCAACGTCCTACTGTGCCAACCCATGTTTCTGGGGATGGCAACAATCCCACGAGTCTATAAATTTTATTGAGCAAAAGATGTTACGCAATAGATTTCTCAGAGACTTAGAGAACTAATATTCTACAAACACTAATCTTACCCCAGATAATGAATAACACACACCAAGACTCCAAAAGTACTTACTGCGATGTGCCACATAATAGTTTCTTTTATTTAAGATTTATTGAATGAATGAATGAATGAATGAATGAATGAATGAAGGGTTTCTCTTTCATTATCTCTTTTGATCTTAAAGGACACTTTGATTTAAAAAGCTACCAATATAGCCAATATTTTTGAGTCAGCAAAAAATATGTTAAAATCTTTGCAACTTTTTAGTAAATGGTGTTCCGGTGTTATTTTATTGCTTTATCATTGCAACTACTGAGAATAAAACCTTTTGGGGGGAGGGAAGTTAATGGATAGGCAAGGAAGTAAAGTCTCAGAATTTTTATTGAAAACATGGCCTACAAACTCTAACAAAATTGATGCTTTTAACTTTGGAAAGAAATTAATTTCCAAAGATAGCATCACTTCAAACAGGTCCTTTATGGAAGTGTTGACTGTAAAAGGAAGTGAAATAATGATGTACTCATTATCTAGGAGTTGGGGAAGCCCTGAAAAGGCTTGTTAGTTTCCCTATAAATCATGTCCTCTCTCTATTCAATTGCAATGGAAAAATGAGTAGCACAGTCAATCAAGCTTGGATTTCAGGGTGTCATCATATAGGAAATGTATAGGAAAATGTGACCTCAGGGTTACGTATACATTTTTAATTATAATACTTAATTTTATGTGTAATACTTTAAGCAGTTAATATTACAACTCATGCAAAGTCTTAAATATGGCACAAAATAAAGGGAAAATAGTAATGACAGTGTGAAGTTATTATAGTACTGACCTACATCATTCTCACCCCAGCCCAAAATGCCCTTCTCTTATATTGCCTTGCTTTCCTTTGAATAACTCTGCTCCTCTCCATGGGGTACATGTCACTGTCAATCACGGTCCATAATCCACCACCACAGGGGCGGGCAGGTGACTCACGCTGGCCAATCACAGCCTTCACTAAGAATGAAGCAGCAATCAGGGAAGCGGAACCCACACATTATCTAAGCCCTGGGACCTTTCCAGTATTTGCTAGCCCATAAATCCCATGCCCCAAACCATTCCTTTTGTTTAAACCAGTGTGAATGGATCTCCAGTCACATGCATCTGACAAGGTCCTGAATAATATGTGAACCATCTTTTATTTTACTTGAACCCCATTTACTGATTTCTTTTTTTCACACACTCTGGAAGCTTTAAACAAAATTTCCTTGATGATTTTTTGTTATACTCGTCTTCTAACATCTATTTAAAATACATATCTGGGCTAATATCTGGGAGCTCATAATACTGATCCATCCTTTTTAAGCAATGTTTTCTAAACTTGCCTGATAGTGAAACAACCTTACAAGGACAGGTCTTTGTTAAAATACAGATTTCTAAGTGCCACTACATAAAGCTTACTGAATCAGATTCTCTAAGGGAGAGGTCTAATATTTGTATTTTTTAACAAGCAGCATGAGTCTTATAATAAGGTAAATGTAGGAAATGTTGCCCTACAGCAACTTTTGTCCTAAACTTAAATCATTCCTTTTGAAGGAAAGCCTCCTTCCTATGGGTCTTTGAACTTTTGAACCCTTTGAACTTTTCTTTGGAGTAAATCTGTTTTCTTCTGAACACCTCTGATGAAGCAAGTCTCTTTGACTGCTTTTCTTTTTATAAGCACTCTGTAGTGAAAGTCATTCTACTTAGCTGATTCCAATATAATCAATCAAGCTAAAGCTATGTGAGCTCGTTACTTAGGAAATTCATGAAAAGAATTCAAGCCTTGGAATTAGGTCAACCTAGGTTTAAATTCCGCATTTAGACAAATCTGGGTATGAATCCCCACAATATATTTAATAACCACATGACCTTGAGTAAATTCCTTAAACCCACTACCCTTACTTTTGTTAATCTGCAAAATTGGAATGCGGCACAGGGTAGAATGCCCACTCTAACACTAATAATAGAATACACAGTAGAATGAACACTTTTGCTTAGTACTTCAATTTTACAATAGTAGGATTTTTAATATTTTTTCTTAGTTTTTATGAATGGTGAAAAGCAAATCAAGGTAACATAGAACACTTTGCTAAAGTAAGATTTTAAGAAAATTTATGATGTTGCCCTAATTAAAAAGATATGCTAATGCTCAATAAATAGTAGCTTTACTTATTTTTAAATATAATTTGGCTTTAAAGAGCCCTTATTTACTTTCATACAAAGCCAATAGGCAAAAACAAAGTTAACAACAAGCTGTCAGAGGAAGGAAAACCAAATTGATTCATTAATCTTCCTAATTATACTATCCTAGTATTGCAATAAGGCCTTTGTTTTAATCAGTTTCATTCTTTACATTCTTACTTCATGAACCAAAAACTAATGATAGGATCAATAAACTCAAAAAACTGAACAGAAAAAAGCAGATTGCTTTTTATCTGTTATATTGGTTCCTATCTAACACTCAGAGTCACCTACTAAACCATTTGTTCATCTTATTAATTACTTAGATTCTCTACTTTTTCTGGCATACTGGGACTCTATCCTGATTGTCTTGGATTTCAAAAATGAGCAAGGACTCGTGGGAGGTCGTATTTAGCCACCGGAAGCCATGCTCACCACCACTCTAAGTACCCCTTTTGCCCACCATGGCAGCCCCAGAAGGTTCTTCAATGCCCAGTGAAGCATTCTGGAAAATATTTAACCTGCTCACACAGAGGATAAGAATCTGTGACAAGAACGTTTAACCATTTGATTCAGATTATCATTATACTCGTAGGGGAGTATATAAAATTTTCTTAAGAAATAGAAAATAATTTTTTTATTGCTATAACACTTTAATATTCAAGGCACCAATTGAGAAATCTGAAGTGTAAACTGTTTTCAACCTTGCTGCCAATTTTAAAATTCCTTCTTGTCTGCAGATTCCTGTATGTCCCAGAGCACATCTGTATAAGAGCTTTGCAATCTCTCTCTGAGAGGTGGTCTGAAAATATAGCTTACTATATCATGTTATTATATAATTACACAGGTTTCAATAGAATATTTTTACATGGAGTATTTACATAATTATCTTGGTTGCTATGCTCCTTGTTGGTGAATAGTAAAAAGCACATCAAGATAAGACAGAACAAATATATGGTGATGGAAGGAGAACTGACTCTGGGTGGTGAACACACAATGTGATGTATACATGACAGATTACAGAATTGTACACCTGAAATCTATGTAACTTTACTAACAATTGTCACCCCAATAAACTTAAGAAAAAAAAGAGAAAAAGAAAAACAAAAAAAATACACAGAAAATCTTGCTCAAGTAGAAATGAGAGATATTTTGTGCTGGCCCTCCAATTGAAAACACAAATACTCTTCTACCTGTAGGAAAGCCTCCATGCCCTAAGAAGGAGGTTGATTGGTATATATTGAGAGAACTATAGGAAAGAACAAAGGAAAATGAACTTAACAACAAAAATGTTTACTCTGTACAGAAGAGTTTATCTCTATCCACAGCAATAAAAATCTGAAACTAACAGAAAATTTTATGTTGATGTAAGACAACATAAAGCTCTGTGTAACCAATTGTCCATTTCCAACTTAAGCAGGATACTTACAAAGACAAATGCCTACATAGTCTCTTCACTTACTGAAAATTTCTCCTCACTGGTTCTAAAATTGTTCTGCTTTGAATGATATTGGCAGCCATTGTTTCCTTAACACTGTGTTTAGAGGCATGTTGGATTTTTTGCTGTTGCTGCAATTTCCGTCTTTAAGTGGGAGTTTCAAACCATGCTGACAGCTAGAATCTAAACACCATTTTTAGTCACAGTTGGCTAACACGATGTCTTATAGTCAACATGGTAATTTGTATGCAGTGCCTCAGAGGACTGTGTGATGAATGACGTGTTCAAAACACAATGCACAAGCACAAATAATCATAGTGCAAGAGTACCCTAAAGTTTTGAGGTTTGAGTTAAAAGTAGGCAGCTTTTAATCAATGTGGTGAGCATAATAACAATCTAGAAAACAAAAGCCATAACCAGCCAGGTCCATATACAGTATTTGCCAATATTTATGTAAGAAAAGCAATGTAATGTTGGATACATGAACTAAACGGGTGGACCAGAGCAGTAGGTACATTATTTGGATCACGATTAAGTTACCTCATTGAGAAATATTACATCAGTCATTCATTCCAGAGGATAAATGTGAACTGTTTCTCTGCAAGCATTTTTTCCTATAAAATTAAACAGTACAGCTCACTTTATTAAATTGCCAAAATGATACCTACTTAGACCACAGGAGTTCAGCACCTCACAGCCTTGCTTTGACTGAGTTATGCTGTAATGATGCCTTAAGCTTCATGAAACATTGTTATAAGAAACAGTCAAAAGAAATTTGCATTTGCTGTTTGAAAAATACTTGGGTAGATTATCAAATCTATCACTCAATGTCTCCTATAAAGAAAAGCCCCTTGAGCAAAATTTATTCTAGAAAATGCTGCCAGGAAAACAACTTTTATTTTTTCTAAGACCTGTGCTTTTTACTTTTAAATAAAAAAAAAATAAAAAAATAAAAAAAAAAAAACATGTAGCTTATGGTATTTCCCCTTTTGCACTGACTGCCAGGAATCTCACAAGTTAAGTATGGAGTTCATTATGGCAATAAGTTAACACATATGGCATTATTTTGCTTTCTTCATTTTTTCATAGTTTTGATTTTCTATTTCTATTTTATAATCTCTTCATTAACATTGTAAAAGCTACTTCAAATTCTTTTGGGGAAAGGATTGTTATTAATAAATTCAATTGGTTATCAGTAAATGTGGTAAAAACTACTTTCAATTCTTTTGGGGAGAGAATTAGAATCAGTAATTTCAGTTATACAGAGAGTTCTTATATGGCAACATGGACTCTCTAAGATATAGTTGATAATCAAAAAGTAAAAGGACTCTAAATCGTTCAAATCTAGTTATCAAAGCTTTGTACCAAAGATGACATATGTTGCACTAGGTGAATACCGCTGCCCTTCACTTGAAGCTTCTTCTAACTTCATTTAGAAAGAATTCTAACAAGTGTTGTTATCTTGTTCCTTAGGACATAGAAAATGTGAGCAGGATTGAGAAACAGCTAAAAGTAGTCACACTGTTAACAATAATAGTTTGCAATTGACAGTAAGAGAAGAGTGTAAACAATTACAATGCAGTCAAAACAAGTCAAACCCTTGTTCACCCAGAGCCATTTTATGAGTTTCTCAAAGTGTGGTCCTAAAGCACTTACGTTAGAATCACCTGAGAATTTGTTGAAAAGATAATGTCCTAAGCCCCATATCAGAATCTTTGGGGCTGTAGGAGGATACAATATTCCCAAGCACATCAGGTGATGCTTTCGCAAAGAGCAGTTTGAGAATCACATGTGTCATCACTGACAACTCTACATACTCTGTAGGCCTTCATGGCCTGACCAGAAACATCAAAGATTATTTCAGAACCTTCCTCTTTCAGAAAGTGGGAAGGTAGGTGATCAATTTTAGAAAGGTTATCCTTTAAAATTGTCAATATGCAAACATTTAAGTGTTTTGTTATCTTCATGTGTGCGGCAGGATAATTATCAGTACACCCAATAATTGAAGAATTATGTACCCTAGCTGCCAGCTGGTAAGTTAGCCTGCCACAGTTTCCTTCTGACAGAAGTCCAGAGACTCCTGGGTCAGAGACAAAGAACTTCATTACTCACCACAGAGCAGGAAGCATGAGCTTCTTATTTGTGTCAGTCTCCTTCCATCCCTAGTCTTCCAAGGGCGCAGAGGGGCCCAGGTGAGTTTGCATCCGAGTTGAGGAAACCCAAGCACAGGAATCCCCAATCTCTTACAATGAGAGGAAGCAAACTGGCCTGAACTTTGCTTTGTCCTAATTCCACTGGACAGTAAACAAACCTGCTGTCTGTTCCAGAGAAAGACACTATTCCTATCTTCCAAGACTGTTGACTACACAAATATCCTTACAAAGACAGCCTCGAGTAAAGACTGTCAGTATCTCCACTCACGAAACGTGCAAAAACAAAAGACCCATGGAGAAATGTCTTCTGATAGTGACCTCCGTCTTTGGGCTCTGGAATGGTGTGTCTTCCTTTTAAAATACAGGGGCTTGTCATCACTTGGGAAAGAAAATGTTTTCTTGTCCTCCTGTCTCACTCGTTGCTCTTCTCCATCATTTTCACTGGTCCCTCTTCTCTCAGACCTCTGAACATCAAAGTGTTCCAGGCCTTAATTACCTCTCTTCTCTGCCTACAACTCCCTCTCCGCAATCTCATCCAATTTCATAACATAAATAGCATTTATTTTGCATACAATTCCCAAATTTGTTTCTCCATCCTCTGAACTCCAAACCTATATATCTGACTGCCTAATCAATATTCCTTCTTGGATGTCTAACACGTACTCCAACTTTAGATCCACATTCTACCTGTGGTCTAATATAGACCTCAATATAGTTGACTGGTAACTCTACCCTTTCACTTGCTCAGGCCAAATGTCTTGGAGCCATCTGTAACTCTTCTCTTCCTCTCACAGCCAACATTCTGTCTGTCAGGACACACACACACTGCGGGCTTTATCGTTAAAGTAGATCTCACCACTTCCACTGCTTCCTCCCTGATCTGACTGACCCACCATCATGTCTTTCCTTGATTACTGAAATAGGCCCCTACTGCTCTCCTTTCTACCACCTGTGTCTCCCCAACCTCCTCCCAAAACACACACACACACACACACACACACACACACACACACGGTTTATTTTAAAAGTCAGATCCCTTCATTCCTCTGCATAAAAGCCTCAGTCGAAATCAGTAGAGCCATTTCACCCCTTTTATCTCTCTGACCTCTTCTGCTATCCATCCAGTCACACTCGCCTTTCTGTTGCTTGAACAATCTTAGGCAGACTCACACTGTAGCAATTTCCTATCACCACTTCAACAAATGACCACAAACTTAGTGGCTTCTAACAACACAAATGTATTATTTTACAGTCTAGAGGTCAGAAGTCTGAAATCAGTTTCACTGGGCTAACGCCAAGGAGTCAGTAGGGCTGGTTCTTTCTGGAGGCTCAGAGGAAGAAGTCCATTCCTTGCCTTTTTTGGCTTTTAGTGGCCACCTGTATTTCTTGGCTTGTAGCCCCTTCCTCCATCTTCAAAGTACATCACTCCAACCTCTGCATCCACCATCACATCTCCTCTGACACGGACTCCTCTGTCTCCCTCTTACAGGGAGAGCTGTGATTATATTGAGTCCATTTGAATAACATAGTCTCCCCGTCTCAGCACCCTTAATGTAATCACATCTGCAAAGTCTCTTGTCATATAACATTCACAGGTTCTGGGCATTAAGACACGAACATATTTGGGGGTGGGGGCATTATTCAGCTTACCACCCTCACCTTAGGGACTTTGCACAGGATATTCTCTCTGCATGGAGCACTCTTCTAAATATCCACATGGCTGATTCCCTCACCTCTTTCAAGTTTCCTCTCAGGTGTCACCATCTCAATGAGACAAACTTTGACTACCCTATTTAAAATGACAACAATCAACAAGTCCTAAACCCTGTATTCTGGATTCCCTTTACTTCCCCCTTACCTTACCTGCTGTCATGCGGGGTCTCTGGTCCCGCTCCCCACATAAGAACGCAGGATATGGTGAGGCCAATAAGGAACACCCAAGCAGCCATGGATGGGGGTCTCAAACCACTATGTTCTCGCTGGCAGCTGGGTTGGAGATACAGGAAGCAGGAGCCACATGATACACAATCCACTGTCCGCTTCTCTGCCAACAACAACCAACCAACTGCCTTGCCAGCGTAGCCACGGCAGTTATATTAGTGGCTAATGGCTAATCGGTAACAGCTGATGGTCAACCAGCCCCAGCTTATGGCCATCTAATAACCGAGCCAGCACCTTTCCACATGAGGCCAGGAGCCTGGTAACTGCTCTCCTGGCTCTGTCCCCACACCTACTCTAAATTTTTCTCATAGCACTTATCACCTTTCAAAATACTACTCAATTTAGTTATCTACTGTCTGTCCCCCTACACTAGAATGTATGCTTTGTAAGCTCAGCCATTTTTGTCTGCTTTGTTTATGGATATATCTCAAACACATAACAGTAGCTGGCACATATCAGGAGTTTGATAAATGTTTGTTGAATAAGTAAATGTGTCATAGACCTCATAAACCTAGGACACCAAAAGAAGGTCACATCTTTTAATATCAAATCATAATAGCTTGGGCTCTCACCAGTCTCAGTCTCAGAAATTAATTCCTTACCACATCTTGTTCACCTGTAAATGCCAATTTTTTTCATGAGAAGTCTCCTCTGCTGGGCACATCTGTTCCCTGTGACAGCCATATTTCCATCCCTCCTTCCTATGAACAAGACAGTCCTGTCCTCAGTTCTCCACCATTCGAAACCAGACTGACATTTTTAACACAAATTTAGAGTAACTAAAGGACAAACCAAAGAGTGGCTTAACTGCTTGTCATGCAAGGTGGCATGCAGGGTCTCTGGTCCCACTCCCTACATAAGAACGCAGGATATGGTGAGGCCAAAAAGGAACCCCACGGAGCCACAGATAGGGTAGTCATACCACTATAGTCTCACTGAAGGCTGGGTTGGAGACACAGGAGGCAGGAGCCACAAGATCTGCTACCTGCTGTCCGCTTCTCTGTCAACGAACCAACCCCACTTGCTAGCTGAAATCCGCCACGCTAACTGCAATCCGTGCTTGCTAGCTCAGCCGCCATCTCCTTGCTAGCCCCCATTTTCATGTTAGCGCAGCCACGGCAGTTATATTAGTGGCCAGTGGCTCACTGGTTACAGCTGACAGCCAACTAGCCACAGCTGATAGCCATTTACTAACTGACCCAGCACCTTTTCAAGTGAGGCCGAGAGCCTGGAAACTGCACTCCTGGCTCTGTCCCCACACTGCTACTGGAAGCGATCACTCTTCCTAGAACTTAAAAATACAAACTCAACTTCAGAACCTATTGGTTGGTTCTACTGACTCTTCTAGGTAACAGTGGCCAGCTTACACCTTCCACCACAGGGGAGGTTCAGAAACTCTGTACCACACAGTCCAAGCAAAGCTACTGGCTTGACTCAGAGACAGGAGGAATCTAAAATTTGATTCTGATCTACTTTGACTCTAAGAATTTTTATTTCTCTGCTCCTGAATTCACCTCTTCCCACTGTGATTTATATGGGATATACCATCTCCAAACCATTGGGGGTTAATCTTGCCCTAAGAGTTATAACAGAACAATCCATTATTATTAAACCATTGCACATTTTCTAAAGTCTAAAGGTGTTCAATTTTTAATAACCTTCTTTGTGTGCTTTTAACAGAACAGTCCAGAATAATAAGCTTCAAAGCCTCAATCAAACCATTTTTAGGGTCCCCTTTCCCAGTTTGAGATGTTCATTTGCATCCTAGTGTAATGGTGTCCGTCCTCTAACCTTTGGCAAATGCTCAGACAATGGGACAATGTCATGAGTGAGAATGCACACTCAATGCCCACAAAAACAAACAATAATTTTCAGGTGTCTACTACATTCAGAAGGAAATAAAATTCTCTAAAGAAAACAGAAAGGATACTCGATTTTCATGACTATTCAGAACTCTCACCATCTCCATGAAACATCTGCTTCCAGTTACTGTACCCCCTTTAGGCCTTCCTCAATTTATAGTGAGGGGGGAAAAGATCAACTTTTGAAAGAAGGTTTTCATTTGCATATCTAAAAGCCTTAGTGTGGGGACAGAGCCAGGAGTGCAGTTTCCAGGCTCTCGGCCTCACATAGAAAGGTTCTGGCTCAGGTAGTAAATGGCCATCAACTGTGATTGGATGGCCATCAGCTGTGGCTAGTTGGCCGTCAGCTGTAACCAGTGAGCCATTGGCCACTACTATAACTGCCATGGCTACGCTAGCAGAAAATGGGGGCTAGCAAGAAGATGGGGGCTGAGCTAGCAAGCCCAGATTGCAGTTAACACAGCGATTGCAGTTAGCAAGTGGGGTCGGTTGGCAGGCAGAAAAGCGGACAGCAGGTTGCACGTCTGTGAATCCAGCCTCCAATGAGACTATAGTGGTATGATTCCCCTACCTATGGCTCCATGGGTGTTCCTTTTTGGCCTCACCATATCTTGTGTTCTTGTATGAGGAGCGGAACTGAGACCCACCCTGACATCCTTCGTGACACTTAGTCATGAGGTTTTTCCCAAAACAAAGGAACAGTTTATCCTCAAAGCTGAATTGCCCCCAGAAGGCTCTGAGGCTTTTAGATTGACAGCTTTTTAGCTGAAAGGAGAAAAAAGAAAAAAAAAATTTGAGATCTAGGTTGCAGTCATCTAGTTTTATTAAAAGGTAAGTAATACCTTTTCAAGATATCAAAACGATGTTTCAAAAATGCAAAAAAAAATTTTGAAATAGCAAAGTCTTTCTAAAAAATTTGAATATGATTTTCTACAGAACTCGGAGCATCTTATTTGATGAAATGGGTACCCACAGAACAGGTATTTCCAAAGGAATATATGTCACATGCATAAGTGACAAACAGCATAGGAAGGTCCAGAAGTGAAACGACTGCTAATGGGTAAACATGTTTTGTTTGGGTTGTTTTTTTGTTTTGTTTTTTGAGGGGGGATGACAATGTTCTAAAATTAGATAGAAGTAGTTGCACAACTTTGTGAATATATTGAAAACCACTGAGCTATACAATTTAAAAGGGTGAATTTTATGGTATGTGAATGATATATTGATAAAGCTGTTTTGAAAAAATAAGGATTGTTTTGGAGACAACTCAAAATGAACCTCACTTAAATCCTATTCTTGAAAATTTATTCATCTTTGAACCTTAGAATTTTATTTTAATTTTTGTTTGAGAAAAGACAACCAGTAAAATGTCTTACTCTGACTAATAAAATGAATCATATGAATTATCCTAACCTTCCTGTGAAGATCAGATAATATGAGGCAAAGTGCTGTGGAAAGAACTGGCCCCATAAATATAAAATATGATATTGTTGTCATTTTTTACAGTGTTAAAGGCCATAAAGAAAAGAAGTCTGTGGCTTTTCTTTTTGGCCCCATTAACTTTCCATGCAACTTTAACAGAATTTCAAATGATCTCTTCCTCCCCATTTAGCAGGGAATATTAGAATATTATATGAGAAGGCTTAGAAAGCATGTAGAAAAAGTCTTGCCCCGTGAAAGTCTTCACTGACTGACCTTGTTTCAAAAGTCCATTTGCTCCTTCCCTCCACTGTCCACCAAGAGGGAAAAAAAATCAATGTTTTGTTTTTTAGTGCTGTCAAAGGCTATACCTAAATAGATAAAAATCAGATGAGAGTGATATGGATATATATTTGCCTCCTGAACTATTGAATGAATATTAAAGCAGTAATCCAGGTATCTTTTCTTATGTGAGCTTTATTGGTAAAATAGGAACAAGTAAGCAATAGACTCTATTGAGGGTTTAAGAACTCCACAATATTAGAAAAATAATTTAACATTAAAATTGAGAAGAAATGCTATGAAAACAGGCCTATGTGATCCCAAAAGGAGTGGAAGGAAAAAAAATGAAACCACAAAGTTAAATACTCAGTTCCTAGGAAAAAACCATAACCTAGAATTTTCTCACCACTTTAGTCAAGTTTTCATGAAGTGCTGGCAAAATTAATAAAGAAAAAAAGCTGGATCAATGAGGTTTCTAACATACCACTCTAAAAGAAACTTAAAATAATGGTTAGTTTGCCTTGTTCTGCCCAAAATCTACTTTGGACTATGTGTTTAACAAGAGTTCTTCAGAGCTGTTTTATTCACTTATCCTTTCACCATTATCTTCACTCTGAGAGCGCAATACCAGAAAACTGCATGCGTAGAGTTGTAACCTTAACTCACTAGCTGACTTGCACACTCTGGAAGAAATAATCAAGTATTTTATGAGCCCAACATAATGTAGCTACTGTACAAAAATGTTAGTGATAACCACTATGGCTGAATACTACCATGTTTGCGGTATTCAGAAGACAAAGAGAACACTTCCCAGAGGAGTAAATTCCTGAAATGATTCTTAAGGAAAACATAGGATTTTGCTAAGACAAAGAAACAAGTCTGAGAGAACCCCCTTGAAAGAGAGGAGGCCAGAATCATAAGACAGAGGCCAAGTCATGCAGAGTGTTTTTGGCTAAGCGAAGTGGTTTGGACTTCATCCTACAGAGTGGACCTTGCAGAACCATTGAAGAGTTTACCACCAGGATAGAAAATGTGTGAATTGCATAGTGTCACCTTTTTTGAAATTCCTATCTGAGTATATCTCAGCCAGACTGTATAAGCTATTTTAAAGTGAGATATTTTTCACTAGAAACTTGGAAAATATGACCATCAGATAATTATGCTGTACACCATTGCTCTGCGGCTATTACACTCAGACCTGCTGCTCTCTGTTTTATAGATGTTTAATTGTTTTTGCCTTTGTTGTTTTGTGTGCCTGTTTATGTTTAGCAGTCTAAAGTTACTCTCTATTACCACATTTATAAAAATCAATTTGAGAACTAATCATCAGACACCAATAATATTTGTCCCACAATAGATTATTATGTACACACATTGTTTTTCATCCAAATAAATTTTAGCCAGATACAATTTATGGCTTCCAAAATTGGCCTTTTATAAACAGGAAGCCAGCTATATAGGTTAAAAGAACAAACAAAAAACTTCTTCTTTAACATAAAGAGCAGGAAATTGATTACAATCTGGATATATGCTGGGAATCTGAACAATCTTGGTTCCCAGGTTAAGTGATGATATTTGCTCAACATTTATTTAGAAGAAGGTAAATCATCAACCATACCAAGCTCAACCTTTTAAGGTATATTCTAGGATAGATTTAATGACATTTAGCAATAGCAGAGCCTGAGCTCTAGTTTAAGAGTTTCTAATTATGTGAAAGTCTTACTAATAGGATTACTCCAGAACCAACATTTTCTTCATGAAATTATTCCCTTCACCAAAATGTTTTATTCTAATTTTCCATATACTTACAAAAGCTACCTTAAGAAAAAGAGAAAATGTTCAGAAGCAACTCTCATTTACGAGATAAAGCAAAGTCTAACTACATACTATATTGCAACTGCGTATTTTGGTTTTGTTTTGATCACAAAACAAAGAAGTCATAGTTTCACTACTTGAAAGTGCCTCAAAGATGAATTACCATTGAAGTCACAGAAACAATCCAGTCCTGACATTCTCTTAAACAACATTCATTAGGTAATAAACTCGTTCATTTGCACTTGTTACTCACACAACTATTATTCTTATTTTATCTTACTCTCTGACACTGAGCTATAACATCTCACGCAAATACAGGTATTAGCCATGTTTCACTGCAATTTAGAAGGGAGTTCTAAGAAGACAAAGACCTCACTATTTTCAGTGAAGAATACTGTGCTGGCAAAGCCTTTTATTCTAAACCCTTTTATAACTGAAAATCCTTTTAGTCTCAATTAAGCCATAATTAGATTATGTGTCAGAGAGAAAAACTTCAAAAAAATACCTGCCTGTCCTAAAAACATAGTAGTTTTAAAACTCTCAACCTGACTCCTAGTCCAAGACTTCCTATTATTTATAGTTCAATGAAAATAGTGTTTATCATATCCTGCTGCTATGTAGATTATTCATTTCTACATGTGTTTACTGGATAGAAAATGCTTTGCTTCTTCTTTACAGCATCTAGTCCACTGGGTAGATTTAAAAATAAAAAATAGTCAATCAAGTAGCACAGCTCAGAAGGGAAGCATATTGTGTTGTGGTTTTTGAGCAACAGGCCCAACTGGGAAAGCAATGACTGCTTGGTTTTTCTGAAAGAGAACCTTGCCGTGCTCATGAAGTGGAGGACTCTGCAGTGTCTTAACAGAGGATACTGCAGTAGAAGCAGAATTCTGCTTGTCTTCTGCCTGGAAGGAATAGTCCCGAGCAATGGACATAAGAAAGAAAAGGTTCTTGTCAGAATCACATGAAGATAGAAAGCTGGTGTCCACAAATGAGGTTGTGATTCCCCACTTCTAAACTGAAACAATACAAGCCAACAGAGATTTCAGGAAATAAGGTCTGTTGTAGACACATTTTGATTTTTTCCCTTTAAACCATAAGCTTTCTTCCTAATACTCTTTTGATACATTTAGTATAAAGAATATAGTATTAAAATCTATTAACAGTTGTCCAATTCCATCTTCCTCAAGTTTATTTAAGCACTTTATCTGAAATTATGTTAGAAACCTCATTTTTCTGCGCTGTACATCCATTACTTCTAGAATCATGAAAAATAAACTAAGAAAAAAAAAATTATATTTGATGCAGTGTGGTTATCAAATGGTTCCTCATTGTTTAAACTGCCTATTATAAGAAATAAGCTGTTTAAAAACAAAATTCATTGAGTAAATTTGAAGATCTCATTGGTTTTATTAAGCGATTCATGAATTAGGCAGCATCCTAACTAGCAACTAGAAAGGTTCTTTTTTGGAGGGTTCTACAAAATGGGAGGTTTGTATAGGAAGAAGGGTGGGGCAAGGGAGCTATTAACAAAAGAAAACAAAGGATTATTTCAGGCCAGGAAATCTTTTAGGGGGCAGGGACCTGCAGGGACTTTATCATGAAGATTACTTTACTAGTATTGATCAGGAAATTTCAGACTGATTAATTTAAGATTCATCCATTCCTGGAAGAAGCTGAAACTGCAATTAGATTAGTTATTAAATTTTGGTTTGGTGCCATGGCTTAGCAAAAGTGACTCCATTTTGGCCTGTTGTTTCTTTTTTAACAAAGAAGAGACATTTATCTTCCCTGCTATATTTCAAATTTTTCAACAAAACTTCATCCTTTTTAAAAATACTTTCTGCCAGTTATTTTGATTTCATTAAAACTGCATGATCCCTTTTAACCGTTTTCTCCAAATAACCTAGACTGACCTTTTCCCCCACAGCCTGGTCTTAATGAACACTTTCTTATCACAAAACTCTCAGACTTATTAAAAGGGCTCTCAAATACATAAGTTCACACTTCAGAGATAGTGATGCTGTCCTCAGAACTCCAATATTCAGAACCAAATTACTTCAAATACATCAATTCTCAGTATTTCAAGTACATGAGGGGGAAATTGGCAATTATTGTCCTAAAGCAAAGTTAATGGTGTATTGAATTTAGAGATGTATTCCCAATTCCACCCTAAATCTGTAACAAAGTGGCATATAAGTAACCAAATTAATGTATTCATGATAAATATTTAAAATTTGAAACTGGACTATATTAGTTAATGAGCTGTTTTTAAGAAGCCATGACATAAACAAAGTTTTAAACATTCAGCAGGAAAATGAATAATAGTAGAGTTTTTTTCCAAATCCATTTAACTAAGACCTCAGATGCCTGGTCTCTTATGTGGGCTCCTACCATCTGATTTTGAAGGTAAGTTGTGATCTGGCCTTTTGACTGCCTTGGACTGTTTGCTATGAATTGACAAGGGAAGAGTTTATAGACACGTCAGCCATGATCCTTCCCATAGAGAACCTTTCCTAGCCCTGAGCTGAGCAAGTTACCTTTAAAGCACCACCATACTCGTATAACAAAGAACACTATTAAAGCCACTCTTCCTGGCCTCAAGGTTGGCCCCAACCCAACATGACCAAGCTGCAGCTGCTTTCAAGTTTGCTCCAACAAAAAGGTGGCAAGTCAGAGCTTTGGAGAAGGTTCGTGCTACACGGGAACACTTTTTGGCATTTAAGCACATTTCTTCAAAATTTTGAAAGACCCACTGACCAGTTGTCTGGCAATTTTCAGAAGTGGGCAAAGTGCAAAACTTCACATAAAATTGTCTTTCTTATGTACTTGAAAGGCTCAATCGGCTCCACTGCTTTTAATTAGCCTAGCTGACCCAATTATATTCATTAGTCATTCAAAATTGCATTTATTAATTCCACTATTGAATTTAAATCAGCTGTCCAAGTTCACTGGGCAAAGAATTTTCACCTCTGCCATAGTACATAGGGAAAAGCATGAGCCTAGTTGAAACATATCTATATTTATGTCTTTGTGAGTATTTTCTAGCACTGGGCCAGAAAGTCAACTGATTAGAACAAGTTGTTAATGAGGCCAAGGTTGTGAATTCAGTCTCTTAGCCAGTTAACTTCACATAGACAGTCACCATTCCACAAATGCAGATTAAACTCCTAAACCCAGACAGCCATACAAAAACATGCCAGTGAGCTCAAGAGAATATTAAGAGGAAGAGTGTGGGTAGCTCCAAGCAAGTCACCACCATTGCTTAGAGAAAAGAGGAAAACAGGTAGGTTATTCATTGAGCAACAAATATATCAGGAGTATGGAATGCAACATGCCAGGTAAGTAGTGGATGAGAAAAAAATTTAAGGTTGGTAGAAAAGTTCACAATCTGGCATCCAATTTCAGGAGATGTCCAGCCTAAGAAAGAAATAAACTTAATACAGCCATGCGTCACTTAACAACGGGGGATACATTCTGGCAAATGTGCCATTAGGCAATTTTGTCATTGTACCAACATCACAGAGTGCATTTACCCAAACCTAGGTGGTCTAGCCTACTACACACCTAACCTATATAATGCCGCCTGTTGCTTCTGGACTACAAGCCTGTACAGCATGTTACTGTATTGAATACTGCAGGTAATTTTAAGACAATGTTAAGCATTTGTTTATCTAAACATATCTAAACATAGAAAAGATACAGTAAAAATGCAATATTAAAGATTTTTTAAAATGTCACCCCTGTATAGGACGCTTATGAATGCAGTTTGCAGGACTGGAAGCTACTCTGGGTAAGTAATGAATGAGTAGTGAGTGAATGTGGAGGCCTCGGACATTACTGTACATTACACTACTGTAGACTTTATGAACACTGTACATTTAGGTTACACTAAATTTATTTAAAAATATTTTTTCTTTCTTCAATAATATATTAACCTTAGCTTACTCTAACTTTTTTAGTTTATAAGCCTTTTAATATTTTTAATTTTTTCAACTCTTTGGTAACAAAACTTAGCTTAAAATATACACTGCATAGCTATACAAAAATAGTTTTCTTTATATCCTTATTATATATTAATAGCTGTGAGAAATGCATTGTGTTATGTTATGACAGCTACAACATCACTAAGTGATAGGAATTTTTCAGCTACATTATAACCTTATGGGATTACTGTTGTATATGCAGTCAGTCTGTCCTTGATGAAAACATTGGTATGTGGCACATGACTACTGAGATTGAGATATATAAAAAGAAACTACACTATAAACAAGAAGTAATTAATAGGCCTAATGAGATACATAATAAGCATGATGAAATTTAAATCGCTTCATGGTCTTACAAAGAACAGAGAGTTCATGTTCAGTTAATGTGATCAAAAATGACTTTAAGGAAAAAGTAAAATTTGGTCAGGAACTTACAGGTAAAATTGAGAGAAAATTCTAAAAGGATAGGTCAAAACTAGGTAATAGAGGGCCATGAATACTAAATAAATAATTTAAACTTTATCTTCTAAGAAATTAGGGAATTATTAGAATTTTTTTTAAACACAGCAACAACCTGATTAGAACTCTAAGGGACTAAAATGGTTAGTGGTATGGAAATAGGGGAACTAGATAAAAGCAGCCAAAATGAGGCTTTCAACTTGATTGCTTATATCCAAGATCTCAGTGAGAATAGAAACAGATTCAGGAAATATTAGGAAAATGGAATTAACCATGATTTGGCAATAGATCAGAGGGGAGAAATTACTGAAGGAAGGGAAATTAAAAATATATGAGGATTTGGACGTCATCAAAATGGCGGTGTGAGGTGAGCCTCTGTAAAACTCCCCTAGAATTTACAACTAATCGAACAACAATAACTCCACAAAGGACTCCCTGCACAGCAGACTGGCAAGACCAAGAGGCCCACTACTGAATTCACCTAAAGGTGGGCAAATCGAGCGAGCAGGGGAGGGGGGAAGGGAGAAGTGCGGAGACGGAGCCTCACGGGTACAGAACGCAGACATATCTCAGTGCTCCGAGCTCACTGCATCCCGGACCTACCGCAGCTGCAGGAGAGGGAAGAACTCGGACTGCTAGGGCTCCGCTTATGCCCCACAGGGCTGAGGGGACAGCAAATAACATGGCTGAACCCAAAGCTCATGACAGAGACCTCGGAGAAAAGACTGAGGGAAGAAGGCTGAAAACGGTTGTTGAAGCCCTCACTGCTGAGCAGAGAATGGAAGCCTTAGGCACTGAGACTAGCCGCCCCCTCCCTACCCTCCCAGAGCTCGCTCTGCCCCCACCTACCCGGTGCTAAAAGTGGAACAGTAGCAGTGTCAGATCAAAAGAACAGAATATTTGCTGTTCTGAGAACTGTGGACCACAGACACAGATTTGTAGCCCAACTAGTTCCGGCAAAGGGAGGGAGCGGTGGAAGCAGCACCGGCTATGGTGGTGGTCGCAGCCATTGCTCTGGGCCACCTCTCACAACTCACCCCGCCTCTGGTCCCACCTATCTGGGTGGATCCCTGCAGGAGTAAACAGAACTGCTGAAACATACGGGCTCTGAATTTGGTGCAGAAAGAGCTTTGGAACTTCAGAAGCTCTCCACATACCCACACGGACACTGCACCCTGTGACCAAGGCAAACTATTAACAGAGGAGAAGCCCATCTCCCAGGGAATACCCCCATTGTGTGAGAAGCTGGAAGAGTGCAGAGAAAACATAGCACTACCGTGTGAGAGAGAAAAACAGGCTGCAGTCAGAGAGAAAATAAAACATTCTATCAACAAGTACTGGAAAACAAAAGAAAGAACTCTTCCTATCAACCTGTTGCAGAAGCCACTCCTGTAGATGTCTAGGAAGAGAAATAATAAATCAGTAATTGCCAGGAATAACCGAGGCAACAAGATAGCTCAGAAAGAAAGTGAAAAGTCTCCAGAAAAAGAACTTAAAGATATGGAAATATGTGACTTAAATGACAGAGAATTCAAGATTGCAGTTCTGAAAAACCTCAAAGAGATGCAAGAAAACACAGAAAGGCAGTTTAATGAACTCAGAAACACAATCAAAGAACAACATGAGCATTTTACGAAAGAGATTGAAATTTTAAAAAAGAACCAAATAGAATTTCTAGAGATTAAGAACTCAATAGAAGAAAATAAGAATGAAATAACCAGCTTAGGTAGTAGAGTTGACTAGATGGAGGAAAGAATCAGTGACATCGAAGATAGAAACCTGGAAATTACACAGAAGGAAGAAGAAAGAGACTTGAGACTTAAAAGAAATGAAAGAACTCTACAAGAACTTTATGACTCCATCAGAAAGAGCAATACAAGAATAATGGGCATACCAGAAGGAGAAGAAAGAGAGAAGGGAACAGAGAATATATTCAAATTGTTGATGACAACTTCCCAAACTTGTGGACAGAACTGGATCTTCGAATCCAAGAAGCAAATAGAACATCTAATTACCTCAATCCCAACAGGCCTTCTCCAAGGCACATTGTACTGAAGCTGTCTAAAATCAACAAGAAAGAAAGAATCCTCAAGGAAGCCAAGGAAAAGAAGACGGTAACCTACAAAGGACAGCCCATTAGATTATCATCAGATTTTTCAGCAGAAACTCTACAAGCCAAGAGGGAGTGGAACCAAATATTCAAACTATTGAAAGAGAGAAATTATGAGCCAAAAGTAATATATCCAGCAGAGATATCCTTTAGATATGAAGGAAGAATAAAGACCTTGCCAGACATCCAGAAGCTGAGGGAATTTTCTAATACACGACCTGCACTACAAGAAATACTAAGGAGGCTATTCGACCACCATCAAGTGGGACAATTTGTGGCAACCAAAATATAAAAAGGGAGAGAGTAAAGGCCTGAACTGGAATATGGGAATGGAGAAAGTAAGCGTGATGAAGAAAATAGAATACTCTAAATATCAAACTTTCTTTTACATAATCTTAAGGGTAACCACTCAAAAAAATCCAGACCTGAAATATGTACTCTAATAAAAGAAGAACAGAGGGAAATATCATAGAATACCACCACACAGAAATAATAGACAACAACAAAAAGGCAAAGAAACAATGGAGACACAGCCTTACCAGAAAACTAAAGATAGAATGACAGGAAATCCTCACGTATCAATAATCACCCTAAATGTAAATGGACTGAACTCACCAATCAAAAGGCACAGAGTAGCAGATTGGATCAAAAAACTAAATCCAACCATATGCTGTCTCCAAGAGACACATCTCAGCTACAAGGAAAAGCATAGACTCAAAGTGAAAAGGTGGAAATTGACACTCCAAGCAAATGGTACCCAGAGAAAATCAGGTGTAGCCATAATGATACCAGATGAAACAGACTTCAGGGTGAAAAAGATAACAAGAGACAAAGATGGACATTTCATAATGGTAAAGGGGACTATACAACAAGAAGACATAACAGTCATCAATATTTATGCCCCCGTCAGGGAGCACCAAATTATACCAAACAATTATTAACAGAACTAAAGGGAGAAATTGACCAAAACACAATTATACTAGGGGACTTAAATACATCATTGACAGCTATGGATAGATCATCCAAACAGCAAATAAATACGAAATAGCAGCCCTAAATGACACATTAGATGAAATGGATATCATTGACATATATAGAGCACTTCATCCTAAAACATCAGACTGTACATTCTTTTCTAGTGTACATGGAACATTCTCAAGGATAGACAATATATTGAGACATAAAATCAGCCTCAGCAAATTTAAGAAGATTGATATCATACCAAGAATATTGGTATTTGCATAAGGCTTTGAATTTGGATATCAACTGCAAAAGAAAGCAGGAAAAAAACACAAATATATGGAGATTAAACAACATACTTTTAAAGAACCACTAGGCAAAGGAGAAATTAGAGGAGAGATAAGAGCTGGTGTTTTGAAAAGATTAACAAAATTGACAAACTTTGGCTAGACTCACTAAGATAAAAAGAGAAAAGACACTAGTTAACAAAATCAGAAATCAAAAAGGGGAAGTTATCATGGACACCACAGAAATACAAAGGATCATCCAAGAATACTAAGAAGGACTTATGCCACCAAATTCAATAACCTAGAAGAAATGGACAAGTTCTTAGAAACATATAGCCTTCCAAGGCTGAACCATGAAGAACTGCAAAATCTAAACAGACCAATCACCAGTAACGAAATTGAATCAGTCATCCAAAACCTTCCCAAAAGCAAAAGTCCAGGTCCAGATGGCTTCAATAGTGCATTCTAATAAACCTTCAAAAAGGATCTAATACCAATCCTGCTCAAACTCTTCCAAAAAATTGAAGAAGAAACAGTACTCCCTAACTCATTTTATGAGGCCAACATTATCCTGATACCAAAACCTGATAAGGACAACACAAAAAAAGAAAACTATAGACCAATATCTCTGATGAATACAGATGCAAAAATCCTAAACAAAATTCTAGCAAATCGAGTACAACAATGCATTAAAAAGATTATTCATTACGACCAAGTGGGGTTCATCCCCGGGCATGAGGATGGTTCAACATTCGCAAATCCATCAATGTGATATCACATAAACAAAATAAAGGACAAAAATCATATGATTATATCAATTGATGCAGAAAAAGCATTTGACAAGATGCAACATCCATTTATGATTAAAACACTTAATAAAATAGGTATAGAAGGAGAACACCTTAACATAATAAAGGACGTATATGACAAGCCCTCAGCTAATCTCATAATTAATGGTGAAAAACTGAAGCCCTTTGCTCTACATTCAGGAACACGACAGGGCTGTCCCCTATCACCTCTGCTTTTCAACATAGTGTTGGAAGTCCTTGCCAGAGCAATCAGGCAAGAGAAAGAAATAAAAGGTATCCAAATTGGGAATGAAGAAGTTAAATTATCACTCTTTGCAGATGACATGATGCTATATATAGAAAACCCTAAAGACTCCACCAAAAAGCTGTTAGAAACAATCAATGAATACAGTAAAGTTGCTGGCTACAAAATTAACGTACGAAAGTCCATTGCATTCCTATATACTAACAATGAAATCACAGAAAAAGAAATACAAAAACAATTCCTTTTGCAATTGCAGCAAAAAGAATAAAATACCTAGGAATAAACTTAACTAAGGATGTGAAGGATTTATATGCTGAAAACTATAAGACATTTTTGAAAGAAATTGAAAAAGACACAAAGAAATGGAAAGACATTCCGTGTTCATGGATTGGAAGAATCGACATAGTTAAAATGGCCATATTACCCAAAGCAATATATAGATTTTATGCAATCCCCATCAAAATCCCAATGGCATTTTTTAAAGAAATAGAACAAAAAAATCATTAGATTTGTTTGGAACCACAAAAGACCCTGAATAGCCAAAGCAATCTTAAGAAAAAAGAACAATGCTGGAGGTATCACACTCCCTGACTTTAGCTTGTACTACAGGGCTACAATAATCAAAACAGCATGGTATTGGCAGAAAAACAGACACATAGACCAATGGAATAGAATTGAGAACCCAGAAATAAAACCACATAAATATGGACAGATAATTTTTGACAAAGAAGCTAAAAACATACAATGGAGGAAAGACAGCCTCTTCAATAAATGGTGCTGGCAGAATTGGACAGCACGTGCAAAAGAATGAAACTGGACTGCTATCTGTCACTATGTACAAAAATTAATTCAAAATGGATCAAAGACTTAAGCATAAGATCTGACACAATAAACTGCATAGAAGAAAACATAGGTACTAAACTTATGGACCTTGGGTTCAAAGAGCATTTTATGAACTTGCCTCCAAAGGCAATGGAAGTAAAAGCTAAAATAAACAAATGGGACTATATGAAACTTAAAATCTTCTGCTCAGCAAAAGTAACTATCGACAAAATAAAGAGGCAACCAATTGAATGGGAGAAGATTTTTGCAAACAGTGCCTTCGATAAGTGGCTAATATCCAAAATATACAAAGAACTCATGAAACTCAACAGCAAAAAAACAAACAACCCAATTGAAAAATGGGCAGAGGACCTGAAGAGACATTTCACCAAAGAGGACATACAAATGGCAAATAGACATATGAAAAAATGCTCAACATCACTAACCATCAGAAAAATGCAAATAAAAACCACAATGAGATATCACCTCACCCCAGTTAGAATGGCTATTGTCAACAAGACAAATAGTAACAAGTGTTGGAGAGGCTGTGGAGAAAAAGGAACCCTCATACACTGTTGGTGGGAATGCAGATTGGTGTCGCTGCTATGGAAGGCAGTGTGGAGGTTCCTCAAAAAATTACAAATAGAATTACCATATGACCCAGCAATCCCTCTCCTGGGTATCTACCCAAAGAATTTGAAATCATTTATACATAAAGACACATGTGCTCCAATGTTCATTGCAGCTTTGTTTACGGTGGCCAAGACATGGAAACAACCAAAATGTCCTTCGATAGATGAATGGATAAAGAAGTTGTGGTATATATACACAGTGGAATACTATTCAGTGGTAAGAAAAGATGAAACAGGACCATTTGTGACAACATGGATGGATTGAGAGTATGATGCTAAGCAAAATAAGTCAGATAGAAAAAGCAGAGAACCCTATGATTTCACTGATATGTGGTATATAAACCAAAAACAACAAAAGAACAAGACAAACAAATGAGAAACAAAAGCTCATAGACACCGACAATAGTTTAGTGGTTACCAGAGGGTAACGGGGGTGGGGGGAGGGAGATGAGGGTAAGGGGGATCAAATATATGGTGATGGACGGAGAACTGACTCTGGGTGGTGAACACACAATGGGATTTATAAATGATGTAATACAGAATTGTACACCTGAAATCTATGTAATTTTACTAACAATTTTCACCCCAATAAATTTAAATATATAGATAGATATAGATATAGATATAGATATAGATATAGATATAGATATAGATATAGATATAGATATAGATATAGATATAGATATAGATAGATATATATGGATTCAAAATCCTGTGATAGGAAAAATGGTAGTATCATAAACAGAAATAAAGATTAGAAATGAAAGGGTTGGAATTAACCAGGCGGAATCAGGAAGGCAGATTCGGATGATGAATTTGTTTGTATACAATGAGTGTGATGTATTGGCAAAATAATCAGTGGGATTCATACAGCAGGCTATTATTTTTAAGAAGGAGTAAGTTAATAATATCAAATGCTACAGAAGAATAAAGGAGAACGAAGAGACAGAAGAAAATGTATTTGATTTGATAATAAGGAAACCTGACAGTTCACTGAATATTTTTCCATTCTTCCTCCTTCTGAGAACATGATGTGATGGGTTTGTACTTTCTAAACTGAACTCTTTAAGTTAAAGAGAGTCATATGACTAGCTCTGGCCAATGAGTTTGAGAAAAAGTGACATATCACCTTTCCAGGTCAGAAAATATAATTTGCTAGCACAAAACCCTATCGAATTCTCTTTTCCTCTACTAAGGCAACCTGAAATGTTCCAAATATGAGCTGTCGCATCAGCCTGGATCTCAGAGTAAATATGTCACAGAGCAGCACCCCCAGCCCACCAACAATTCGGCAGCGGTCATTTGCACAGCATGTGTGAGAGGCAAACCTTTGCAGTTTTAAGTGACTAAAATTGAGCTCATACTGACTGATAGAGCAAGATTTTTGGTAATCATCGAGAAAGTAGCTTCACTAAAGTGGTAAAGAAAAAGTCCATCTGACAAAGTGCTAAGAAGTGATAGGATTGGAAAAAAGTGAAGTAGTCAGCAAGATCATTGTGTTAGTAAATCTGGTCATGAAAAGACAGAAAGAATTTAGCAACTTTGAAAGTAAAAAAAAAAAAAAAGGAGAAATAGATTGTGAGAGCTTTTGTTATTGTTTTAGCACAGGGAAGCAGTCACAAGAGAAAAAGAATATGGGAGGGGGAAAAGATTAATAGAATAGGATTTCAAAAGAGGTAAAAGAGGACCAAGGTAGGAAGAGTCCCACTCCTTCCTCTGATACAGGAAAAATGAGTAGAAGAAAGATTAGCCTTAAGGAATGTTCAGTTAGGAAGGGAAGAAAGTGAAAGAGCTCATGTCAGATAGTTGTAACCAGCAATAGTGTCATCTTCCTACACAATGACAAATAGAAATATGACCAAAACAATAACCAGAGGACAGGGGAAATGATTATATAGAGAGGACTTGAATTCCAAAGAGAAGAATTTGGCTCCCTATTTAAGGAAAATTAGAACTATTAAAGATTTCAGAGTAGAACAGAGATATACGGTATGTCAGAAATAGAACAGTAGTGCAATTACAGCAGTGCTTAAGATTACACGATTGGAAAATGGATTAAAAGGATTAGAGATTGGAATGTTAGCTGCAGCCGTAATCTGCCATCCTTGAACCAAGGAAGTGGAAATAGAAATGGAGAGAAAAACCTTTATATGAAAACTATTTTGAAGAAAAGATAAATAAGCCCTGGGGACTAACTGAGCACAATTAATAAGAGTAAATTATCTCCAAAATGACTGCAAAATTTTCAGCATAGGTCTGTGAGGAAATGTAGATCAAAGCTGATTTGGATTAATTTTCATTTTGAAGACATTAAACTTTTTTCTACCATCTCTAATCTGCTTATTAAGACCATCCAGTGAATTTTCCACAGAAAATTTAGTTTTAGTTCTAGAATTTCTATTTGGTTCATCTTTATAGTTTAAAACTCTCTGCTGAAATTTTCTATCTTCTCTTACTAAGATAACATTTTCCTTTTATTCTTTAACATATTCGTAATAGTAGTCAATTTAAAGTCTACTAAATTCAACATATGGACCATCTTGGAGTCGGCTTATATTAAATTTTTTTCTTGATTATTGGACTACATTTTCTTTTGTTTTTTGAAAGTTTATAATAATGTTTTCTTTACCCTGGATATTGTGGATATTGTGGCCTGAACTCTGTTATTTTCCTTTGAAGAGCTGTTTTATCTTCATAGGCAGTTCAATTACTTGATTACCTGGAGACTTGTATAAAAACCTCTGTGCTTGGTATTATGCTTCATTAGGGAAGATCTGTGGAAAGCACAAGATGTTTTCCAAGCCCCTCTAACTTGGCCAAATTCAACTTCCAAACTCTGTCTCCTTTGTCTATCTTGTTATGACTTGATCTTCGGCTTCACTATACCAGGTGTACTGTAAGCTTGACTCTAGGATGTGGTCCTTACAGGCATTTCTGGTGTCTTAGGTGGTCTTTAACAAATATTAATGAGATGTTAACTAGATTTCTCACTATGGCTGGGCTGGGACTCCAATGTCCCCACCATTGCTGAACTTCTAGTATCTCTGATCTACTCTCAACCCAATAGCTTCAAGTCTCAGCTCTCTGTCAAACTGTTAGTAGTCTCACCCAGCACATATGCAGCACAGTCCTCAGCCAAGATTGGTGAGGCTCCCTCCTCTCTACAACTTCTCCCTCCTCTTACAACTGTTTCTGCTGTCTTAAAGTCTAATATATATCTTCAGCAAAGCATAACCACTGTGAATTTCAGCCACCTGTGCTATGATTGGGAAATGTTCCCCAGGTAGACATCTAGGTCAATCATGGGACTCATCTTGTGAGTGCCTGTTCTTTCAGGGAGCACAGTTTTGTACTGCCTATTGTCCCAAGCCTAAAAAGCATCACCACATACACGTATAGCTTGTCCAGTTTCATGGTTATTTATGGCGTGAGGCTAGCCAGACTTGTACCAGTAAGTTCATCATAGCCAGAGGCAGAAGACTAAAGACATTAACCATAAAGGGATGCTGAAACAACAAAGTGAAAATTCAATAGACTTGACAGCTGCTTTGTCTTAGACCCTTATTATGAGGCCAGCTATCCACATTCATTCCTTAAGAAAATCATAAGTGCTGGCTTCAGCACAGCCTCTCTCTCTGACATTTGTCCACATTGCTTGCCAGTTTGACATTTAACCTCTCTCCTCAATCCTTCAAATTCATTCTTATGGAGTTGCTGGGGGAGGTGAGGGCTGGGGATGGCGGAGAGGGGACTTGGGGGGGGGGTCGTTTTCTCTCCCTAGCTGTGAATTTCTGCCACCCTTGAAACTAAGATCTGTTATATTGATGGGATTTTAATGAAACTTCCCTTCCCTCTATATGTCATTGGCTTCTCCATATAGGAATAAACATGACACATCTACCATGTTTCCCCGAAAATAAAACCAGGTCTTACATTAATTTTTGCTCCAAAAGACACATTAGGGCTTATGTTCAGGGGATGTCATTTTGAAAAATCATACTAGGGCTTATTTTCTGGTTAGGTCTTATTTTCGGAGAAACATGGTAGTGGCCCAGATTGAGAGAGGAGTTGTTCTAAGTAGGCAGCCTTTCCTGGGTGCTTCTTGTTCTCTTACAGTCAGCCAGGCTGCAGGTCCCTCTTCCATGAGGTACAAGGCAGCCCTGCAGATTCCCAGCTGCTCTGCCTGCCATAGGCCAAATCAGTCTGATTCACTGCGAGAAAGAGTAGGAACTACTTCGGCCTTGGGCACAAGGTACATTTCAAATTCATGTTTACTAATAAAATTGAACACAGGGTAGAAAGGTATGTGATTTATTGATCCCCTCAAATTTCATTGATGGCTGGCTTAAGGCCTGCTTCTTCTCATTTTGGTGACTCACTGAGACCCTTTCCTTTAACTTTGAAGCTCAGCTCTTAATTGCCTCAGTTTTATCAAACCTAACTCCATATAGGACAGAATCCTTTTGCCAGATCCAGCCCTGTGGGACATAAAACAACCTTGATTCCTCCACCCTGTTTCTCACTGAAAATAAGAGATTAGAATATCAACAAAAAAATATCATTTTTGCTTACTGCTCATGTTTATCTGCTAACTAAAGTACATTATAAATCATACCAAAAACAAGTGATCAACTCCCACATGCACTGGTTAATTTAACTTTGTTCCACCTCATCTTGGCTAACCTCCAAACACCCCTAGCTCTCTAACCACGTGGAATCTAAAGAGAGAGCATAATGATTAATGAAACTCTAATCCATTTAATGGGACAACAGCCTAAGACTCAAGCTGAACTGGTGATCAGTAACATCATTTTTATGTACCATGGACCACAACATTACATATATTACCAATAGAAGGGTCCTCAAAACCAAAGAAATATCCTTCTTTGATGTGAGATACATGGATGAAAAGATTAAGTGTTAGACGAAAGCATAGTATAAATTTTTTATTCTCAGAGCAGTCAGGTCAATAGTTATGAATTATTTATGATTATTAGCATCATAAAAAATTTACTCAGCAAATATTATATGAAACGTATTATGCCAGGTACCACAATGGAGAATAGACAATGAACAACCTCAGGAATATACAAAGTAGTTAAGAAAAAAAGGCACATTTATATGAAGATTTTGCCAACAGTACAAAATAATACACAAGAAGTGTCAAAAAAAATGGTATAGGAAATGTGGCAGGGAAAGATCACTATGTCCTGGGAGCTGTCCATCTCAAGTCTCACGTTGGACACTTGGGGTATGAGTTGGACTTTATAGTCTGAATGGGATTTATTAGATTGAATCATATAAACTTGTCATTTTTATAAGTCAAAATGTTGAATATCAGCAATTTTATATGGTTCAAGCAAATAGTTAGGTAAGTATCTTTTGAATGTGAAAAAGAAAACACAGACTCCGGAGCAGGGAGGAACACTGGGAGTAGAAATCCATGAACAAGGTTCCAGTACTGGCACAAAGAACACTGTTTAATTAGAGCTCCTGCTAAGTGAGGTAAATTTTCTGTTTTCAGTTATTTAATGAAAAAGAACATAAATGCATGGAAGATCACCAAAGAGGGGATCTTTGAGTCAGGAGCCACCTATCTGTCGTTTCATTTAATCTTCACAACAATCCTGTGATATATGTTATTTCCTCATTTTTCACATGTGGAAACTGATGGTCAAAAAAGAGTCTTGCCAGGTCACACAGCACTAACAGAGAAAATGGACGCAAGCCCTGTTTCCTGCCCAATGTACTATAATGGAGGAGAAAGCCAATCCTTGCCTGCTTGTAAAAATAATTAAATAATAGATCGATATTTTAAGACATCTGTCATCTATGTGTGATATGGCAATGCAAATGTCTCCTAATTTAGGTCACTCGAAATCCTGTAGGTCGTATATAGTGTATTCATGGGAAAAGACAATTTTCATATCTATTAAGTACTTGGATTATTCCTTAGAGAGCAGAAAAGATTAAGATGAGTACCATAGCTTTCTTACATGCTTCAAATTTTTTCTTAAAGAATTCTCAGGCTATGCCCAGCTAGGTTCTCTCTCTATGTAATGTCTGTCTAGAAAAATAGTCCTGCCCTATACAATTCTTAACATGCTCTTGATTGCAGGATTAGTGACTCAAGAGGAGCATTTTAAAGACACCAAAACTAGTTCACGAAAATCAAGATTCCCTATGCAGAAGATTGATATGTATTCCTATGTTTTAAATGAGTTTATATTTTTCCTAGAGCTATGTTAAGTGTATTCTAACTAATTATGACAAATCAGATTTATCTCACCAAGTTATATTTTCAATTCAGCTTGAAGACACAGAAGAGCAACTAACCATTAAGATCTTTTCTCCTGTTTTTAATTAAGTTTAGTTTACATTAGTTTATAACTGTTTCCAGAAATCTAATGTATTTGAAAAAAAATCATTTATAGCAAGGTCTGTTTCTTAATAAGATTTAAGACCTTGGAAATTTACTCTCTAAAACAATAATATAGGAAAACAGGTTAAGTTATATGATTTTTGGTTTAAGGAACTAGAGATCAAAACTATCTTTTTATCTTTATTATAAAATCATTTGCCCCTGAAGGTATAACACATATCTTTGAGATCTCAGACCAATTCAGGTAAGGTGCATACAGAATAAAGACATCATTGCTTCATTTAAAAAACATTTTTATATATTTCAATCACTACTTGACATTACATATTACATAGCTGACTTAACCTTTCTCTCTCCACAAAAATAATTCTGATACCAACGCTCTACTGATAGACAAATTATTGTTTCACAGCATCTGAAAACCTTTTAAGTAATTATTGTTTCATAGTATCTGACAATCTTTTTAATTGCTCATCTTGCTCACCTTTGGTGATCTTTGAAACACAAACAATACAAACTCATTCATGCAAGATATTTATTCTAGCAACAATCCTTTTGAAATGTGCACTCAGTACTTCTACTTCCTCTCTACCCATCACTTCTTAATTCAACACAATCTAGCTCCATTCTCCCATCCACTCTTACAGCATCTTTAACCTCCTTATCATCAGGACTAATGGACATTACTTAGCACTCAACTTTTTTAACTTCTTGGCCACATGTCACACAATTGATTACTGCCCTCTTCTCTCTTTTTTCATTTGGCTTTGGTAAAACATCGCTATCCTTGTTCTTCTGTTTCATTTGTATCTTTTCGTCCTCCCCTAACCTGCTAAACTTCCATGTCCTACCCCCTCTCTGCTGTCTCTCTTGTAACACCACCCACTATCCTATCACAGCTTTAGGTTTCACCTATATCCAGCACGCCAACTCTATGCCTCTAGCACAGAAAATAATTTTGGTCTCCAGACACAAACATTTATATTCCCACCCAGTAGGTCCCTTTGCTCCTTCAATTCAACATTTCCCTGATGGAGATGCTCTTAATCTCCCCCCCACCCACCCACCCACCCACCAACACCAAATCCACTATTTTTATTATAACTTTCAGATCAACCTGACACAAAACTTCAGGGTCTTGTTGCTGCTGCCTGGATAGAGTATTCTTGATTGAAAGTTTTTTGCTTTTAGCACTTGAATATGTCATGCCACTGCCTTCTTACAAGCAAAGTTTCTGCTGAAAAAATCTGCTTATACCTTTATTGGGTTTTCTTTGTATGTAACAAGTTGTTTTTATCTTTCTGCTTTTAACATTTTTCTCTTTAACTTTTGACATTTTAATTAAAATGTGTCTTGGTGTGGATCTCTTTGGGTTCCTCTTATTTAGAACTCTCTAGGCTTTTTGGACTTGACTGTCTCTTACTTTCTACAGGTTAAGAAAGTTTTCAAGCATTATTTCTTCAAATAAGTTTCCTGTCCCTTTAACTCTCTTCTCTTTCTGAGACCCCTGTAACATGAATTGTATTCCACTTAATGTTGTCCTATATACCCCTTAAGCCATCTTCACTTCTTTTAATTTGTTTTTTTTTTCTTTTTTGCTGCGCCATTTGTGTGTGTATGTGTGTTTCAATGCTTTGTCTTCCAGTTTGCTGATGCGTTCCTCTGATTCAACCAGTCTGATGTTGAATCCCTTTAGTTTATTTTTCAGATTAGTTATTGTATTTTTAGCTCTGTGACTTCTGTTTAGAGTTTTCTTATATTTTCTACATTTTTGTTGAATTTCTCTATGTATTCATCCGATTTTCTCCTGAGATGGTGAGCAACTTTGTGACCATTACTTTGAACCCTTTACAGGTATATTATTTATCTCATTCTCATAGGGGGTTTTTTCCCTGGAATTTTATTTTGTTCTTTCATTTGAAACATCATCCTTCATTTCCTCATTTTATTTGACTCTCTGTGTTTGTTTCCATGTATCAGGCAAAATAGCAGTCTTTCCCAGTTTTAAAGGAGTGGTCACTAGGAGTGTGTTTCAGTCTGTTGACTGTGTAGTGCCCTGGGTGTGGTAGCCTACCAAGAACTGTCTCTCTGATTGTTTCAGTCCCATGGGGTCCAGAAATGCAAGCCCCACTGGCCACCAGTGCCATGTGTTCAAGAAGCTTCCTACGTGTGGAGTGCATGCACCATCCAATTTTAGTGGGAGTGGTATCATGGTGGAGGGAAGCTAGGAACAGTGCACCCGCCCATGAGGTGTGGCAGGGAGGTGTCCACAGTGGAAGAGCACTGGGACCAGCAGAGCCCACCATCCACATCAGGTGGAGCAGGCTACACAGTGAAGAAGTGCCAGGCCAGGGGAGGGCTACAAGGGAACAATGGAGAGAGACAAGTAGTGTTAACAAGGCAAATGGAGAGTGCCAAAATGGCACCTGCCAGCTCCTGGCTAACAGGCAGAAAGATAAATAAAAAATGGCAACAACCAGTGCTTCCTTTCCCAGAAGATTCCAGCAGCACAAGCCCAAAGGTTAGTCAATGAATCTCCTTCACATATGGCACAGGCACTTTTCAAACTACCGGCTCTGCTCTCCCACTGGGAGTGAGTGAGTCTGTGCATGAGCTCTTTAAAAGCATTCTTCATTCCCTATAGCCCTTTGGTCTTCCCAAATGTAAGCACCACTGGTTTTCAAAGCCAGATGTTATGGGGGTTCATATTCTAGGTGGAGGTGCCCTGGGTTGGGGTTTCTGATGTGGGGCTCAAACCCATCTCTCCTCAGGAAGAAACTACATGTTTTTGATCTCCATCTTGTTTTCGAGTCACCACAAAGTGGGTGTGGGTCCTGACAAGATCGCATCTCTGCCCCTCCTACACATCTCGATCTGGCCTTTTCTTTTGTCCTTAGTTGTGGCAGTTATTCTGCTAGTCTTCAGGTCTTTTTCAGAGAGTTGTTCTATATGTAGTTGTAGTTTTAGTGTGTCTGTGGTGTGAAAAATGAGTTAAGGATCTACCTACACTGCCTTCTTGAACGCACCCCCTGGAAATTAATCCGTAGTATTTTCAATGCTTCCTTCCCCTTTACACATAATTCAAATCAGTCAAGCTCACAATATCTTTCAAATTTCTTCCTTCTTTTTCAACACTGCTCCTAGCATGCAGCAGTAGTTAACAAGGATTACTGTCTGATTTTATTTTAGTTATTTGTGTAATGTCATTTCTTTCTTCTCAATTGTATGTTCCAAATGGCAGAGATTGTGTTTTATTCATACAGTATAACTCTGTAGCTGTGCCATTAAATGCTAGAAGGGCAGGGAGAAGTAGGCTCCATAATACCTATAAAGGGATTTAAAAATCTGCCTGTGGGGGCAGGGAGAACATGGGTGACTCTGAAGTAGTATTTGCATGATTAGCACACTTAGGCTGCTAAAGAGATCCTGATGGAGATTTTGAGAGCTATAAAGACCCAAAGATCCCTTAGCACTGCCTTAGCTGATAGACACAGTGCACAAAAATAAATTTATTAAGAGAATAACGGGGGGGTGGAAGATGAGGGATCAAATATATGGTGATGGAAGGAGAACTGTCTCTGGGTGGTGAACACACAATGGGATTTATAGATGATGTAATACAGAATTGTACACCTGAAATCTATGTAACTTTACTAACAAATGTCACGCCAATAAATTAAAAAAATAAAATAAAATAAAAAAGAGAATAACAAAGATAAACCCAGCTCTTAGAGATGGTGAAAATAGCCCTTTACAGTTCCCTGGAGTCATAGCCAGTCCCTAGAGTCCAGTTCAGAGGACTGTCAGGAAGTGGCTCTTTCTTGTCTCCTTCTGCCTTTCTCTCTTTCTCCCATTATTTCTTACTCAATTGCCCCTCCTTTCTACTTCCACTTCTCTATCCCCTCTAGGCTGTTGTCTTGTGTATAGACAGAGAAACAAAGAGAATGCCTCTGTCTACCCAGAGCCAGATGAAGCATCTTCAACTTATTGCATAGGTATGAGACATTGTTCTAAAGAATTTCTCTCTCTCTTCCCATTGTGCCACTTTCTATTATCTTAGTTTGGAAGAAGCCAGAACCCCAGGAGGAGTAAGCACTTCACCTATGAAAGGGTAAAGATTTTTAAAACCCTGCAATTCACATAGTCCCAAAAAACTCAACACAATCACTAAAACAAACAAATATCTGGTAAGTAAACTAACAAATGTGTTCTCTGAAAAGATTCATAGATGCAATAGAAGTAATCTTAAAACTGAATAAACTAAATTCTGATTAATGTGTAATGCTTTATGAAAGAATTGAATCTTTATTTTATTTTCCTTGAATTAATGGTGCCTTCCTAATGAATCAAGGCTATTAATGAATTTGGTTCAGCTCTAGTAAAATCAATGAAGCATTTCTATCAAATCAGTATTCAGATTACGTCTCCATCAATTTCAGAAAAGTACTTAATATATGAACTACAAAAATACAGTTATTTGTAATCTGGAGCTCAAAGATCCTTCACTTGAAAAGAATAAGAAAAATGGTGATGTTATAAAGCTACTCCAAAATATAGAATTCTAAATATCATCAAATGAAATGTAAAGCCTTATACCAGCTATTTTGGTAACCCATGTTCTAAATTTCCAATAAATAAGCCAACTATAATGTTACAGAGCTCAGAAGGATGTGTTTGGTTGTCAGCAGCCATCCCTGCATCATCCAGTTCAGCATCCATTTGTAGGAGCCAACAAAAAAATGGGGACAGAAAAAAATAGTTTAATATGTGGATTTCTGGGTCCAGAGAAGAATAAATGCAAAAGATCCTAGCTAGTTCATTTTTACAGCCTGCCCCAGGGACTTAGTCTGAACTATCACAGAGAAAAGGGCTGCAGAAAAAGGTCGAAGTGGCTGTTTGCACAAGGAACTTTATGAGATTGTTGCTCAGGTTAACAGTCCAAGGCAGAACTGGGGAAACGGCATTTTATCATTTCTGCAAATAACACAGCATGACTCCAATGTGACAGTAAAAATGGAAAGGAATCCAGTAGTTTTTGGTATATTGGATATTTTGCAGCCTTGGGAGCATTGTAAAAAAGTATGCTGGGTAGAGAAGCAGTGTTCTCACAGCGGCCACTCAAAGCACTTTAGAGCCAACAGTTCTTAACAAGTAGATGTAAATGGGATAGCATAACAGAGATAGTATGAACACACGTGAATCCCAGGAATAACTGGGGAAATTTAGAGGTAGGGAATTAACCAGATAACATGGCCTCATTTGGATCTAAAGCTAGTGAAATCTGGGGATATTAGGTATACAGTCATAAATGTGTAAATCCATGTCTTCCTTAGTCAAAGTTAATCATTCCAGTGTGTGTGTGTGTGTGTGTGTCTATGTGTGTGACTTCGCTTAAGATACTAAAGTTTTCAGATATTTGGATACCAGACCATCATTACCCTTAACCCTTAACTTGATCCAACTCTCTCTTCTCTTGGTTATTGATCGTATCCAAATAGAAAATAGCAGTATGCGTTTATTGAGTTTTCTTTTTGAGAAACTACATTAAGCAGTGTGGAAGAATTTTTTTAAACTAAATAGTCTTCTCTTAAAAACACAAAATGTATTTGGGGATATTAAGTAACCCATTAAGGACAATTAAAAAATAGGTCAAGAATACATGCTAATATGCACATAGAATACTTCTGGAGGAATATATAAGGACAGTGGTTTCCTCTGCAGAGGAGGAATGAAAGACGGGTAGGTGGGATACCTTCTCTTCACTGCTAGCCATTTGTACAATTCAAATGTTTTTGCCAGGTTTTGTATTACCCTTTCAAAAAACAAAATAATTGTGTTGTCTTTTTCTAAAAGAAGTACAGAATGAAGACTTATAAACTAGTCATAATCTGAACAAAAGTATTGGTGTTTTGAGTCAGACAAACCTGACATTGTTAACTGATCTTAGCCAAGTAAGCTTTTTGGAATTATCTAGTTCTTTTTGATGGGTGTCTGTAATCTCTGGCAATTAACAGTAGATGAGAACTCTACCCACAGTCCTAATAATAGGCAGAATGTTAAAATAAAAGCAAATCTCAAACCAAATATTGTGTCACATACAAATTTTTAGTAGTAAGCAGGCACTAAAAGTGCCATACAACCATTGAGTTTGGTAAAATTCTTTAGCACTCAAACATGTATCTTGAAAGAATGTCAGATGTGAAAACATTTTGGCAGCAGAATCAAACTAATCTTCTGCTTGGATCAGACAATGGAAACTTCCATTAACTGATAGAATGCTGGACCAGATAGAATCTTTGGCCTGAGTGCTTCTTCAGAAAATTTCAAGCTAATGGGCTCCCTAATTCTTTTGCAGTAGTTCTCCCTTATCCATAAGGCATACATTCCAAGACCCCCAGTGGATACCTGAAACTATAGATAGTACCAAACCTTATATATACTATGTCTTTTCTTATACATATACACTTATGATAAAGTTTCACTAGGCATTCTAAGAGTTTAACAGCAATAATAATAAAATAGAACAATTATAACAATATACTGTAATGAAAGTTATGCGAATATGGTCGCTTTCTCACAAAACATCTTGTATAGTACAAAACATATTGTACTATACTCACCTTTTCCCTTGAATCTCTTTTCAGCTTCTCTTTGGCATCTCCAAATTGCCAGTATCACTACTCTTGTGTTTGGGGGCTATTATTAAGTAAAATAAGAGTTACTTGAACACCACGCACTGTGATACCACAACAGTCCATCTGATAACCAAGACGACTACTAAGTGACTAACTGGCTGGTAGCATATACATGGTGGATATTTGAGACAAAGGAATAATTCATGTCCCCAATGGGATGGAGCAGCACAGAGTGAGTTTTCATCATGCTACTCAGAAGGGTGCACAATTTAAAACTTATGAATTGTTTATTTCTGCAATTTTCCATTTAATATTTTTGGATTTTGGTTGATCACAGGTCACAGATAAATGGGGACTACAGTAGCATATAACATTATGATGATGTAATATTGTCATGCAACATTTATAGATATCTGTATATTATTTCTAGTCAATAATCTTAAATACCACTTATTTCACCAACAAAAAATATGTCTAACGGAGGTATGGAATTTGACTACTTGGTTCAAATCTGGCTGTGCCACTTACTAGCCACATATCCTTGAGCAAGTTCTTTAAACTCTCCATACTTCTTTTGCCTTATAGTAAAATAGGAGTGCTAATTAAGTCTATCTGCAGGGTTATCGTGAAAATTAAATGAGTTGATATTTGCAAAGTACCAAGTTCAATTTCTGACAAATATTAAGTAATATATGAGTATTTATTAAACATATTAAATTTTATAGTAATTTATGCTTATTAACAAACTCTCTAATTTAGATTCTGATAGTGATATCAGGCTTGCCTACCGCCTTAGAAGGTAAGAGTTAGTGACTCTCTTTGGGCTTGTATAATTATTGCTCATTAAAAAATTTGGGGGTTTCCTAAACTTAGTATTCCTTTTCTCTAATAGAACCCACTGCATGTTCAGGTGTCACCTGGCCTTCTTCATGTCACCCTGTAACTAGAGTTTGGGGGAACTGGTGAAGAAATGCTAATATTCTGATTATTGCTATTGCTATGAATAATAACTTGTCCATCATCTCTGACCCAACAGTCTTCTGCAGGCATCCAAAAATATGTCTTTTGCAGACATCCATGAAACTGTAGCAGGTAAACTTATTAAATTTCAAGAAGAGTAAAACCTCAGCCCTTCACAGTTTTTGACTATATTAAGGATGTATTTAAGAAAACTTATGCCAATAAATTAGATAAAATTAGATTAGATAAAATCAACAAACTTCTTGAAACACACAACCTACCTGATTTCTTCATGACATTAGGAAAGGCAAGACACAAAAACACTACCTAAAAAAAGAAAATAAATAAATAAATAAGACTTCAACGAAAGTTTATATCTTTTTTTTGCTGTTTGAAAATATTAAGAAAATGAAAAGGCAAGCGACAGACTAAGAGGAGATATTCATAATTTATATATTTCACAAAGCATGTGTACCCAGAATATATAAAGAACTCTTCCAGCTCAGTATTAAGTGAAACAATTTAACTTTTTTTAATAGCCAAATATTTAAACAAACTTCTCAAAAGAAGATATAGAAATGACCAAGAAGCACATGAAAAGATTCCCTACATCATTAGTCATCAGGGAAATGAAAAATAAAACTATAATGAGATAACACTACATACCCACTACATGATGGCTGACATTAAAAAGACTGGTAATACCAAGTGTCGAGAAGAATGTGAAACTGAGATTTTGATATATTTTTGGTAGGAATGTGAAATGGTATAAGCATTTTGGAAAGTAATTTGGTAGTTTCTAATCAAGTTAAATGAATACTTATCATATGACCCAGCATTTCTACTCCTAGGCATCCCAAGAGAAAAATGTATGCAAACATAAGAACTTCTACAATTTTTTTTACAGAAGCTTTATTCAAAATAGCCAGAAAAAAAAAAAGGAAACTAAAGCATATCAACTTATAAATGGGTAAACACGTTATGATATGTCCAGATAATGGAATATTACTCAATATTAACAGGAAAGAACTACTAATTCACACACAACATGAGTGAATCTAAAAACCATAACACTAAGCAAAAGAAGCCAAAAACTAAAGTGAATGTGCTACATGATTCTATTTATGTGAAGTTCTAGAATAACTAATCTATAATGACAGAAATCAGATCACTGATGGTTATAGGGAATATACATACACACACACATATACCAAAGGTCATCAAACTGTATTGTTAAAATTGGCATTTTATTTTATATAAATTATGTCTAAAGTGAGTTTTTAAAATCATGATCACTCTCACTAGCTATAAAAGATTCAAAAGGTTTTAACCTCACTGAAATTTTATCTAAAAAAAATGAGTAATACCATCTACTGTACTGGAAAGAGAATTATATTAAATAATTCATATACATCATTTAGCACAATGCCTGGAATAATAATGTAAACTAAATAACTGTTGAGAAGGTTAAGTGTAGTATGGATAGTTATCCATTAAGTTTCCTCAGACAGGTGATTTCTGAGATAATCATTAAAGAAAGACATGAATTACGGGGGAGAACATTCCATGTATAAATGTCAGACAAAAGCACTGAGGTAAAATTACCAAGGGGAGTACAGTAATGGGCAACCATCAGGTACATTCTGCTGGATTAGACAGGCGACACTTAATCATAATGAAAATTGAGAAAAGAGGTTATGGAGGAAGTGAGGGTGAGCGGTAATAAGTCTGGAGATGTAAAAGCTAGGCTAGAAAATAATAGGACATGTTAGACCAAGTAGAGAAAAAATATATAGAGATTGGTGATCAAAGTAGGCTATTCTGAAAACTATACGTAAAGTGAATAGAAGCAGGGCATGACTTGAGACAAAGAGACAAAGAAATGAAGTAGAAACTATCACTTTGTTGTTCAAGAAGCAACAAAGTTTACACTAGAAAAGAGAAAAATAAGAATATGTAAAAAATATTGTGGGGGAATATTTTCAGAAATTGGCTCTAATTAGAAGCAAAAAAGCAACAGGAGTTGCAAACAACTTCAAAGTCTTGAATTAAAAAAATAAGTTGTTTTTTTTTTTAATTTATTAGTTTCAGATGTACAAGACAAGGTAATACTTAGACGTTCATCATTTATATCCCTCACACTGTGAACCTCCCTCCCCCCTAAGTTGTTCTTTAATACTAACAAATAACTATGATTGTTTTAAGATACTAAGGGTTCGGGGTGTTATTTTATGCAGCAATAGATAACCAAAACAATCAAAAAAACGTTTTATATGGTAGTTGAAAAATTAAACATAAGAAATTATTTTGTCTGCTAATAACTTCTTGTTTTTCAGTAAAAGGATATCTTAGAATTATAGAGCCAAGATCATGGGCAGGAACATGACATATTTAGGTTAAACTCTGCCTCCATCATAACCTCCATAACCTGTGAATTAGTTTCTTCATTCATATAATAAGCATAGAAAGGACTACCTCCTAGGTTTATTGTGAAGATTAAAGACAATGATTACATATAAAGCACCAGAAACAGAGTCAGCCCTCAATAAATGGTAATAGTAATTATCATTTTCTTATACAGTTAACCTCCTTATCTGTGGGGGATATGTTCCAAGATCCCCAGTGGATGCCTGAAATCTCAGATAGTATCAAATCCCATATATACTATATTTTTTCCTATACAAACACACCTATGATAAAATTTAATTTATAAATTAGACACGTAAGAAAATAACAACTAATGATAAAATAGAAAAGTTATAACAATATAGAGTAATAGAAGTTATGTGAATGTGGTGTGTATCTCTCAAAATACTTTCTTGTACTGTACTCACCTTGTCACTTAAAGGAAGCATTTTATGGCTTCTCTTTTACATATCCACATTGTCAGCATCACTATTCTTGCACTTTGGGACATTATTAAGTAAGTTACTTGAAGACAAGCACTACAATACTGACAATCAGCCTGATAAACAAGACTAAAGGGTGACTAAAGGGTGGATAGCGTACACAGCATGGAGATGCTGGACAAAAGGATGATTCACATCCTGGGCAGGACAGAGTGGAATTTAAAACTTGTAAATTGTTTATTTCTGGAATTTTTCAATTAATATTTGAGACCATGGTTGACCACAAGTAACTGAAACCTCGGAAAGCAAAACCACAGATAAGGGAGGATTGCTGTAATTATTAATTATTCATCAAATGTTTATGGAGCATCAGCTATGTGAGAAGCATATATTTGGTGGCGAGAATACAAAGCATATCCCTGCACTGTACTTCCAGGGATCTTACAGTGTATTTATTGTATCAAGCTCAGCAGGGGAAAGCTACAGGTTTTGTGAGAAAGCCCAACAAGGAAATCCAATTGAGATGGATGGTCTGAGATGGTTTCTTTGATAAACATTTAAATTGAGGACTAAACTATAAGGAGGTACTAAGTAGGTGAAGAATACTAGAGAGAATGGTATGGACAGAGGAATAGCAGCATGATACTCTGAAGCAGGAGAAGAACTGCAAATTCTAAGAGCTAAAAGAAGGCTGCTGTGGCTTGAGCCTGATCGACAAGCAGGAGAGACTGAGAGATAAGCCTCATGTTTTATTAATAGCTAGCCCAGAACCCATATCTTCAGAGGCTAGGTATATAAAGCTAATGCCCCGGTGTTATCAACTGCCAACAATGAGGAAATACTACCGAGGAAGTAAATGTTAATTACCCATGGAGCAACAATTTCTAAAAGCTGGTCCGTAGGTTGGTGCCACATTGTGAATCATAAATTTTAGTGTTTGGAGGTAAGCTGAGAAAAATAAGGACAATGTAGAGAGTTGTTAATAAAGATAAATACATTTGTTTTTCGATTTTAATAATTATACCCTTACTAGGTTTTCATAAAATAATAGTGATATTTGGTTTCATTTTCAATGCCTTTACCCAGAAAAATCAAAAGGTCTCTACTTTATTGCACTGAAAAAGTAGCTATCGTTCACCTGACTTTGGAGTGTCCCCTTGTGTTCTGCCAAATTCACAAGTATAGGAAAGATTTCCTCAGAAAATAATAGTACCTAGCTTCATCCTTGTCTTAAATAACTTCACCCTTGTCTTAAATAGAACATCCAGTAGAAAGCAGAGGTGGAGCTTCTTGTGTCTTCCAGCTGAGACTACTGAATGTTCGTTTGAAATTTTTGCTTATTAAAAAAAGATACCATGTTTCCCCAAAAATAAGACCTAGCCGCACCATCAGCTCTAATGCGCCTTTTAGAGTAAAAATTAATATAAGACCTGGTCTTATTTTAATATAAGACCCAGTACAATATAATATAATATAATAAAATACCGGGTCTTATATTAATGTTTGCTCCAAAAGATGCATTAGAGCTGATGGTCCAGCTAGGTCTTATTTTCAGGGAAACGTGCTACTACATCAGGGACTATAAATCCCTATTTACATTTCACACACATATAATATTCTTTATGTAGATAATGTGTTGAGGAAACAGCACTGTAATTTTTCCATGAAATATAAATGCCAAGCTCATGCATAATTTATATGACATAAAACCAACAGACCATGTAGTTTTGGTGTTTAATTATGATCCCTTGGTTCTTCCTGATGAGCACCATTAATCAGTCCAATCAGTGTCTGAAATGTCTTATTTCTGTCTACAAATAAACACCTAAATGGAATTGCTAAAATAAATTTAATTGAAATGTTTTCTGTGTGTGTATGCAAGGCATTTCTCAGCCTAAATGTAACAAATGGAATTTAAAAGCAAATAATTAAATAATTAACAAAAACAATAGAAAATTTTTCTGAGATTTTTGTAGATACGTGGATATTTAAAAAGATCTATTTAAACATCTTGACCTTTTGGTCAAGCAAAACTTTCTGCTGTTTAATTAGTTTGTGATTTTTAAAGAAAACCTCTAAAGTTGCTGTTTTCATACTGAGAGAAAGGATCTTCATGCTTTAATTTGATTGTGTGTTAGGCTATTTGACCCCATCGATATCCAAAGGCTGGAGCAACCTCTCAGTGGTTTCACATTTTTGCCCCTCACCCCAGGAACCCCTCCATGTTTTCAAAGAGAAATAAATTAGACTGATTAGATGGGTTGTGAACATTAGGACTTGGATTTTGTTTTCCCTTCACAAATCTTATTCCACAGCTGCTCCATTGCATTGCCATAACAACATAGATCTATGGAACATTTTCACATGAATTGAAAGGACATTTTTTTTCCACAAAGGCTACAAACATTTATAAGGTAAACATTACCATTAGTTTCCTCAAAAGTAGATTCAAAAAAACGGATTTCAGGGCCGCTCCAGCTCCCGAGCTCACTGCTGCTCAACCTGAGGTCACAGTCTGGTCTGCAGGCGTACAGGTGCCTTCCGTCCCTATTCAGCAGTTTCCTACTAAAGAACGGTCTGCAGCCCCTAACTGCTCAGGTCACTAAATGGATAGGAACAACCACTGGTCTTAAGCTGTTCTTCCACAAACTCTTAAGCAAAATGGAAATAAGGTTAACGGAAAATAAACAGTGTCTAAAAGTTTTAAAACAATCTGATGTCAGCTCTATTCCTATCAAACTAGAAGTAGTCTTGCCCTTTGTTAAAATAGTTGTTGTCTCCCCTCTGGTAGCAGAACAAGCTCAGTCAGAGGCTTCTCCAAGCCACATCTATCAATTTCTTCATGGCAGAGGCTGTTCCCATCAATCACTGTGCACTCTCAATGATCTCTACTCTGTAATCCCTCTGTATAGTCATTGCAGCACTATGCTGGATTCCAGCCTGCTTTACAAATATCATATGGTAACTTCATCCATAAATATATTTCAAATGCCAAGTAGTTTATAAATTTGAAACAAAGTACCATAACTACTATTGCTCCTTATTTCTCAGTAATCTTATTCACTTTATATTCATAATAAATGTTGTAGGATAAATGGCTAGACATCAGTATAGCACAGTGGTTAACAGCAAGTTTGAATTAAGTTTGAGTCCTGGCTTTGAAATTTTGAACTATTTAAACTCTCTAAACCTCAGGTTCTTCATACATAAACCAGGATGTTACTATCGACCATATGTTTCTTGTAGGATTGTGGTAGGTCAAGTGCCTAACACATAACAGTCTATGAGATGTTTGTTATTGTAATCAATGGTCATTCCATGCATTCAATAACTATTTATTTAGCAGCAACTATGTTCCCAGCATGTGCTAAATGTTGAGTAATGAGTGGTGAAGAAGACAGATAAAGTGTTTGCATTTTATGGAGCTTACACTCTGATGGGGGACACACACAATAAACAAATCAGTATATAATTACAAATAGTGACCAAGAAGACAAGGTGCTGTGATAGAAAGTACAAGAGAAAGAGAGACTTACTTTAGATGGGGTAATCACGAAAGGCCTCCTAGAGAAGGTCATTTTTAAAATGCAACCTGAAAGATGAAGAAAATGCTGGGTGAAGAATGAGAGAAGACAGAACAGAAGCTGAGCAGAAAGCACTACGCAAATTCCCAGCAAGGAAGGCCATGAGTCTGGAGCATGCTCAGTAAAAGCAGAGATAAGACAAAGATTTTCAGAAGCCAGAAAATGCAGAATCTTGTAGAACGTGGGAATAAATTTGGATTTTCCTCTACTCAGTAGGAAACCATTGAGGTGTATTAAAGAGGAGAGTGGCATGATTTGATTTTTTTAAAAAAGCTTTACTCTGGCTATCGTGATAATTTGGAAAAAATGCAAAAACAAAAGTACATAGACAAGCTATTGCAATAATTCAGGCAGAAGATGATGGCAACTTGAACTTAGTGTCGGGGGTACGGGAAAGAAAAAAGGATTTAAAATATAAAAATAGTAAAATCAAATTTCACCATGGTATTAACTAGGGGAGAGAGGTGCTGTAGTTGACATGAATTTCTTCTGTTAATAGTCACTTCCATAATGATCACCAGTCAGCCTTTGGGCTCCCCAAAAGATGATTTGGCAAAGTAATAATTTTTAAATACTAATGTTTAATATTTTCCTAAAATCATTCAGTTATCCTCTAGCAACCTTCTCAAAAACAACACATTTCCCATTTACGTCAGTGTTCCCCAAATCCTGCAGTAAGACTTAGGGAAAAGCAAAAATGCATCAGGAAAACTTAAGCACCAAGCTGAGATGCTAGTAATACATGTGAAGTCTTGTTTACGCCCATTTAATGCAACAAAAATTACTGAGCCCACCCCTATGTCAAATTTGGTTTTTGCCTTACGTGGAAGCTTCAAGACTTCCTATAACAGTTACAACCATTTTATTCAAGGTGAATTTTTTTTGTTTCAAATTCATATGTACTTATTACTTTCATTCCCTTGTAAGGACCAACAGATGGTATGGAATATTTAGTTGCATAATGATTAAGGCTGAATTTACTGAAAACTCAAAGATTGTTATTCTTAGAAAAAGAAGTAATCCACAACCACGACTTTAAAACCTCTAATCATTTATACCTAAGGAAGCACACAGTAAGATTTGCAGATCTGAATTTCAAACCATATATACCTAAAATAAGAATCCTTGTGTGTTCATCCACAAACACTATCTCAACACCATGAAAAGTCTGAGTGACTCCATCTTTTTCCCTGTCAGAAAGTCGAATCTATAAGTACAATTGACCTTTGAAGAAAACTGGTTCGAACTGCCGTGTCTATGTATACACGAATGGTTTTTTTTCCAGTGAATACAGTTGGCGGGGTCTTCCGGTCCTTGGGTTTCCGGTTTCGTATCCTCAGGTTTCACATGCGCAGATTCAACCGTGGATTGAAAACAGTATTTTCACATTACCAACAGCAGATTCTCAACTGCGGGAATGCTGTTTTCATTCGCTGTTGATTGAATCCAGGGATACCAGGGGAAGACTACCGAGTCAAAACTTATATGTGGATTTTCGACCATGCAGATTTTTGACCATGCAGAGGATGGCACTCTTAATCCCTGCATTGATCAAGGGTCAACTGTAAGCTCAATAACGAGTTGATCAATATTCCATCAAAATGCGGGCTACCAAGATAGGCAATGTATTCTGGCTACTTAAACATCTTTGTGGAACTTTTCTCAACAAGTGGGAGTAATGCAATTCTACTTCAGAAAATAATAGAATTAGCTTGAGAAAATATCACACGGTAGTTTCTATGTCCAGTAGCCCAGCATGATGCAGTTTGAAACAACCAAAGATCCAACTCATTCTATCTTTTACAGCCCCAGAATTTTTTTTAAGGAAATTTTGTATCTAAAACCAGAAAAGTGTAAGTTAAAGTAATTAAGCCCAGATTAGGCAATTTTGATAGCAGAGAATAGAAAGAGCAAAAATGCTAAGGACAGCATAGCATGTTGCCTGGAAAGATGAGATGTGGGTGTGGAACCAGACTACGGAAAGCAACAGAATGATGAGGCATCTGGAAGTAGAGATGTAATGGTAGAATTTCAAAGAAATGGTTTATATAATAATTAAAGTGGCATGCATCATTTATGAGCACATGCCAAAGGCCAGGCACTATACTCGACATTTTATGAATTTTATCTCTAATTCTTGCAATAACTCTGTAAGGTATGTCTTAAGTACTCTCATTTTTTGATAAGGAAACAAATCTTCGTGAGGTTATATACCATGCTTACGGATCCTGAGCTAGTAATTAGCAGAGGTAGGATCTGATATCACATCTATCTATCTCCAAAATCCAGGACTGCCTGGTAGGGTTGTTCAATCTGTACGACCATATACAGTGGTCCTGCTAAAGTCCATCTCTTTACACAAAAATACATTTTCCAAAGTTCGATTAAGTTTTAAACACTGAAGTTTAGAAACGCTAAGTTCTACACTGAAATCTTAACATGAATTTGAGGAGCTCCAGCATTTTGCATAGAAGAAAGACCATATTGTCATATTTTCAGAAATACAGCAGAGTAGTTCAGGGAAAGTCTGACAAGAAGACCAAGGTGGCATGTGACATCTAGATTTTGGACGACCTATTCTGAGCAAAACTATTAGTTTGAGAGAAGAGAGCATAGTACTACAAATAGTATCTTATTTTATGAAGAGTGTAGAGGATACTGATAATTGTTGCCTAATACCCATTACCCCTTCTTTCTTTTAGTAACAGAATCTCTGAGTTTTACCTGGGTTTAGGTATCGAGCTAGACACTTTACTTTCCAGTCCCCTGTAGCAGCTAGGTTCCAACCAATGGAACTTCTGGCTCCTATCTGTCAGATTAAAAACAAATCTGGACTTTATTTGAAAGGTGTCATGCGGAGCAGCAGGCAGGGTCTCTTGTCCCGCTCCTCACATAAGAACGCAGGACATGGTGAGGCCAAAAAGGAACACCCACAGAGCCATAAGTAGGGGAGTCATATCACAATATTCTCACTGGTGGCATTCGTCTCTCTGCAGTCTGCTCTTGCTAGCCCCCATTACTTCTGCTAGCGTAGCCACAGCAGTTATATTAGTGGCCAATGGCTTACGAGTTACAGCTGATGGCCAAAAGGCCACACCTGATGACCATCTGATTACAGTTGATGGCCATTTAATACCCGAGCCAGCATCTTTCTATGCAAGGCTGAGAGCCTGGAAACTGCTTTCTGGGGTTCTGTCCCCACAAAATGACTATTATAAAGGGTAGGAGAGGGACTATTACATGTGGGAAGAACTATTGACCATAATATCTGCATTATTAGGCAAAAAGAGTTTTCTTCCATAGAGAGGAATAAACAAGGCTAGAAAAAAAACAAATATGGTGGAATGGGATGAAAGAGTGACAAGGTTGGACAGTAGATTAAAAAATGTTTTACCCTGAACCCAACCTATTTTCTGAGAGAGACCCTTAAGAAGGGCTGTGTGCTGAGTCAGGCTGAGTACAGGCCACAGTTTGTGTCTGGGGGAAGCAGAAAATCTTAACCAAAGCATGGTTAATAAGCATTTTGTTCCCATTGATCAGTGGGAACAAATCAGTTCAGCTGATAATTTAGGAAGCAAAGAATGGGGATATGGAGGGTCTATGTCTGGCATTGCCATACATAAACAAAAGAGACATCCTTGGGTCTTACCTAAATCATAGGTAAGAATGGTTCTTTGCAGTAAGCTGTTTGCCAGCACACAAATAGTGTGGAGCCATTTCTTTAACCATTGCTGTTTTCAGTATTACAAGGTTCAGGTGAAGTTCAACACTGTCATAACCTTAAATGGGATCTCCTTGGCCTGGTTCCTCATTCGTCTTCTAGTGGTTGGACCATAGTCATGGTGGTGATGAGGTACCCTAAGGGAAGATCTAACATAAAGATGTGTCCCTATGTCCCTGGATAATGTTGTAGAAACTAGCCATCTACTTTCCCTGGTCAGCTCACGTACCTCTGGACTAGTAAGGAAAAAAAAAAGGAATAAGCTTTGATCTAGTTTGTGGTGAGCCATTTTATTTTGAAGTCCTTACATTAGAGCCACTTAGCAAGGTAGTACCCTAGTGAATACAAATACTAGTCCCTGAAAATAGGAAAGCTTATGTGTGTTTTTGGCATGATGGTCAACCTGTCAAGCACCATCTTCAAATATGAGAGATAATATTAAATGCAGAACTCCCTTATAGTGGCAAGTACTCACATCCTTATTAATCTATGAATGCCTGAAGCATCGAGAGCTCAATTTTTCTCTTCTTTTCTGTGTCACACAGGAAAAGAATTCTGTTTCAGATCCTGAAATGAATTTAAAACTTTCTATTCACCTAGCATTGAAATATAAAAAAAAAAAGAAAGAAAGAAATAGTATGACTTCATGCACTTATTTCTGATGAAATAATATATACTAATGCTTATATTTGCGGTATTGCTGGGGCTTTTAGTCATTGAAATGACATAATGTTCTACCATTTGATTCAATTGGCTTTTAAGTCACTAATAGTCTTCATTGTTGGAAATGTGGACATAAAAATATATGGAAGTTTAACGGGAGTGTTTAAAAGAGCAAACTAATCACCACAAAGCATGTATTGCTTTATGCAAAACATTGTAATGCACCACCAAAGGTCCTTCCCAAAGGTAACACCTGGGTGGTGTGCTTTGCTAAAGGAACAGCCACATGCATGTCTATTGTTAGTGATGCAGCTCTGAATTCCAAAGGTCTGTCCTTTAATTATTTAAATTCCTCAAGCAGTCCTAATAGCTTAAAAGGTATTGATTAGTCAATGTTCCTCCAGTGAAGAAATAGTCCAATATCAATACTGCCTAGGAAGGCTGTTTGTTCAATTTAATGTAAACAAAGAATTGGTTAAAAGTAATCACTGTACACTCTTTGATTCACTGGATCATTGAATTCACTGTCTCAGTTGTGTTCTTAATGATTTTCAAATCATTTTGGAGAAGTTACTTATCCCAGCAAAAAAGGAGCCTTCATGATTTTAATTCCCTCCATTTCCTCTGGTTTTTTTATGTGCGATTTTAATATGTTGTGAAATTATTCAAAATCTTTATTGTACATTGTTGCCTTTCTAAAAACAGAACCAAGAAGAGACATGAGCCATACAACCAAATATATGGCATCATTTTTTTTTATGGCATCATTTTTCACCTGTTCCGTACTCAAAGTGTCTAAAATATTTCTCCGCCTCTTCCTAGTGGCTTCTGAAATGTTATGCTTAAGTGGATAAGCTCCTCACTGGGGACATTATCAATTAAGAACTCTTTGCTCCAGTCCTTGCACTCTGAAGTAATTCAAAAATCTTTTACATACTAAAAACAATCTCACTTTCCAAAGATTTGGTGTTTCTTACTGATGCAAAACATCACTAGAAAAGGTCATCTTTTTCATATAGTGGTAGCAACAATGGAAAAGGGCACTAGCAAGACAGTAAGAAATTCATGACATTTTTTCCCTCTTCATTTAAACTTAAAATCTTTTCATTACAAAACAAAAATTTACCTATCATTAGACTGAATTTGCTAATAAATAAATACTTATCTGATTTCAAAAATGCTTTATAAAGAAGCATAACAAAAGTAGTTCCTATCATGATGATTAACATACATGCTTTTAATTGTTAAAAGAAACCAATTTCCCACATTCTCACTTTGATGAGCTAATACTACACTCCACAAGGGGAAATCTTGTGGATACGTGGACATAATCTGAGTTAGACATATCCAATGCCTTTCTTAGATGTTATTATTCCTAAACATCCTAGGTTTAATATATGATGTGAAACACAATTGGGTAGAATAAAATTTCTTTTTTTAAGATTTTTTGTTGTTGTTGGGGAAGGGGAACAGTGTGTACTTCCAGGCCTTTTTTCCAAGTCAAGTTGTTGTTCTTTCTTAGTTGTGGAGGGCGCAGCTCAGCTCCAGGTCCAGTTGCCATTTCTAGTAGCAGGGAGCACAGCCCACCATTCCTTGCGGGAGTCGAGGAATCGAACTGGCAACCTTGTGGTTGGAGCTCGCACTCCAACCAACTGAGCCATGCGGGAGCTCAACGGCAGCTCAGCTCAAGGAGCGGTGTTCAATCTTAGTTTCAGGGGGCGGAGCCCACCATCCCTTGCGGGACTCAAGGAGTTGAACCGGCAATCTTGTGGTTGAGAGCCCACTGGCCCATGTGGGAATCGAACCAGAAGCCTTCGGAGTTAGGAGCATGGAGCTCTAACCGCCTGAGCCACCAGGCCAGCATGGGTAGAATACAATTTGAACATTGTTCAAAAAGTAACTTTACAAAGTAAATTGTCAGTGTACAAGGTTGGACAATTAAGCTCACGAACTCATCCTAGAAAAAGTGCCACATACCTCATTGCTGAATATCACTGCAGTCACCTTCGAAGTACTTCCTTTAGAACACCAGCTCCTAGTCCACCCTTCAAAGCAATTCTGGAACTCTTTTTCTGGAATGGCCATCAGAGCTGTCATCATATTAACCTTGCTGTCCTGAATGTCATCAAAATGTCTTCCTTTCAGTATTTCCTTTATTTTCTGATAGAGAGAAGTTATTGGGGGCGAGATCAGGTGAGTAGGGACGGAATTCTAATACAGTTATTTGTTTACTGGCTGAAAGCTCCCTCCCAGACAGTGCCATGTGAGCTGGTTCATATTTGTGATGTAAGAGCCATGAATTGTTGGCGAAAAGTTCAGGTCATCTAATTTTTTCACACAGCCTTTTCAGCATTTCCAAAGAGGAAACTTGATTAACTGTTTGTCCAGTTGGTACAAATGCATAATGAATAATTTCTCTGATATCAAAAAAGGTTAGCAACACCATTGCAACAAGTTCACGAACTTAATTGTCACACCTTGTAACGTGCATAGTGCAATAATTTTGTGAGTCTGTATAACAAAACTATACAATTGATCAGCTGTGGAGGAAAATTTTTTCTCTACCCTTCTAGGTTCTTTTGGCTGGTCTAATAATTAAATTGATGTAAAACAGATTAACAGGAGAAAAAAAAATTTAATTTTGTACTTACAGGAGCCTCGAGTAGACATGAGAGGCTCTCAGACAGTCAGGCACTTGATGCTTATATACCATTCTGAACTAAGGAAAAGGAGGTAAGGGTCTGGGGCTTCCAAGGGAAGAAAAACAATTCAAAGGAGTACGGGAAGAGTAAATGTTTGGTAAACAAATGTTTGCCATTCCAAACAAATGGAACACAGTGAGGACTTGGAACAAACAGGCCTTGCCGAGCTCCCCACAGCCCACATACCTAACCCATACTCTTTGTCATTATCTCTGATGGTAGTTCTCTTCCTGAACGAGGTCCTCTATCTAAATTCTTTTAGGCAATTAGGGGGAAATGAAAAGCTCTTCCTGAGTCTTTGGGGCCTTGATTGTTTTCAGCTCAAAATAGGTCTTATGCCAAAGTGGCACATTTTGGGACAGCCTATTCTGCTCCTGTTTACTATATCCCCAGCACCTGTTTTAACAGAGTATGGCATAATAAACACTCAATAAACAATGATTAAATTGAAAGAATGGTTTGCCAATAACAAGAATTACATGTATCCCTTACTTTAAAATGCCTGCTTTCTTAAACAACTGGTTCTCAAATGAAGTGAGGACAGATTTATTGCTCAATTGTTGAATACATATAAAGGGGTGCTTCAATCCAAGGGGTGTGCATGCTCAGCTGCATCCCAATGGATAAGTTTCCTAACTTCACTGAGATCATTTTTTCCTCTCTAAAAGGCAACTAATACTAATGATGAAGATTAAAGTTCAATAATGCACACAGTGTCGCTAACATTGTACCCGGCATGTAGTAAATACCCATTAGATGGTAATAATTATTTTACTTTACTTGCATGAAAGGAAAAGTTTTTTTACTACTGGATGACACTGGTCTGATTCTAGCAAAACTAGCAAATTTTTATAATATGCATGAATTTTTTATCTGATGTATAAACTTTTCTTTCTCTTTCTTCTTTTTTAAAAGAATGAGATAGAAGAGAGCTAGACACCTGTGTAGAAAACAGCTGCATCCTTACACTTGACCTTCCAGAATATTCCCTCCTTCATCACTGCCACCTCCATCACTTTGTGTATTTTTTCTGTACCTTGATCTCTGGCTTAGCCTCTGCATGGAGCCATCTTCAGGGCTTGTTTCTCCGCCAACTGAGTCTCTCTTTGAGCAGGAGAAAAAAGATTTACAGAGTTCCAACCAAAACATTTTTTTCTCAGCATCTACAGTTCATAACAATAAAAAGAACCTGAGACTATTTACCAACTTCACTTACAGCCAATAAAATTACCATGTACAAGGTGTTGCATTAAGTTGATTGCCTTTCTTTCTCTAAAAAAAGGACTTAAAGTTCAGCTCACAGGTAAAAACTGTTACCAAGAGAAGCAGTTTGTGAAATGATACCAGCAGCTCCTTACTAGGAATGTTAGAGGCAGGTGGGGAAGAACACAAAACTTGAACCAAAATTTTTAAGGCATGTTTTATTTTAGAGTAATAATTGATCACAAAGATACTAAATGTCAAGTTTCCTTTGATTATTATTCTTCCAGCCATGAATCCGCTTTTCATTGTTTCTTGGGATGATTCTGAATAGAGATATCGTACACACCAGTTAAGGCGAGAACCTGGTTGCTATCAACTCTGACCACAACAGATGTAAAATAACAGATTCCAATATTTTTTTGGAAGCTTTGATTTTGTTTTTCTGGAAACTATAAAAATAAATCTCCTTTGTTACTGCTACTTTGCTGTTATGTGCTTTGTATTGCTTCCATTCAGCCTTATCTTAACAGAAAAGCTTTATCTCACATATCTATTAGCAAAAGAAAATAAAATAAACAAAAAAACAGGTCTTAGGGGAATACACAATGTGATACATAGATGATGTATTACAGAATTATACCCCTGAACTCTGTGCAACTTTACTAACAATTGTCACCTCAATAAACTTTTTTTAAAAAAATAAAAAAAAAAAGAAAGGTTTTAGAATCCCTAGAGACCAGAATTACTCTGTGGAGGTGCTCTACCCCAGTTCCTTAAGTGACCTATCACTCATAACAAAGTTTTGAAGAAATTTAGAGGAAGATGGTGGGATTAAAGAATTCTAAAGCTCACTGAATCCAATAACCAGAGAAGAATTTTAAGAGGGGAAAAAAAATCAAGCATTGAAAGAAACGGAGTGGTTCTCTTAAATAAACAAAGAAGGATCTTCCTTAATAAACTAGTTGACAGCTTCTCTCCCTTTTTCAGGCTTTGCTACTAGCAACAAAGAAAAAGCCTAGTTTGCACAGCTGTTACCCTAAGAACTAAATAATAAAAGGCTGAAAACTTAACTGGATTTGAAAAAAATGTCAACTGACAGAAAAAAAAATTACAAATATCAGGGAAGTCAACAAAGAAGCTAGAAAGTTTGCAGGATCAGGAAGAATATTCTAAAAGGTAAACTTCCAATGAGCTTGAAGAAAACTCTCCTGACTGCTGAGTATCAGAATCTGATAAAAGGGGTAGACCGCAAGCTCCCAATCCGCACACCCACTGCTGCTGATAATGGAGACAGCAGGGAAAAGTCCATTGCCCAGGGCTGTGGGATGAAAAAGGCATCAATACCTTCAGAGTCCTGAAGATGGAGATCAATTTGGATCTCACTATGAAAACCTGGTGCCAATTGAGGAATAACTTCAAGAAAGCACTTGCATTATATTTCTTCTAACTTCCGGTTCTACATTAGAATGTGTCTCCTCATGGGGAGAGAGAGGATCCGGGAAAGACAAAAGGAGGTAGTAGTTCATTTACATCCCCTTTATTTTAAATATTTTTCTTGTCCTTTATTTTTCTAACAATATTTAAAGTCTCACAAAAAAAGTCAATTAATGTTTTACAAGTAAAGTCTCTTGGGAAAATAAGCGGTATGCTATTGGGCTTAGGTTATTTATTATTTATATTTTATCAATTTCCATGAAAAGGTTGAGGCATCCACACAATGGAAACTATGAAAACATTAAAACAATTAGAATATTAAATCAGGAGTCAAAGAGAAAAATGACAGGATCTAATGAATGGGGGAGAACAGAGAGGGAAAAAAATTATACCAAAAGCTATAAGTCTTATCCTTTTGCCATGAAAGCTGTGATATGCAGACCTAAAATTAAAGTTCAGTTGCAATGAATTCACTTCACCTTTTTTCACTTACCTTCCAGCTGAAATAAGAAATGCTGAAGGAATTTCAGGTACAATTCTAGTAATATCAATTAAATAAATATTCATGGCATTACCATGTACTAGGCTCCCTTGAAGAGTCTTGGAATTTAATACAAAAGAGAAATATAAACAAATAATCCCAATGCAGTATGATCACTCTTGGTTACATTTCTTTCCATATATACTGTGGTAGAGGCTTTGTGTGGCTAGAAAAAAGAAGCCCTTTATTTTGTTGGAAAAAGAAAGGAAAATAATTAGTAACACTGTGAGGACAGAGTCCCAGAGAGCAATTTCCAGGCTCTCCGCCTCACAAGGAAAGATGCTGGCTCAGTTATTTGGTGGCCATCAGCTCTAATCAGATGGCCATCCACTGTGGCTGGGTGGCCATCAGCTGTAACCAGTTAGCCATTGGCCACTGATATAACTGCCATGGCTAGCACAGATTTCAGTTAGCAAGCGGTTGGTTGGTTGGCAGAGAAGCAGATGGCAGATTGCGGCTAGCAAGTGCAGTTAGCAAGCGTGGATGGCGGATTGTATGGATCCTACTTCCTGTGTCTTGCCCAGCCACCAGCAAGACTGGGGTATAGGAAGACCCCCTGTTGAGGTACTGGTGGATGTCTGCTTTTGTGTCTTGACCAGCCCTCATCGAGAATATAGTGGTATGACTCCCCTATCTATGGGTCTGTTGTTGTTCTTTGTTGGCCTCGCCATATTCTGTGTCCACCAGCTGAGAGCAGGAGTGGGACCAGAGACCCTGCATGACAAACACTTCACATGAATGACATACAAGTTGAGTCTTAAAAGAAGACCAGTTTTCCAGGTGGAAAAGAGGAAGAAGGACATTCCCAAAAGAAACCATACATGCAAAAGGATAGAGAAGTAAAAATCACAGTGTGTTCAGGAAACTTTCAGCATTGAGGGCCTGATGATAAACTTGAAAAGGTAGCTTGAAAACTACAAGGAAGATACTGAAGGTCTTTTAAACAGGGAAGTGAAATTATCCTATTTGAGTTTTAGAAGACAACTGTGTGTTGCAGTTTGGAGAATGGATACGAATATGGGTGAAATTAAAATAAGGAAGGAAGCCTTATTATCAGGGTTCTCCAGAAAGACAGAACCAATAGGATGTGTATACATATATATAAAAAGACATATTATAAGGGATCGACTCATGGAATTATGGAGCATGGCAAATCTAAAATCTGCCAGGTAGACTGACAGGCTGGAGAACCAGGAGAACCAGTGATGAAGTTCTAATCTGAACATGATCTGCTGTAGAACCAGTCATTCAGTGTTGCATCTGCTATCTAAAGGCAGTCTGCTGAATTGTCTTTTGCTCAGACTCCTTTGCCCGTCTTTTTGTTCTATTTGGGCCTTCAACTGATTGGGTGAGGCCCATCTACATTATGGAGGACAATCTGCTTTACTCAAAATCCTCTCATTTAAATGTTAATCTCATCCAACTCCCCTCCCCTCCAATCCCCGCACCCGAAATTATCCAGAAAATTATGTTTGACCAAGCTTTTGGGTACCCTGAGGCCCAGCCAAGTTGATATAAAAAAATTTAACCATCACAGAGGTTATTAGTGTATACAGAGGCTATATAGGGTATGTGTGAGGTGGCATAGGGTCTGGAGTAAGCTCAGGGCAATGGAGACAGAGAAAAACAATTAAAATTTAGGATGAAATTGAATACAAAGATGAAAAAGAGAGCAGTGCAAGGATAAAATCAAAGTTTTTAGTTTGAACAACTAGGTGGTGTAGAAAAAAAAAATCAACCAATTAAATGACCAGTAACAATCAAGGATATATTTCACTTTTAGTATCTTTTCTTTCTCCATACCAAGTTTCTTCTGCCTCTTAGAGCCTATATTTACCATTCACATTTTTTTTCTTATTATAAATTACATCATCAACTCTAAGAACCATTACAGTTACAAAAGATAGTTCATTGATCAGATTTCATGTGTGAGGATACAAATATTTCTCAATTTATTTTGAAGAAATGCATTTACTTAGCTCTTGGTTAAATCTGGTAACCTAGACATACTTCTTTGCCTCTATTCCAACACAAACAAAACGTATAAATACAAATTAACAAGGCTACATAAGAAACAACAACAGAGAGAAACAGCAACAAAATTTTGAGAACTGGAAGTAGACAGCTAAATGATAAAGGAAAACAGGAAATCAAGTAAATAAATTCTCTCACAAATCCCAAAAGGGCTCAGCAATTAGAGAAACAGTTACCTGGAAAGGAAAGGGGATATGTTTAAATGGGGGCAGAAAGCAGGACGATTTCTTGAAAGTCTGACATAAAAATTAATTAAAATCTCGAAATCAACTCCCCAGTTTCCTGTAGCTAGGTGCCTACCTGTCACAAACCCCAGCAGAAGACTGGAGGGTTTTTCTTTGGAAAAACTGAGTGAAAGGGAATATAGACTTGAGGACAATAGGCAGAGTTGGGGCAGGCCATGTGTGCCATAATGAAAACTAGAATTAAGTGAGAAATCTCCAGTCTGAATGGCAAAATCCTCAGTGTCTTTTCCCATTTGTTCCCAAAATGTGGCAGACTTGATTATAAACCTCAAGAAAGAGATAAGAGCATCACTCTCTAGAGATACTCCTAACCCAAGGTGAAAAAAACACCCACAGGGGCTGACAGCTAGACATTCCCCATTGAAAGAGGCAGGTTTCATCCTTGTCATCCAACAGTGAAGCCAGCATTTGACAAGCCCCTCCAGTGCAGACAGAGCATTCAATCAGCTTTTTAGTTCCTTACCACTCAATTTTAAAAGATAGTCAAGGTTCATTGGGCATGATGAAGGCTTTTAATATGAAAGTAGAGGCCAAAACAGGAAAAATGGAAAGTAGATGACATACAACACAAGACGTGAAAGAAAATGTTATAAACAAAATTATGGTATCCTCAGGTAGAGAGGAGAAACTGTTATATCCTAAGTAAGAATAGAATGCTTTTTAAAGAGAATACTTAAAGAAGAAGCACTCTTTGGATTAAAATGTGGCAGAAATCAAAATGTCCGTGAAAGTGTTGGAAGAAAAGCTTGAAGTTGTCCGAAAGGAAGTGAAGCGACCAATAAGCAAAAAATTTAAAATGAAGTTGAGAAAAAGAAAATCAGCAAGAAAGTTCAACATTCAAGAGATGGAAGTTCCAGAATGAGAGAACAGAGAAAATGGGTAAGAGGAAATTAGAGCAAACACCAAGAAAAGTTCCCGGAACTGAAGGAGGTGAGTTTTCAGGTCAGAGGGGTTTAGGAGCCCAGTGAACACCCAGCCCAATAAAACACACATTCGCATAGCAAGGCCTATTATAGAAAAACTTCAGAATATTAGGAATAAAAAGTTCCTAAGACAAAGCAGCTAACATACAAAGTGATCAGGAACAAAAATGATCTTGGCTATTCGATGACTCTGGAAGCTACAATGCAGTCAAAATTATGAAAAAAAAAAACGACTTTCAACTCAGAATTCTCACCCATTCAAATTATCAATCAGGTGTGATAACAGAATAAACACATTGTGAGAAGAGCAAAATCTCACAAGTTTTATCTCTTAACTGCTCTTTCTCAGGAAGCTACTGGAGAAAGTGGTTCCCAAACCAACATCAACATCACTTGACACTTGTTTAGAAATGCAAATTCTAGCACCTTACCCCAGACCTACTGAAGCAGAAACCACGAAAAGCAAAACCCCACAAAGTGAAACCAAGGGTAAGGGAGACTACTTGTATCCATTGTTCTGAGCTGTTGGCACTTGAAACACAGCAAATAGAGAGAGAAGCTAAAAGAATTAAAATTGGTGCAGTCACTTTCTTCCTGCACTTATGTACTGCATTTTGGGACTATATTTTGTATTAATAAATGCTTGGCCTGCTTGGCTTTGTTCACGAGGCTTTGTTCCTACATCCTGGAATGCCTACCCACTCTCCAACAACACACTTAAAAGTGCTTGGTGATTTGCTTTGTTTTGAAATTGCCCTACCAGGGCCCAGCTTAAGAGGCACAAGATTCAGCACACCCAGAGGCCAACTCCAGACAAAACCAGAGTACTACCGGCTTTGACCTACAAGTGACACACCCAGAGGGAATTCTCTACAGGCACAAGAGCCCATAGAGGCCAAACCACATTTAAGTGGTCAACTCTCACTCAACAGAACACCCTGCACCCTGCGGTGGGCAGAGCCAAGTCTCACAACTAGTCAGCCTAGGAGTTAACCCCACCTACTCACAAGCGAAAAGCAATTAAAGATCTTCTTTAACAGGACAATATACACAACACAAGAGTCACCTTTGGAGCACACTCAGAGAAGAAGAATGAAGTAGTGCAAGTCAAATACAAAGGACACATACTACATAAGATAACCAAGCAAGAACTAAGAACTCTAGGGGATCTACCTAATACATCGAAGCAAACACAGAGAGTCAGCCGGAATGGGGAAACAAAGAAACATGTCCCAAATAAAAGAACAGAAGAAACCTCCAGAAATGGAACCAAATGAAACAGAGGTAACCAACCTATCAGAGACAGAGTTCAGAACACTGATGATAAGAATGTTGAAGGAGCTTAGAGACAACATAAAGAAGGATGTAGAAATCATAGTGAACAACCAGTTAGAACTAAAGAACACAATTACTGAAATAAAGAACTCACTTGAAGGAATTAACAGCAGGTTAGATGAAGCAGAGGATCAAATCAGCGACTTAGAAGACAAGTTAGCAGAGATTACCCAAACAGAACAACAGAAAGAAAAAAGAATAAAAAACAATAAAGATGGTTTAAGAGACCTCCATGATAACATCAAGTGCAACAACATGTGCATCATAGGAATACCAGAAGGTGAAGAGAGGAAGCAAGGGATTGAGAACATATTTGAAGTAATAATGTCTGAAAACTTCCCTAACCTGATGAAGGAAACCAACATACAAGCCCAGGAAGTGCAGAGAGTTCCAACCAGGATAAACCCAAACATGCCCACACCAAGACACATTATAGTTAAAATGGCAAAGGTTAAAGACAAAGAGCGAATCCTAAAAGCAGCAAGAGAAAGACACAGGGTTACATAAAAGGGAACTCCCATAAGACTCCCATAAGAGGAAGTAAAATTGTCATTATATGCAGATAACATGATACTATATAGAGAGAACCCTAAAGACTCCACCAAAAAACTATTAGAACTGATAAACAAATTTAGTAAAGTAGCAGGATACAAAAATTAATATTCAGAAATCAGTTGCATTTGTATATACCAATAATAAAACATCAGAAGGAGAAATTTAAAAAACAATCCCATTTACAATTGCTCCAAAGACTATAAAATACCTGGGAATAAATTTAACCAAAGAAGTAAAAGATCTGTACTCAGAAAATTATAAAACACTGAAGAAAGAAATGAAAGAGGATACAAATAGATGGAAACACATACCATGTTCATGGATAGGAAGAATCAATATAGTTAAAATATCCATACTGCCTAAGGCAATATATATATTCAACGTAATTCCTATTAAACTACCAACAACGTTTTTCACAGAAATAAAACATATAATCCTAAAATTTATATGGAACCATAAAAGACCCCGGATAGCCTCAGCAATCTTGAGAAATAAGAACAAAGTGGGAGATATAACGATACCTGACATCAAATTATACTACAAGGCTACAGTAATCAAAACAGCATGGTACTGGAATGAAAACAGACACGTAGATCAGTGGAACAGAATAGAGAGTCCAGAAATAAATCCATGCCTATATGGCCATTTAATCTACAACAATGGAAGCAAGAATGTACGGTGGGGTAAAGACAGTCTATTCAATAAATGGTGCTGGGAAACCTGGACAGACACATGGAAAAAAATGAAGCTGGACCACTTCCTTACACCATATACAAAAATAAATACAAAATGGCTTAAAGACTTAAATGTAAGATCTGAAACCATAAAATTCCTAGAAGAATATATAGGAAGAAACTTCACAGACATTACCCGGAGTAAGATTTTTACTGATATATCCCCTCGCGCAAGGGAAGTAAGAGAAAAAATAAACATGTGGGATTACATCAAACTAAAAAGTTTTTTCACAGCAAAGAAAACCATCAATAAAACAAAAAGGGATCCTACTGAATGGGAAAAGATATTTGCCAATGATATATCTGATAAGGGGTTAATATCACAAATTTATAAAAAAACTCACTCAACTCAACTCCAAAAAAACAAATAACCCAATTAAAAAATGGGCAGAGGACATGAAGAAACATTTTTCTATAAAGGATATACAGATGGCAAACAGACATATGAAGAAATGCTCGATCTCACTAACCATCAGAGAATGCAAATAAAAACGACAATGAGATAGCACCTCACCCCAGTCAAAATGGCTATCATCAATAAATCAACAAACAACAAGTGCTGGTGCGGATGTGGAGAAAAGGGAACCCTTGTCCACTGTTGGTGGGATTGCAGATTGGTGCAACCACTATGGAAAACAGTATGGAGGTATCTCAAAAATCTGAAAATGGAACTACGCTATGATCCAGCAATTCCACTCCTAGGTATCTATCTGGAGAAATCCAAAAGTCCAATTCAAAAATCTTTATACACTCCTATGTTTATTGCAGCACTATACACAATAGCCAAGACATGGAAACAACCGAAATACCCATCGGTAGATGACTGGATTAAGAAACTGTGGTACATTTATACAATGGAGTATTACTTAGCCACAAAGAAGAAAGAAATCTTACCATTTGCAACAACATGGATAGACCTAGAGAACATTATGTTAAGTGAAATAAGTCAGACAAAGGAAGACAAATACCAAACGATTTCACTTATATGCGGAATCTAAAGAAAAGAATGAGTGAATGAACTAATCAGAAACAGTTTTGGAGACATAGAGGACAAAGTGAGGGTTGCTAGATGAGCGGAGTGGGGCGTGGGGATAAGGAGTGAGGTGAGGGGATTAGAAAACAGTCGGTAACCACAAGATGGCCACGGGGTTCTGAAAATTAATTTGGGGAATGTAATCAATAATGTTGTAAAGATTTTGTATGGTATCCGATGGACACGTGTCCCATTCGGGAGACCACCTCAGTGATGATGTAGATGCCTGATCACTGCACTGTACACCTGAAGCTGAACAATAATGAATGCCAGCTATAATTTTATATGTATGTGTGTGTATGTCTGTGTGTGTGTGTGTGTGTGTGTGTGTGTGTGTGTGTGTGTGTATACTTACAAGAAGTGGAGTACAGCATTAGGAATAGAGACAGTGGAAATGTAATGGCTCTGTGCGATGTCAGAGGGATAGTGGATGGGGGGAGGAGGATTCACACAGTTTGACGGATATAAATGATAAACATCTAAGTATTACTTTGTCTTGTGTACCTGAAACTAATAAAAATAAAAGAAGAGTTAAAATTGGTTGCCCCTTGGCGGTAAGAGAGGACACTTTTGTAGTTGTTATAAGCCTTATTAAATTATTTGACCTTTTGAATTACTTCTTTATTAGCTTGATAAAAAATAAAAAATAAATTTACTCCAAAATAGGAGTCAAAATTTAATAAATGTTTCTAAATTTCTCCTGATAGGCAATTTCTGCCTTCCTCTGTTTTCTGTCACTCAAAGCAGGACAAAAGCCGTTTTTAGGGTTTTCCCCTGGTCTCCAAAGCAGTTTTCTCTCCCCATCAGAATGCCTCAGACCCTGAGACTCTGGGACAGATGAGGGTAGTCACTGGAGTAGCATTCTAATTCTACTATCAGATTTTGGCAGAGTGTTCTTTCTATGATCATTTCTACAGAAGCAAACTTTCTCATTTAGAAGTTTCTAGTATGCATAAAGTTGCCGTGCCTTTGGCTGTGTTTTAATATCCACCAACATGAGCATTTTTTTTTGGTATGATCCTTGCATCTATTCAATCATTCAAAAAAATATTTAGTGAGGTTCTACTATGTGCCAGATACTTACTATCGAGTTTCTTAAAATTATTTTTCCTCTATGTATGTTTTCCATACTTAGGCATTAAGATGTTTCAAGGTTCTTTATAATCACTGCCTTTTCAAGGCAGTGAACTGTGTGGGTCCACTTATATATAGTTTTTTTTTCAACAAACATATTGGAAAAATTTTTGGAGATTTACAACAATGTGAAAAAAACAAACAATGCTTATGTTTCCTTAACAACATTTTCTCTTCTCCAGCTTACTGTATTGTAAGAATACAGTATATAATACATATAACATAAAAAATGTGTTCATTGACTGTTGATGTTGTTGAGGACAGTAGACTATTAAGTTCTGGAGGAGTCAAAGTTATACACAGATTTTCAACTGCATCAAGAGTCAGCACCCCTAAACCCTGTGTTGATCAAGGGTCAACTGTATAATGAATGTGGGAAATGGGGTCTCATTGTGAAAATTATTCAAGATATGCTGTTTAATTAACAGAATTTGAAAATCCATTGAGACCTATCTATAACCTGCACACTTAAGGATAATGCCTGACACTTGACTTACAAATGAACCTGTGACCAACCAGTAAGTCAGAGTTCTTCTGGTTGCCTGATGCCAACTCTAAGGGCACAGGATTCTGCCTCTGGATATTGTTGCATCTGCTTCAAGTAAACACTTCATGTAAAGAGGTAGAAGGAACACTCCAAAAGAACAGAGAGCTGAGACTTCATCAATCTTAATGAAGTTTGCATAAATGTTTTTGAGTCTGCTCACTAATAAATGTTTTGGTAATAAGGTCTGTGTTTGTGGCATGATTTATAGAGAGTAAGTCAATTTTGTGGTGGTTGCTATCATTTACGAAAATCAAGTTGTACAAGAACAAACTGGTTTAGATTTACAAAAACCCCTACAAAAGGTAGTTAGTTGACACAGTGAAGACCCTTGAAGGAACTCTGTAGTCATGACAAAAGAATGCTGCAGCATAAGAAAGCTTGGATTAGTAGGAACTAGAGATTAGTAGGAACATGTGACTACATAATGACCTCAGCCAATGTCAATGTGAACAACTACTGACCAAGGCTCAGATACTTCCTCCTCTGGAGCCATGAGGCTACTTGAAGTGATTGAATTTGCTAGGAATTGACTAAAATGGTTACTGCTATCATGAAGAATAGGGTCTCTAAATAGATAATAAATTGGAATTTAGAAAACAATCTAAAATTTTTCCTTTCTTGAACATCTAGGTTTTGGATTTTGAGAAATCCAATCACTATATATCACATGAGGAAAAACAAGTCTAGGTCTCTCAATTTTTCTCTCCAAAACCTTGTATTTTAAGGTTTGACACTTCTGTTACATTTTCTCCTCCAGTAGCTCTTCAGGTGTGACCCCATGGTACCCCTACAGTCTTCTTAGTGATCCAAAGTCTGTTCCAAAGGCCATAAGAAGGATATTTATGTCTTGCTGAAATGTCTATTCAAAGTAAGGACAAAAGAAAAGCAGCATCTTAAGTATGCAGCTATGTGTCTCAGTCAGTATGGCTTCTATGACAAATACTATAGACTTGGTGACTTAAACAACAAACATTTATTTTTCACAGTTCTGGAAGCTGGGAAGTCCAAGAGCAAGATGCCATCAGATTCAGCATCTGGCGAGAGGCGCTTTCTGGTATGTAGACAGCCACCTTTTCACACTGTACCTTCACATGGCAGAAAGAGAGATCATCTCTCTTATGTCTCTTTTTACAAGGGCACTAATCCCATTCATGAGGGCTCCACCATCATGACCTAATTACCTCCAAAAGACCCATGATTTAATTAACTCCCAAAGCCCCATTTCCAAATATCATCACACTGGGGATTAGTACCTTAACATGTGAATATGGGATGGGGGTGGGAACACAAGGATTCTGTCTATATTGCACCCCTAGGAATTTTACTTCCTGAGAGAAGCAGATAGAACCATTTTGCATTCAGCAAACACATAATTATAAACCAGACACTGTGTTAAGAAAGCCATATTTTCACCAAAATGAATAAAATAGTTTCTGACATGGAGTAAGGAGACAGATAGTACATTATGTTAAGTGCTGTGAAGGGATTAAGTACAGAGCCAATATTGGGAGATGGAGAGAGCCCAGCTCTGGTTGGGGGGAGAGTAATAAGCCTTCCAGAAGAGATGGCATTCAAACTGGGTCCTATTTTCACCAGCAGAGAATGACTTTCTACACAGCACTAAAATAATATGCTAAGGCAAAAATGAAAGAAAAAGCATGGAGTGTTGGAGAATGATGACAAGTTTAGGGGCTAGAAGGTATATGAGTGGGCTAGCAAAGTGTTATGCTAGAAAGGTAAAAGATAGATTTTTGAAGACTCATGAATGCTTTTCTGAAAAGACTGGCCTTTAGGAAGTCAACCAGGTCATCTAATGGGTCTACAGGTTCTAATGGGAGCACAGGATGGGTCAAAAGGCCAAACTACTATCCCCCTCCACCTTACCCCACCACACTTTATTTCTTTTATACATCTCTTTCATATTTTTAATTTAAAAGTAGGACTCAGCTGTTACTTATAAATTTTAAAATTGCTCATATAAGTAAATGAAAGCCATAAAAGATCTTTAATTGGGGAAGTTAAATGACCATATTTACATTTCAAAAAGTTAATTCTGGCTGCAGGGTGGGAGGAAAGATTAGAGAAAGGAGACATAAAAGGCAGGAAATCCATTAGTTAGACTGTGAAAATAGCTTGGGGAGGAATCACAAAGGGTCCAATTTGAGGTAGTGATAGGTAGTAGGAGTATGAACAGATTTAAGAAGAGGGAACAGATTCAAGAGACATTTTAGAAATTGAATGGACAGCCATTTTCAACTCCTACTACACTTACCAGGTTTTGACAGTGTTTGGGCAGAGCAGTCAGGAAACCCTGCATACACTTTACTCTTCCATTGGTGGATTGATGTAATATCATTTGCTTCACTTTAACTCCAATGTGTTACCACAGGAAGGTAAGACAAGGGCCTATCGTAACATTCCAAACCTCCTAGGTTGTTGAAGGTAATAAGGTTTATTGATGTGACTTTGTGAAAAACTGCATTAAACTTAGAGGCTCATGGATGAAGATAGAAAAAGTCACTAAGATAGAGTGTTCATTTGACTTATCAGTTCCAGAAGATTGATGTGGTATTTTGTTGTCTCTTTTTTTCTCTCTCTCTCTCTTTAATAGTCTATAGGTAATATTTTTTCCAATTCTAAAATAGGAAATTTTGAAAAATAGATTTAGTAGTGAATAAAGTAAGCCATAGATATGGTTCATTTTTTAAAAAAAGATTTTTATTAAAATATAGCTAGCATACAATATTATATTAGTTTCAGGTGTACATCATAATTATTCAACAGTATCCACCTGGCACTACACATAGTTATTACCATATTATTAATTACATTCCCTATGCTAAAGAAGTGATCACCATGATAAGTCCAGCAACCATATGACACCATACCATGCTATCACATTCTTATTGACAGTTTCTCCTGTGCTGTATATTACATCCCCAAGACTTATTTGCTTTATATCTGGAACTTTGAACCTGTTATTTTTCTTTATTTTTCACCCCATTTTTTTAATTTTTCAATTAGAGTTAACAGTCAATATTATTACATATTAGTTTCAGGCGTACAGCATAGTGGTTACACACATATATAATTTATGAAGTGATCCCCCTGACTAATATCCACCTGGCACTATACATAGTTATTACTATATTGTTGATTATATTTCCTATATTTACATCCCCATGACTATTTTACATCCCCATGACTATTTTGTAACTATCAATTTGTAATTTTTAATCCCTTCCCCTTTTTGACTTTCCTCAACCCCCCTCCCATTTGGCAAGCATCAAAATGTTCTCTGTATCTATGAGTTTGTTTCTGTTTCATTTCTTTGTTTATTTTGTTCTTTAGATTCCATTTATAAGTGAAAGTATATGACATTTATAGTTCATTGTCTGACATATATTCAGCACAATATTCTCTAGGTCCATCCATATTGTTGCAGAGGGCAAGATTTCATTCTCTTTTACAGCTGAGTAATATTCCACAGTATATATGTACCACCTCTTCTATATCCATTCATCTATTCAGGGACACCCAGATTGTCTTCATATCTTGCCTATTGTAAATGCTGCAATGAACTTATGAATGAGCATATCCCCTTGAAGTAGCATTTTGGGTTTCTTTGATAAATACCCAGAAGTATTTGTCTCTTGTTATAGCCTTTGTTTTAAAGTCTATTTTGTTTGGTGTAAGTATTGCTGTCGAAGTTTTTGTTTGTTTGTTTCTTTCCATTTTCATATCTTTTCCATCTTTTACTTTCAGTCTGTGTGTGACTTTTAATCTGAAGTGAGTCTTTTGTAGGTAGCATATGTAAGGGTCTTGTTTTCTTATCCATTCAGCCACTCTACCTTTTGATTGGTGCAATTAATCCATTTAAAGTAATGGTTGATAGATATGTAGTTATTGCCATTTTATTATTCATATTTTTTATCTTTTATTTTTTTCGTCTTAAAGAAATTCCTCTAAGATTCCTTGTAATATGGTTTGGTGGTGATAAACTCCTTTAGCTTTTTCTTGTCTGGGAAGCTCTTTATCTGTCCTTTGATTATAAATGATAGTTTGCATTGCAGGGTCCTTGCTTATAGGTCCTTACTTTTCATCACGTCGAATATTCTGTGCCAGTCCTCTCTGGCTTGCAAAATTTCTGTTGAGAAATCAGCTGACAGTCTTATGGGGGCTCCCTTGAAGGTCATTAACTGCTTTTCTCTTGCTGCTTTTAAGATTCTCTCTTTGGCATTTAAATTATGGTATATCTTGGTGTGGGCCTATTTGGGTTCATCTTGTTTGGGACTCTCTGTGCTGCTTGGGCTTATATGTCTATTTTCTTCACCAGGTTATGGAAGTTTTCAGTCATTCTTTCTTCAAATAGGTTCAATACCTTGCTCTCTCTCTTCTCCTTCTGGTACCCCTATAACGGGAATGTTGGTGTGTTTGTTGTCCCAGAGGCCCCTTAAACTATCTTCAATTTGGGGGATTCTTTTTTTATTCCTGTTCTGATTGGGTGTTTTCTGCTACCATTTATTTATTTGTTTATTTATTTATTTATTTATTTATTTATTTAAAGGAGGGTACAGCTCACAATGGCCCATGAAGGGATTGAACTGGCAATCTTGGTGCTACTAGCACCATGCTCCAACCAACTGAGCTAACCAGTCACCCTCTGTTACCTTATCTTCTAAATTGCTGATTTGGTCCTCTGCTTCATTTAATCTACTGTTGATTCCTTCTAATGTGTTTCATTTCCGTTATTGTATTCTTTATTTGTGACTGGTTCTTTTTCATGTTTTCTATCTCCATTTTTATGTTTCCTGTCTTTTTGTTGAAGTTCTCCCTGAGATCATTGAGCATCCTTATAACTAGTGTTTGGAACTCTGCATTTGGTAGGTTACTTGTTTCCGTTTTGTTTAGTTTTTTTATGGAGCTTTGTTCTGTTCTTTTCTTTGTCTCCCTATTTTGGCTGCCTCCCTGTGTGTGTTTCTATGTATTAGGTAGGGCTGCTCTGTCTCCTATTCTCAGTAGAGTGGCCTTAAATATTAGGTGTGCTATGAGGCTCGGTGGTGCAGTCTTCCTGGTTCCTGAGCCATGCGCTCCAAATGTGTTCCTTGTGTGTGTTGTGTGTGCCCTCCTCTTGTAGTTGAGAGACTTGGTTGCTATTTACACATCAATGGGAGGGTTTGATCCTTAGGCTCATTCATTGTGAGGACTGGTCATGACGAGTGGAGGAGTTGTGGGGCAGGGGCTGACCCTACAGAGCAGTATCTGCCTCAGCAGAGCTCTAGTGCCTGCCCAATCTGTCCCTTGGGTGTGGCATCCTTGGAGGTGGCTGGGTGATGCTTAGCTCATTTTGAAGCTGGCCACTGGGGGCACCAGCCCCAGGGCCTCCTGGGAGGGAACTCACTGTCAAGTTCAGCCACAGCCCATGCCCCACCCTGGGTTACCAGGAAGAAGCTACAAAGCAATCTGCAGATGGCCACCACCTGTGTCATCCTTGGAAGTACCTCAAGAGGCCAGACAGTGAACCAAGGTCAGCTGCTGCTAGCGTCAGGTTTAGGGCTGCTCAGCCAGAGGTAGAGGATATGCTCAAGCCAGATACTACTTGTGTGGGTTTTGAGAACATTTAAGAGACCCTAGGAAAGTCCTCTGCATGAGCCAAGGCAGCTGGTTTGTATGAAAAAAAACACTGTAAGTGGCTTGGGTGTGCCTGAAATTTGGACAGGGCGGGGTCTTGAATTATCAGGGCATGGCAAACAACAAACAGCATTAGCCAGCTTGATGGAGACTCAGATATAATGGCCACCTGCGTCTGCACACTGGAAAGAAGGAGGGCTCAAAAAGAAACTATGGCCTGTGCCAACTCCTTCTTCTGGAAGAAAGCTGCTCTTTCAGCCCCTGTCTCAAAGTCAGACAACTCAGTTCCCCACCATATGTCCCTAACTTCTTTTCACCTTCTGCGCCAGTGCTAGAGTTCAGTGATCCCATCAGTGAGTAAGTCCATGCATGGTCCTTTTAAGAGGAGTACCTGGGTTTGCAGCAGCCTGCTGTCTCACTCAGGCACAACCTCTGCTGGTTATCACAACCAGAAATTAGGGGACGTTTTTCCCCTGGGCTGGGGAGGGGCTGAGACCCCTCACTCCTAGGAGTGGGGACCTCCACAGTGGAGACATCCCTCCCAATCTTTAATGGTCACACGCAGGTGTGGGACGACCCATTTGTGGGGACAAAGCCCCAAAAAACAGTTTCCAGGCTCTCGGCCTCACAATAGAAAGGTGCTGGCTTGGGTAGTAAATGGCCATCAACTGTGATCAGATGGCCAGCAGCTGTGGCTAGTTGGCCGTCAGCTGTAACCCGTAAGCCATTGGCCACTAATATAATGGTTGTGGCTACGCTAGCAGAAAGAAATGGGGGCTAGCAAGAAGATGGTGGCTGGCAAGCACGGACTGCTATTAGGCAGATTATGTAGATCCTGCTTCCTGTGTCTCCAGCCCAGCCGAAAGCGAGAATATATTGGTTTGACTCCCCTATCTATGGCTCCGTGGGTGTTCCTTTTTGGCCTTACCATGTCCTGCGTTCTTATTTGGGGATCAGGAGCAGAGACCCCGCAGGACGCCCCACACGACACTTGGAGCAGCGAGCAGGGTCCCCTGCGTGACACCATTCTGCATCTCTACCCCTCCTACCAACCTCGAGTTGGCTTCTTCTCTATGTCTTTAGTTGTAGGGCTTTGGTTCAACAAGATTTCAGGTGTTTTCAATGATGGTTGTTTTGTAATTGAGTTGTAATTTTGATGTGGTCATGAGAGGATATATGCACAGTATTTACCTACTCTGCCAACTTGACAGGAACTCTCTCAATTTGTTGTTTTTGTTATGCTATACTGTTTGGCATATTATGCGACATGATGCTTTACTAGGACCTACCTTAGAGTAGACTGGCCATATAAGCAGGCACAATAGACTACTGATTTTGTTGTGATTTAAGACATGACGATGAAATGCTCAACCTTTATTTCATGTGCCCAATCATAACTATTTAATAAGCACATACTTTGCAAAGGGTCTTATGATAGGTAGGCACAGTGGAACGCAGCATGGAATCGTCTTAGTCTTTCAGTCAGCAAGGGAAACAAATATTAGACAACTAATTGCACACAACTATTTGATCACTATTGTGATAACTGCTTTGAAGATGAAAAAACACTACATGAGATTCTAGAACGGGGAGCTCACCTAGTCCCTGCTTCAATGAGAAAGTGACTTTAGGCTTACAAGTTCAAGGACAAGCTGCTGCTTCTGCAAATAAATGGGGAAGATAATTCAGGTAGAGCAGTGTAAAGTAGGAATATGGGCACAGAACAGCTGGATATGCTTTTAACTGTGACTGGAGGGCAGAAACCAACAGGGAGAATGGCTAGCTGAATTAGGAAAGTGCACTCACATAGATTTGTAGGCCACATTTAGGTTTGGTTTTAGCCTAAAGCCAAAAAGGAACACCAGGCATAAAATTTAAATAGAGGGTAAAATTATTAAATATATTTTTAAATACTTCTGGACTTCTTTGTGAAAAATATATTGGAATGGGACATAAATGGATTTAGGGAGCCTACATATGTGTACTTAAAAGTTCACCAGATTTCTCAGTTGCAAACTGACACCAACAACTTGACTTCCAGGGATACTCCTAATCAGAGCAGACTGCATATAGAACTAGACTTGGACACCAAGCAGCAGAGCCTAAAATCTTGCTGCTAAGTTTGATGTCCTGTGTCTTGTGTGTCCCATGCCACTAAGCCACAGCCTCCCCTACTGCCGCTGTGTTAGCCCGGACCATGTGCCAGCTACCATTTCAGGGTTGTTGGGGCTTGTTTTCCCTCCCTCCTTTGCCTTTTCCTAAAACCTTCCTCTGATTTCTGCCTAGTTTCACCAGTCCCTAAATTCTACAGGTTACCACACATTGGATTGGCCTCTTAGGATATCACTGCCTTCCCAAATAGAGCTCTTTTCTACCAGCTGCTTCTACCTCAGCTGTTGATTCCTTCACTGGTTTGAGCTCTGTCCTAGGTTAAGGTCCTCACTTGGTCCCTCCCCTCCCTTCTCCATCAGTGCCCCTATGATGAGGCTGCCAGAATTATTAATATAAAAATAAACTACAATAAATAACTTACCGTGGTGAGGTACTATCTAGATCTACCCTTTAGAAAAAGGGAGGTTTCTTATTTCTTATTCTTACGAGATAGCAAAGTAAGATTTTTTTTTTCTAATAATTCCAGAAGTTCCAGTGCTGTTGAGGCACTGATTCACATGGTTATCAAAAGAATCAGGACCGTGTTTTATGGTAAGTATCGTAAGCTTTGCAAGCTCAAATTTTTTCTAAAAAATGTTTAATTGTTTAGGTTTGTTTGCTTTTAACTGGCCTGCACGTCTTATTCCCATGTTTCTCTGGATTTCCTGTAGTAAAAATGAAACGCCTTAGTGAAGAGAGATACTGGGATGTGAAAAGAAGTATTATGAGTCAAGGAGCTACTGGCATTTAATCTGCAGCAGGTGTGCTGTTAGATTTAAAAAGCATTTCTGGGTATTCAGGGTTGTTGTTTTTTTTTCTTTCTTTCTTTCTTTAGAAAGAGGTCTTTAAGCAAATGAACAAAATTTAAATCAATATACTAAATATAATTGTCATGCAGTGTGGCATGCAGTACCTCAGCTCCCGTTCCCCACATAAGAATGCAGGATATGGTGAGGCCATAAAGGAACACCCACGGAGCCATAGGTAGGGGAGTCATACCACTATATTCTTGGTGGCTGGGCTGGAGACACAGGAAGCAGGAGCCACACTATCCGCAACCTGTCATCCACTTCTCTGCAATCCGCAACCCACACTCTGCCATGCTAACTGCAATCCGCACTTGCCAGCCACCATCTTCTTGTTAGTCCCCATTTGCTGCTAGCATAGCCACAGCAGTTATGTTAGTGACCAATGGTTCACTGGTTACAGCTGACGGCCAACTAGCTACAGCTGATGGCCATCCAATCACAGTTGATGGCCATTTACTACCTGAGCCAGCACCTTTCCACGTGAGGCCGAGAGCCTGGAAACTGCACTCCTGGCTTTGTCCCCACAATAATCCTACCAGGATACAGCAAATAATCCTCTAAAGTTACTGTGGGGACAGAGTCCCAGAGAGTAGTTTCCAGGCTCTCGGCCTCACATGGAAAGGTGCTGGCTCTATTATTAGATGGCCATCAGCTGTAATCAGATGGCCATCCACTGTGGTTAGATGGCCATCAGCAACTGTTACCGGTTAGCCATTAGCCACTAATATAATTGCCATGGCTGTGCTAGGGGGTTGGTTGGTTGGTTTGCTGGCAGAAAAGTGGATTGCAGCTAGCAAATGGGGGTTGGTTGGTTGGTTGGCAGAGAAGTGGACTGCAAATTGTGCATCGTGTGGAGCCTGCTTCCCATGTCTCCAACCCAGCCACCAGCGAGAATATAGTGGTGTGAACCCCCTATTCATGGCTCCGTTGGTGTTCCTTTTTGGCCTCACCATATCCTGCGTTCTTGTGCGGGGAGCAGGACCAGACTCCCTGGGTTACACTTACACTTTCTTTACCCCTGAAAGAAAAGATATAGAGAAAAAGTTTTGCCTAAGTTTTCTAGGATACATTTCTTTTTTTGTTTTGTTTTTTCGTTTCCAGTCCAGACGAGATAGCATCTTCCGTAGAAATTTACTAGCATCTCATTTCCTAAGGCTGAAATCTGAAAAACATTGATAAGCTTCAAGATGACATCTTTTTAAATCTCTATTTGTGGTTCTTTTTTAAACACCTGTTTCTAAAAATTGAATTCCCCTTGTGACCAGAACCAATGCAGCCTGGGTGAAAAATGTTTCTGCCAAGTTGTGAGATGTATGTGAATTAAAGAAGCTGAAACCTAAATCCATGTTATTGTAATCTGAAGTGTTAAACATGCCCTTCATCTAATAAATGCAAAACATTTTCAAAACAAGTATCACGTGACACTCAGCAGATTGGGTCATATTATTACAGCTCTCCAGTGGTGAGCTGTAACATGTCATGCAGAGACTTTGGAATATTTTACTAAAATACCCTTTATTTTCTTAACATAGCTCAGAATTTTCAATTTTAACGTACTAGTTTTACATTTTATTATTAACCCTATTGGTGTTAAAATTGCTAAAAAATATTGTTATCTTTTAAAGATAAAAGGGATAGTAAAAAGACAATAATGAATGATGAAGCTTCAGGTGTTTTGATTCAATAGCTTTTTATGCTGTTTTGGAGTTCCCAATCATACTATCAACTTGTCTGCTTTACCATTTTTTACCCTGTCCACAAATTTGGGATTTTTTTTATCCTTTCTCCCATTAACTCTTGCAGCACATATTTTATAACCTGTAGATTAGTGTAATTTTTCTGCAATGATGAAAACATCAAAGAGCTTCAGACACTTAAGCTGACAGCTGGAAATTGCAACTCTGAGCTCCACCTGAGCAGAAATAAGCCCCAAAAGGAAAGGCGAGTAGGAGCTTCAAAGAGATCTAATGGCAAAGCCTCTGTGGGAATTATGGAAGAACAATGTTATTTCTGCTCACTAGATATGTGAGCAGAGCAGAACGAAGACCAAAATCTGAGGCTAGACAAAAACAACTACCAGAGGCCTTGACTTCTCATATTGAAATTGGTCAGGAGGGAATCGATTGTTCTTTTCAAATAATTTCCAAGAGAGCTTCCTACCTAACAATGCACCCTCCATTCAGTTCATCTTTTGTTTTCTACTCCTTTTATTTCCTTTGAGGCTTTTTTGTTTGTTTTGTTTTGTTTTATTTACATAAGTGCTTAGATTTTGCTTCTCATAATTTCTCAGAGTCCAGCTCAGTGACTTTCTTTAATTTTGTTTTCAGTACGTTGTTCTTAGTCATTTGATATCTTCTAGCCATATATTGTTTTTCTTTTTTATTATTAGTTCCAGGTGTACAAAACAACATAATGATGAAATACACCCCTCACAAAGTGACAGCCTCCCTCCCCAAGTCTACTACCTCTCTGACATTGTACATAGCTATTACAACACCATGGACTATATTCCCTATGCTGTGCTATACAGCCCATGCCAATATATATATATATACATACATATATATGATATTCAATGTGATTTTGTATTAGTTTCAGGTGTATAGTACAGTGGTTAGGCATTTATATAATCCATGAAGTGATTCCCCCCCCCCCGATAAGTCCAGTACCCATCTGACACCCTACATAGTCTTTGCAACATTATTGATTATAATCCCCATATTGTATTTCATATCCCTGTGACTATTTTGTGACTACCAATTTGTACTTCCTAATCCCTTCGTCTTTCTCATCCATCCCCTAAACCCCCTCCCATCTAGCAACCCTCAATTTGTTCTCTGTGTCTATGAGTCTATTTCTGTTTTGTTTGCTCATTTATTCTGGTCTTTAGATTCCACATATAAGTGAGATCATATGGTATTTGTCTTTCTCAGCCCGACTTATTTCACTTAGCATAATATCCTCTGCAAATGGTAAGATTTCTTTTTTATGGTAGAGTAATACTCCATTGTGTAAATGTACACTATTTCTTTATCTTTTTCTTTTAATGGTTGGTTATCCAACCATTTATTCATGGGCATTTCGGTTGTTTCCACTCTTGGCTGTTGTGAATAACGCTGTAGTAACATAGGGGTGCATATATTTTGTCAAAATAGTGTTTTGCATTTCTTTGGATAAATACCCAGGAGTGAAATTGTGGGTCATAAGGTAGTTTTATTTTTAATATTTTTGAGGAAATTCCATACTGTTTTCCATAGTGGCTGCACCAATCTACAATATCACCAACAGTACACAAGGGTTCTCTTTTCTCCACATCCTCACCAACACTTACTGTTTATTGATTTATTGATGATGGCCATTCTGACAGGAGTAAAGTGTATCTCATTGTAGTTTTTATTTGCATATCTCTGATGATTAGTGACATTGAGCATCTTTTCATATACCTGTTCTAGCCATACTTTTTAAAATATTTTTATTGGGGAATATTGGGGAACAGTGTGTTTTTCCAGGACCCATCAGCTCCAAGTCAAGTCATTGTTTTTTGTTTTGTTTTTTCCAATCTAGTTGTACAGGGTGCAGCTCAGCTCCAAGTCAAGTCATTGTTGTTTTCAATCTAGTTGTGGGGTTGTTTTCAATCTAGTTGTGGAGAGCTCAGCTCACTGGCACATGTGGAAATGGAACCGGTGACCTGAGTGTTATGAGCAATGCGCTTCAACCAACTGAGCCAACCAGCTGCCCTCTAGTCATATTTTTAATACCAATACCAATAATAGGATTCTAGCCATGTTCACATTTTTTGAAAATTTAGTCCTTCATCTAGCCTCATCTCCCTCTCTTATTCTGACTGGCTCAAACCTCTGATTCGTCTTTCACTGGATGCTGCCTGCCTTTGCCAAAAAAAAGAAGACCCATCTCTAAAGGGTTGAGGGATCAAAATTTCTCCATTGGCCCACTTTCTGTGAATTTATCACTCAAACATATACAACATAAATGAAAGCTGAATGGTTATCTCATAAATATTAGAGAACATAGATGAGGAAAGGCAATATGTGTATGTGTGTATAATTATCATTATGATTAACAGAAAAACACCTGTTTTTCTGACTTTCATTGGATGGAAACATTTTTAGTTTATCTAACCAAAAGAATATCAAGATTTGTGGGGCGTGAAGTTTTTCAATTTAAAGAGGCACTTTTTAAGAAAAATAACACAAAATTACAAATACAAAATTAGAAATACAAGTGAATGTATGTTTGGAAAGAAAATAAATCACAAAAAATTACAATTTAAAAATGGATACACTAAGCATCACACAATTCAGAAAAACAACAATATTTTAATTAATTGCCTGACAAACCTCTCTAAGAAACTTTTTCAATTTTGGGGGAGCTTCTCTGAAAAGTATACAAAATCAATTGTAGCGCAAAAGGAATTAAAATACACCTTTAAGTTGTTGCTACATAATTATGTAATCAAGTTACTGTTATATACATTAACTAAGTTGATGAATATATGTAGGTATTTTGTCATTAGAACACTTATTTTTTCAGTCTGTATCTGCATTTTTGGCAATTTTGTATACTGTTTCATCTGGAACTGCTCAACTTCCTAAGGATAAGATATACCAGGTAATCTAAGAAGTCATCTGACATATTAGAATGCTATATGCAGTATGTCAAGAGACTTATTCACTGTTTGTAATATTCCTAAAGTTTAGGACCTATAAGCACAGGAAATATTGGATGAATTTTATTTTGTGTGATTGTCATCCAAAAAAGGAAAAACTGTGGTGCATTTATCTACAATGCATTACATATTAAGTATTCCCGACAGAAGAAAACAACCATTTTGTTTAGGTAATAATGAGAAGTAGATGCTCTGCTTACCGTTCTACACTTCTGGTGGTTAGAAGTATTTCCCACAGACTACCTCTGGCTTCTTATTTTTTAATCTCTTTCCTTTTCCACTGTCCACATACTTCAGTGTCTTGTACTATAGAACACATTTCATATCACAATATTACTTCTGACCTTACACCTTTATGTCACAATGTCAGGTGGGCAGCAGAAGTCTCCTAGTCATTTACTGCATCTTTAAAATGCCTGACATCAGAGGAAGGGTAAAAGAAAGTTTAAGTGGAGACAGGAGTCTTAACCAAGCATTTATAAAAGTTCACAAATTTTACGAAATCGTACAATTATGTGAACACATTGCTATCGCCATACCCAGGGTCTTGGAAGGAGCCATGAAAATAAGGGCATTGAAATGTAAGCTACATTAGCTTCACAATAAAGTTGCTTCAGCATCTAATCTCATTGATCTTTCAAAACAGGATGGTTAGACTCCTGACTTCTAACACGTAAGCAGCTCAGAAGTCGCTGCTCTGTCCTGACAACAAATAAAAAGCTAAACAAAAATCAATTCTTCTTAGATCTGTCGGAGAAATTAGGTCACAGAGCAAACTGCTATTCCAAAAATTGGAGAAACAACAGGCAGATACAAAGAATCACAGTTTAACAAAGCAGATACCCACAACCACAAACCTCCACAGGAACCAGAAGAAATGTTGAGCTATAATTGACAAATTCCTGTAGTCTCAGTGCGGACAAGTCTGAGAGTTACAAATTCCAGGGAACCCATTAATGGGGCTTGGGGAGTGGGTGGGACACACTTTTGTGAGTTTTTCCTCCAGGAGTTCTACCTATTCTTCACAGTGAATATCAGAGAAAAGTCCCTTCATGCTTCCAGCAGGGAGAAAAGGAGCAATTTGAAATACACCAGAGTATTCTGGGTGTTTTTTTTTTCTTTTGTTTCCAGGCTTTTATTTTTTAATTATTTTTACACTTTGCTTATTTATTTATTTATTTAGATATTCAATATTTTATATTAATTTCAGGTGTACAGCACAGTGGTTAGACATTTATATAATTTAAGAAGTGATCCGGCTGACTAGTCTAGTACCTACCTGGCACTATACATAGTTATTACTAGATTATTGACTGTATTCCCTGTGTGTTACTTTACATCCCAATGACTACTTTGTAGCAGCCAATTTGTACTTCTTAATCCCTTCCTCTTTTTCACCCATCCCCCAACACCCTCCCATCTGGAAACCATCAAAATGTACTCTGTATCTATTACTTTGTTTCTATTTTGTTTGTTTGTTTATTTTGTTCTTTAGATTCCACATATAAGGGAAATCATACTGCTTCTGTCTTTTTCTGTCTGACATTCCACTCAGCACAATACCTCCAGGTTCATCCATGCTGCTGCAGATTTCAAGAACCCATTCCCTTCCAGGGCCGAGCAATATTCCATTGTATAAATGTACCACCTACTCTTTAGCCATTCATCCATCAATGGACTGCCTCCAAATCTTGGCCATTATAAACAATGCTGCAATGAACATATGGATACACTCATCCTATTAAAGAAGCGTTTTGGGTTTCTTCGAATGAATTCCAGAAGTAGGATTACCGAGAAGTGGGTCCTTCTTTGTCTCTTCTTTGTCTTTGCATTAAAGTCTATTTTGTCTGGTATAAGTATTGCTATCACAGCTTTTTGTTGTTTCCATTTTCATGAAATATCTTTTTCCCATTTCTTTACATTCAGTTTGTGTGAGTCTTTCAATCTGAAGTGAGTGTCTTGTAGGTAGCATATGTAAGGGTCTTATTTTCTTATCCATCCAGTCACCCTACCTTTTGATTGGAGCATTTAATCCATTTAACATAATTGTTGATAGATATGTAGTTGTTGCCATTTTGTTATTCATATTTTTGATCTTTTTTTTTTTCCATCTAAAGAAGTCTCTCTAAGATTCTTTGTGGTTTGGTAGTGATGAACTCCTTTAGCTTTTTCTTGTCTGGGAAGCCCTTTATCTGTCCTTCAATTCTAAATGATAGCTTTGCTGGGTAGAATAATCTTGGTTGTAGGTTCTTGCTTTTTATTATGTTGAATATTTTGTGCCAATCCCTTCTGGTCTGCAAAGTTTCTGTTGAAAAATCAGCTGACAGTCTTATGGGAGCTCCCTTGAAGGTAACTAACTGCTTTTCTCTTGCTGCTTTTAAGATTCTCTCTTTGTCTTTAATCTTTGGCATTTAAATTATGATGTATCTTAGTGTGGGCCTGTTTGGGTTTATCTTGTTTGGGACTCTCTGTGCTGCCCGGGCCTGTATTTCTATTTTCTTCACCAGGTTAGGGAAGTTTTCAGTCATTATTTCTTCAAATAGGTTTTCAATTCCTTACTCTTTTTCTTCTCCTTCTGGTACTCCTGTGATTCAAATGTTGGTATGCTTGATGTTGTCCCAGATGCTCCTTAAACTATCTTCATTTTATGTTGGATTATTTTTTCTTTGTCCTGTTCTGATTGGGTGTTTTCTGCTACCTTATCTTCTAAATCACTGATTTAATCCTCTGCTTCACCTATCTACTGTTGAGTCCCTCTAATGTGGTCTTCATTTCAGTTATTGTAAACTTGGTTTTTGTGGTCATGGGTTTGAGGAGAGTGAAGACTTCCCTGAGGAAATGGCATTTGACTTTGTTCTGGAGTTTGAAGAATTATAAACAAGGTCAAAAAGTGGAAACTAGCATTGCAGGTAGAAAGCATAGTATATAAGAAGGTCTTCAGAAAGCTAAGTGCATAATCACTCAAAGGACCTAAGAAAAAGTTTGTGTAATTGGAGCACAGTAAGCAAGGAGTATCACAGGATAAAGCTAGGAATTCTGCAGAGACTACATTATGCAAAACTTTCTAGGATATTAGACAATAAGTGATAAAAAGTGTTTTAGACAAGAGGGAGCACTGTCAGATTTAAACTTTTAAAAAATCATTCTGAGATAGAAACAAGATAGAAAAAGTTGGGAGGATTAATACTTCTCTAAGTGTATCGTTTCAGTACTTTGACTTTTGAACCATATTAATGTTTTAAGATTCATAAAATAATAGTGAATATATTTTATTCCTAAAAGTAAATACAAACTAAAACAAATTAATCTTATTTTATTCCAAAAGAGCAACATTAAACACATTTGTGGTGGGGGAGGGAGGGATGGTAGGAAGTGTTCTTCAAGTAACTTTTGAAAACAGATTTTTAACACTATACCTTCATTCTAAAGAGTAAAAAGTGTAAGTAAATATTGAATATATAATATTTAGCATATTATAAAACAGGTTTAAAAAAGATAACAGATTTATGTGTATGTCTGTGCATATGTATGTGTGTGTGTGCATACATATTTCTTAGCATTGTCTGTGGAGAAAGCCAAGAGGTAATCACTCTTTCCCAATAGCAGTGAGAACAACTAACGCCTAAATTTGGATATCTAAATATATTTTCTACTAGAAGGAACCAAATTTCCTTAGAGAAATGGCTGATGTCAGCTTGGAACAGAGAAAGTACAAGGAACCTTGTATAACAGAAACCTCGAAAATTTTGTGCCACCATAAGAAAGCGGTTCAAAAATGTCAAACAAATAAACAATAGCAACAACAACAACAACAGGAACCTATTTGGAAATGTTCTTATCTGGCCAAATTTGGCATAATTTCAGCAAAGAATAGTTATACAAGTATTAACAGATCAAAATCCATTAAAAAAATAAGAATCTACAAATTCACACGAATATAGAGAAAAAATACTTTTTGATTAAGAGAAAAAAGTAAAAACTTTACAGTGGAGCAGCCTTTAACCAAGTGATCAAAGTTAACATCATCAGTAGTAATACAAATCAAAATAATGTGTCTTATGATACAGTGCATTGAGAAGTACACAATATCACTTTGTGGTAGTGCTGCCCAAAATGCATAACTTCAAATTAATCAGGAGGAAACATCAGACAAACCCAAAATGAGAAATACTCTACAAAAGTAACTGACCTGTACTCTTCTAATATGTCAAAGTTATGAAAAACAAAAGCAGACTGAAGATCTTTTCCAGATTAAATAAGATGGAAGAGATGTGACAACTAAGAGCAACATGTAATCCTGGATTGAATACTGGTCCCCAATTTTTTGTATTCCTTCTCTTTTTATTTTTTCTTTTCAAATGAAGAACTTCAGCTCCTCAAAAGATATTGTTAAGAGAATAAAAGGACACGCAACACACTAGAAGGAAATATTTACAAATCACATACTTGATAAAAGAGTTGCATCCAGATTATATAAAGAACTCTCAAAACTCAACAGTAAGAAAAACCATCTGATTATTTAAAAAAGGCAAATGATTTGAACCGAAACTTCCATAAAAAAGAACTATGGATGACAAATAAACACATGAAAAGACACTCACTAAAGTTATTCAGGAAATGCCAATTAAAACCACAATGAGACATCAGTAGATATCTATTACCAAGGCGAAAATTAAAGACTGTAAAAAGTGTTAGCAAGAATGTGGAGCCACTGGAGGACTCATACACTACTGTTGGAAATGCAAAATGGACCAACCATGTTGGCCATTTTTTTAAATGTTAAATGTGCACTTACCGTGTGACTCAGCCATTCCTCTCCCAGGTATTTATCCAAGAGAAATATAAGCATGTGTCCATACAAAGACTTGTACATGAGTGTTCATAGAAGTGTCATTTGTAACAGCCATCCACTTCCAAGAAAATGTAGTCCAAGTCACATCATTTCTAGCTTTAGTTATTATAATACCCCCCTGGAATGGACTAAATATTTATATCCCCCCAAAATTCATATGTTGAAATCCTAACCTCCAATGGGTTGGTACTTGGAGGCAGGGCCTTTGGGAGGTAATTAGGCCATGAGGCTGGAATCCTCTTCCATGGGGTTAGTAGTCTTATAAAAGGGATCCCAGAAAGCTCTCTCTCTCTGTCTTTCTGCAATTTGAGGACACAGAGAGACAGTCAGCACCTTGCAACCTGGAAGAGAACTCCACCAGAACCTGAACATGCTGGTCCCCTGAGACTTCCAGGCTCCCAAACTATGAGAAATAAGTTTCTGTTGTTTATAAGCTACTCAGTCTAAACTTTGTTACAGCATCTTGAACTGACTAAGACACCCCTTAAATGGTCTCTCTACTTCTCTGTCCTAGCCCCAGAATTCTCAGAATAGTAGACAGATGATCTTTTAAAGCTTTTAAGTCCCTTATGAGTACTTAAATAATCTGACCTGTTCACCCACTCACCTACCTATCTACCTGACTTGATCTCCTACCACTTTCCTTCTTATTACGAAGGTCCAGCCACATGATCTCCTTGTTTTTCTTCACACACACCAAGTACACTCATTCCTCAGAAATGTTGCACTTTTTTTCTCTGGACACTCTTTTCCCACATATTCACATAGACAACTCCCTTACTTCTTTCAGGTCTCTGCTCAAATTCCATCTTTTCATTGAGAATTCTCTTGGATAATCCCATGTAAATAGTTTGCCCCTAACCACTACAACCATTCCTCTCAATCTTCCTGACTTATTTTTCTTTATAGTACTCCTCACCATCCAATATATTGTATGTGCACTTATTTAGTTACTGTCTCTATGTTCTCACCACCACTGGAATATAAGCTCTGGAAGAACAAGGAATTGGCTCTGTTCACTGCTTTACTTTCTAGCAACTAGAACAGTACCTGTCACATAGGCATTCAATATATTTTTATTGATTGGGTGTATTAATATTGTAATTGCATTATCTTTAATCTTTTGTTTGACATCTGTAAATTGGTAAAGGTTTTCTGATATATTAGAAGTAATTTTAAATGAGAACCTTTATACTAAATTTACTTTGTTCTGAATTTTTATGTGCTTTGCTTTAAAGTGACTTCTCATTGTCCATTTCTTCCCTCCCTAGTCTCTACCCCTACTGGTCCATTTAATTTCAAATGTGATAATACTCTCTGATTATAACATCCAAAGTGTCATGCTATTTCTTTACTTCATTTCTCAATATTTGTACTACCTGGGGAGGGGAAAGATCAGATCTAGTGCTAAAAAGGTATAGTAGGCATTTCCCTAGTGGTTTTGGAAGGAAACAGCACTTTTTAAAAGTAGAAGAAATGAAGAAAGAAAAAAGAAACTGGCTCTTCCCAGCAGCACTATTTTCTTAACCCCGATTCTTCGGTTACTCAGATAGTACAGGGCATTTTTTAGCTGCTGCTCTTACAGTGTCCTTCTACATTATCATCATGATTGAGAGGCATAATTTAATCATCCACAGTTTATTGTTAGGAATGTATGGTAGTTATCACAATGTATTGTTGAATTAATAGAGCAAAAATGCGTCCAAAGTAGCTACCACTGTTGTTTAGTCTACAGTCTTTGATTGTGTACTACTGGTCATTCCCAGTACTTAACTAGCATAATATAAGCTTCTTGTGCTGTGACACCGTTTTCACCCCATCCTGCTGAGGTAACTTAATTGCTTACAGAAAGAAAGCTGCCTCAGGAGTGCCTGAGATTCTTTGCTATTTAAACAAAAAACAATAATATGATCAATGTGAAGGATGTGAAATAACTTGAAAAGAACCAATGAATCAAACATAAGAATAAGTCCTGAGAAAGGGTATTCGACAAGCTTTTAGGAATATAAAAGAAGCAAATCAAAGAAATTGTAGAGGAAAGACTATTTTATCTTCCAATCGGAAGTGGAGAAAGAGGAAGGGAAATGAGAAATACTAAATGGCAAAAGGACTCACATTTGGGTGGTTATTTCTTTAACTTGACATGGACAAGATTGATATTAAATAGATACTGCTGACAGAAATGATTCACCTGGTAGGTACCTTTTTTATCAAGCCTTGCTGTAGATGGGGGTGTTATTCCAGCTCATTTTCAGCCTTCCCCACCTTTGATTAACCTCACCTAACTGCCATATACCTCTCTGCTATATTTTAGGACCTAAATACCTAAACACAAAAGACTGTCTCAACTGTTAGATATTGCTTCCTGAAGTGGGTCATAATACCGCACACTCCAAGACTTTAAAATGGAGTGTCAGAACCGAATAAATGTTTGCCACATGTGACTTTAATCCTAAAAAAAAAATTACCATTTCACACAAAATACTAGAAACTTCTCTTGTATTCATAGATGACCCTGCAAGATATATGACCCCTGCCCAAAGTACCAGAAGGAAAGCTCCCTATTTCTTCCCTCTGATGTTCTTCCCTCTTCCTACACAGACTTAATGAAGACATCTGCCTGACAATATTCAGCTTGTCAAATTAGACAAAAAACAGCCCAATCTTCCTTGTCATCTGCAAAAAGAGGAAATCACAAAAGGATGTCAGAAATATATACACTTTATCTTGCCCTCAGCCTGTTCTTTGCTAATTACAAGAAGAATGACGGATGCTGAATGGTTTTGCAGTTCTTTTAATTGTGATGCTCCCTCCTGAAAAATGAATCTTTATTACTCCTGAAACCCATGAGCAGCATGTATAAAACAGGGAGAGCAATTGCTGAAGAGAAAAGTGGATCGTAAAAATATCTGGCTTCTTTGCCTGTTCAAATGCTTGATCCATTATGCAGAAAACTCTACCTGTTAGAGTGGAGGAAGGAAGTTAAATAGAAAAAAAGGAAGCCACTTCCCTAAAGGGCTTAAAATCAATTCCAAGGTTCTACAAATAACTTGACCTGCAGATTACATATGTAGAATGCTGACACACCATATCTGTTTTCTGTGTAGCAGCTCTTGTCTTTATCCTCCATTCAAATTTATTCCTTCTCTTCTCTCCTCCTTTTCCACAACATTTCAACAGCAGCCCTGCATATAATGAAAGAAATAGAAACCATCTTTTATGCCTACTTGGAAATTACTTGTTTGTGTAAATTATTATAAATTCTTATTGCCTACATTTAGGTATATGTTATTCAGAGTTATTTTCTGTGACAACTAAGTATGGTATGGATATTGTTTGACTGATTCATAACGTTGTCTTTATTCTCTACTTCCCTATGACATTTCAACTGATCAGCAGCTCAATCCAAAAATACTTGTTCCTTTCTGGATAATTCTGGTCCTTATTGTCTGCCCAATCCATTCACCTCCCCCAGGTTTTCTTTTGTGAAACTACTCTTCTTCCTTGTATGTGATTATGGTAGAATTGTCTGTCTTTGGAGGCCAAGGGTCCCAGAATTGTCTGTCTTTGGAGGTCAAGGGACCCAGGTCCTTTTTCTAGTAGATCCACGGGTCAGAATTGTGACAATCTCAGCCAACCAAGTTCTCTCTCCTGGGACTATGAATCTTGTGAATGATGCAAAAATGAAGAAAACATTGTAGAGATTATTTTATTTCAGTGCCAGCAAAAAAGGTGTGCTGACCTTTTTTGTCTTTGTCCCATGGCATCTTTTGCCATGGGATAATTGCTCTCTTTTCTAATTCCTGGTTGTCTAAAGCTCTCTTTGCTCCTCTTTATTCCCAAGCCTGGCCTCCTAGCCTACTATCCCTACATACACAAGCACCATATCTATCCCCATGCCTGCTCCCATAGTCTGAAATAAATTCCTTTTTTAAAAAAAGTAGCAGCAATCAGTTTCCATTAATCATAATTAGAGTAATTGATAGAATACCCTGGAGATAAAAGTGAATCCTCCCAAGATAATTTGCAAACTATTTCTGATTTTAATGGAAGTACATGTGAAAGGAAAATTCAATAGAGTTTTTCTCTGCTACATGGAGATATAGACCACAACTTATAAAGAAACATATTTTTTTTTAAATGCTTCCAAGATGTTCTGGGAAAATTGGGAGGCAATTTCTAAAAGAAAAAGGAATAGTTATTGATGTGAGAGATTGTCCCTCCTCTTTAGGACAGAGTTAGTGAGAAGAATACTAATAGATAAAACCAGGGGTTTTAAACTTGACATATTGTGAAGCCTGAAAAAATTTTAAGTTTCTCTAGGCTAGGGAGAACACTGAATAAAAGACCAAATGATCAGAGTAATGGCAGAATGACTGGATGTAGAAGGACTGGATGTGACAAGAGGACATATCATCAATGGTCCCAATTAATACTTTTGTTGACAGGGAGCTGAGTCAAGAAATGCTAGTGAGTGAATAACTGTGAATAACTACAGAAAAGCCTATGGATGACAGAAGATCACATAAGAAAATAAAATTGGGGGGGCCCACAGTGTGAGGGATATAAATGATGAAAGTCTAAGTATTACCTTGTCTTGTACACCTGAAACTAATAAATAAATAAATAAATAAATAAATAAGAAAATAAAATTGTACACTCACAAAGCAAAATTATAGTTATTAATTTTACTGATAAATTTCACAATGTATCACCAATTTTATTAGGAATTTACCTTTGATATATGCTTCTATCACTTTAACTTCTTAGAAATTATAGGAAAAAGCCCTCAAAGTTTGTGAACACTGTGACATTAATTTATGCCATACTGTGGGCAAAACAGAGATTGAACCGAATGTGGTACATGTGTATAGATGTGTGTGAGAGACAAAAATAAGAATACAGAAAAACAAGGGGGGAAATGGATGCCTGAATCAAGGTTCATGTTGGAAAAAAATAAAAGCCAACATAAAGATTGCAAATACATAAGGAGTATTGGAAAAGAAAAACATAACAGAATTCTTATATAAGAGCTCCAGAAAACATACATGTTAAGGAGAAAGAAGAGCAAGCAAAAAATAACTGGAGAACTGACTGAGGAAGGAACAAGAGAACAAAAATAAAAAATACACTCCTATGGAAGAGAGATTCAGGATAAATGCAGAACACATGTCAAGGAAATTACTAATAGAGAAAAGGCCCTCAGACTGAGTTATACATAAGTGTATTATTGCAGCATTAATTTTTTCTGATTTTTAATGAAAACACATTCATCAGTAAATTTGGTGAAATACTGAAAAGCATTTGGAAGATACCAAATATCTATTGATGACATTTTACCATAACATAATTATTTCTGAAGAACATGCTGAATATATGCATATTTATTTTAGTTACAAGAATTAGAGAGTCAGGGACATGGAAACCTGTTAGCATCAAAAGATGTGTGCAAGAATGAAACAAAAGGAAATGAGTCTAAAGCTAATCATAGAGGCAGTTCTACATAAATATGTTTTGTTAAAGCAAAGCACTTTGGAGTCAAGCAAACTTGAGTTCCAATCTGAGCTCAGCTCAGCTCTTTTCTAATTCTGTGGCCTCAGAGTTAATCTCTTCACACTTCAGTACAGTAGGCCCCCTCATCCACAGTTTCCCTATATGAGGTTTCAGTTACCCACCATCAACCAAGGTCCAAAAATGTTAAATGGAAAATTCCAGACATAAACAATTTATAAGCTTTAAATTGTGGGCAGTCTTAGTAAGGTGATGAAATCTCACACTGTCCTTCTGCATCATCCCAGGCAGGATGTGATTTAACCATTTGTCAGAGTCTCCATGCTGTATACGCTCTACACTGGTTAGTCACTTAGTAGCCATCTTGGTTATCAGATCGACTGTGATGATATCACAGTGCTTATGTTCAAGTAACCCTTATTTTACTGAATAATGGCCTCCGAGTGCAAGAGTAGTGATCCTGGCAATTTGGATATGCCAAAGGGAAGCTGTAAAGTGCTTCCTTTAAGTGAAAAGGTGGGTAAATACAGTGCAAGAAGATCTTTTGAAAGAGAGAAAGACCACATTCACATCACTTTTATTATAGTATATTGTTATAATTGTTCTATTTATTATTAGTTATTGATTTTAATCTCTAACTGTGCCTAACTTATAAATTAAACTTTATCATAGATATGTATGTATGTGAAAAAACATGGTATATGTAGGGTTCTGTACTAGCTGTGCTTTCAGCAATCCACTAGGGGTCCTGGATAAGGGGGGACTACTCTACTCTTCATGTATAAAATGAAGCAAATACTATCTATCTCAATTAGGGTTGCATTTGATATTATATAAATATGATTGACAATATATAAGGTGTTCAGTACTGTGATTATTTTCTAATACCTGTATCTATGCAGTAAGATTTCAACAGCTCCAACTTGCTATTTCCCTTCGTTCCTCACCCATACCACCATTAGAAAGGGAAAAAAAAAAAAAAACAAAAAAAAAAAAACCTTCCTCCTGGTACTCAAATTGAAATCTGAAAATCCCCTTTTAGATTAAATCATTTGGCTAAAAACTGAACTATTTTAAAATTTAAAAGGTACTGAACGATAACACATTAGGTCTGTCCGTCATTTTTACCTCAATGGAAACATTTATGAAATCCTTGGCTGAAAGGGTATTTTAATGGCTGTAGAAAGTCCATGAAAACCCTGGACTCAATTGCAATGGTGGCATAGATGCATCATCCTGAGAAGGAAAAGGGGAACCTGGGAGCATAGAGACAAATTTTATCCTCTTTATGGTTATTTCCTAGGAATTAACTTAGACAGTTTGGAAAGTGTGTTTGGGTGGGGAGGGGGAAAAGATCTGTTTGATATTCAGCAGTTATGACTTTCTAGAGTGTCAGGAGGGTAAAATATAAAAGACTTTATTAATATTCAGGCATTCATAATACGTTTTTATTTATACATAGCCTTTATTCCCAGAGCTCTTGAAACTTCGCAGATACATTGCAATTCGGCCTTAATTTATCTTCACAAGTGTGTCACTAAAGTGTGTAAGAAGGAGGTATAACTCGATTATCTTCAGATTACAGATACAGAAAAGAAAGCAGAAACAGATAAAGCATTTATCTGTGGCCTCACTACACGTAAGGGAATAGAATTGGTCATATAATAGGTATCTCGTCTGTCAGATAAGGACACCAGCATCCCATCCCAGCTGGAAGCTGCCTTTTTCTAAACCCTTAGTACCAAGTGATGGAAGGCTGGGAAGATGGGGGTCCCATTAAGAGAAATAAAAATGTTGTCATTGAGACAAATCACTGCAGATATTGTTGTTGTGGATTTGGTGGCTGTTAGGTGAGAGTTCAGAGCAGCTTTCTATCCATTAGGTGAGCATCTGTGTACCGTATAAAGCCTTCAGGGCACCTCCCCTGCTGCCCTTCCCATCATACCCTCCTTTAGCTGGCTTACCCTAAGGTTATTCAGCAAGTCACCCCACAACTCTGGCACAGCTGAATGGGTCTTGTTATGTTAACCCACCAAACCAGAATCACACTACAGCCATTCTTTAACGTAAAAATTAGAATGTACATAGCTCTGGCACTGAGTCAGTTCTGATGCAAGATTTTCACTTTGTTTTTCCATCAGTTATTTTCATTTCAAAAGTGATTGTTTAGAAGAAAAAGAAGGAAAACTAGCATGAGTATTTTTACGTAAGGATAATTATTTTTGTTTAAAAATATCCACTTCCCTTGTTTCTTGAGAAAAGTGAAATGAGATGGTAGAATAATTACTAAAACTGAATGTTTAAAATTAAATGATTAAGATAATTTATTTTGGGTAAAGGTATAAAAAGATATCTAAAGACAAATCAAAGTCTTATTGCTTATGATTACAACCAGCTTGAATTTAGGTTAAAAAAAATAAACAAACCTGGATTCAAAATTCTGTGAATGGCTTAAATACAAAACCTACTTCTGATGATTAAAGCAAACCAAAATAAAGTGCCTATTTTTTTTTAGTTAAGCCTTTCTTTTAGCCTTTCTTTTAGAGTAGTTTATATTCACAGAAATATTGAAGAGAAGGTACAGAGATTTCCCATGTACTCCTGCATATGCACAGCCTCCTCCTTTATCAACATCCCCACCACAGTTGTACATTTGGCACAATTGATAAACCTACACTGACACATCATAAGCACCCAAAGTCCATAGTTCACATTAGCTTTCACTCATGGTGTTGTATATTCTAAGGGTTTAGACAAATGTATAGTGTCATGTATCCTTCATTACGGTATTACACAGAGTATTTTCACTTCCCTCAATCCCGGGTAAACATTGATCTTTTTATTGAATCCATAGATTTGCCTCTTATAGAGGCAGTCTCCATCGGAAACATACAAGATGTAGCATTTTCAGACTGACTTCTTTCATTTAGTAATATGTGTTTAAGTTTCCTCCATGTCTTTTCATGGCATGATAGCTCTTTTCTTTTTAGTGCAGAATAAAATTCCATCGTCTGGGTAGACCAAAGTTCATTTATCTGTTCACTTACTGAAAGACATCTTGGTTGCTTCCAAGTTTTGGCAATTATGAACAAAGCTGCTATAAACATCCATGTGCAGGTTTTATGTGGACTTATATTTCTTTCCCACTCCTTTGGGTAAATACCAGGGAGCATGATTGATGGATCGTATGGTAAGGGGTTGCTTAGTTTTATAAGAAACCACCAAACTGTTTTCCAAATTGGTTGTCTTATTTTTCATTCCTACTAGCAATGAATGAAAATCCCTGTTGCTCCACATTGTCACCAGCATTTGGTGTTGTAGGTATTTTGGAATTTGGCCATTCTAATAGGTGCTTAATTGTACCTCTGTCATTTTAATTTGCATTTTCCTAGTAACACGATATGGAGCATCTTGTCATATGCTTCCTTGCTATCTGAACACCTTCTTTGTGATGTTTCTGTTTAGGCCTTTTGCCTATTTTTAAATCTGGGTGTTCATTTTCTTATTATTGAATTTTAAGAGTTCTTTGTATATTTCGAGTGACAGTCCTTTTTCAGATATGTGCCTTGTAAGTATTTTCTCCCAGTCTGTGATCTGTCTTCTCATTCTCTTAACAGTGTCCTTCATAGAGAAGAAGTTTTTAATTTTGATAAAGTCCAGCTTTTCAATTATTTCTTTCATGAATAATGCCTGTGGTGTTGTATCTAAAAAGGCATTGCATCCACAAGGTCATCTAGGTTTTCTCCTATGTCATCTTCTAGGAGTTTTATAGTTTTGCATTTTACATTTAGGTCTATGATCCATTTTGAGTTAATTATTGTGAAAGATGTAAGATCTGTGTCTAAATTGTTTTGTTTTTGCATGTAGCTGTCCAGTTGATCCAGCACCATTTGTTTAAAAGACTATCTTTGTCTCATTGTATTGTCTTTGCTCCTTTATCAAAGATCAGTTGACTATATTTATGTGGGTCTATTTCTGGGCTCTCTATTCTGCTCCATTGATCTTTTTGTATATTCTCTCACCAATACCACACTGTAGCTTTAAAGCAAGTCTTCAAATCAGATAGTGTCACTCTTCTGGCTTTGTTCTTCTCCTTCAATATTATGTTGGGTCTTTTGTCTCTGCATATAAACTTTAGAATCAGTTTGTTGATATCTACAAAATAACTTGCTGGGATGTTGTTTGGGACTGCATTGAATCTCTAGATCAAGTTGGGAAGAACTGACATCTTGGCAATATTGAGTCTTCCTATCCATGATCATGGAATACTTCATTTCTTTAGTTCTTAGATTTCATTCATCGGAATTTTGTGGTTTTCTTCGTAGATCTTGTACATATTTCGTTACTTTATGCCTATTTTATTTTGGGGGTGTTAATATATATGGTATTGTGTTTTTAATTTCAAATTCCATTTATTGATTGCTGACATATAGGAAAACAATCGACTTTTGTGTATATTAACCTTTTATCCTGCAACACTATATAATCACTTATTAGGTTCAGGAGTCTTTTTGTGATTCAGATTTTCTATATAGATGATCATGTCATCTGTGAGCAAAGACAGTTTTATTTCCTTCTTCCCAGTGTGTATACCTTTTATTTCCTTTTCTTGAACTGTTGCATTAACTAAAACTTCCAGTAAAATATTGAAAAGGAACGGTGAGAGGGGACATACTTGCCTTGTACCTGATTTTACTGGAAAGGCTTCAAGTTTCTCATTATTAAATAAGGTGTCAGCTGTAAGTTTTTGTAGATATTCTTTGTAAAGTTCCCTTCTATTTCTAGTTTGCAGAGAATTTTTACTATGAATGGATGTTGGATTTTGTCAAATGCTTTTTCTACACCTAGTGATAAGATCATACATTTTTTCTAATTCAGCCTGTTGATGTAATGGATTACATTAATTGGGTTTTGAATTTTGACTGAGCCTTACATACATGGGATAAATCACACTTGATCATGGTGTATAATTCTTTTTGTACATTGTTGAATTCGATTTGCTAATATTTTGTTGTGGATTTTTACATTTATGTTTATGGCAGATACTATAGTTTTCTTTTCTTGTAATGTCTTGGTCTGGTTTTGGTAATTGGGTAATGCTGTCCTCATAAAATTAGTCAGAAAATACTCTCTGCTTATATCTTCTGGAAGACTTTGTAAAGAATTGAAATAAACTCTTCCTTAAATATTTGCTAGAATTTACCAGTGAACCCATATTGAACTGGTGCTTACTGTTTGAAACGTTATTAATTATTGATTCCATTGTTTTAGTAGATACAGACTTATTTGAATTGTCTATTTATTCTTGTTTGAGTTTTGGCAAATTGTCCTCTTTCAAGAAATTGATCTATTTAATCCAAGTAATCAAATTTGTGGGTATAGAGTTGTTCATAGTATTTTTTTATTATCCTTGGAATGTTTGTAAGGTCTGTATTAATATCTCCTCTTTCATTTTTAATATTAGCAATTTGTGTTCTCTCTTTTTTCTTGGTTAGCTTGACTATAGGCTTATTGATTTTATTGATCTTTTCAAAGAAGCAGCTTTGGTTTAATTGATTTTTTTCTCATTGATTTCCTATTTTCAATTTCATTGATTTCTGCTCTAATCTCTCCTCTCCCACTTACTTTTAATTTGCTTATCTTTTTCTGGTTACCCAAAATAGAAGCTTCAAGGATTGATTCATATCATTCTTCTTTCTTAATATATGCATTCAATGCTATAAATTTCTTTCTAAGCAGTGTTTTTTACTGTTTCACAAAATTTTGAGACGTTGTATTTTCATTTTTTAGTTCAAAATGCTTTTAAATTTTTCTTGAGATTTCTTCCTTGACCTATGTGTTCTTTAGAAGTGTGTTGCTTAACCTCCACATATTTGATGATTTTCTGCTTACTTTTCTGTTACTAACTTCTAGTTTAATTCCACTGTGGTCGGAGAGCAGACATTGTATGATTTATATTCTTTAAATTATTTAAGGTTTGTTTTATGGCCCAGAATGTGGTCGATCTTGGTGATGGTCCATGGGAGCTTGTGAAGAATGTATTTTTTTGCTAGATGAAGTAGTCTATAGATGTTAATTATATCCAATTGTTTGATGTTCCCTTCTATTTTTACAGCCTCCTTTTCCTTTTCTCTAAATGGACCTCACAATATAGTTAAATGGTATTATTCTTATTTATGTTTGTTTAGTGCTCCAGTGAAGGTACTTCATTCCAATTAATGATGATAAAAGATTCAGTCACCAGAATGACGTAACAATTCTAAATTTTTATGCATGTAATAATATAACCTCAAAATATATAGAGCAAAACCATGTCAGAATTACAAGAAGTATTCAAATCCACAATAAAACAAAAAGATCTCAATACAACTTTCACTAATTGATAAAATAAGGAGACAAGAAATCAGTAAAGATATAGAAGATTCAAATAATAAACGTAAACGTTTCCAATATACATAGAATACTTGCAAAAATTGGCCTCTCAAGAAGATAGCTGAGAATAGGAAATAAAACCAAAAAAGTAAAAATGAAGGAAATATTAAGGTAAGAGCAGGAATTAAGGTTTCTGTCAAATATTCTTGTATGTGTGTTGTTGTTGTTGTTGTTTTGTTTTTATCATCCCTTTAAAATATAAAAAATACTTGTAGCTCATGGGTCCAAACAAAAATAAGCCCTGAGCCAAATTTGGCCTGAGAGCTATGGTTTCCTGACTCTTGCATTAGTTCATACAGACATTAAAATTATCTTGAGGATATTATTAAAAAATTCATGCCAATGATCTTTAATACGCAGATGACATGGACAAAAACATAATTTATCACAACTAATACAAGAATAGAAAATCAAAATTATTTTATAACTATTAAAGAAACTAGATTCTCAATTTAATTTATTCCCACAGAGAAAAATGACAGGCCCAGATGGCTTTGCTGCTGAATTCTACCAAACATTTAAACAGACTTTTCTACAGAACAGTAAACGAGGGACTATTTCCCATCATTTTTATGGAGCTTCATAACCTTGATACCAAAACATAATAAAACATTATGAGAAAGAAAAATTTCAAGCCAATATCACTCAGAACACAAATTGAAAAATCCTAAATAAAACATTAACAAATCAAATTTTAAAAAACATTAAAAAATTGGGTTTATTCCAGGAATGCAAGAGTGGTTTAACATATAAAAATCAATATAATTTTTCACCTTGAAAGTAAAAGTATAAGAGAGAAAAATGGTAAGACCATCTTAATAAATGGAGAATATATCAGAATAAAATTCACCATCTATTCATAATAAAAATTCTTGGAAAACTAGGAAGAAAAGAAAATTATTTGAAAAAAAGTATCAACAGGAAATGTACAGAAAACATTAAGCTTGGTGATGAAATGATGAAAGTTTTCCTACTGAGACTTGAAAATAGACAAATATGTCTGTTATCACTACACCCATTCAAAATTGAATTGAAAGTCCCAGCCAGTGCAGAAAGGGAACACAGCTACTACAGAAAAAGAAAAAGAAAAAAAAAAAGAGAAGGAGTAAAACACTGGAAATGAAGAAATAAGAAATAAAACTTTCATTATTCACAGATGATATATGTGTGTATTAATAAAAATTCCAAAGGGGAAATGTAAATTAGACATAGACACCATGGCATAGACACCATGGAAAACAATATGGGTGTTCCTCAAAAATATTATAAATGGAACTACTATATGATCCAGCAATTCCACTTCTGAGTATATACCTGAAGGAAATAAAATCACTGTCTCAAAGAGATATTAATACTTGCACCCTCAGTTTCATCGCAGCATTATTCACAAATGCCAAGATATAAAAACACATAAGTCTCTGTCCAACAGATGAATGGATAAGAAGATATAAAATATATATGTACATTATATAGTATATATTATATGTACATATATATTACTCAGCTATAAAAAAGAAGGAAATCCTGCCATTTCCATAAATATGCATGAAACTTGAGGGCATTATACTAAGTAAAATAAGTCAGATAAAAACAAATACTATATGATCTCAATTACATCTGGACTCTAAAGAAACCAAACTCATAGAAACAGAAAATAGATTGGTGGTTGCCAGGGACAGGGGAATATAGGGAAAGGTGGGCAAAGGGTAGAAACTTCCGGTTAAGATCAGTAAGTGCTTAAAGCTAAGGCATTTTGGTAGAAGTTCTTAAAGCAATCAGAAATCTAGGCCCTGACTTTTTAGCAATATGCCTTCCCAATATTTTTATTATTATTATTGTTTTACCTCAAAGAGAATATATTTTAAAGGTTTCACACCTATATTTTTGTAGTTTCATTCATTTACTGAATTTCCATTCCACCAGATTAAAATTTAACTTCTCAGTGTTAAAAAAAAAAGATCTCTATTTGATATAAGAAAACAAAAATTTACATTTAAAAATCCCTTTCACTGGCCTTCACCCTCCCCCAACAAAACCTCAAGTTTTCCTTGACCAAAATCTCAAAATTAGTATCTACAGACAAGGACACAAACTTAGAGCAGAAGAAATCAAACAGGAGTTTTCCTGTGCTTAGTACAATTGAGCTAAAAAGGCACTGATTCTATGAAGAAAAGACAGCCACCTTTTTCATGCTAGAGCACAGTGACTCCTGGAATGAAGTTCAGAGGTCAAGGCGAGGGGGAAGGGACATATTTCTATGGCAGAAAAAATAGAATCATAAAATTCCAGGTTAAATACTAGCGAAATCTCTTACTAAAGGTATTTTAGTAAGAGCAAACTAGAGCAAACTCCCCAAAAAAATGACTTGCAGTGACATAATTTGAGACGTTTAAATTATAGTGGATAAAATACTCCAGCCCACCATGAAGAAAAACTCTATGTAGAACTCATGGGAATATTACTGGGATTTATAATAGGCCTTTTCTAGGAAGACATAAGCCTGGGAGTCATGCCTGCTGCTGAATAAATATTATTTTAAATAGAGTATGTCTGTATTATAAGTCAGTTCCTTCTGTTTTGGAGAAAGCATGAATGGGTAAGTAAGCCAAAGAACTGATAGGATTTGTGTGTGTGTGTGCGCGTGTGTGCATTTTTTTTTAAAGCAGTGGATTTCCTCACAAAGCCTACCTAATTATGTGATTTTTCTTCAAGAACCATGTTTCAATATTCATTTTCTTTTAACAATTTTTTAAAATGTTATCTACCCCTAGGACTTCCAACCCCCTTTCTCTAACAAATCAGTGTGTAACAAAAGAAAAGTTCTGAACTAACACAGCTTTGAATTTCAAATATTTAAATTCAATTCCACCTTTTCCAAGTAAAATTAATTTAATGGTGACCTTCCATGGTAGGGTTTTCCCAATGCAGGGTTGACCTTGCACAGCCCTAATTAAGCATAAAGAGTTCCACAAGTAGTAAATCACTTGTTTGGAATCAGCCCTTGTGAGTTTTAAAAAACAACCTTCTTGAGAGCCTTCATTTAAAAATACAATTGCCATATTCTATAAGCCTATTGATTTTTCTTCATTGTGGAGATGAAGAATGGAGGAATGTAAACAGAATTGCATATTTGCTCATTTTCTGATACCTTTGCCCCAAAAGCTCCACACTTTTGTCCCACATGTACGAGAGGCTATTTCCAGAACTGGTCCATGAGATGACTGATGAATGACCAGATAAAATTTTGATTAATCTTCTATAATTAAGAGCCACCTGTGCTTCAAGAGCTTTTCATAAGTCCACAGTTTTGACCCCACAACCTGGTTTTCCCTTTGGTAATTGCTGAAGTTTGACAGCTACTGTGTGTGCTTCCTGCAACATATGGTTAATTGAATCTAAGCTGGAGAAAAAAATGACCAGGTTCCTAATTATGATCCTTTCTACAGATCTGAAGCCTGAATAAATAAGAAACAAGGAAAAGGCTTCTGAGCCAGCAAACATATTATATAGTGATTGTGGCAGGATGTAAATATTTCCAGAAATGCCTGAATATCATTTTATGGTTTGCTCTTTCTGTCTTTTAATCACAGAAGGAAGACGCAGATTAGGTAGAGTTTGCTTTTATCTATGTGGTTTTTGCAAGTCTGGACACTGGATACATGATATTATACTTAGTCTCCTGAAACTCACATAATCTTATATTCGGACACTTTGCATTTCTAATATGGCAAGTGCGGTATTTTCATCTTGTAAATTCTTCTCCATCCTCACCACTCTGGTAATGAAGATACATGTACGTGTTTTAAACTGCGTGCTTCGATTTTAAATGAATTCTTCTATAGCAGTTAACTTAATGGTAACATACTTCTTTTCAATTGCTTCCCTAGGGTAAGAGGAAAGGCAATAAATGAAAAACAAAGAATATTCACTCATCCAGTGTTTTGCTGAATACACAACAATGCAAGGCATAGCATTAGGCATCAAAGGGATATACAATGATAAGACAGTTTTTCAATTATTATTTACAGTGCTTCTAAGCACTGAAAGCAAGATTAACAGAATGAACAATAGAAGTATAATGTGAGGTAGATTATGGTATATATATATATATATATATATATATATATGTATGTATGTATACACATATATATTATATGAAATATATATATTAATGTCCCACACTAAACTATAAGTGCCATGAATGAAACCTAGCACAGTGACACATAGTAGATGTTTGACAAATATTAATTGTGAATTAAAAAAGAAGACTATCATATACAGTTATATTAGATTTAGAGAGAAGTCACTTGTGATTGTGGTATTCTAGAGAAGCTTTTTTAAGAATGTTAATTTTTGTTTTAAGTCTTGGATGGATAAGGTTAAAGTGGGCATGACGGGGGTCACTCTATTGAGATGGCTCAAGCATTGGCAAAAATGTAAGATCTAGGATACATTTGGGAGGCACAACTGATCTACTTTATTTGAGAAAGTCGTGTATAATACTTGACATTTTGCAACATGTCATAAATTTTATAAAGATACGTGACAAAAAGGTGTGTGAGATAGCCCTAGAAAGATATATTGGGAACAGATCTTGGATAACCTTCATTACACGCTAACAATCATGACAAAAGGAGCAGCAATCCATCAATGTCTGTGGGCTAATTCAATTTATTTATTCATAACAGGAAATGTGTTTTGTGAAATTTCTCAAGAACCATGTACTGGAATTAACATGAAACAGTAAAAAATATAAAATATAGTTCTCCCTGGAATTTATTTATTTATTTATTTATTAAATATTTGTTCGTTTGTTTCTAATTGTGGAATATTGGGGAACAATGTATTTCTCCAGGGCCTACCATCTCCAAGTCATTGTCCTTCAATCTAGTTGTGGAGGGTGCAGTTCAGCTCCAAGTTCAATGACCATTTTCACTCTTAGTTGCAGGGGGCATAGCCCACCATCCCATGTGGGAATTGAACTGACAACCTTGTTGTTAAGAGCTTGTGCTCTAACCAACTGAGCCATCCGGCTGCCCATGGAATTTATTTTCAGAGTCTACCTGGAAGGTGGTAGACACAGATACCTCTATTGAGAATAAACTTACAAGGCAGAAACTTCATTCCTTCTCCCTTTTTCTTTTGGCAGCTTGCCAGCTATAACTAAAAATTCAGAAATTTAATTTAAACGATGATATCTATAGTGTCTTTATTAACAATTATATTTTTATTGTAAGAACTTGGAAGAAGGAATTAAGTATCTCATTTAAAGGTTAGGTAATGCTGAGAAGGCAGTTTCTTTGAAATTTTGTGGCAAAGAGCGCCAGTTGTTTATATTAACAGCTGTTCATCCCTAAACGTATATTAACATCATAAAACCCATCATTTTTCACAGGAAACATGGCCACCTGGAGATTTCCAAGAATAAAATGTAAATTTTTATCTTCCCTTGGTAGCATAATTATGCAAATAATTTCTGGTCAATAAGATGTAAGTAAAAGAATTGTGTCCAACCTCTGGGAAGAGAGGGAATGTAACTTTTTTCACCCTGTTCTCCATCTTGCTGTCTGGAAAATGGACTTAATGGCTGAAGCTTGATCAGCCATCTTGGATCAGGAAGTGGCCTAGAAATAGGAATAGAGCTAGGGAGAAAGCACTGGGTTCCTGCAGATTATGGGGATACCATACCACTTTAGGTTGCTTTTCTATGGACTTCATTTATACGTAGAAAATAAAATTCTATATTGTTTAAGCTACTATTATCCAGGGTATTTTTTATCACTTAAAATTGAATTTAAACTTAATTTAAAATTTTAGGGATAGCAGAAACTAATAAAGCGTCTTATGGTAGATTAGATTATTGCTAAGAAAATATTCGCTCTTCCCCTTTCCATGGGAGAAATATACTTCCGTATCACCTTGATGTTGGATTTGGCCATGTGATTTGCTTTGACCAATAAATATGTCACCATACATACGTGACATGAGCAAAGACTTGAACTGTGCCTATGTAATTAGGCTTGCAGTCTCGCAATCAATGCCATGCGAAAAATTTCTGCTGAACAGCCATTACCCCTCTGACCCAGGCTCCAGAATGAATATTTATGGAGAAGACCTAAGCCCAACTCTTAGCCAGAGCTTGCAGCAGCTGAACTCCAGCTGACACACAAATGGGTAAACACAAAATAAATGCTTGTTGCTTTATGCCACCAGATTTTATGAGTGTTTGTCATCTAGCATTAGTTGACTAATGCACATCTTCTGCAGACTCTGAAATCATCATTACAGTTCATGATAGCATTAGCTCTCCAGATTACCAATCTTTTTGTACCAGTAAAGTGACTTAAAGAGATGAATTCATATTTATACTATACATAATATACCCCATGTAATTAAGGTGAGAATTGAGTTATATGGAATGGCAAGTTCTTTCTATGCTCATTGGCTTTTACAATTTTGACAGCTTCAAATAGAACACATAAATCCAGTTTGTCTGGAAATGTGGCAGTAGGATAACCAACTGCCTTCACTATGACCACCAGAGTGTTTAAAGATTTCTGCCTGTATTTACAAACTTGGAAACAGTAATCTCCTCACACCATTTATTCCTGATTTCCCTCGTTCTTAGTAACTGACATGACAATCATTCTTGTTGAGGATATTAATAACTACTTCACTATAGGCAATGACAGCAAAAGAGGTGCAAATTATTGCAAGACAGGTAATCCTTCTCAAAAGAGCATTCTTAGTTTTGTTATTCAGTCTGTAAATCTTTCTAGCCCCCAGAATTCAATGTGAGTTTTTGGGGGTTTTCTTTTCTTCTTTTTTTGGAGCTATTTGCTTAGGTGTCTGAAAAGACTGTCCTCTCTTAATCTTTCTAAATAAAATTCTTCTCCATTTGTTCAACTCTCCTTCTAGTTCTCCCTTACCACTGTCACTGCACATAATTTTCCTCTAGGGTCCAGCTTTACTAACAGAGGTTCCAAACACTTGGCTGTGGAACCACGGGTCTAAGTTTTCCACACACCTCTCCATAAGCTCATGCTTTGTTATCTGTGTGGCTTCTTGGGTTTTCCTGCCGTCTTTGACTCGTCACAACAGATTGTTTAGAAACTACTCTTCTCACTCCTCCGTTCCAAACCTTCCCTTCACCAAGCTCCTTCCGTTTACTATAATAAATCCCTTATTCCAATAATACTTATAATGGTTCTGATTTTCTGACTGAACTCATTTGTTTTTATTGTGTATGCTTTCCAGTATGTTCTATTCCCCTGCCAGAAGCCCACCACTCACTGCTCCCAAACAGGTAGGCTTTTCTGAGCTCCTGTGCATAGGAAAGCATGTAACCTCAGAGAAAGAGGACATCTTCCTGGATTTTGTGTTTCAGCAGCCTATGCCTACAGTTCCCTAAGCAGCACAGTGAATATACAGGATAGTTGTGGCCTAATTAAATTTTTGAGCTGTCAGTGCACAAAGTACTACTGTAAAGTTGTTTGAATCTATTTAATAAATGAATCCATTAGGTTTTTAGTGTTTTGGGTTTTTTTGGTTGCTTATCATTTATATATTTGTTTGTTTAGAAGAAAATTATTGACACACTAAAGACACCATGAACCAAGACAGGTGGGGAACGTCCGTAAACTAGTAAGGACTCATGACATAGGAACAATTTAGGAGAAAACATAAAGAGTGAGAGCCCTTCACCTAGGTTCCTGATTATCACAAGACTTTTTGGGGACCCAGTGCTCTTTTCCTAGAACCAAGCTCTTTGAGACAGCAAAACTCTCAGATGAGTTTGTGGGATCTTAGAGCAAACAAGACTTGAACTCTATTTTCTGAGCAGACCCCTAAAAATTGATAAAGGAGGGTGTTAACAGTCTCCACCTAGCTTTACAAATCCCAGAATGACATGAGAGCAGCAATGTGATGCACAAGAGTCCTAAAATGGAGTGAATGTAGCCAAGATCCTCTCCAGACCTGAAGGCCTCATTCAGACAGAAATAAAGAATACATGATGAGGTACATGGACAGGATGGGGCAATGCGTACCTCAGCGCTGCATGTGTGATCAAATGTCCTTTCCAGCCCTGAAGGCTTAGAGGTCTTAAATGCAACCCAAGCAAAAGGGAAATGGAAGCATAAGGAAACTGACCACATTAACCATAGTTAAGTGATGTAGGAATGGGTTTTCAAACAGAAATTCAATTGAGTTTTTGAAAAATAAGGGTACATTTCTTACATAACTTTGATCTGTGGACTGAGATTTATAACACCTCTGTAAACATATAAAATGGAAGTGATTTCACCACTATTAGGAACTGTTATTTTTTAAGAGGCTTTGTTTTCTTTTTTAAGAAAAATATCCTGTCTAAACACCAAAAAGAAAATTTTTGATACTCCTGACACAGAGAGATGTGGCTCAAATCAAAATCCACTTAAAATCCGCCAAGCCCACTGTGACACATTTTATAAATATTAGAACTAGAAGAAGACACTAAGAATATTTGTCCAGTGGCTTTTCAAACATTTTTAAGTTCAGAAATGATTTCCCAGATAGAATATTCCAAGTAGAATATTATTAGAGACCTTAAGGGACAAAAGTGTTGTGACAGTAACAAAATTTTATTTTTAACTAAAATTTATAATATGCATTGATTATAAAAAAAAAAACAGCGAAAACAGTAAATTTATTTTATGAATGCAAAGATATTAAAAATTGGAGGTTATGGGTATTAGTTTTAGTCTTAAATTAGACATGACACCTGGTTTATTTCTGTCTTTTCTTCTCCATTTCTGTTGCCTGATTCACAAGTTAAACAGGTGATGGTGGTAGTAACTTTCTAATAGTTTATCTTGTTATCTCAGATTATTCTTCAGTGCTCTCATTATCTGTTGCAATGTTAAAAAACAACCATAAAACGTAGTGATTTTTAAAAATCACAATTTCTTAAGTCCAGAATTCAGGCAGAATTTGGATGGTTGATTCTTCTGTTCCATATGGCATTAACTGGAGGCATTCTTCAATGCACTCCGCTGAACCATGAGCTTGTCTGGAGTGACCAAAATGAATTTACTTACAAATCTGATGCTTTGGTGGACACAACTGGTAGGTGGGCTCAACTGGTCGTGTTCCTCTCTCCATATGGTCATTGCAATGGCCTCTCCTTATGGTCATTGCAATAAGACAGTCAAATTTATTGCATAGCAGCTCAGGACCCCAAGAGTGAGCATTCCAAGAGGCCTTTCCAGAAGCTGCAAGTGTTCTTACGACTTAGCTTTAGACGTTCAGAACATTGTTTCCAAAACATTCTATTGATCTAACAATCTTGCCCAGCTTCAAGGGGAGTGAGGAATGGACTCTACCTCTCAATAGAGGAATGGAATGGCATGTGCATACAAGAAATTGAAGGAATTGATGGTTGCCCCCATAGAGACAAGCTACCATATTCAGGGAATCCACTCAAGACATTTGAAAGAAAAGCATCATTTCAATATTTAATAAGTAACAATATCTTCAAACACTTCTTAATTGGTAAATGTTCAGTGTGGAGAAAATCAAAGAATAGATTCTTAAGAATGTCATTGTTTGGTGGAAAAATAATTTCCAAACATATATTGTTAAATTATGACATGTTTAATGGTGTCCTTTTTAAAATCCCAAAGACCTGAAAAACCATGTTGTCAGATATTTCCTTAAATTCTCAAAATAATCAGATTTATGTTATTTTGTATGTTGAGTCTGAACTGTTCATTTCTTTACTGACACTTTAATTTATAGCTATAATTTGCTGGGATCTTGAATTGCTAAACAAATATGAACTTTTTAGGTTCTAGAGTTTACAACCCATATCATTACAAATAATCCCGAAAATCCTGCAATCAAATATTTAAGCTTTAATAAAATTGAGATAAGTATGGCTTTATCTATCATGTATGCAAAGATGCTAGAATCTTCTTAATACCTAGTGCTTATCTTATATGATGACTAATTAAGTAAATTTTGGCAACAACTTTTCTTTGAGCCACCAATTCTATGATGCTTTTTTCCCCTACCACTGCTCTTACATTGAAGACATTCCTACATTAGTACTATTTGAAAAACTGATTTTAACCCATATTTCTTTCTGACTTCTACGAATGATGTGCTTAAGTATTAGATCTTTGTATTTGCATACCAGAACATACCATAAATTAAGCAAAAATGAGATATCCTCAGTATTTGCAACATCATCAGTTGAATCATAAAGAATTCGTATAATCTCAGCTACTTAACTAATACAAGCTCAATATACATTCTTAAATACTCTCTAGAATGTGTTATCAGATAGTTACTGATCTGCTCCCATACTTGTTACAATGTTGTATCAGTTATCTGCTGCTGTGTAACAATCCACTACAAACATCAGTCACTTAAAAAGATAACTTATTATTCTTTACAAGTCCTCTAGTCTTGCCTGGGTTCATTTCTGCCAATGCGTTGATTAGGTGACTTGCCTGGGCCAGAAGGTCTAAGATGGTCTAACTCATACAAATTTGAGTAGATCTTGGGCCTTGGTGCTGGCTGTTAACTAAGCCGTCTTTCTGCATCGTTTCTCTTCATTCGGTAGCTAGTCTTCTTTACATGATAGCATGATCACTTCCAGAGGGAAAGGCAAGAGCTCCAAGGATTTGAAGGTTTAGCCTCTGAACAGTATAACTTCAGCAACATTTTAGTAGTCAGAGCAAAAAGGAGGCAAGCTCAGCTTCAAGGAGTAGGAAAATATATTCCATCTTTTGATGAGAGGAGTTCACAGTAATGATGACATAATCTAGGATTCTTATTTTCACATTCACAAAACTTTATTTCAAAATGATGTGGTAACTTGTCATAGAACATAAAAGTATCTTGCAAAATTTCAATATTTATATCACATTTTATTACCACAAAATCAAATCCCAATGATAAATAATGGTTAAAAACTAGTGTGTTAAGTTTTCATTTCTTTACTGACACTTTACTCTGTAGCTGCATTCACTGAGACCCTAAATTGCTCAACAAATATGAACTTGTATCATAGTGACTTTAAAGAGTATGTTTTTGCATATTGCTTTCATTTGCATACTGCTGTCAGTTTGGGTGATAAAATTTGAGGATGCATTTAGTGGTTTATAGAATGACTTGTTTTATTCTGTTCCTAATCAATACAGCGTGTCTGTCCTAAAACTGTGCGCCCGATCAATATTATCATTTCCATCTGCACATTTGCTTTTTAAATGTCTTGCTTTTAACCAGTAATCTATTTCTAGTTGCAGGGGTAAGTATTCCACTTCACCTAAAATACGTATGTGTGTTTGTGTCCATGTGTGTGTGTGTATATATACACACACATATACATATATACTACATATAATATGTATATGTAACATATATATACATACATATATACATGCAGAGGGTGCCAAAAAATGTATACACATTTTAAGAAAGGAAAAAACTATTAAAATTACACTGATGGTAACCACTTTGAGCACCTCTTGTAATTGCAGATGTCAAACATGTCTTGTATTCATTTTTTGTTATCGGCACATATTTAGGATTATAATTTTAATAGTTTTTCCTTTCTTAAGATGTGTGTACATTTTATATATATATATGTGCATGCATTTATATGTATATGTAAATATGTATATAAATGTGTATACATTTATATATAAAATGTATACACATATATATATCACAAAGCTTCCAAAATGTAACAACTTTATCACAAAGAAAAGATAACAAGCATCTGAAATGAAAAATAAGCATTTAAATATGCTGCCATATATATTCTCGAGAAAAAAGGTAGAAAGTCACTTAGGACAATACCACTGATGATTAAGTGGTGAGTGGAAGGAGGCCAGGCAAATGTGTATGGGTCCGGCTTGTCATTCCTTTGGTGGCAGCCTCTGTATTCACTTATATAGCTTCCTAGGAGAGGACCTGGGCCTGAATTTGCAGGAAATTTGAAGAATTTTCAAGAACTATGTTCAATGACACTTTTATAAGGCAATCAAATATAAACACAGGAAGTTTTATTCCAGAGTTAACACAAAAAAAGAGGTTGATATGATGGTGTATGGATGGTCTCAAATATGCTAAAATTGAATATTTAACACCCTTAGTTTGTACCAACTGAAGTTTTTAATAGTCAAAAAATGCCTTTTAAAAGTGACATTTTCATCAAATGTTCTTAGAATGCCTACAACAGTATGAAAACCACTAATTTGGTCAAAACCTCTTTTATAAGTAGACAATATAGCCTAAAGACATTAAGAATCTTGCCTAAAGGATTAAGGAGCAAGGGCAAAAACCTAGGTTATGAGACTCTCAGTTCATCATCCTACTTGACTTCGTCATCCTTTACCTCCTTCTGATTTTTATCCAGCATCGGTTCTTCTATCCTTTGATCTCAAATACTGTGTTTCCCCGAATATAAGACTGGGTCTTATATTAATTTTTGCTCCAAAAGACACATTAGAGCTTATGTTCAGGGGATGTCATCCTGAAAAATTATGCCAGGGCTTATTTTCTGGTTAGGTCTTATTTTCAGGGAAACATGGTATCTAAAAAAGTTTGGAGACAGAAGAAGTTTTGTTAAAAGCAAACAATAGCACCATAATTCACAGAACTGAAAATGATGTAGAAAAATCACTTTTTCTATCAAGTTTGTGTACATGTATATAATGTAATGTATCACAAAGAAGATGCTTCGCCATTAAAATTCTCCTTGGGCCAAGGCAAAGTAAATCTTCCTCTTAGTTTCCATTTTGCTCCAAAGTCTTAAATTAAATGATTAAGTGGGGGGGAATACTTTTGCTAAGGTAAATTTTCAAAGTCTATTCTGATTCTACGGCTCCAGTCCTCACCAAACTGTTTCTTGATTTAATTTCTCAGATACAATACCATGGAGATGTATCAAGATCTAGTCTGCCCAATTTTCAAAAAGGACAATCTTTTATTCCCGCAACACTATCGAATTACTACTTCCCGGGGCACAACTTGAAAAATTTATGCCAAAGCTGAAGGAAAAAACAATATCTAGTCTTAGTGCCGAGGAGGTTTTAGGAAACTAGATACTGTAAATTGTTGCAATATTTCTAGAGGGCTATTTGGCAATAAATATAAAAAAAGTCTTCTTAAAATTGTGCAGTTCCTTTGACTGAGCAATTTTACTTCTAGCAATTTAATGTAAAGAAATGATCCTCCTGTGTATATAAATTTTCCTATAAACATGATAATCATAGCATATTTTATCACATCATCAAATTAGCAGTCAACAAAAATCACCTAAATGACCAAGAACACAAAATTGGTTAAATAAACTGTATTGTTTCTGTATATGATCCAGTAGTTGATACTGACTAAATTCTTGGTATTTGGAGTGATAAAAACCTGGGTTCAAGTCACATATTACCTGTTTGACACTGACAAAGTTAAATTTTCTAAGCCCCAGTTTCCTCATGTTAAAATAACCACGGTGAGGTATTGTCAGGATTATATATGTATTTAGAATATGTCTAGCTTTAGTACACAGCAAGTGTTCAGTACATCTTAGCAATTAATATTATTGATTTAATTTAATTGTCGGGGCACTATTAAACATCTTTTCATAAAAGAAACTTCAGTCTTATTGAGACTAAGGGTTACAAAATAGTATATATAATGATGCCAAATTTGTGCACGCATTCATTTTTACAATGAAAAAAGCCCACTGAAAGACAATCATCAAAACGTTAAAAAAAATTACTACCTCTAAAGATGTTCAGATTCTGGGAAATTTTAATTTTTTTTCTTTTGTATATAGTCGAAACTTTCTACAATAAACAGTTTTTATTTTATATGCAGAAAAAAAACACTATTTAAAAAACAAAACCTTTACATCAGCTTGCTACTTAAACTGCACACTGGGTTTTCTCAGTTCCATTTCTACATGAGGGGAAAGCTGACCTCAGGCTGAGTAGGACTTGTTGATTGGGACTTCTCTCTACCACTCCTGGATAGATCTTCCAACCTCAGTGTAAAATAAGCAGCAGGGTTTTTTTTACTTTTTATTACCCTTTGATTCTGTAGACAGAAAGTAGTTTTGACACTCAGACCTGAAATTTTAATAAATGTTTTAAAAATGTAAATAGTCAAATAACGTTCAAGAGCGTAAGACAAGGTTTTGTTCTTCCCTTCCCCATCCTTCCTTAAAACTTTATTAATAAACACACATTGCTTGCCTACTACTATGGTGAGGAGATGGGATATTAGAGCTCAGAAATAAATAAGATATAGTTCTTATCATGAAAGAGCTCGTAATTTTAAAGAAACAACATTTGTACAGCAAGTTACAATTTACGAAGCACTTTACATGTATACCCATCTAATTCTCATAGTAACATTATAGGAGGTGGGATAGTTTTATTATAATTATGATTGATGTATGGTTTAAGATACAAAGAAGCGGAGACTGAAAAAAATGGCGGCGTGAGGTGAGCCTCTGTAACGCTCCCCTGGAATTTACAACGAATCGGACAACAATAACTCCACAAAGGACTCCTTGCACAGCAGACAGGCAAGACGAAGAGGCCGACTACTGAATTCACCTCCAGGTGGGTGAATCGCGCGAGCGGGGGAGGAGGGAGAGGAGAAGTGCGGAGACAGAGCCGCAGGCGGGCGCAGGACACAGACCTAGCTCAGTGCTCGGAGCCCGCTGCTCCCGGAACTACCGCCGCTGCGGGAGAGGGAAGGACTCGGACTGCTAGGGCTCCGCTCACGGCCCGCAGGGCTGAGGGGGCAGCATACAAAACCGCTGAACCCAACGCTCGCTCACGGCAGACCTCGGAGCAAAGACTGAGGGAAGAGGGCTGAAATCGGTGGTTTAAGCCCTCACTGCCGAGCGGAGAACGGAAGCCTTAGGCACGGAGACTAGCCGCCCCCTCCCTACCCTCCCAGAGCTCGCCCCGCCCCCACCTGCCCCGTGCTAGAAGCGATAAAGTAGCAGTGTCGGATCAAAGGACAGAATATTTGCTGCTCTGAGAACTGTGGACCGCAGACACAGATTCGCAGCTCAACTAGTTCCGGCAAAGGGGAGGGAGCTGTGGAAGCAGGACTGGCTGTGGTGGTGGTCGCCGCCATTGCTCTGGGCCACCTCTCACAACTCACCCCGCCCCTGGCCCCACCTATCTGGGCGGATCCCTGCAGGAGTAAACAGAACTGCTGAAACAAACGGGCTCTGAATCTGGTGCAGAAAGAGCTTTGGAACTCCAAAAGCTCTTCGCATACCTATCAACCTGTTGCAGAAGACACTCCTGTAGATGTCTAGGAAGAGAAATAGTAAATCAGTGATTGCCATGAATAACCAAGGCAACAAGATAGCTCAGAAAGAAAGTGAAAAGTCTCCAGAAAAGGAACTTAGAGATATGGACCTTTGTGATTTAAATGACAGAGAATTCAAGATCGCAATTCTGAAAAAACTGAACGAGATGCAAGAAAACACAGAAAGGCAGTTTAATGAACTCAGAAACACAATCAAAGAACACCATGAGCATTTTACAAAAGAGATTGAAATCTTGAAAAAGAACCAAATAGAATTTCTGGAGATTAAGAACTCAATAGAAGAAATTAACAATAAAATATCCAGCTTAGGTAGTAGAGTTGACCAGATGGAGGAAAGAATCAGTGACATCGAAGATAGGAACCTGGAATTTACACAGAGGGAAGAAGAAAGAGACTTGAGACTTAAAAGAAATGAAAGAACTCTACAAGAACTTTCTGACTCCATCAGAAAGAGCAATATAAGAATAATGGGCATACCAGAAGGAGAAGAAAGAGGGAAGGGAACAGAGAATATATTCAAACAAATCGTCGATGAGAACTTCCCAAACTTGTGGACAGAACTGGATCCTCGAATCCAAGAAGCAAATAGAACACCTAATTACCTCAATCCCAACAGGCCTTCACCAAGGCACATTGTACTGAAGCTGTCTAAAATCAATGATAAAGAAAGAATCCTCAAGGCAGCCAGGGAAAAGAAGACGGTAACTTACAAAGGAAAGCCCATTAGATTATCATCAGATTTTTCAGCAGAAACTCTACAAGCTAGGAGGGAATGGAACCAAATATTCAAACTATTGAAAGAGAGAAATCATGAGCCAAGAATAATATATCCAGCAAAGATCTCCTTTAGATATGAAGGAGGAATAAAGACCTTTCCAGACATCCAGAAGCTGAGGGAATTTTCTAATACACGACCTGCACTACAAGAAATACTAAAGGAGGCTATTAGACCACCATCAACAGGGACAACTTGTGGCAACCAAAACATAAAAAGGGGGAGCGTAAAGGCCTGAACTGGAATATGGGAATAGAGAAAGTAAGCGGACTGAAGAAACTGGAATACTCTAAATATCAAACTTTCTTTTACATAAACTCAAGGGTAACCACTCAAAAAACATCCAAATCTGAAATATATACTGTAATAAAAGAAGAAACAGAGGGAAACATCATAGAATACTACCACACAGAAATAACAGACAACAACAAAAAGGCAAAGAAACAATGGAGACACAGCCTTACCAGAAAACTAAAGACAGAATGACAGGAAATCCTCACATATCAATAATCACCCTAAATGTAAATGGACTGAACTCACCAATAAAGAGACACAGAGTAGCAGATTGGATCAAAAAACTAAACCCAACCATATGCTGCCTACAAGAGACACATCTCAGCTACAAGGACAAGCATAGACTCAAAGTGAAAGGGTGGAAATTGACACTTCAAGCAAATGGTACCCAGAAAAAATCAGGTGTAGCCATAATGATTTCCGATGAAACAGACTTCAGGGTGAAAAAGATAACAAGAGACAAAGATGGACATTTCATAATGGTAAAGGGGACTATACAACAAGAAGACATAACAGTCATCAATATATATGCCCCCAATCAGGGAGCACCGAAATATACCAAGCAACTACTAACAGAACTAAAGGGAGAAATTGACCAAAACACAATTATACTAGGGGACTTAAATACATCATTGACAGCTATGGATAGATCCTCCAAACAGAAGATAAATAACGAAATCGCAGCCCTAAATGACACATTAGATGAAATGGACATCATTGACATATATAGAGCACTTCATCCTAAAACATCAGACTATACATTCTTTTCTAGTGTACATGGAACATTCTCAAGGATAGACCATATATTGGGACATAAAATCAGCCTCAGCAAATTTAAGAAGATTGAAATCATACCAAGCATATTCTCTGATCACAAAGCTTTGAAATTGGATATCAACTGCAAAAAGAAAGCAGGAAAAAACACAAATACATGGAGATTAAACAACATACTTTTAAAGAAGGACTGGGTCAAAGAAGAAATTAGAGGAGAGCTCAAAAGATACATAGAAACAAATGACAATGAAAATACATCCTACCAAAATTTTTGGGATGCCGCGAAAGCAGTTTTAAGAGGGAAATTTATATCATTACAGGCCTATCTCAAGAAACAAGAAAAATCCCAAATAAACAACCTCATGTTAAACCTTAAAAAACTAGAAAAAGAAGAACAAGCGAAACCCAAGGTCAGCAGAAGAAAGGAAATAACAAAAATCAGAGCAGAACTAAATGAAATAGAGAACAAAAAGACAATAGAAAAAATTAATGTGACAAAAAGCTGGTTCTTTGAAAAGATTAACAAAATCGACAAACCCTTGGCTAGACTCACTAAGATAAAAAGAGAGAAGACACTAATTAACAAAATCAGAAATGAAAAAGGGGAAGTTATCACGGACACCACAGAAATACAAAGGATTATCCAAGAATACTATGAAGGACTATATGCCACCAAATTTAATAACTTAGAAGAAATGGACAAGTTCTTAGAAACATATAGCCTTCCAAGGCTGAACCAAGAAGAAGTGGAAAATCTAAACAGGCCGATCACCAGTAACGAAATTGAATCAGTCATCAAAAACCTTCCCAAAAGCAAAAGTCCGGGACCAGATGGCTTCACCAGTGAATTCTACCAAACCTTCAAAGAGGATCTAATACCAATCCTGCTCAAACTCTTCCAAAAAATTGAAGAAGAGTCAGTACTCCCTAACTCATTTTATGAGGCCAACATTACCCTGATACCAAAACCTGGTAAGGACAACACAAAAAAAGAAAACTACAGACCTATATCTCTGATGAATACAGATGCTAAAATCCTAAACAAAATTCTAGCAAATCGAATACAACAATGCATTAAAAAGATTATTCATCACGACCAAGTGGGGTTCATCCCCGGGGCACAAGGATGGTTCAACATTCGAAAATCCATCAATGTGATACATCACATAAACAAAATAAAGGACAAAAACCATATGATTCTATCAATTGATGCAGAAAAAGCATTTGATAAGATACAACATCCATTTATGATTAAAACACTTACTAAAATTGGTATAGAAGGAAAATACCTCAACATAATAAAGGCCATATACGACAAGCCCTCAGCTAACCTCATAATTAATGGTGAAAAGCTGAAGCCCTTTGCTCTACGTTCAGGAACACGACAAGGTTGTCCCCTATCACCTCTGCTTTTCAACATAGTGTTGGAAGTCCTCGCCAGAGCTATCAGGCAAGAGAAAGAAATAAAAGGCATCCAAATTGGGAATGAAGAAGTTAAATTGTCACTCTTTGCAGATGACATGATGCTATACATAGAAAACCCTAAAGACTCCACCAAAAAGCTATTAGAAACAATCAATGAATATAGTAAAGTTGCTGGCTACAAAATCAACGTACAAAAGTCCATTGCTTTCCTATATACCAACAATGAAATCTCAGAAAAAGAGATAGAAAAAACAATTCCTTTTGCAATTGCAGCAAAAAGAATAAAATACCTAGGAATAAACTTAACCAAGGATGTGAAGGATTTATATGCTGAAAACTATAAGACATTTTTGAAAGAAATTGAAGAAGACACAAAGAAATGGAAAGACATTCCGTGCTCATGGATTGGAAGAATCAACATCGTTAAAATGGCCATATTACCCAAAGCAATATACAGATTTAATGCAATCCCCATTAAAATCCCAATGGCATTTTTTAAAGAAATAGAACAAAAAATCATCAGATTTGTTTGGAACCACAAAAGACCCCGAATAGCCAAAGCAATATTAAAAAAAAAGAACAATACTGGAGGTATCACACTCCCTGATTTTTCCTTGTACTACAGGGCTACAATAATCAAAACAGCTTGGTATTGGCGGAAAAACAGACTCATAGACCAATGGAATAGAATTGAGAACCCAGAAATAAAACCACATAAATATGGACAGATAATTTTTGACAAAGAAGCTAAAAACATACAATGGAGAAAAGACAGCCTCTTCAATAAATGGTGCTGGCAGAATTGGATAGCTACGTGCAAAAGAATGAAACTGGACTGCTATCTGTCACCATGTACCAAAATTAATTCAAAATGGATCAAAGACTTAAGCATAAGACCTGACACAATAAACTGCATTGAAGAAAACATAGGTACTAAACTTATGGACCTTGGGTTCAAAGAGCATTTTATGAATTTGACTCCAAAGGCAATGGAAGTAAAAACTAAAATAAACAAATGGGATTATATGAAACTGAAAAGCTTCTGCACAGCAAAAGAAACTATTGACAAAATAATGAGGCAACCAACTGAATGGGAGAAGATTTTCGCAAACAGTTCCTCTGATAAGGGGCTAATATCCAAAATATACAAGGAACTCATGAAACTCAACAACAAAAAAACAAACAACCCAATTGAAAAATGGACAGAGGACCTGAAGAGACATTTCTCCAAAGAGGATATACAAATGGCAAATAGACATATGAAAAAATGCTCAACATCGCTAATCATCAGAGAAATGCAAATGAAAACCACAATGAGATATCACCTCACCCCAGTCAGAATGGCTTTCATCAACAAAACAAATAGTAACAAGTGTTGGAGAGGCTGTGGAGAAAAAGGAACTCTAATACACTGTTGGTGGGAATGCAGACTGGTGCAGCCGCTATGGAAGGCAGTGTGGAGGTTCCTCAAGAAATTACGAATAGAATTACCATATGACCCAGCAATCGCTCTCCTGGGTATCTACCCCAAAAATATAAAAGCATTTCTCTACAGAGACACGTGTACTCCAATGTTCATTGCAGCTTTGTTTACGGTGGCCAAGACATGGAAACAACCAAAATGTCCTTCGATAGATGAATGGATAAAGAAGTTGTGGTACATATACACAATGGAATACTATTCGGCGTTAAGGAAAGATGATATAGGAGCATTTGTGACAACATGGATGGATCTCGAGAGAATAATGCTAAGTGAAATAAGTCAGACAGAAAAAGCAGAGAACCCTATGATTTCACTGATATGTGGTATATAAACCAAAAAGAACAAGACAAACAAATGAGAAACAAAAACTCATAGACACAGACAATAATTTAGTGGTTACCAGAGGGTAAGGGGGTGGGGGGTGGGTGATGAGGGTAAAGGGGATCAAATATATGGTGATGGAAGGAGAACTGACTCTGGGTGGTGAACACACAATGGGATTTATAGACGATGTAATACAGAATTGTACACCTGAAATCTATGTAAATTTACTAACAATTGTCACCCCAATAAAATTAATTAAAAAAAAAAAAAAAAAAAAAAACTCAAAAAAAAAAAAGAAAAAAAAAAAAGATACAAAGAAGCATAAATAATTAATTCAATTATTAGTAACAGATTCTACATCTTATTTCAAGTCTTCTGTTCTTTCCACTAAGCTGCCACTAAATATATTAGGTAGGTATATATATATATATATATATTACATGCATTGAAGACATTGTCTTCTGACTCATTGACTACTGTATCAAACACCATATAAGCTTTTATGTTTTGTTGTTGTTTTAGAATTTAGTACTAGAGAAAGCTTTACTTTCCTAGAAGGAACTACTTATTTCCTCCTATCTAATAAGAGTTATGTAATTAATCATACCTCCCCTGTTGACTTGGCTTCCTAAGAAACTCAAAGCCAAATTGGAACCCAGCATATGAGTAATAGTAGGTATCCACTAAATGTTTGGTAGGTAAATGAAAGAATAAATTATCGAATGAATGAGTAAAGCAACTATGTTGACCCTTATGATTTGCATATTTGCATTATTTTCCTTAGTCCTTCTATTTCTGTTTGTATGTTATTATTATTGTGTTATGTGTTCTTGTTGTAATCAGCCTCAAATCCTTTGCAGAATGAGCCAGAAAATAAATGCATTGGTAAACAAATATCTACTGTATATACTGAATGTTAAGGTCTTTACCCAAGACTTCTAATGCAGGATTCAACACTTCTTAGAAATAGGACAGTCCTGAGAGCACCTAGAGAGTCACTCATAATGCTCCCACAAGGCAGTAAATCAGGATATAATTTGATGATAAGAAAGATATGGCCTTGTCAGCAGATGCTAAAGGTACTAAAAGCTTATACACATTTTTTTTAAGATTTTATTGGGGAAGGGGAACAGGACTTTATTGGGGAACAGTGTGTACCTCCAGGACTTTTTTCCAAGTCAAATTGTTGTCCTTTCAATCTTCGTTGTAGAGGGTGCCGTTCAGCTTCAAGTTGTTGTCCTTTCATTCTTAGTTGTGGAGGGCACAGCTCAGCTCCAGGTCCAGTTGCCATTGCTGGTTGCAGGGGGCTCAGCCCACCATCCCTTGCGGGAGTCGAGGAATCGAACTGGCAACCTTGTGGTTGAGAGCTCACACCCCAACCAACTGAGCCATTCGGGAGCTCAGCGGCAGCTCAGCTCAAGGTGCTGTGTTCAATTTTAGTTGCAGGGGGGCTCTGTGCACCATCCCTTGTGGGAGTCGAGGAATTGAACTGGCAACCTTGTGGTTGAGAGCCCACTGGCCCATGTCGGAATTGAATCGGCAGCTTTCGGAGTTAGGAGCCTGGAGCTCTAACCGCCTGAGCCACCGGGCCGGGCTTATACACATTTTAAATGCCCATTTACTCTAACTCTGTCTCCCAAAGATGTGGATATAACTTTTAATCCTTCACAGCCGTAGACCTCAAGACATCCTTGATGTCTTTCTTCCATCTCTTTGTTTTCCTATATATAAACATTTTGACCTGATTTCCTCTAGCTGTAATAGTGAGCGTACCGGTGAAAGTAAAGAATTACTTGTCTAGGTCCCAGATGCTCTCAGACACCTGACCACCCCTTTCACAATAACCATCACCTTGCATGCACTTCTCAGATTCTGTGAGACGAGGTTTGGTGACATGGCCACGGTCTACAAGGAGTTCACAATCTTGCTGTTTATAATACTAATGAGTGGGAAATGCAGAGATATTTCCATCTATTTAGGAGGTATAGAGACAAGGTATTTAGAGGAGGTGACAGGAAGACTTCCTGGAGAAATAGACACCTAAGCTAATTTTGAAGGATAAAAGTTAGCCAAGTTGAGTTGGGTAGCAGGGCTTGAAGGTACAGATAGGAAACAGTATGTTGTGTGCCACTTGTACACACCAGTACAGCTGTACAGATTTCTAAGTGACTGAAACTGCTAGTAGCCATTCCTTGAGTCCATGAGTCCTCCTTGGAGACTTTGGTAGCCCAAGCCTCAAGGATCCCCATGTAGGGATTTAAGCCCCCAATGGTCATGAAGCAGGAGACAACATATTTGCACTTGTGTATTAGTTAGATAACTGACTATCTATGGAAGACTATTGAAAAACTAAAACTAAAAACAGGGAGAAGAAAGGGAAAGCTTTTCAGAGTGGATAAAACCTGAACCAAGCCAATGATGATCAACAGAGAGAGGTACAAATTCAAGAAAAGTTTAGAAATCAAGATTAGTAGAATTTGTAAATGTGGACAGCAAGTAAAAAGGAGTAGTCCCAAATGATTCCCAAGCCTTTGGTGTGGGTTGCTATAAGACTGTTAGTGTTACCAACCGAGGGAAATCATAGGTGAGGATATGGAATTCAGTTTTAGACAGGTTGAGCGTGAGGTACCCATGAGACCTTCAGGTAAAGATGGCCAATGAGCTTGGAGAAGTAACGCGGCTTGGAGAAGAAATAAGCAGCTATAATAGCAGAAAATGCTGTTGATATAACCACTTAGGAAGGAGGTGGGAGAATGAGAATGAGAAGACCACTGGGTTTTGTGAGGCCACAAACATTTATTGGTTAGGTGGAAAGACAGGAGTGCAGAACGAAAAGTGAGAATGGTGAAAGAATGTAAGACAAACTGAGAGACAAAAACATTTTAAGAACAAAGGCTTCACAACTAGATTGAAGGACAACGACTTGAAGCTGATAGGCTCTGAAGAAGCACACTGTTCCCCAATATTCCCCAATAAAAACAAACAAACAAACAAAAAGTCTTCATCATTAGTGTGAAATTCAGCAAAAGATCTAGTAACATAAAGACAGAAAAGCACCCTAGATTTTTGCAGTTAAGAGGTCAGTGGCAACCTAGAAAAATAGCTTCAGAAAGTAGAATGTTGGTTGCCAGGGGCTGGAGAGAGGATAAAATGGGAAATTTCTGTTCCGTGGATAAAGTTTCAGTCATGCAAGAGGAAAAAGTTCTAGAGATATGTTGTACAACAATGTGCATATAGTTAACAATACTGTCCTATACACTTAAAATTTTAAGAGACTAGATTTCGTGTTATATTTTTACAATAAAAAAGCATTCATAAAATAACTGCAGTAAAACGTACTAATACAATGATAATAGTTTCAAAAAAGAAAAATAGCCTTACTTTCATTGTGATGATGGAAGCTAGGCTGAAATGACCTGAAGGGATGTGAAAGGGAATTGAAAACGTGGATAGCAAATGGAGAAGACGTTTTGGAGAAGGGTGCATGAGAAGTGATGATATGAAACTGGGTGGCTGATGAAGGGTGGAGGCTTGGCTGTGCCTGGACTTTGCTGACAGTAGTTTCACATGGGCTAGATACTCCACATTTTGATGCAATCTAAATCCAATGTATGCAAATGGGCTCTGCTCATAACAATAGTTTTCTACTTTTCCCTAATCCCTAGTGATGATATTGTGGAGCTTTTCAAATTCCTTTTAGCACATCCTTGAATTGCTCCATTTACTGTCTAGTCCACTCTGTTAATTTGATTATCTCCTGCCTTTTTTCATGTGCCCTACCCAAAGAGTGTAGGCCTGATCATCATGGCCTAGATTGTTAAGGAGTGGTACATTCCAGGGCCTCCTTCTGCAGATGAAGTTTTCTGATTCGTCAAGTGGTACTAATGGCATTGCTAGATAGTCATTTTTATAATGGTACACTACTCTTTTAACTAATTTTTGAACACCAATCTTTATTCTAAAGATACAAAGGCCCTAAAGGTTTTTTGTTTGTTTGTGTGTTTCTTTTTTATTTTGATAAAAAGTAGGAAATTGTATGTTGATACTGTGTTGTGTGTGAGTTATGTTCTTTGAAATTTATGGGTAGTTCTTCAGAGTTAAAGGTGATGTAGGATATGTCAATTATGTCTCAATTTAAAAACTACATAAATTTTGTTTAAAAAAGTGATGTAGGTATGAGAAGACTAATTCTAAAGTGTGACTCATTTAATTCAGCAATGCCAACCGAAATAGGAAAATATTTCTCAGAATTTTTAGAATAGGAATTATTTTATAGGATTTGTCTTATACATTATTTATTTAATTAATTCAAATACTTATCCAAACATGTATTGAGTGCCTAATGCTTACCGTAGGTATGCACAATGCTATATGGAAGTAAAGGAATTAGCTGCCCAACTTTGCACAGGCATGTCACAGAAGGCATTGGAGATGGTAGTGCTTGATCTGAAATTTGAAGGATGAATGGGAGTCTGGCAGGTGTAACACTGGTAGAGGGCTTTCTTTAATGAGGGAGCTGCTTTGTGCAAGATGAATCAGAATGGTCAAGTCAAAAGTGGAGGAAGTAGATAACAGAAGTAGAAGGCTTTTGCAGTCACTAGTTCAGGGGAGATAATGACTACACTGCTTTGTGACAGGAGCTAGACAGGTTAAAATTGTGTAGTCTCTGACCTTCCTTAAGAAGCTCGTGGTCTAGGAAAGAAAAAAGACATGTAAATGTTTCTGTAAGAGGCCACGCAAAAGAAAGAAAAGAGGGGCAAGTAGGTATGTTGTGAGAAACCGTCTTCACCTTTGATGTGTGCTATTGTGAGTTGAATTATGTCCCCGCAAAATTCATGCATTGGAGTCCTAACTCCCAGTACCTCAGCATGTGACATTATTTGGAACTAGGACCCCTGAAGGTGTTATTAGTCAAGTTAAAATGAGTTTATACTTGAGTAGGGTGGGCTTTTAATCCAACATGAGTGGTGTCCTTATAAAAAAGGGAAATTTGGAGACAGAAACACATACAGGGAGAACGTCATGTGAAGATGGAGACAGAGATTGGGGTTACTTTTCCAAAGCCAAGGGATATCAAGGATTGCCAGAAAACCACCAGAAGCTAGAAGAGAGGTATAGAACAGATTCTTCCTCACAGACCTCAGAAAGAACCAACCCTCCTAAGACTTTGAGCTTGAATTTCTCCTTTCTAAAACTGAGACAATGAATTTCTGTTATTTGAGCCACCTAGTTTGTACTACTGTGTTATGGCAGCCCAGCAAATTAACACACATGCCATAATTGGCCTCATTTTGTTAAGTCAACCCAAATCCATAAAAGGTGCTATGAATGCAATTAGAAGTCCATGAACGGACCTCTAGCCAGAATATTTTACCAATAAAGTTTAAGAAAGAACCATGACCACATCATAACCAAATATTTTCCATCTTAGAGAGTTAACAGGTGGTAAATCACTAGAAACTCATTTTTTTTTATATGTTTCAAAATCCTATTCTTCTGTTTCCTAGAGCCATCCACAAAATCTTCAATTTGTAATGACTCATTTGGCTCCTTTCTGCTACTCTAATTTTGAGCCATTTATTTTTCATCTGTAGATTCAGCCTCATTCCAAGCTCTGAAATTGAAGATATTCCTACTCAGAGAATACTTAATAATAGTAGATTCATCATCTAATCATCTTGGACAATGCTCAAACACTGTTCTAATAAATAGGCTCTCCTTGTGATCTTTATGACCAACCTTAGTTTGGGGGCCTGTCCCCAAACACCAGGTCATACTGGACCTCCTTGGCAGCCATTAAGTCTCCCTGACTAAGACTCTATTTTATGATTTTCCTGGTGGCTCTTTCTATAGCTGAGCCCTGCCATGATAATCTGGGCCAATTTGGTAAATCTGGCCAATCTCTGGATTCTTGCTTTTTCTGTTGTGTCCAGTCTAGCCACTGATTAAACTGACCTAGCTTTCTTTCTACTAAACAGTGAAGATTTTGTTTTCTAGTTTTAAAAATATGACATACTCTTGATCATTTAGCATACTGTCAGTATAAATTAAGATATGCTCTGATAACAAACAACCCCAAATTTCAGCAGCTTAAAACAACCAAGACTTTCCTTCTTGCATTTGTTATATGTCCTTTAAGAGTCAGCTGGGGTGTCTACTCTTTAATCCTCTACTCTACTTTCTAATCTCCTTTTTCTGGGACCCAGGCTGATAAGTAGCCACCATCTGGAATATCACCAGGAGTTGTGGTCAAGAAAAAGAGAACTCTAAGGAATCTACTTTGGTATGCAAATGCTCCAGTTTAACAGTGACTCACATCACTTCCACAAAACTCATTGACTAGAAAGTTCAGTATTTGCTATGCCAGGAAGGAGAGAAGAACTGGATATTGATAAATAGCACCAAAGACTACCACAATTGACATGGGTTACCTATCTTGCATGTTATCCAGGTCCCTTTTGTCTCATTCACAGAGTTCTAAATAAAAATAATATAACAGCTACATAGTGTATGTATGGTGCTAGACTTCAAAGATATTCTGAGAATAAATATTCCGTTACCAAATAAAACCCACTGAGATATATGTTTACATCCTGGATATTCATTTAATATTAATTAGCATATTTAAATATTTGCAATATTTTAAAGGGAAAATTGTCTTTTATTTAATCCAGAGTTTCCCTAACTTATTTAACCATAACTTATTTTGATTAGTAGAACATTATCAACTTGAGGAAAACACTTAGGTAAATACCATATCATCTCTTTTAATTATATTACAAGTGTATAAAGTGAGAAATCAGGTAAATTAATTTTTTTTATTTGTAAGTTTTTAAAAAGATATCATAGAGAAGACTAAAATTATTAATTTTGATAATCTTTGAATTTCAATTACAAACCATTTATTTCCCACAAATAATTCAAACTTTGTAGTGACCCTGTTTCTGAAAAGTCAAAAATGTTTAATTGTATAATGAATGAATTCCTACAAATTTAAACATTAAACAGATAATAATATTGTAAAAGTTGTGCTTTATAAAAGTATTATCAATGGAGATGAAAATTTTCAATGAGTTTCAACTTGGCAAATTGATTTCCTCTTTGCCTTTCCTTTATAACCCTATTTTAATTCTAAAATTAACTTCAAAGAATAGCTTTTTAGAAGAACATAATGTAAATTAACTGAATTTAGTTTAACCATATGTTTTTCTATTATTAGGTATAATTACCGATTGTGAATTACTGTGACTTCACCTAAGAGAAAGGTTTACATCTGGATAGAAAAGTTGTCATTCACTGAAAATAAAATAATAATAATCTTTAAAAACTCTGCCATAATTTATTTTTTTGCATGTCAAAAAAAAGCTGTCTTTTTAAATTACACAGTTGTACAAAATCCTTTAGGCCAGTCACTGTGAAAAAATAATCTAATTCAACATTCATGTAAAATGAACACGCTTTTATTGCCTTATTATTTGCAGACGTTTTTCTTAAATATGATACCATACTTCTAAATCTATGCTCTTTTTTAGTTCCTTTTCTTTCTGTTTAGAAAAGATTAGGTCTCATTTTCTTAGCAAATTACAAATTTTCAATGTTAGACATTTGTTTTTCCATATCCATTCATCTATTTCAGAGTATTGTTTCCATACAATATTTTTATTCCTTCCTTGTTTTCACAATAAACCATCAGCCAGTGCCTTTAATTTTATTTCATATTTGTTAACCAAAGGCACATTTCCATTATAGTAGCTCTGGTCTCACTTTTTTTTTTTAAGAAAAAACATTTCCCATAAAAGTTCTCCCTCTGTACTGTCCTATCCAGACACACACACACACACACACACACACACACACACACACACACACACACACACCACGACCACCACCAACAACAAAAACAACAATTACAACAAAAACCAGATCTTCCAAGCTGAATGCCATTCAGTTGCCTCCAGAAGTCTAAGCAGGTTGAGAGTAGAACACAGTCCATGTTTACCAGCAGTAGCGAAGCTGATTGGCTGTTGATTTAGAACAGACCTAACCAGTGTTTCTGGAAAAATGAAACAAAGCTTCGGTAATTAACAGAAGGTGGTTGTTACACCCTAAACTTCATAAGAAAGATAAAGGGCGGATTCCATTGACTTTTTTCTTATGCTAGAGGAAGGGTGCTGTTGAATTCCTACTGTATTTCAGTTTAGTGGACCAAATGAGGTTTTCTGGAATTATGAAACAGTGCAATATGATAAAGCTAATCTGATATGCTAAGGAAAGCTAACACCACTGCCTTCTCTTCACCTCCATTAAATGTGGCAAATTAAAATCCTCCATGTGGTGGCCAGCACTGCTGTGGCTTTTATTGTGGGCTTCAGTATGAAAAAGTCCAATTGTTTCTTAAATTAAAGCTATTGGTAAGAATGGTGATGTTTGGACACTTCCTCTGTTCTATTCTTTTACTATATTTCTCAATTTGTTCAGAATCCAGAAGGAGAGGAAGGGCACTATTTAGTGGGCCTTCAAGAAGATTCCCAAATGTGGTGGTTAGTTGGCTGCTAACATTGAGAAATAAAGCAAAAAAAGTAGAATTAGGGGAGAGAAAAAAATGCATATAAAGGAGTGGCTTTTGAGAAGGTCAGGACAGATGGCTTAGGGCTTTAGACTTTCATGATGGGTGGGACATTATGACCTCAGTGGTTTGTAGAGGCTTATGTTAGCCGAGCTGACTTAACAGAAGGGGCAGATGGCTATACCTGATATAGTCTGAGAGTGAAGTTTTGAGTATTGTTCATGCAGAATAGTGACTGCAATTTACGGCAGTTTTGTTCAGAGATGAACAGCTCTTTCTATATAGGCAGAGGCTGCAGGGGTCTCTACTTGTGTTTGCTTCCTGCAAACACCTATGGACCACTTGGACTGCAGGGCAAAAGTACAGGGACCACACTGAGCCCTGCAAAGGTTGCAGGACGCATCATTGTTAGTCTTATAAACAAATGTGCCAGCCCTGTGGATCTCAGAAAGGATAAGGGCAGCCCCAGGAAGCAGACTGCTACCACTTACTACATAGACACAGCTTTCCTTCTGCAGGCCAAGAAAACATCCAACTAAAGAGAACGAGCCTCCGTGCACAGGCCTTTGAGATATTAAGGGGTACAACAAATTTTGCTGTTTTTGTCTTGTTTCTCATCCAGGCCTGAGACTAAATGAGGTGAATACTTTGTGTGCATTGAACACTAAGGAGACTCTAACTTCAGTGATTTGCTGCTAATTTAAGAAATCTGCTGCTCCAAAATTCATTCAGTATAGGGGTTTGGGAGGGAGGGAAACGTGCCATGCCTTACCTTGTGGCTTGTGCATGGGTTGAAGTCGTCCACAACCACAGGGTTTCATGTGGACTCTGAACGTGTTAATTACAAATGAGGGAGAAACTTCTCAGCAAGCAAGTTTCTTAGCTCTAAGGAACTCAAAGGTGAACTGGAAAGTAGGAGGTTTTTGAATATAGTGCATGGGAAAGACAACTCAAATAAGACCAAGTGACCAAATGCAAAAGCAGATTTTCACCCTAGACATGTTAAATGCATCATGTCAAAGGTAACGTCTTTCTGGGAGACTTCTTCCTATTAAGACTCTAGAGTGAAGATTTCAGACCGTTGGTACTTTTTCAAATCAGAGTGTGTCTTATTGGCTACAGCAGGAACCAAGAGTTGGGAGTCTGGTTTTGTTTCTTGCAATGATTTTTTTTTTTTAGTTCTTGATTTATACTGTCTATCTATAAGACTACAGGCAGTTAGTGTTATCTTCAAGGAAGTTTGAACAATGGCAGGCGGACTTTGTGTACAGTACCTGGAACTCTAACCTGAACTATTCAAAATATAAGTATGAGAACTATACTTTTAAAGAAGCATTTGGAGTGTACTTTTTATATGTGCCGTGTCTATAAGCAGCCTTTTGCTGGGTAGTACAGTTTGTTTTTGTTTTTATTGTCCACCTTTCTCCTAGCTTTCTTTTCCTGGACTTTAGTTCATATTTTAATATCAGCTCAGAGAAATACTATCTACAGGAAAAATTTGACTATTGTTAGACAAAGCAAATGTAGTGTAGCATGATTTTACTACCATAACACCTTTCTTTTTTAAAAAAGGAAATTAAATGTAATGTAAATGCCCCATTTTTAATAAAACATCCCTTTTTTTTTAAAGGCTGTTTAGGATCTCCAGGGAATTTATTTAGTTTTCTAGAATACTGCTGTTCGGAGTATTATTACACCATTATGGATTTGTAGAGCTTCTCAGTTGTCAACGAGACAACACAGTTTGTGTATTATCCCAGTCAGCAAAGACATATCTGTTGGCTCATCTTCAGCAGTTGCTTCCATCACAGTGAGACTGCCAAGTCACCAGGTGGTAGGCTGTAGCAGAAACACCACAGTGGTTTCAGAAACTCTTCTCAGGGCTCTATTAGTCTATAACCAGCATATGTGCAGCTAATCATCCTGGGGATCCCCCAAGCCCATCTGTACCCTTGATCTAGAGTGTAACCTCAATTATAAGAAAAGGAGTCCACCTTGACAAAATCCCATTGCTCTTAATCAATGTTAATTTTTCCTTCCAAACTGACTCCAGAATAGGTGGGATCCAATTGCCATCCAGTGTCATCACATAAGGCCTCGTCTAAGCCTAGGTGGAAACATTCAGATAGAGTCTTAACACATCACCTCGTTAGTGAGTCGTCTAAATTAATTCTTGCAATTGAAAATAAGGTGACTTCTTGAGAAAAAAATGGATTAGGGAAATACCTTGCCTACATTAGAACTCAGATAGTGTGGCTCTAGGGTCTCTGCTCTGGACTTCTGTTCAGCGTAGCCCCCCTCTTACTGCACTGCTCCATTCCCTTCCCTGCCAAGGAGAAACAAATGAGACTCCCCTTTGCTGAATTCTGACAAACTAGAGACCCCAGCTTCCTCCCACTGATACCTAGCCTGTTCCTTGGCAGAATTACCACTGCTCTCTCCTCTCCTTCATCCCAGCTCTGGTCTGAGAGGAGTCACCATATTCTATGCCTTCCAATCAGCGTTGTCCAGGGAAGGGCATCCTGTTTGGGAAGAAAAGTATGGATTTCTGCACATGCCTCTTTGGTCTCTCAGATAGGTCTCTATTTGTAATGCAAATTAGACTTTATAATGGTAAACTTCTCAAGGGCAAGGTTATGTTTTCTGTATTTCTTTCATTTCCCACCATGCTGAGTGAACAGTACGCCTTTTAGAATTTTTGATGAATGTGAATTTAAAATTATTTTCTTTGCATGCTTGTATTTTTTGTATATGTTCTTACACAAGAGTAAAGGTGTTATATTTAGTGGAAAACTTTTATATTGAAAGCTTCCTCTTTTTACACCCCCCCACCCAGTTGTTTTGGAATTGGCTGACCTGATTTCATTACTTCACTGCCAGATACTAGTACATCAGTGTCACAGAGCATTTCGTTTGTTATATTTTTATGAAATGAATTATATAACAACTTCTCTAGCCTTTTAACATCACTTTTTATAGGTTAAATAAGAAGGATCAGAGCCACCATCCAAGGGAGTGCAGGGAGTCCAACCTTCCCCACACTTTATGAAGATACTCAGTAATTTCTCATATGTTTCACAAATCCATCCTGGGTGTTGTGTGTCAACTCCTCTGGGCTGCTGCTTCAGATTCCTCCACTGATCACACCTGGCTGTGGCTCTCCAGGCTCCATGCCCTCCCCAAGTATAGACACAAATTCCCCCTCAAAGGATAAAGATGGGTTCCCCCCACCTTGCATTTGAAAACACAGTGAACGCATTTTAACATACTTTACTAGGACTTGAAGAAGCTGTAAGGGATTATAATTTTAAAAAAAGAAAGAAAGAAAATAGGAACATTGACTTGAGATGTTCCTCCTAGCACCTAGAGTTTATTGACATACTTTTTCACTGGGAATCACCTAGGGGACACTCTTTTCAGGCCCCAATCGGCTTGCTTTGTTCACAGACTCCTCTTAATCTCTTCTGGCCAAAAGTTCCCTTTTTCATCTCTTTTCTCTGTCAAGTACCATATTGCAAACCTTTGTCTTAGACTTAGCTAGAGGAAACTGATTCAGGTTAGATAATCAAAATCTCTTCTGAGAGGCATGTAGCACCCCACACTCCCACCCCAAAGAATTCAGCAAACTTAGGGATCTATTTTGGATAATGACTTTATCAATGGACTTCTATAAGGGTAATAATGGGTACTTAAATTAAAGATACTGAACTAAAAGAAATATTATTTACTTACTTTATAAGTACCTTACTCATGAAATATGAGTCCTTCTGAAACAAAGGAGGATGATACCCTAAAGCAAATTCACCTTCCGACATTTGTGAAGGAGTTGCAAGTAGAAAAGCTTGGTATTATATCCTCTCTATCGAAAATTTATTGTTAGGATCTACAGTCCTTGATTATCTCCATAAGAGTATCATGAGCTCTCTCTTTCTTAAGCATAGTTATTTCGGTAAGATTTTTTCCCCTTTGTTATACAGAAGAGCTTTAAAGACTTATTTCATCCTTTTCTTACATTTCAGTGCTATCCTATCACTATGAAACTTATTGGACAATTCCTAAAAACTTTCATACGAGGTCAGACAACTAAATTCACAAACTCATCCTAGAAAAAGTGCTACATACCTCCTTGCTGAATATCACTACGGTCACTTTCGAAGTACTCCCCTTGGGAACCTATGCACCAACGCCAGCACCTAGTCTACCCTTCAAAGCAATTTTGGAACTCTTTTTCTGGAACAGCCATCAGAGCTGTGGTTGTGCTACTCTTGATGTCCTGCATGTCATCAAATTGTCTCCTTACAATATTTCCTTTATCTTCAGGTAAAGAAAGAAGTCATTGGGGGCCAGATCAGGTGAGTAGGGAGGGTGTTCCAATACAGCTATTTGTTTACTGGCTAAAAACTCCCTCACAGATAGTGCTTTGTGAGCTGGTGCATTGTCGTGATGCAAGAGCCATGAATTGTTGGTGAAAAATTCAAGTCATCTAACTTTTTCACACTGGCTTTTCAGCACTTCCAAATAGTAAACCTGGGTAACAGTTTGTCAAGTTGGTAGAAATTCATAATGAATAATCCCTCTGATACCAACAAAAAAGATTAGCAACTTCGTTGCAGCGCTTCGCGGACTTAATTGTCAGACCTCGTATTTATATTCTTGGAGCATTAAACTGCTGTTAGCTTTGGTTAGTATTAAGTTACTAAGGGACTGGCTTATGAATCACTTATGAAGTAAACTTCAGAAAAACACTTACTACGCAAAAGGAGTGAATGGTGTATGTGGCATTTTATTGGCAAAAGAGTCACTTTGAAAAAAATCTGTGAGCCATTGTTTTCAGGGAAGCTTGTGCTTATTCACCCACTGAACTTTGTCCTCTTCTGATGGGTGTGGTAGAGTCAGACAGAAAGAAAAGAGGCTCCTAGAAATGCTCTACCCTTATTTTGATTTTTGTCTCTTTCTGCAATACAGAAGTAGTATTCAATTATCTTACTGACTTCCTTTGTGTATTATAAATAATCCAATATTAGGAACCTTAACACCAAGTCAGTAAGAGTTGAAGGAGGAGGGGGGGATGAGAGAGAGAGGTAGACAGACATATGATAGATGATATATAATATTATTTTATATTATATATATATATATTCCTTGAAAGATCACCAAATGAAGGCGAAAGGGTTTTGATATTGTCACAAGTTTATCATATTTTAAATTCTAATAGTTTCTGTACAACCCATAAGTGAACCAGCAGTTGACATACTGAAGTTCCTGATAAAGCTTGATCATGTAATACATTTTAAATATCAACATTAGTGGAAAAAATCAGATTTTTACTGGCAAAGTTAATTTCTTTTTTTTTCCAGCTAAAAAATTAACCCTGGAAGCCATTTGTTTTGTACTCATGTACACAATCTAAAACAAACCTTATTGTTCTATTTTTACCAAAAAGAAGTAATCATACAAATTCTATATATGTACATTACCAAGTACTTAAAATCTTAGTTGTAGTTATACCAGAACTTCTGATGAATACTCAGGGACAACGAAGACATGCCTGAACAGGTAAATCAGCACATAACTAAATGACATCTGTGTCCTAAATATTGCAATCTTATAAAGCTCTAACTATGACTACATTCTATTGCACAATTTTTAGAGCAGTAATTTTTTTTAAAATATTGCGCAAACGTGATAAGGACACGAAAGACTTTTTTTTTCCCCCTCTGGCCACTGAACTTTCATGAGAATGTTATGAGAACCTCATTTCTTACCACACCAACTCCCACCCTTGACTATCTTGCCCAATAAAGACCAGATTTTCCAAATATTATGTTCTAGCTGGGTTTATAACAATCATAAGTCAGTCATTACGAATCTTGTGCATATGGCAAGATTTATCTTAATAGTCTTTTGAACTGAATATAAACAAGCATATTTGAAATTGTAATATCCAAAGAACTATACCTCGACTGTGTGGTTTTATTTGCATGTTGCACACTGTCCATTTTAAGTAATTAATCTTTATAGTCCCCTCAATCCTTTTGGGGTGTACAAGTCATTCTTTAAGAAAAAAGTTTGTGAGGGGAAAAAAACTTTAATTACCCTCTATGAGACTTTTTTTTTCTGCTTCAAATGGGACAAAAGTGGTTCTTAGATGTAACTTTACATAATCTCCGTGGCATGTTGAAGAATGGGAGGGAAAAGACATTTGTGCTATTACTAAGTCTATTGCATGTGTGAGCAAATATAAAGATAGAGCTATTATGTTATTATACCATAATTCTAATGTTTTGTCTTCATTTTCAATACCCAGCAAATCTCTGGAGGATGTCAAAATGGTTCCTTTATTATAATGTAAGATTAGTTGTTGTTGTTTTAAAGTTGTATCTGTTTGTCTGCTAGAGAAATATTGTTTTGATTAATTAATGTATAATCGTAATCCAAAACTCAATTTAGTAATATTTTACAGAAAAAGTTTTGGTGGCATCCAAAAGAAAAGATTTGACTGATATGTGAATGTGATTACTTATGAAGTAGAAGCAAAAAATATATTACATTCATTTTAACTAAGGCAAGACAATTAAGCTAAAGTATATAACCATTGCAATTGACATTTAAGCATGGCACATATTTTGTTTTGGCCTACCCACTAGCATCTCCCATTCTCAGGTTAATTTCCAGATTGTTTTCCCAGAAAAATTTCTGAAGGCTACATATCTCCTGCTTGAGACAGGATGCTGTGGCTCCCATAATGTTAAGTCTATTCTCTGGGGTGGCCAGACCTCAGCTGAGGGCAAATCATTCTCAGAATCATTGCTCTGTTCCCATGACCTGGACCTGATTAACCAAATTACAGTGGCAAGCCCAGAAGTATCCCTCCAACCAGTTAGGCAGAAACTTGGGACCTAAGCAAGAGACGCGTCACCAAAGAAAGCAACAAAGTAGAGATAATTTTTTCAGGCATAAGGACAGAAAACTAATATATAAAGAAGGGGCAGAATTCTATAAACCTGGATGGTGATGGTGAACAACAGCATGAAACAAATAAAACATCATGACATGTCAGGCAATTACAGACTCTGAATTAAGTATATGAGCAAACCTGACACATTAACTAGTTAAAATGTCCCAACTACAGAATCTATGAATCTAATAAAATAAATAGAATAATATCTAGTGCTTAAATTCCATATTAAAAACTGCCCCTCAGTGCAACTATATCCTGCCTATGTTTTGTTTTCATAACTCATTTTCTGTGTCTCCAGGTCAAATTGGCCACAGTCCATCTTGTTTTAAAAGTTCATCACCCTAGATCAATCCCACTGGTTAAAATAAGCAATCTTTCCACAACTTGTAAACATAAAACTTCACTGGAAACAGCCTGCTTGTCTTTCCTTTGTAAATGTTAATCATTTCCAAGTTAACCATAGACTTGAAATTCAACTCAGTTTGGTGAGACATGATTTCAACTGAATTGAAAACTTTAAATAATAAACAATATAATAAAATCATTAATACAAAAGAGAATTTTTTTTATCAATATTCAAAATGGTTATTTACAAGTGTTCCCAAATAAGGCAAGTGACAAGTGTTTGATTTAATATTATTATTCTGGTCTACAACTACTTTATATTGGGGAATTGCATTCATAGACAATTTCAAGGTCAAAGTCTTTTCAATATTATTTTTATTAATTAAATGAATTAATTAACAAAAGGATATTTACCTCTCTTCATGAGAATATAATTCATCCAAGCTACAAATAGTCAATTTATCCATTGAGTAGTAATTTATTGAGCACCCCCAAATTCCAGTTAGGGCCTGAAAATCATCATAGACAAGACCAACATGTTCCAAACTCATTACAAGAAGAGGAGAGCTTTCCGCAGCAGACAAAACTTTGTTTTCCTACCATTTTGTGAGGATAAGCTATTTCTCATTTTCGATAAATAGTAGCGGGCTTAAGATCATGGAAGGAAATGAAATGAAAAGAGAGTAGATACCGATACTAAAGTCTCTACTTGAGGCAGAGGATGCACTAATAGCTATGCCCTTCCTTCTCTTTGGAAATTCCCACAAAATGAGGATAAGGAATGAGACAGTGACACAAATGAAAATCAAACAGGGGACGCCCAAGATTCCTACTTTTAACAATGTGGTAACCAAATATATATATATACTTGGTTATGAGTCATATTTCCCCCAAGCATTGTGTGCTTTCTGTGCATCTTAAATTATACATTAAAAATAATAATTAGCAATAAGAATAGTTCTGTTCTGCCCTTAAAAATGGTCCATCAAGTAATATTCATTTCAGGAGTTTTATTTTTCTTTGAATAATGCTATCTTTATAGCTTGTACCTCAGGCTCATAGGCATCACAGTAAATAGTACAGAGAGCTAGGGTTTAAACCCAGACCAAACGTCTTTCCAGATAGGTCATGTGATCCAGGTTCAATTTCCTCCTTTCCATGCTCTGTCTCCTATAACATTATGATCCCCTGAGTAGATTGATGATACCATGACTTTTAGCCATCAGTGCTATAGATGTTGATAATATAGATGATTTTATCCCATAATTAGTTAGCATAATATAAGTGATATGAAATAAATAAAAAATCGCTAGCTATTATCATGAATAAAACAACCTGAAAAGTAGGATTAAATCATCATGTAAAGAGTATTATAAATGGCTAAAAGAGAGGCAAGAAAACAAAAGGGCAATGGTCCATTATAACAAGTTTTAAAAAAATGTTTATTAGGAGAAAAGCAATTAATCTGAAATTTTAATAAAAATAATTCCCTCTTAGAGATTGACTAATATATTAACCTTCCCAAGGTAATTTATGTAGTTTTAAAAGGTATCTATTTGGTTAAATGTGCCAAAGAGAAAATATTTACTGAGCTTTTTAGTCACTGAGCTTTTTAGCTCTTGTCTACACTAAGTCAACAAAATTCTCCATTTGATCCCTTATCATATTATCCATAAAAGCAACATGGTTAACAACTTAGAACGCCTCTTCTGGAAAGTTGTTGTTTGTCCATATTTTCAGATATTCAAATTAATGGAGAAATAGAATAACTTTTGGAATTTTTCTTGTTTAACCCAATTTACCAGTATGTATAAAATACCAGATACCAGACACCAGGAAATACAAAGACCAATAAAAAACTTGAATTACAAACTCAAGAAACTTGTAAGAGTAACTTCTGAATGTATAATAAGATTTGCTTATAGCCTACAGTTATATTGATTAGGTAAGAGTTTGGGTTGACTCATCAGCAGTTATTCCTTTTCTGACAATGCTTCCCACCTATAGAGATGGACCCTGTGACGGCCTTACCCACTAGGGCTGACCTCTGGCCCCTGCTGAACTAATTAGATTCTACCCCCTGAATTTTGAATGAGGACACAGAAACTTCTGTAAATTAGCTCTGGTTGTGGACCAGATAGACCCAGGAAATAAGAGCACTGGATTGGCTAAGCATCATGTTCGTGTTAAGGGGTAAAATACAGGCACCCTGTATTTTTATTTGCTCAATTTGGCAACCCTACACGATATGCCATGTAAAAGCGGAATGAAGAAAGCTGCTCTGTCAAAAGAGATTAAAAAGAGAGATATAAGGAAAATTAAAGACCGTGATGAAAGTGCAGTGGGGGAGGGGATGAGATTGAAGGAAAGGAAAAATGTACCAAGAGTTTTTGCCTTGGTCACTTAAGACTTTTCAGTTGTCGGTTCCCATCCGTTGGGAGATCTGACTGTATTTCTTGCTGTTGAGTTCTGTGAGATTCCTTGACTCTTTATAAGAAATCTTTCTTTTTTGTAGGCAGCTGAGAGAAAATCTGTTTTCTTATATCTAACATGTCCTAAGGCATGAATAATATTGTCACACTTTGAGGAAAAGTTTTTATTATTTCACAAATTTGAAACAGTTCACAGAGTACATGAGATATGTGAATAGAAAACTTGTTTTTTATTTGTTTGTTTTTGTTTTTTATTTATCAAGAATATGAAAGCTTGCATCTCTATAATAAATACCATGAAAAGTCTGGATCAATACTTATGAAAAATTCTATATTTGGAAACCTGAGATTCACAATTGGTCTCCTTGGGTTTCATAGAAGTATCAGTTAAGGAATAAACTTATTGAACTTCCTCCGGATATTATTCTAAAATGTTGTCCCCATGAAGTGGCTAAATTATGAAGTCTTTAGATAGTATCAGTTTTAATTATGCTTATCCCTCCTCTTTCTTTGCCTCTTTTCTTCCCCCTTTACCTTTCCATATCCTCCCTCCTCCATTCTCTAATCTCTCTGCCTAAGTTTCTTCTAAGGAATAAAAACCATTAAATATGTATGTGTGTGTGTGTGTGTGTGTGTGTGTGTGTGTGTATATATATATATATATATATATATATATATATATCACTAACACCTCAGTGTAAATTAGTTAAAAGTGCTATTCACATTTAGAGTATTTGCATTAAAAAAAAGTCCTTAAGAGAGAAGCCAACAGAATATTTCTGACCTTATTGTAAGCAACAACCCTACATAATGTAGTGTTTATGTTAAATAATATTAGTTAATGGATGGGACAGATCATTATGCTGAATGTTCAAGAAAAAAATATGTTGGTCTGGCTCAATCTATCCAAGCTGGGACTGGGGCCAGGGCTGGAGATGACTTTTTCTGGGGTGGATCTGGGAAAAGGATTCCAAGGGGATATAAGCTAAGGACAGTTGTCAAATAAGCAATGGCACAATTCGCCAAAGAACAAAGAAACAGAGCTGACCATGCGTCTACAGGAAGGACAAGAAACGATCTAAAACGTGCATTTGGTAATATATTCTTGGGTCAGTTGTATGGAGAAGCCAAGTAAAAGTAAATTCTTCTGTAAGATTCTTGAACCTAAGCAGAATACTGATGAATGGGTAGACCTCTTAATTTTATCCACAAGCTATCAAATTGTATCCTTTATCCAAAAACATCTGTCTTCCTGCCTGAAACTCTACTAATTGCATGTTCTTTCTGTTAAGCCATCTCTTTTTAGAGTTTTAGGGTAGATTACCAGTCATTCATACCTTAATGTGATTGATAAAAGAACCAATCAATTCCTAGATATATTTTCATATGTGGAAATATTCTTATGGTAAGGGAGGAGGAACACTTCATTTTGAAATAGGGCTAATTTGCAGGACAGGCAGACCCAGTTATGACAAAAAGGCAACATTGGTGATGCTTAGTATCTGGTATGCTGGCATTATGGGATTAGAATTGAAAGACAAGCACAAAAAGAGCCTTTTAAATTCAAGTTTTTTAGTTTAAATTTTAATCGACAGTCGATCTGTCCACAAACCAGATGGAAAGAAAATATAGGAAGGAAGGAAGGGAAATTTGAGGGGAAAGGAAAGTAACAAATATAATTCTTAACTCAAAAATTCAATCTAACTGCATTATAATGAAGTTGGTCAAGCAAATGATTGTGATCAATGCTATAGGAATTGTTGTGGGTTTCAAAGAATTCACAGACCAGTAGTAAACAAAAATTTTCAGAATATTTTCCAGAATAAGAAAGCTTGCTCTAGCTATAGAACATAGATTTTTGTGATTATTTTAGTGGTTGTCATTTTTAAAGAAAAGTAATTTTACCACCATCTTTATTATCACACAGTGTACTAAACCACCTTATGTATCAAACACTAACAGATAAAGAACAGTAGTTCCCAAACCATTTGTCTTGGAAATCTGAAGCATAGATATGGTAACTAGGAATATATATGTGTGTGTATATATATATATATATATATATATATATATATATATATATATGTAATTTTCTCTTCCAGTCAATGGACACTAAAAGTATAACAATGATCAATGACATCTTTTGAAAGTAAAAATATACATATATATATATGTATGTATGTATATATTGAGATCCACTAAGGTACAGTATTTATATGGCATTTATATACAGACAAAAAGACAAAACCAAAAACAATATCTCCTCTTCTAATGGAGGAAACAACCCAATTAAAAAAAAAAAAAAGATAGAAAATAGGATTTTACAGTAAAGGAATGGTCAGGTCCAAAGCAATAGCCACTTCAGGCAGCATACTCCTGTGATTTGTCCAATTCCCTTCCAGTAGTGGTTGCATTCAGTATTGCTCTAAAGGAATTGCCCTTTTAGAAATCATTTTGTTATTCTGAAGGTTTATTATAAGGTTTTCCCCAGTAATTACTATCAACATTTTCTTATAATCCGTTAGATATTTTTTCTTCATATTTTTTCCTTATACAATTAGGATTTAAAAATGACAGTAGACCATTCATATTATGTTTTTCAGCTTTATAGAGCTATCACTGACAAATAAGATTGCAAGATACTTAAAGTGTAACATGTGATGACCTGATATATGCACATACTATGAAAAGATATGAAGTTAATTAGCACAATTAACACATCATTACCTCACACATTTACCTTTTTTTAGAGATGGAGGAGGATATTTAAGTTCTACTTTGATCAAATTTCTATTATATAATACAGTGTTATCAACTATAGTCACTATGTTATCCATTAAATGTTCGGAACTAATGATCTTATAACTGGAAGTTTGCACCCATTTACCAGCCTCTCCCTATTTCCCCTTCTCCTCAGCCCCTGCAATGACTATTCTGTTTCTGTGAGTTTGACATTTTTCAGTATCATTTTTGTGTGTGTCTTTCTGGTTTCTTTAATTTCATGTTCAGTTTTGAAAGTTGCCTGTTCACTATAAAGACAGTTTTTTACTTATATATAGTTACAAATGTAAAAGAAACTGCCGAATGAGTTTCTGAATGAAACCCTTCTCCTAGGGACTTTTATGGATAGGGTCTGGTAGATCAGCCCCTATGAGAGTACTCTGAGGGAAGTGCTCCTAATTTTTCTATCCGGGCATTTGAAAACAGTCTCTGGTGAATGGTGATGCTAAATACACACTAAATACCAAAAACAGTGGCCAAAAGTCAATTATTTAATTTGAAAGGATTTTTCAAAGAGCATCTATTCAGTAATATACCCACTCCTTTGTTATGCACAATTACACTGAAATATCCATAGTGTAGTTACAGAGCATTCATGCTCTGATTCCAAATTGGTTTCTCTGTTATAATTTAGCTAAGATCCACTTTTTCATGAATAAAATAAACCTAACTCTAAATTCAGTAAGTTTGGATTGCTTATCAAGAATATTGTAGAGTTGATGTCTACATTAGTTGGACGATTAGATCATATGACCTGTAGGAATTCTTTCAACTATAAGGGGAATATTTCAATTTATTGAAGTTTATGATGGACATTTAGTTTAGTCTATCATGAACTTTTTTTCAGGTTTTAAAACTTTTTATTTACATCATTTAAAAAATTGTGCATTCCAATAGTTAATATCATTTTAACAACAACAACAAATGGCACTCTGATGAAACAGTATTTTACAGCCTGCAAGACACCTTGGACCAGCTTAGTGTTTTCTCTATATTTCATAGTCATTCCAGCCCAGCTTCTGCCTTCACCAACATGCAAGTTCCTTACCTTCCCTGCCAGCCATACAGGCAGATGGGAGAGGCAGGCATGGCCTTCGTTGTCCGTAGTTTTGATCTGAAAAAGGGCAGCACAGTCATTTGAACTTGATCCAACCTCTTTGCATTTTACAAAGTTAAACAGCTAAAAGAAGTAAAATAAGAATGCAATGCTTATGGAATGTACAGTGCATATCGGTGGTGCGTGACCCATTACGATTCGCCTGCTTGCTTCTCCTGTTCAATCGTTTCTTTTGAAAGCGGTGGATTTTTCTCTTGCGTTTCTGTCGTCTTCAATTTCGACTTATCGAATTTCTCAATCTCAGCCATATCAGGTTTGTCAGACATGGTTGCAAAGGAAGGGGAGCAAGGCATGTGAATGAGTGGAGTCAGATCTGCTCAGTGGCGGTGGAGGAATCAATCATGAACTTCTATATAAAAAATTTAATCCTTAATTTTTTTCCTGTGGTAATATGTGGAATTGCTGCCCTTCTACTCTAGGCATTTAAGAAAACATAAATTTTCATAGTCTAATATAGGTAGAACTTAAACTTTTTGTTTTATTATAAAAATAAAATATGCTCAATAAATAAATGTTTAAAAAACACAACTAAATACAAACAGAAAAACTAATTACAAAAAGTTAATCACTGCTAACATTTGGGTATGTATTCTTCCCTGCTCCCCTAGTTACAGATATTTTCTACCAACAAAAAATCATGTTATAATACTATTTTAAACCTTGCTTTTTTACTAATTATATATTATAAATATTTCCCATGTTAATAGTCTTCTAAAACCACATTTTACATGGCCATTTGTTAACAGCATAGGCATACCAAAATATGCCCAACAAAACCCAAATTCGTGGGCATTTATGAGAAAAAATAATCACTGTGATAAATAGCCCTATATGTATAATTTGCCTACATTTTTTTATTATCGTCTTAGGATAAATTCCAAGAAGTGTAATTTCTGGACCAAAAGGAAAGGAAGGAAGGAAGGAAGGAAGGAAGGAAGGAAGGAAGGAAGGAAGGAAGGAAGGAAGGAAGGAAGGGAGAAAAGAGAGAAGGGAGGGAGAAAAGAAGGAAGGGAGGGAGAAAAGAAGGAAGGGAGGGAGAAAGGAGGGAAGGGAGGGAGAAAGGAGGGAAGGATTGAGAGAAGAAAGGAGGGAGGGAAAGAGACCCGTTTTAAGACATTTGTCTTGTATGGCCAAGTTTCCCTCTGGAAAATTAATACCTATTTAACTCTTATTAATAGTATATGCGAGTACCACCTTCTCCACAACCTCTGCAGAAATGAATTGTATTTTCCTGTAGTCCTTTTTCTGCACCAAGTGTTAAATGATAGTTAAGGAAAAGAACTGTCTTACAATTGTTTGCTTCGTTCTTAATATAGTGCCTGCCACATAGTCTATTTACTAATTCAAAGAATGAATGAATAAATATATACTATTCTAAGCTAAACAGGAAGTGAATATATAGAAATAATAGAATGCAGAGGAAGAAAAGAAAAACTAAACAAGGAATCAGGAGTTTGGCTCTGCTCCTAACCAGTTTTACTCATCATAGGCGAATAGTTTAACCTGTATGACTTCTCAGCAGTGGCTTCATGGATATGCAGTCCGTGCAGTCACATAAGGCCCTGTCCTCAGAACCATCCTATGACTGATTTTATGTTCTGCTGTCTCCATCTTGAATGCCTAATAATTTTGAAGAAGGGAGCCAACATTTTCATTTTGCTTTGGACCTTGCAAATTATGTTGCACTACTGCCTCTACTTCCTCATCTGTAAAACAAGATTACAAAATGAAGCCCATTCAAGGCACAGCAATTCTGATTCAGTGAGTTTTTCCTGCATACAACACAAAAGGCTACTGTTAAGGTACATAAATATCTTGGAACAATTTTGGGAGCCCTTCTAATTGCTTGATGAAGACTCTTCCTTCTGTGAATCATTCAACCCTTTTCCACCTCCATCAGTGTTCTCCTTCAGCCTCTCCCTTCTGATTCTGCTTCATAATTGCATTGGGTTATATTTACTCTTGCAGCACTCCAATCATTAACCTTTAAGTGTGAGGGGATGGAAAAACAGAAAGTCATTTCTGATGTTAAATTCTTCTGGTCTGAAAAGACAGGATTATCAAACATAGTTTTCTATAATGAGGGTACTGGGCAGAGAAAAAAAAAGACTTTGAAAAATCAATTCGAGCTTCAAAAGCATTAACTCATAAATAAGTAGAATCATGGTATACTATGGTTCCGCCACCCACTCCCCTTCCTTTCTTCCTTTTTCTCTTTCTTTTAACTGTTTCTAAAAGCAAATCATCTCCCTTCCCAAATAATTCCATAGAGGGAAATTCTCATATACAACTAATTCAGAAGGGAACAAATGCTGCTCCAGTTTTATTTTTGAGTAACCATTTTGAAAATAAGTGATGGACGATAGAGGAAACATCATAGCAAGCTGCCCAGAGATGGGAACAGCATGCAAATTACACTAATTTAAATTACCTTTCTTCTGCACTCTAGAAAAATGCCATCTTTATTTTAAAACATTTATATCTAAGCAGTTCAAGCTATTTCAAGATGTTATCTGTTTCAACACACTTAATGAAATGTGGTGAGTAAACATTCCGCCATTTTATAAAGAGATGGAAAGTAAAAATAACCTGCACTAAAGTTACACAAAGCTTAGATCTCTGAGTCTAATGCTTTTTGCTGCATCTCAGAAAGTGTAATAAAAACACACTCCTTGGTAATGGACTAGAATAATTTGAAAGTTTTTTTTATCTCTTCTATAATATTTACTATTTAGACTTTGTTATATGTAGAACAAACTATATGATATAAATCTTCTTGACAACTCTGTCTTGCCCCTAATTAAGTAAGGCTTTTCAAGAGAGCATGCGCTTAGAAGAATTTTGATAATATTGGCATGGTTGGTATTCTGAGCATCTCCCTGAGAACTGGGTATACAGAACATAAATACAACACAACATATGTCCATCAGTGCACAGTTGGCAAAAGTACCTATTTTGGTTCAAGTTTTCTGTCAGGTTTGCTTTCTGTTTGCAATAATATGATAACATATTGGCAATGTGTAGTATGATAAAGCAAGTAAAGTGGTATTACTATTTGGAAGGTCAACTAACTTTTGACTGTTAGAGTTCAAATTAAGATACAAAAGAAAGGAATAGTCTAATTACCAGAATGAGTTAAAGCAGCTTCTGTAAGGGCCTGCCTCACTCTCAGTAAATAACAAAGTAAGCAATGAGAATATCTGGTTCATCTGAAAAACAAGTAGGAGTAATTGAGGCATGAGGCAAATTTTGTGTATTTAATTTTGAAGTGTGTGAAGATATGTCCATCCATCCAAAATATCGAGCACCTGACATACACTAGGCATTGTGCTAAAGTGCTGATGAGTAAGATAGACTTGATATATCAGATTAGATTAGGTTTGGCTGAGAGTTGCAGAACACCGCACGCCCTCCTCCCTCCCTCCCCACACACACAAAATAGCATTAGCTTAATCAGGATAGAATTGAATTTCTCTTTCACTTGTAAGTCTAAAGGAAGCAGTTCAGAGTTGTTACCTTCGCATTGGTGCTGCTACCTGAAGTCCTTAGAGACCCAGGCTTTATCCAGGTGTTTGCTCTGCAATCCCTAAATTGTGGCCTTTGTCTTTTTCATCCCAAATGGAATGCAGCCATCCCATCCACATTCCAAGCAGCAGGTTGAGGAAGAGGGAAAGAAGCAGGATTAAATATTTGCCAGCCATGTTTTAATAAAAGTTCCCATCATCTGCCATACCTTTCTCTATTTACATCAACTTACCAGCACCCAATCCAAAGGCTCACATCTAGGTAAAAGGTGCCTGGGAAATATGTCTTTAGTTCAGGCACCTATGTATTCAACAAAAAACAATCTGGGATGATTTAATAGGGAAGAAGAGATGTTAGGGATAAACAATTGATTCCTGCCACACATGGCTCCAGAACTCTTGTACCTAATACACCAAACAGAGCTGAAAGAGGGAGGAAATAGGGCAGATTCCGCTTAAGGTATAATTTACCAATTTCAAGAAATCCCTGTAGAGGCAACGTTAATTAACGACGTAACTCAGGTACCACTTTCTCCAGGAACTGTTCCCTCACCACCTCTCCTCACAAGATTGGATGCCCTTTTTACAAGCTTTTATCTTCCATCTTTCACAGTATCTATCATACTATTTATTACTGATATAATGCTTGTCTGCTTATCTCTTCCCCACGACCTCCCATCCCAACTTGACTGAAATGCCTTGAGGGTCAAAACCTGAATTTGTCTTTCTTTGTATTCCCAGTATCCCCAGCCTAGTATATGACACAGAGTAGATTCGTGAAAAGTGTCTACTGTTTAAATTGGGTGAATAAATAAACTGCAGATAAAGGATCTCTAATCAAATTTAATAAAGTAGTTACCACAGATTAAGTAATAGTATCAAGAGAAATTCTACAGTCATCAAAATAATTAGCAGTAAATTTTTTGCTTATGAACACAAGAGATTCTTTTATTTTCACCAATATTTAGAATGTCATCTGATTTTCTGAGCATGTTAAATACTGCTGAAAGAGAATTAATTGCATTTAGTCAACGATGAATGTTAAGACAATTATAAAAAAATTTTAAATCACCCTTTTATCAAGATTGCCCCCCGTCCTCGAGCTTTCTTAAAATATTCTGGTAAAAAACATACTCATAGCTAATTCTATCTCCTTTATATACATTGCAACATTGGGCTCAGAATGATACAATTGGAAATAGAATGACACACAAGACCCAAAACAATATTGCTCCCTGGATCCTAGGTGTATACCCTTACATAGTTCTTGTGGGGCAGTCCTGCAGTGGACAAGGCTTTCACCAAAATGAGTTCCATAGCTCAGTCTCCCTTCTTCCCTCCATTACCAATACACAAACTTAAAAAGAAATTTAAGCTGATACAATTTATTTTTTTTAGCCTTTTTCATTTTAAACCTGTTCATTTCCTATTGTAATTATTCATAACTTTTTAAAAATTTTTTCTTAGGTCAGCGTATATTTTTCAGATCACAAATTCAACTGATGAGACAATTTTGAATTTCCAACTGCTTGATTTTAAGAAAAATGTATCCAAAATATAAGAGTTTTGTTAAAAAGCCTCCAGTTTTGTTTTTTAGCACTGTACACTGTTATCTTATGATTCTCTCAATTACTAAACATTTGTTGAATACTAACTATATACAAGGCATTGCCTATGACAATACATTTGCATTCACATTTTCATTAATTTGGCCTACATGATATATTATGATTAACTACAGATATTCTATTTTAGATTACTATTTATATAATTCTATATGTAACTGAAACATGAACAATGAATTGGAAACTAAAGAAAATTGAAATTAAAATATCAAATATGTACGTGTGTATATAATTTTCTATAAAAGGAGATGAATTGGCAGATAAGAAATTTTTTCTTGCTTTAAACAATTCTTAAAATATTAAAGAAAAAGTTATCTATTCAGAGAGCATTGGTATAATATGTAAAATACTAACAACGAGGGAGGAAATGATTCCCCCTCATTCTTTCATTTTTCCTTTGCACTCAAGGCATGAGATCTGATACATTTTATCAATTATAGCTACACATATCATTAGTAATTATAAGCTTATTTGTTTTTATTCCCCCAGTTCACCCAACTATAGTATTTGATTTTTAAGTACTACCTATTATTTTTATCAATGTTACATTTTCTAGGAAGAATTTATATTCAAAAGAAGTTTCCATAGATCCCTTTAACAAATTAAATACAATGTTGAATCCTTTCTGTCCTTCAGTTTCTCACTCAATGTAACTACAAATCTTAGTATTTTTTAAGCCAGGTAGACACTCTGTAGAAAGCAGCTATTTCATATACTGCTAAGCTGCTCTTGGGCCCACGTCATTTTTTTCTCCTCTATATGGAACAGCCTATAAAAAGCTTAAGAGAATGTTAAATCTTAGAAAGGGTAGAAACATGACTCACTGGCAAGTTGCAGCAATACAAACAGAAATAAGAATCAAATACAGAGTGCTTTATAAAATATAGGGCACTATGGAAATGGAAGTACTATTATTCATTCATGTAAATAATATTGATTGAATGTTAAGTGATACAGATAAATAAAATGTTTTCATTTAGGGAGTTTATGGAGGAGAAAGAAATGCAGACTATAATAACAATTCAGTAGAGAAGATATGGGATTATGGCAGAAGGAATAATTTAGGTTGGCCTAAAGGAATCAGGGATGTTTTTTGAGCAGAAGTGACTTTTGAACTAAGGATTTAAATTTCAGTAGGGGTTTCTTAGGTAAACAGGCAAGAGAGTATTCTAGGCAGAAAGAAGAGTGTGCACAGAGACTTGAAAGAGCCTGGCTTGTTCAGAGAACAGTAGGCCATTCCATATGGCTAACATGTGGGCGGGCAGGACTCAGATCAAGCAAGGCCTCGAATGCCAAGCAACAGGCTTTGGATTTTATCCTCCAGGTTTTCTGAGCCATGAGAAGATTTTATACAAGAAAGGAACATAAACAGATTTGCATTTTTAAAAAGATCATTCTGGTAGCAGTGATGAATGCTCATATCAGGATATAGGAAACGAGGAAGAGAGATAATGGGGTGATCTGTTTAATACAATTTAAAAATTGTATTAACCAACTAAGTGTGGGAGGATGATTCCCTAGTTTCTGATGTGGAAATTTGTTTAAATGATGGTCGCATTCCCTCAGAGCAGAATACATAAGTTGATGTCAGTATTTGGAGAAAAAGTGACTTGTTTTGGAATGTTGAGTTTGATGTACTTGAGGAACATCCAGAAGGAATATTCCAGAAGGAACATGTCTAGAAGGAAATTTGATGTATGTTCTGGAACACAGGAGAGAGGGCTACCCTGGAAATGTAGATTCAGGAATTACAGTTGACCCTTAAATGTGTGGGGGTTAGGGGTGCCAACCACCGCCCCCTTCCCACAAATTTGAAAATCCACTTATAACTTAAGTTGGCCCTTCACCTACTGGGATTCCCAACCACAGGTCAAAAATACTGTTTTTGATCTGTAGTTAGTTGAATTCATGATGCGAAACCTGGGGATACGAAAACAGACTGTATATTTATTGAAAAAAAATCCATCTGTAAATGGACCCACACAGTTCAAACCTGTATTGTTCAAGGATCAACTATATTATCAAACGGAGAAATGGTTAGTGTATATAAGAATCAGACGTTAGTATATATGAGTTACCAAAGTGCTTATTAAATGCCAATTCCTTAATCTAATCCACAGATGTTTTGGTTAAATGGGTTTGGGTAGAGGCCCAGGAATCAATATTAAGTAACTTTTCAATAAGCTTCCTGGTGACTGTGTTGCAGATGGTCTATAGCAAAGGCAGGAGAACTACAAGGTAGGGGTGTCATGATACCAAAGGTGGCAAGTTTCAAGGGGTTTAAGTCGTGACATGTGAATATAGCTGGGAGGTCAAGAAAGCTTGGAACTGAAAGCATCCATTGGACAGTCTACAGGGGGACACTGGTGACCTGGAAGAGTAGGTGCAGTAAGGTGGTGAGAGCAGACACCAACTGCAGTAGGTACAAGGGGGCTGGGGTAAGGAGGAGGACACAATGATGAGTGAAGGAAGGGAATACCTTGTGGACAGAATTTGAAATCTAATAGCCAAAGGAACTGGTTCAAGCCCTAAGTCTGCCACTTAATGGGTATATTATATATCTTCGACAGCCCATTTTCTTGTTTTTAATATGTTACTATGTTTGTTACACAGTCCTTTGTACAAATTAAGTATGATATTGTATGTGAAAAAATGCTGTAACTTGCTCTTTCAAACTTTTCTATGAACAAGCCATCTACGTAGCAGAAAATCCCGAACAGTTCTATACAGCAGGCATTTTACCTTTGTTTGTCCACTGTGACAAAACAACCCTAACTTCCGCCACTGGAGTGCTCACCCCACAAAAGCAGAGGACTTTAGAGGGAAAAAACAATCACATGTAATGTCTTAAATAGATCAGTGCTCTTTATGGATGAGGATCCAGAGCTTTGAATGGGGAATGGAGGTTAAATGATTTGTTCAAAGTCATACAGCTCATTAATGACAAAGCCAGGTATAAAATTTGGACAGACTCCTGACTGAATGTCCCCACACTCTATCAAGCCCCCTGCCCCTACATTATACCATACTTCTTAATTCTTCACCATTGGAATTTTGGCCTTTTCCTTTTACAGCAAAGAGAGAAGTAGATGATTGGAATTTTGCTGATTGGGGTAAAGGAAGAGCTGTTTAATTTGAACAAGTCTGTGGGTTCAGACATAAATTCCTTGAGGACATTTTTGAACTATCTCCTTCCCTCTTATTCTCAAGCTTCCAGGCAGATGCCAACTTAGTCTAGAATCCTATCTGTAGCCCAGGGATAAGCCAACAGCTGGGTAACTAGTGCTGCTACATAGTCCCCATACAATGGTCCCCATTCATAATTGACGAGCTCTCCAAAACATCAATATTAAAAGACCGTAGTTTGAGACTGGCCTTGAGTGGTTCACAGGACGTGCTTGGAAAACAACTGTTATGGAACGTTTATTTCTTTAAGGACAGATATGCTACTTCCCACATTATACTTAAATATTCGTGTCTCCATCTCCCTTTCTAAGATGCCCAAAGCAGGCCAAATTTTTCAATCCCTATCACCCAGGAGAATGGCTGGCATGCAATTGAGATCCTATTTATAGTTGTTGAATGAATGAGTGAAATAATTTTATCCATAACTCTCTTATCAGTTTATTCCTTAACAGAAAAAATCTCTAATAAATTGACTTCTACATATTATTTTTCATCCCTGTCTTAGACCCTAAGTCTCCATCCCTTCTGCCCAGACTTCCAATAAGCTAATTGGATTCTTTACTTTGCCCTTTTTTACATTTCATGATACATAACACTGCAGTTGACTAAAGGAACTGTTTACAATATTCTCTATTTTGTGAACTGATAATGTAACAAAACATATAACGTAACAAATATATTTGGAAAAACAACCTAATCAAAGTTACAAAACTTTGTTGGTAGATTTTAATAAACATTAATGTTTACGAATACGAGATGTTTCTTGATAGAAAAAGGAATTTCTTTCTCAAGAGCCTCTTCTGCTTTCTACAGCTCACGCTTTTTTCATTACCTGTAAGGGGGGATGGGGCTGATTTCCTGATTTTATGTCACCTTGTTCTGTTTGTTTTTTCATATTTTATCAAACTTTCCTTTTAGTTTTCCTTGCTACCATGTGTATTTTTCTGTTACATTTGAACTAGCAGTTCTTTAGAACAAGGATTGCCCTCTATGTATGAATAGAATTATGTTTATTTTTAGTGCTCAGTACTTTTAACTCTTCTTTTTTTTCAGAGAAGCTGCAATAATCGTAGGATAATACTCCACAAAAAGGCAGATCATGATATAAGAAATTGAAGTCTCCTAGGCTGGAAATATAAAAAATGCAATAAAAAGCAGAGGTTAGATATGAGTTTAGGAATGAGTCAGTTATTGAAGAGGTATGGGGTGATAAAAACAGGGATATGTTATTTGGAAATAACTCTATTGGAAAGTCGAAGCATGGGAAGAAAATGCAATTCAATAACCATTCAAGTACTGACTCAAGGTTGGGGAGGATTCAGTGATGGGGAAGACATGATTCTTAGCCTCCTGCAGTGAAGGAGACACACATATACAAGTAACTGGTAGTAAAGCAGACCAGATCAGGCAGTACTGTTATAGAGAAAGAGCACTCTAGAAAAATTTTACGAAAAATACAATTTTACTTATTAAGAGTGAAAATTATCCCCAAAACCCTAATTTATGAAGCTGCTTTTATTAGCTCCTGGGAGCCTGAGGATCATTATTTCCCCACAGCATGCCTCATTTTGTATGTATGTTGCTAAGTTTTTTTTATTTGCTGCTTTCCCTAAATTTTGGGACATTTTATAGAATTGTACTTAAGATTTTAGGTGACCATTTAAGCACTGTGAATGCAATTTCTTAAGAGACATATTTTTATTAAGTGAATCTCTATCACTTTTGGAAATATTCCTTGCACTAATGAATCTTATGAAATCAAAGATTCACAACTTAAAAGAATCTCCATACAACATACGGTCAACTTAAAGACTTCTCAGCAATACAGTCAAAAAGTCAAACATTATGGCTAGTCTGAGTTACTATGATATTTAAAAGATTCGCTTTAGATTTAGATTTTTAAATTTGTAATGGTAGCACAATATAATTTCTTGCAATGTTATATATCCAGTGACCAGTGATGGTAATGTGGAACATTTCCTTTTAGTTATTCATTGATTAAAAAAAAAAAGTCATCTTTTCCACAGACTGGGCAGGAGATAAGATGTCAAGAAGTAATAAGTAATGAAATGAAGGAGGAGAATGCAAAGGAACCAAGAAAACATTAAAGTGACATTATTTTTTTCCCCCTGTGTATTCAGACAGACAGGAAAATTATAGCAGTAATTGCAGACTCCTTTTCACCAAAGATAGAATGGCCTTGAGGAATTAGAGTAAGAGAGAAAAAGTCCATAAAGCTTCATCCTTATCCAGGCCCCACCGGACGTGCTGGATATGGCGTTGGCCAAGGTCATTTACCCTTTCTATGCCTTAGTTTCCTTAAATATTGAAAAAGATTATTATTCGCCTCTTGGAGCTACTGGGAAGATGAATGAGATAATGTTTCAGAGGCACCCAATGATGGTGAGAAAAAGGTGCTGTAAGAATACCAAGTACTGTAGTACTATTATTATTGAACTGTGTATTCTCTTGGAATGAGTCATCTTGCTGCAAAGATTCATAAGCAATTCCAAGTGTAGCTGAGGACCAGACACAATGGGAAGAGGTAAGTACTCTTAGGTGGTGTTAAGAGAGCAGTCCTCACTTGCAGTGAAATCTGCCCTTCTCTAGTTCAAAAAACAAAAAAGTGTGTGGGGAATGAGATAAACATGACTTTTAAAATGAGTATAGCAGTGCGATTATACAAATAGACTTTTGAAATACTAGAGCCAGTTTGCCTCCAGGCTTTGACACTTACTATGACCTTGGGCAAGTTACTGTTTTTTTTTAAACCTCATTTTTCCCATCTGGAAAATGGGGATTCTAATAGCATCTATAGGGTCGTTGTGGGGATTAAAATGTACACCATTTCAAGGACTCTGTAAACTTAGCTATTATTGGAATTTATGGGAGATAGGGAAAGGCAGAAATCAAGATTGACAATAAGTGAATCTTTAAAAAAATGTAAGAGTAAAAGGCAAGTTTTTATTTTATAAAGCATTATATGATTTAAGGGGCCTAAGAAAAGGAAAATTTGTTTTTATTTTATAAAGTATTGTATGATTTAAGGGGCCTAAGAAAAGGAAAATTTGTTTTGGCAAGCCTGAATCTCATTTCACTGGTCCACGATAACTAGTCCAGCCTTTGATATCTGGCACACAAAACACACACAGGAAAAGTCTTTCGTGTGCTTTAATAAAAATAGCTTTCTATTTTAAATATATATATTATATGCACAGATAGACAGATATATGTATAGCATATATTTTGAAAAACCTCTTGGATATCCAATTGGTCTTATAAAACAAAGCTCAGATCTGTGTTTTTGTTGTTCGAAAGAGAGAGCAATCTGGGGAGCGGACATTTCACTCCCCTCGAATCGCACTCTGCGCTGGGAAGCCTTGGGGCAAAGCCCTGGGGGCAGAGGACGCTTTTTTTTTTTTTTTTTTTTTTTTTTTTTTTAATTGATCCCGGAACCTTCCTTGGGGCGAGGTGGGGCGGGCGCTAGAGAGGGGCGCAAGGGAGGGGTCCGGTTTCGGGGCGCGGCGCCGCTCGCCCATCCCCCGAGCGCGCGCGGCTGGGCGGCCGGCCGGCGGCCGCGGAGGATGCGGAGGGGCGGCGACGCGGGCCGGACCCCGCCCGGGCGGTGGGGCGGGCGCCGCCCGAGGGGGCAGAGCGCGCGCGGGGGCGCGCCGGGCCGGTGAGGCGCGCTCCGGCCGCGCTCGTTCCGCGCTCCCTCAGCTCGCTCGCTCGCTCGGTCCCTCCTCCCGCGGCGGCAGCAGGAGAAGGCGGCGGCGGCGGCGGCGGCTGGGGATCAGACATGGCGGCCGATCTGAACCTGGAGTGGATCTGCTCCCTGCCCCGGTCCTGGACTTACGGGATCACCAGGGGCGGCCGCGTCTTCTTCATCAAGTAAAGAGCCGGGGACGGCGCGGGGGCCCGGAGGGTGCGGGAGGCTGGCGAGAAGGGGGAGAGCGAGCCCGGGCTGTGCAGCTCCAGCCCGCGGCTCCTCCCGCGCCCCCGCTCACGCTCCGTCCCTGCCCCTTCTCTCACCCCTGCAGCGAGGAGGCGAAGAGCACCACCTGGCTGCACCCGGTCACCGGCGAGGCAGTGGTCACCGGGCACCGGCGGCAGAGCACAGGTAACGCTGAGCCGGCCGGGCCCGCGCGGAGTTGAGATCCGTCGGGAGGAGGCGGCAGAGCCCGGGCCGCCAGCCTCCCGGCAACCTGCCCGGAGCCGTCGTCCCCCGGAGGCGGAGAGGTGGGGCGGGGGCGGGCGGGCGGGGGTGGCCGCAGGTAGAGGGGCCACAGGGGGCTCCACCGCCGAGTTCTCTCGAGTCTCTGCACACCGCTCTCCTCCGCAGCCTTTCCTCCCCTCCGGGAGACGGCGCCCTCTTCCTGTGCCCTCTCCCCTATCCCAACCTGGGCACCCCCCTGCCCTGCTGGCGGCCGACTCCCGTCTCGCTGGAAACCTGGAAGCCAGAGTTTTTCCCCCGGCAGTCACTCCTGAACCCTCCTACTCTCCCGAGACTCCCCCCACCCCGCCTTTTCAACCTTTACGAAGTCCTTTCCCACTCCCTTCCCCGCAGCCCGGGACCCTGCCACTGGTCCGCCGGGATAATGTATGCACATCCTCTCCCTCCTCCCGGGAGAGCAGCCTCCCGCTGTGCAGCTTCCTCATCCTCTTAGCTGGAATTTGTGGGTAGATGGCTGATCGAGGAGGAGGAGGAGAGGAGTTTGGGGGGTGCTGCGATCCTCTGTGACCGAGAACAGCTCAGAAAACGCCGGGCGCTGCTCCTCCTGCCACCAGAGGAGCAGCCGGAGCCGGAGGACGCTTTTGCAGCTGCAGTTGCTGGCCAGCCGGATTCAAAGTCCCCGGCAGCAAGACCGAGGTTGCACAGACCGCCAGGAGGCGGTGGGCGTGCAAGGGGGTGTCCCTTGTGTGGGCATTTGTGCCCTAATTGGAGGGGGTCGGCGGGGAAGCTGATCTCTCTGGAGCCTTTGGTAGCTTGTTTGAATGCTAAATGTGAGTTGAGGTGGATGGAGCGAGGCTGGTGGTAGCTTCAGTGCTGGTCTGGCTTTCTTTTGTCGTTCTTTGTTTACATTCGTGAAACTTGTTTGTCTTTGAAACGTAACATGTGTTCTCTTACTGGCCTGCCTCTATTTCTGGTGATTGGAAAGGCTTGAGAACAGTTAAGGTTGGAGGTGAGGCCGGCTTCAGCAGTGCTTTCAGGATAGTACTTTCCCTCCAACTCTGAAATTCTGTGGATCTCTTAAAGTTGCCAGGATATTGAACAAACCTGCCTTTTATTTTAAATTCTGGAGTTCTCACTGAAGTGACTAATGTTTCCAAATTTGCAAAAAGGTGGAGGAGGAAAGGGAAGGTTGGTGTAGCAAACATGAGGTTACATTTTTAAAGGCATTTCTGACTAATAACATCGTCATATTTCTTAACTCCCCAGAGCAGTCTTTGACCTCAATATACCTTTCAATGTTTTGCATACACATTTCAACTTTGCTGGCCTCTTTGCCTTATGGGTAGTAGTAACAAATTTATTTCAGAAGCCAACATGGTATTTAAATTATTTAGCTTAATCATCGTATGGAATTGTTTCTTGCTTATTTTGGTTATGTGTAATGTAAATTTATATCCCTTTACCTCCACAGATTTGATCATATTCATACGACAGAAAAACTCTCTGAATGATTTCACGTTAATTTTTTTTTAAAGACGGTCATGATTTTTTTCTGGTTTGGTTTACTTTGCTTTGACTGCTTTTGTACACATATTAACGGCTTTTTATTTTAGAGAGGTATGATTAAATCCAAGCCACTAGTCATTTGTAAGTAATATGTAGCACATAAAGTTATCATGGTTCACCTGAATTATTAGCAGGTGTATTACTTGAAACTTCAAATCTTTTAAGGTCAAGTCTATCGAAACACATATGTATAAGTGTGTGATGTCAGATTTCTTTTCCCCTGATTATTTAGGAAGTTCTTTCTCATCAGTGACACTTCTTGGATGGATTCATTTATGTAGCTGAAAAGTATGGTCTTAAATAGACACAATGTATAGGTTGGTGCAAAAGTAACTGTTAGTTTTTGTAATTATTTTAACCTTTTAAACCGCAACCTAATACCTAAGAAGAAGCAGGTGTTGCCTTTTAAGCAGTGTTTTGGGCTTTTTTTTTTTTTTTTGGCCAACAGTTCATGGGTATTTTACCTAGGATTCGAAGGCTTTCCTTTCGTTTTTTGGATGCCAAAGTATTGTTCCTCTCCACTCTAATCATTAACGTATGTAATCATATGACATATCTGTAATATTGTGATACTTTTCTGGTGGTTTTGAACTGAATTGCCATTTTGCCAAAAATAATATATCAACTATGAGTTTTATTACCAGTTTAACACTTTTTTGGGGGTTGAGGGGTTAGAAACCTAATTAATGAAAAATAGCTGATCATGAAAATGAATAATTAAAATGGGTTGAAACTTATTTTGCTGTCCCATTGAAGTAATACTAATTGTGTAATACGTGTTTTTTAGATTTGCCCACTGGCTGGGAAGAAGCATATACTTTTGAAGGTGCAAGATACTATATAAAGTGAGTTTTTTATTATGATTTTTCTCCTTGCTAATTTGAATATTGTGATTAATCTTCAGTTGAATAGTTGTATGTCTAGATAGGATCATGATTTTTTTTAAGGTTTATCATATACTACTGACTTTATCCTTTATACAGTGTTGGAATTTTGAGAGAAAAGATGCCACTCTCACTTGTGATTTGCCTGGACATTCATTGATTTGGAAATTAGATTGTTTATGGCCACAATTATATTTTTAGTCCTTCTGTGGATATTCCTGGGAGATAGAGCATTATAATATTTTGTCCTGAGCATCTTTTTTGTTCTTTTTAAGTGAATTCTGTTTATGTGTTTTTTGACCTGAGGTGTTAATGAGTAGCAAAAGTGATGTAAAGGTAGGTTACAGTTTGATGAACAATGATAGGGCTAAAAGTAATAATAAATAAATAGTGAATATTCCACAAACATCTCTTTAGGCATTTGTAATTTACCTCAGTTTATTTAACTATATCTAAGTTTCAAAAATATATCTAAATGTTTTACTGACGTTTGTGATTGAATAAAAGACTTTCAGTGGAGCGTGTAGAGGAGAACTGATCAGTCAGTCTTAACCTTTAAATTAATTCTATAAAATATTGAACTAATTTCTATTCACAGTTAACTTGGTAGTACTTGGAGACATGTATACAATGCTTGAGGTGAACATTATGTAGGAAAAGTTTTTTATCCCTCAAGGGAAAATAAAGGTGGTTTTATCGTCATTTTATATTAGAAACTTGTTTACTAGAGCTTGTTTCTGTGGTTTTGAATTTTTTAATTTAATTTTAAGGAACTGAAGCTTGAAAGAGAATGCTTAAATATAAGATTTGGTTGAGATGTCAATAATTTATTAATAACAACAGCTACCTAGCTAAGTCTACTTTTATTCTGTCAGTTCCTGTAAGGTATTTTACTAAGTGACATTTTTAAGATCATGCCATGCTTCCATTAAATTATAATTACTTGTATGGCTTTAACATTTTTTAGAATGATATACATATATATATATATACACACTATATATATATACACACGTATGCATGTGTATATATATAAAATGTCAAGGGATAATTATAGGTATTAAGAATACTTGCTTTTGGATGTTGGAGGTAGAGGAAGCAGAAGTAAGATACAGGAATGGAGTGATTTTTATCATGTGGTCCTTCTCTGGATACTTTTCAGTTACATCTTTTGTTTGGAGATTGTGTTATACATTATTAGATGATCTAAAAAATAAAAATGTGAGTAAAGTGCAGAGTCACCAAGTATTTTTTTCTAGTGGTTGTTTTTGTGCTGAATTAAAGTGAGTTTTAATTACAATGAAAAGTGATGCTTTTTTGGATGTAGTATTGATATTTCTGAAGAAAGATGGAATTCATTTATTTTTATCCAATATAATGTTAACTACTGTACATTAAGCCTTGCTGATCTTACAAGAATAGGAATAAGAAAACAATTCTCAATATTTTAATTACTGTGAATGTGTGCATTTTTAGATGAATGTTTATTTCACAGTACAAAATGTTACTCTGTATGGGCTGCATATGTGTGTTTTAATTTAGAACTAAGCTGTTAGAGAGACTGAGTTTTCTTTTGTTTTACTAGCCCTTTTGATTAGACTTTCTTTTGTGTTGACCAAAACAAATTAGAATCTTATTTGAGTGTTATGCCTAAGTATGTTTCTGAGGAATATGAGGACAATATTAAGAAAGCTGTAATTTTACTTTAACTCTCACTTTTTTAAATTGGTGGGTTTGAATTGTGTGGTATAAATAGATAGGTAATGATTATTTAAAAGTAACTGTAAATAACTTAGGTTATGAAAGTAATTTATTCTAAAATTGAGCATATTATAGAAACATGTTACATTAAACTTTTTTTTACGTAAAATAACCATTGACAAATACATGATTTTTTGAATGGCAGATGCTACTGCTTTTCCTTTTTGGGTTTCATATCAGAAGACTGATTTCTTTTAAGATTAGTTAAATCCCTAATGTAGGCTGTAGTTTCATAGAAACTTTTTTACTTACTTGTATTGTTATGAGCAATTAGGATCTTTGTCATTCAAATACAATAGGACACTACTTTTGCTTAAACTTTGCAGTTTAAAAAGTGCTTTTGCATACATTACTATGTCTGAATCTCATTTTAATCATGAAAGCAGTCAGCAGAATTACTATTTCCATTGTTACACCACGTAATAAAACAACAGAAACATGCTGTTGTTTTGAAACTTATAGTCTGCAAAGACAGCAAGAAGAGAAACAGCAGAAACATGAACTATATTTAGAATGTTTGGAGTAGAAGAAATGATTCTGAAGTAGGAAAGTGATTAATATTGGTGAATATATTTCTCATTGTTGGTTCTCTCTTAGATAAAGAAAGGTTATTCATCAAATTACAAGAAAATGAGGTGATAGAATAAGCAGAGTGGATTTTGTTCACATGGGAAGAGGGAAGATAGGTCAGTAAAAAACACCTCAGCCTCTTGCTTATTCAAAATCCTGCGTTTCTTGGAGGCTCCCTTAGCAAGAAGGGAAACCTAAAGAACTTGAGTTATTTCTACTTTCATTTCCAAGTGAGGTACATTTAACTCTCAAATTATTTCTCTGCGGAACAAGTGTTAGTTGTTGTTCAGAATGGCAGATTGCCAGAAAGAATTATCTTTGGATAATATTTTGGTATTGATTGAATCAATGTGGGTGGTAAGGAAAAGAGAGCATCGATCGGAGTGGGGAAGAGTGGGAAGAGCTGGATGAGCTGGACAGTGGTCTTGAACCTCTTACAGACTTTAGAGCTCAATATTCACATCTTTAAATTAGGCTGACTGGAAAAAGCAACTTCTAAACTCCATCCCATTTTTTAATTTTTTTTGAATTATGTGCTATTCTGGGAATTTACAATATTCTACAAAATACTGAACTCACGGTGCCAAGAAGAGATGATGTGGGAAACAGAGAAAGCTACTTAGGTTTCCTACTTGCGTAACTATTTTAGTCTGTCTCTTTAAGCTTTGTACAGATAACCATAGATAAGCATGAAGTATGGAGTGCCAGAGTTCTTTGTGTTGCTGCATTTTTTATGTTGAGTACATACATATCTTCCCTGCAGAGCTGCATGGAAACAGTTAATATGCTAATGCCAACAAAGGACTTGATTAGAGTAAGAGTTGTATGCATATGAGTTGGGTAATCAGTTTATTTTATACACATTTTGAAATTGGTTTTTAATAAAAGTTTATAGTTAGGTAACAGACCAAAAAATATAAAGAATGCATATTACTCTAAATTCATCTAACCAGAAAATGTTAATATTTGAAAATTACTTCTTTATTTTAAATATAAATGTTTAATACTTTGATTTTTTTTTTCCTGAGAAAAGTAGTTTTTCTGTGTATCTTAAGCTAGTTAGCCTTTAAATTATTTTATTATGGTGTATGTAAATACTTGTACCTAGAGTTTGATTATTGAGTTTCCATTTTGCTTTTAAAACTTAATTCATACTATTTATCTTTAGGAAGAATGTGAAAATTACAATGAATTTCATAATTTATAAAGTGGAGCTTTAAATAGTCAAATAACTTAGCCCATTAGGTACAGAAAATAATCTTATGTATTTGAAAGTTATAAAGCTTTCTGCTTACTCCTTGAAAATATCACTTGAAGACTCTGTAATGGCAGGTCATATGGTAGCTTAAAATGGATGTGTCATTGACTATTCCTTTGTGTTTCAAAGCTTTAAGATGGTTAAAGTGCCAAGTAAATCTTGAAACAATGCTCTCTGAGTAGTGAAAAACTTTGTTTTGATTATTTAAAGGTCATTGTTTTATGTGGCAAGATTGGGGATCAAAACAGTCATTGCAGAATAATAAAATAATATGTAAATTTTGAGATTATATTTTCATAATGCTTTTTTCTTGACTTACAATTTTAAGTTCTGAAAATTGAACTTTTTCTTAGATATGCAAATAGAGCAGCGCTTGATTTTTGACTAATGAAGTTTTATTTCAGTATCTGCGATAGCTGGACATAATGTGCTGAGAATTTCAATTTAACCTGCAGTGAAGGGAGTTCTTATATGAAGTAGCTGTGTAAGGTTGCATGAGAAAAAAAGGCTGTTTCTTCACAGATGATCACATTCTAAAATATGAGTGAAGATGGGGCACATAACATAATTGCCACAAGAATGTTAGAATATATTACTATGTATTTGATATTGAAAATTGTTTGGTATACTTTAGTTCTGTAATATTATAATTGGATTTTGATTCCTAAAGCAATAACCATATACTGCTTCAGAACAATTCATGGACATTGTGTTTCTTTTTCATGTTCATAATAGAGTTTGGACTGTAATATGTGTTCTTACCAGTATAAAACAATTTATGCTGATTTAGGGGGCACAGCACAACTGTAAACAACCTTCAAGGAGTTTGTACTATAAAGACATGTAATGTATTAAAAGAGGAAGATGGTATGGGAAATTTTAGGGCTAGGCATTTCAGCATAGCATTAAACTAGTTTAATCTTCTCAATATCCCTTTGTTATCTTTTTCTTTTTTTTTTTTAGATGATGAAACTGAAACTTAAAGAGATTAAGATCTATTGTAGATCATATACCTTCATTATTAGTCACTAGCATGCAAATTAAGGTCTCTGGGCTAAAGCCCTTCTATACCTAAAAGTACAGGACAGCTTAAGCAGGTCCTACAGTATGTGTATTCCAATAGAAGTTGGTTGCTTGGGACTAGAGATACTCGTTCATAGAAAACAAGTGTAGTGGTTAGGTTAGTAGGCCAGACTACAAATAAAAGCTTGTTTAACCTTTTAAAAACCTGTTGACTGGTATAATAACAGGGTCTTGGGATTTGGTCATTCCTTTGCATCCACTAAGGGGTGCCTAGTAAATGCCAGGCATTGTTCTAGGGGCTTAGAAATTCACTGGGGGGGCTACACAACAGGAACCCTGCCTTCCTGGAGCCTCCAGTCTAATAGGAGAAATAGACATTCAAACAAAAATGGAACAAACGTGACTCAAAAATGGCATCTTCATGAAGGAAAAGAAGAGCATTCTGTGACAGATTAGGAAAGTTCACCATAAATAACAGTGTTTCAACGATAAAATGTACTTAGAGTTTCAAGATTGGATTGCCAGAACTTCCAAACACAGTGAATTTTATCATGGAATCCCACTGTCCTGTTTTAGCCCCAGGACCACTGCTCAAGACCAGGCCTGCCTGGTGTCTTTTCCTTGTATCTCCCAAGTATAGCTTAATGCCTGGCTTCCAGTCACCCTCTGAGTAAGGGTGTCCACTATGGTGGTATAATGCTGGCTCCTTTGAAGGAGTTAATTGGGATAGAACAAGAGGATCCCCCACAACTCAAGTGGTTGCATTTTGAGAACCCTTTCTGGATTTCTCAAATGATTTTTCCCTCTAATCCAGGTCGACCCCTCTTGTCTATTTTATCATATTCTCAAAGCTAATGTATGTTTAGGAGTAGGGATGGAGAAATGAAGAGTAGAAAAAGATAAAATTTGTTGGGTAAGTCGGAGTTAGAGACCCTGGAGACTAACCGTATGTAAATAACTCCTGTCTGCCCACCTCTGTCTGTTCTATGAAAGACAGTTTCTTAGCATTTGTTGACAAATGCTCTTCTCCTATGACCTTTTCATTTTCCTATAACGGATGTGTATTAGTTGGGGTTAATGGTGAAAAGTCACATGTATCTGTGTGTGTAAGTTGGAGTTAATAGTGTAAAAAAAGGACACTAGTTGTCTGTCAGATGGTGTCATAAGAAATCAGAGAAGGAAGAGGCAAATTAGGCTGGGCTGTCCTGGAAAGGCTTAAAGGAAGAGGTAGGCCTGGGGGTATCGATGGAATTCCGATGGGTTGATACAAATTATACAAATTAACCGTAGGACAAATTCATAGGGGTGGGGAATATGTATAATGTATGTGATGAATAGTGATAATACCCTGTTGGTAAGTGATATCAGCATAGAAAACGCTAGGATCATGGGAGGTAAAACTAGGAATACTGTTTGGAGCTATATTGTGTCTGGTCTTCAAATGTCAGGCTGAGCTTTTTATTTTCTAGGCAATCCATTGCAGATGTCTTCTGGTGTAGTATTAATACCGTGTTTCTGCGAAAATAAGACCTAGCTGGACATTCAGCTCCAATGCGTCTGTTGGAGCAAAAATTAGTAAAATAAGACCAGGTCTTGTATTAATTTTTGCTCCAACAGACGCATTAGAGCTGAATATCCGGCTAGGTATTTTCGGGGAAACACGGTAGTGTAGAGTGAGGATTTTAAGGGGAATTTTAATGTAGTCAGCATGGGTTATAAAGGGGCAAGCCTGGAATCCAGGAGACCAATTCTGGGTCTGTGGCTGTCATCTGGGATGTAGACTGAACCAAGTAGGTAGCAATGGGAATGGAGAGGAAGGAGGCCATTGATCAAAGATATTAAAGAGGAGTTGACAGGCCTTAGAAATCTTGCTGAGCTCAGAGGTTGACAGAGAAAAAGAGGTCAAAAGCCACTCAAAGCCTTTGTGTCTGAGTGGCTACAAGAATGATTGGTCCCCTTGACCAGATTAAAGGAGTAGGTGATGGTGGTGGGGGATTGTTAGGTGGCAGTGTTAATGATGGTTTGATGTTTGAACTGCTTTTCTTGAGGAGACATAGCATTTTATGTGGCTAAAATACAGCCTTTCCATAGGACTCCCAACGTTATCTTTTATTCCTCCCTTATGAACAAGAAGCACAGCTCCCTCCCCTGCCAAATCCTGTCAGCAACCTAATTATCTATGTACATATAGATCCAAGCTGGAAATGTCATATTCATCCATCCAATTATTCATTCAACAAATACTAATTATTTACTGTATGCCAGGTGATGTAGGTTATGTAAATGAAATAGACATGGACCTTGCTCTGAAGGAGCTTGTAGTTAAATTAGTGGGATAGACAGTAATAAAATAACCACACATGTATTATTGTAGACTGTGATAAATGCTGTGAAGAACACATCAAGCTTTTTTTATTTTCCCCAGTAAATTTTGTTGGGGAACAATGTGTTTCTCCAGGGCCCATCAGCTCCAAGCCATTGTCCCTCAATCTAGTAGTGGAGGGTGCAGCCCATTGGCCCATGTGGGAATCAAACCAGCAACCCTATTGCTCAGAACTCACGCTTTAACCAACTGAGCCATCCGGCGGTCCCAACACATCAAGGTTTGACCAGATATGTTGAGAGGAATGGGCGTTACTGGAAGAGGTGTTTCTCACAAACACAAGAATAAGCCTGCTGCCTCTGAAAGTTCAGCTGTGAAATCCCCACATTGCATATCAAAATAGAGCAGAGCCAAGTCACCTGAAAGATAAGAATAACTAGCATTTTGGGTTTGAAATTGGACCATAACCTGAGTGAGAGCGTTGCCATGTCTAAAGAAAGGCTTGGGATGGGATTGGTGTGATCTGCGAATTTAGAAAAGAAGAATAAAACTATAGCAGAAGTTATTCCCTAGTATCTAATACAGAGCAAGGCTTAGCCAACTGATTTTGATTATTATCTCAGTCCCAGTAGTAAGGTTTTCCAGTCAGTTGTTCCTGGATGCATTCTTTCTTTCATTGTCTTCACAGTAATTATGTGCCTTGGTGATTAGAATACATCATCCCTAAACAAAATAGACTGAAAAACTACCCTTTTGGGGAGTGGGATGGTAGGGGAGAGAATGTCAGACAAAGTAAACATAATAAATAAGTAAATTCTATATATGTAAGAATATATAAAAGCTATAAGAAAAAAATAGAGTAGGGTAGGAAGGTTCTGGAGACGAGTAATGAGGAATGAGTGTGGGAGAAAAAGGAGGAGAAATCAGATGTAATGGGCAGGACTGTGGGGTCTCATTGGTTGATGTAACTGGCTGTTACTCAGGGAAGTGGGGAGCCGTAGCAGGTCTGAGCAGAGTAGGAGATGCGTCATCTGGCTTCACCCTTTGAAAGGGTCATTGCTGTGTCAAGACAAGATTTTGGAGGCTAGTGGAGTCCCTCCAGACTAAGTTCTGTCCCCCATCAAATTCTCGCCTTATACTTCTTAGCACTTAACAGGATTATGGTTAAATATTTAATTGTATAATCACCATATTTCTTTTTAGCTACCCGTGATTATCAGTTACCATTGATTTAATAACAGCTTTTCAGGGGGAAAAGAGAGAGACATGATCATGTTAAATAAACCCCTTAATCCTTATTTCAGAAACAGTGTATTTAAGAGGTATATGTTAGAAGCAAGGCAACACTTAGTTTAATACCTGTTTGCCTGCACTCCTTCTGCTTGGTAAGCTTCATGAAAAGCAGTCTTGTTCATTGCTGTATTTTTAGTCCCTCAGCCAAAGCCTTTCTCATAGTAGTTCCTCAATAAATATTTCTCGATTGAGTGAAGTTTGATGATTACAGTCAACTTAATTTCACGCTATTTAGAAACTTAATAATTTGGCATTTTCTGAAATGTAAATATTCTCTGTTGACATTTCCAACCCAATCTGAGTTAGTAAATCAGCTGTTTATCAAGTTTGGTTTTTGTGATTCTCCTCCAAGAGACAGACAGGATCTGCTAGGAAACCTGACTGTAGGACCAGATCCATGATAAATCCAAGACAGGGCAGAGACCCAGGAGGCATTTTTAGAGACAGCAGAAACCCAGACCTTGCCATGGTCCATGCTGTTTCCATTACAGACTTTCACAGTTTAGGCTGCTGTGGTTTCCAGAGAACAAGCGAGATGCTGAAGTCTGTACTGACATAAATAGTATGGGTAAAGAGAATGTAGACCAAATCTTAAAATATGGAAGTCAGTGGGTCCTGTAGAAACCTGCAAGAAACAGAAAGGAATCCTCATGTTGTACAGGTGATAGACGTTTCAGAGCCACGTGGGGGTCTCCTTGGCCACTTAAGAGTAGCGTCTGAGCTATTTGGGAATTATTCTCCGGAGGGCCAGTAACTTTTGAAGCACCCAAAAGAATCCCTCCAGACTATTGATATTATCACTGCTCTTCAAGGAAGGATTTTGCATTATATTGCAGGAGTAGCTGAAGCTATGCAGGATGGTTGAGGACTGGATCTGGGAGAATGAAGAGGAAGTGAATTCTGAGGACCTACCCTATAATGGCTGTTGTAAGCAAGGGAGATGGAGGAAACCAAGGCAGTAGACCGTCACTGTGATCTGTGGTAGGCCAGGGATTGATTCCCTCTAGTTCTTCTGGAATTACTGGCCACTTCAGAGAATAATTCCCAGTGTCAGTGCTTGAGTAATGCTACCAAAACTTGCTTGCTATGTACCTCCCATGGGATTTTTTTTTTCTTTCTCCTATCCCTTCCAAATATGTTACACATATTATTTCTTTGTATAGGCATGGTCTTAAAAAAAAATTGCCTTTGAGATGAAAAACAGTTTTAGTCTTCATATTGTATCAATTTCAACAGCTTTTGCTGAACTTGATTGAAGGTATATATACCATGTTTCCCCGAAAATAAGACCTAACTGGAGAATAAGCCATAGCATGTTTTTCAGGATGCTCATAATATAAAATAAGCCCTACCATTATTTCCCTGAAAATAAGACCGGGTCTTATACTAATTTTTGCTCCAAAAGACGCATTAGGGCTTATTTTATATTATGAGCACCCTGAAAAATCATGCTACGGCTTATTTTCCAGTTAGGTCTTATTTTGGGGGAAACATGGTAATATCCGTTTTATTAAATAATTTATTATTAAGCTGTTCAACCTAAAATTTAAAACTTAGTAAAATAGGACAGTATGGCAGAGTCTTGAAAAGAAATAAGGAATTCCTTGCCCTGTTTTGTAGTAGAAAGCAATCATAAAGGGAAAGTAACATGTTCAACTTAGTGTCAGATTTTTTCTCTGTTGAAAATTCATTGGTTGTACTACATTTATATTGAAAAATTAGTTCCGTCATAGAATATAGATGCACGTTAATAATGATGGCATTGGAAAAATTAGAGTAAAGACATATCAGAGGATTCCAAATCAAACAATAAGCATCAAATAAATAATACGTCTACATTTAATTTGTGTGTGTTTTCCTAACCTGTTTTATAATGTTAAATGTTTTTTCTGATTATAGATGTATTTTTATTATAGAACATTTGGGAAATACTGAGTGATGAGTATAAGGAGGGAAAAATAAAAATCACCCACTCCTGTTATGCAGAGAGAATTTCTATTAATATTTCAGTATATATGCATAATCATATGCATATATATTTTTAAAGATTTGGTCTTATTGCTCATACTATGTTGAATACTATTTTCATGAAATTTATATTGTGTGTGCTCATGTCATTGTATATTCAATAGATTTTTTTAATAACTATGATGTTCTGTCTTATGAATATATAATAGTTTAATCATTCCTCTATTGTTATATGGCTATGTCGTTTCCAGGTTTTTGCTATGAGAAAAATTCTTATATAACATTCTTATGCATGTCTGGTTCCTAGACTTGGAATTATTGGAAAAGGATTTGAGCTTTTAAAAAGGTTCATTACTAAACATTTTGCTAAAGTTGTACAGATTTGTATTCTGTTCTGCAGTATATATGTATAAAGGTACTGCCATTTCGCCAACGTGCAATACTCTTGATTGGATTGATGAAATTTAAAGGTAACTGATGGAGAATCTGTGTGGATTGTTATTAGTGATTCAAATGTTTAGGAACATTGATTAGGTTTTTAGTTTCTGCTGCTACATAACCAACAACCCCAAAACTTAGTGGCTGAAAACAACAATTTATAATTCTTCACCTTTTTTGGGGTTGACTTGGCTTAGCTAGGCTGTTCTTCTGTGTGGTGTAACTGAGGTTACTCATGTAGATATATTCAGCTAGAACTGGATGTGGCTGGAATGTCCAGTGTCTTTCTCCTCATGGCCTCTTACCACCTGGTGGTCTGTTTAGAGTTTTCTTCATAACATGGCAGCTGGCTTCTAAGAGGGAACATTCCAAGAGGACAAGCCCCAGTGTGCTGGCTTATGTCCTGTTAACCAAAGCAAGTCACATGACCAAGGCCAAAATCAAAAGTGGGAGAGGACTACACAAGCCTGTGAATACCAAGAGGTGTGGTTTGTTGCAGACTGTTGATGTAATGGACTACCAGAGATGGTAAATAAGTTTCAACTAGCATTCCAACTCTTAATTGATTAGCAGTAGCACTTTGGAGCACTGTATTCAGAAGGTTTGGAGAGAACAACTTCTGGATCAGTAAGAAAGCACATTGTGATAAGTTAGTGGTGTTTGCAAGGACTTAGGTGAGTATGTGGGTGTATTTACTATCTTTAATGTAATATCTGTGAATTGGTATTCTAAAGCCATCATCCAAAAAGTAGAAGCAATTCATGAGTTTGCACATAAGCCCAAGTAGTTCAAAACATTTCAATACTTGAGGAAATTGAGTGGTAAGCTTTTGTTCATCTTGGTTTCACACTGACAGTTAATGTAATTGGTATATAAGGTATCAGTAAGTGGTATCTTATGCTGGATGAGTTTACAAAATACCCATGTTTTGTACCAGGGTTGCTTTTTCCCATTGCTGAATGAAAAAGCTGTAGCAGAATTCCTAGATGAGCATCAAAGTACCTATACTAGTGATGAAGACAGTAGTGCCAGGGTTATATAGGTGGATGGATGGATGGATTGGTAGATGGTAGATGGTGTATATATATGGAAGGACGGGAGGGAGAGGAGGAGAAGGAAGAGGAAGGAAGTTCACCTATGTATGTATTTGTGTGAGTGTGATTTTTTTTTTTTAAGTGCTTCATTGAGTTGTCAACTTGACCTTTGGATGAACTCATGTGATTTAATAAGTAATTATCAATGACAATTTAAGGTTAGACAGATACTGCACTCCAAGGGAGATTTATAGGACAGTGTTTCTATTGCTTAACAAAAATAAGCTTATCCTTTATGTACTATTCTTTGATTTCCTTCTTATTTAATAAACATCTTAGGACTTTTCATATATAGTAGTTAGAAGTCAACACTATTCTTTCGATAGCTGTAAAACATGCTCTAATAATTTAGCTATACCCCTATTGTTGGGCATTTAGTGTTTTTCATTTTTTTCTCAATTTCTAAAAGTGTTGTAGTGAACATACTTACACATAAACTTTGTGGTTATGTGTAAATATTTTTATAAAACAGTTGTTAGATGTGGAATTGCTGAGTTACGCAGTATGTGTATTTTAGCTTTAGATAAATACAGTAAAATCCTGCTAAACATTATAAAGGGGGTCCAAAAATATTGAAATGATTAAAAGCATACTTATAAAATTAATGAAAAACAATATTTTTCAGTAAGTCCATGGAGTGAAAAAAAAGTGATTAGAAGTGACACATTGTGAAAAACTGACTGCGTAATGAATCAGAAAGTCCCAAATGATAACAGTGCATACACTTCCCAGATTCCTGTGGGAATTGAAGTTGGGCCAATTACTGGAGCCATTTGACAGTCACATTTAGATTCATTTATGGTTTACTTTATTTTATGGTTCATAATTAGGCCAACTGTCTTCCAAAAAGTCTTCACCATTTTATCCTCGCATCATGGAGCAGATAGGATTATTCTTTCCTGTATCCTTGTCAGCACTTGGTATTACCAGACATAACTGTTACGTAATCTAATGGACAAAATGGTATCTTGTTTGAATTTGTATGTTCCTGGTTTTGGCCATGGTTGGCCTCTTTTCCTTTATTTGTTGCCTGTCTGAATCTCTTCTGTGAATTGTCTCTTCCATATATTTTGTATATTTCTCTCGTTATTTTTCTTAATGATTTATGTTGTATATTTACTTGTATTTTTGATGTCTGGACCAGTTAGCTTAGTAGAGATAATCAAAATATTTTGGTTGTGCACCCGTACAATTAAAAAGTTTTCATTATACAGCCTCATTATGTGTATATTTATTTATAAATTATGTACGTGTGTTGCTGCTAATCCATGTCTTACATTTTAGTAAGCTTATTTTTTTTTCTTATTGTGATTTAAAAATAAGTGTAAACGGGTGCTAACCTAACCGCAGCCCATAGGGAGGTTTAGTGAGTATCTACCTAGGAAATCCGGAGTTGAGAGCACAATACGATTTTGGCCCTTCACAAGCCAGATAGATTTGCCAGGAGGAACACACTCTGTTGTGTGACCACAGTGTGCATATTTGTAAGCTTGTGTGACCTGAGTACTGCAGTGAAGTGGATGGTAGCCATGGGCCAGACCTTGGCTGGTTCTGTTACCTCTGTTCACCTTATTACTCTGAGAAAATCGCTTCATCCTATTATGTACCAGTTTCTTCATGTATAAATGGAGAGGATAATTCTTGTCCTGCCTGTTTTATAGGCTTATGATGTTATGAGTTAAATTGTGTCAACAAACTTGGAAAAACTATAAAACATGGTCTAGATAGGAAATACATGGGTATTTGTTTTGCTGGTTCATAATAATGGGTATATGAGAGAATACGCTTCGGTGACATTTATGTTGGAACAGAGCTTAAAATGCTTGGCCTACTGATAGTGGTTAAGTCATCATCCTGTGTAGATTTTAAACCTCTTAAAAGTAGGTACTGTTGCACGTGATAAGCAATAAGTGTTTGTTAGTGATAGTGCTGTATACACGTAATAATAGACATATTTGGTTTTTAAAATGTTTTATATTTAAGAAAGCCCTGTGACTTAGGTAATAGCAATCAGTTTATTTTTAAAATGCCCAGTGGCACTAAGGAAGACTTTCCTTAAAGAGTGAAGTAGCTGTTGTCCAAAGCTGGAGATAAAAGGCAGGACCTAGTTTGACTATGTTCTCCAGGGTAGTAAAGAATTCAAGGTGTTGTAACGTTAGGGATTCTTATGTAGGCAGGTCGAACTGAATTGGAAGGAAAGCAGTATATGACACAGTGTACTCAGGAGTGACTATGAAAAGGCAATTTTGAATATAGGTGTTGCTGTTTTATAAAAGCATGTTTTATACTTTTTTTAAATGAATGAATTTGACTGTGGAATAAATTATTATTGTCTGTAAAAGGGGGCGGATGGAGGGAGAAGTAAAAGAACTGAACCCCTTATTAATAACAAAGAAAGAATAAGAGAATTTGGATTGCAACTGTATAAATACGTATGTAGGTTTGAAGTATTTAAAATGCATTAATACACAGGTTCTGCAAAAGTGCTGGAATACAGGTACTCTTAGGCATGCCCAAGAGTACAGGCCAAACCCATGACCAGTAGTGGCTTGAGTAGGCCGGGACTAAGAAATGTGGGCGATGAGCCAAGCGAGGTCACATTCCTTCTCAACGCTCTCCTCTTCTTCCCTCTTATTTGATTCTCAGAACAACTCTGTGGGGTTGGAAAACAGGACCGGCCAAGTCCAAGTCACTAAACCTTTTATGCTTCCCCAGATGAGTGGAAAGGGAAAGGGAAGGTAGCATGTATATTTATTATATCTACTTCCAAAAACGTACTGAAGCTCTTGGGGGAGGTAGTAGACAGTGTGCAAAAGAGAAATGAAATTCTTTTGAATTTGGAAAAATAGATATGTTTCTCAGAAATAGTTCACACTGAGAAATTTCTGTGTTTTAGAAAAGAATGATGGAAGGAAAAGGAAATCAGCTACTTATATTTTTCTTATATAGCGGAATCTCGGGTCCGTTTTTGAACATTTGACTAATAATCCACATTTTTACAATATCAAGCTAGCCCCTCGTTATTCTGATATGAACGATTTTCAGTCCAGCTGCTGTTTCTTTCTCAGCGGAGCTGCAAAAGAAATTTTAAATTTGAAAACAAGCAGTATTATTTATAGGAGAAATAGAATCCTGTGATGGGATTCTAAATCCTTTCTGTATGTAACACTTCCTGCCTGGCCTGCTATGAAGCCTCATTGCAGGAGAACCTGAAATTAAAATGTTACAATTTTTGGCTTCAGTTCCTCAAAAACATTAAAGGAGAAATGTAATAGATTATCTAAGTTGAATAGATATGATTAATTAATCTTGCTGTATTAGTTACTGCTGTATAACAAACCATCCAAAAATGCAGTGGCTTAAAATGAGAATTACATTATTGTGCACAGGTCCCTCCCTGAATTGGCTGGGCATTTCCTCTAGTTTCTGTTGGGTTTACTCTTGTCTGAGATCAGCTGTGGGTCATCGTGGTTGGTCTAGAATGGCCTTATCTGGGATGGTGGGAATGATTCAGCTGTCTTTTATGTGATCTCTCATCCTCCATTAGGCTTGCTCTTCTGGTGAAGGCAGGTGTCCAAGCGAGTAAGCAGAAGTGCTCTATGTCTCTTCAGGCCTGGGCTCTGAATTTGGACAGCCCTCGTCACTCCATTGCTTTCTGTTGGCCAAAGAAAGTCACAAGGCCAGCTCACATTCAAGGAGTGGATAAACAGACTCCATCTTTGGAGGAAGAGTTGGAAGCTCATATTGCAAAGTTTGTGGATACAGGGAAGGATGAAGAATTGGGAGATTTTTGTAATCCATATAGTACACCTGCCCAAAGAATTACACAACCCAGTTGAATTTTACAGTTCCTGTGTCTCAAATATGGGATTACACTTTATCATGGTCACACTACTGATCATGTATTTCTTCAATTACATAGAAAGTTAAGTGAGTGTGTGTGAGATTCTTTTCTTTATTAAAACAGTTCCTAAATGTTGTAGAGTAGGGTAATTTTACCTTTTGATGATGTATTGAGTCTCATTAGGGTCATGTCAGATTAAGGTTCAGAATGGACTCGAGTGTTTCTGTTGTGGGAGGTGAGGAAAATGCTGTAGGTTTCTGTTTTTCCAAGAAGGCTTTTAAGTACAGGCATACCTCATTTTATTGTGTTTTGCTTTATTACACTTCACAGATACTACGTTTTTTACAAATTGAAGGCAAGACCCTCCACCAGCAAAGAGGTTATGACTCGCTATATTGTGGTACTTACTTTATTGCAGTGGTCTAGAACTGAACCCATAATATCTGAGTTATGCCTATATCTTGCCCACACCCCAATCCCATTGACCAGGCATCTGCTGTCATGTCACTGTGTTTTATTTTCCTCATGGCACTTACCACTGCCTCAAGTTTTTGTTTACTTTTGTCATTTGTCTTCCCTCACTGGGATGTAAGCTTCACAAGATCAGGACCCCTTCTGCCCTGTTCACTCCTGAATACTGAGCTTAGAATAGTGCCTTCTTCTAAGGAGATGCTCAGTAAATATTGAATATTTGTAATAAAAATTTTGTGATAAACAAGTCAGCAACTTGTTAAAATACAGAGTATCATGTGCTATCTCTGGTACCTTGTATACCTTCATTGAGTATTTATGGAATCTTTATGGAGGGTCATGGCAGTGGGAGCTCAGAGAAAATGAATAGTTGGAGCCACAAAGCGTTTTTCCAGATGAATGCGATGAAGGCTGATGAGCATGACAGTTTAAGGTATGATAAATTTGTTGAAATGTTAAGACCATTGGACTTCAGGCTGGGAAGAAGGGAAGTGGAGCAAGAAGAAATCTAATGGATTGGGATAGAGATTCTCCCAAGACCAGAGAATCCACAGAGGGAGAGTAATTAAACAGGCATGCTGGAGGTTGAGCTTTGTGTTGATGCAGTGTGGTCACTGAAGTAGTGGTTTCAGATGGGCATGACAGGGTCCTGGGATTAAGAGAATGAATGGTTCAGGTGGTTGTAGGACCTTTAATAGGGAATAAACAGCTGCTGTTTGAGAAAGTGCAGCAGCACAGCTGCTGTCCTCAGGGGGAGTCCTTAACAGCCAGGATATTGGGGTAATGCTATGAGAAGAAGTTGAGGCTATGGGGGTGCCAATGATAGAGCACACCATTCCACAGGTAGGTTAGTTTACAAGATAGAGGCAGAGTGGAGACTAGGTCAGGGAGAGACAGCAGAGATTCTTAGGGCTAATGCTGGGTCAAGGGATGGATTGGGAAATGGAATAGAGATGGTATGAACGTGGGCATTGAGAGGCTTGATGGATTTAGGTTCAGTACAATCTTAGAGAAAAGTCACCCTGAGACTAACAGCGGCCATGACTCATATGGCCAAAGGTATAGAGGTCACCCAGGAATTTTTGGGCTCTGCCTGTGTGAAAGGGGTTTAGGTAGACATATTGGGAACTTTTGGGAGCTTACATACCGAACAGATATATATTCATGTATTGCTTGAGTATTTTCACTGTAGGTTTTCCTGAATATTTTAAATACCTTTTTATTAGAAGCGACATTTTCCAAATGTAAACTATTTAAAAATATGAAACATTAATGATACGCAAATACTAAAGGACAGTAATTTAATTAATTTATGTCGTGCTATATATCAAGCAGTAAGTCAAGTCTAAAATCCATGGGATCAGGATTTTCAGATTAATATTTTCCATTTTTTGGTCAAAGCTTTTTACATTGGTATTAATAGATATTTTAAATGTAAATGTTTTATCTCTTCTTTTTTGCTGTTAGTCTCTTGAAAGTTTAAACTGTGTGATGAACCAGGGAAAAATTTCATAATCTTTAAACAACAGAGTTGCCTAATAGGCAACAAAGTAGAAATGACAGCAGTGGAAGATTTTTCAGATTCCCGGAACCACCTGGAAATAATTTGAGTATAAGCTCATAAATAGGGACTCTGTAACATGTAGAATAATTAATAGTAATTACTTGCTTGCTTTTAACCTTTTGGTCTTACTTGTTCCAGTGAAAGGGGAAGGCAGGTTAAAATAATATATGCAATTTAAAGTGTGCAATACAGGTGAGTATTTTATGCAATTAGCAATAGTCTAATCTCTGTGGTGAAATATTTATTCCACTATTGCTTATATCTATCTGATCTAAGACTTTTAAGACCTTTTTAAGTGTGTTTAATATCATTATGAAACATTTAATACATACCAAATGAATATAACATTTGTCAGACATAGAAAAATAAGGTGACTTACATGATACTCAGCTTTAGATACAGAACATATTTCAGACCTTTAAAGCTTCCTCTTGCCCCACTTAATCCCATTCCTCCCCCCCATAGGCAGCCACCATCCCTTATTTTGTGTTTATAACATTTTTATGGTTTTCTTTAAATTTTACCACCTATGTCTGTTAATGGTTTAATTTCCACTGCTTTTTTTTAACTTTACAAAAGTAGAGGTATTCTATATGTAATTTGCTTATTTTGTTGCATGTAATTATTTGTGAGATTCATCTAAGAAATAATTTATTTTTATGACTAGCATTTCATTGTATGATTATGCTATAATTTAATCATTTCCTACTGGTGGACATTTGTTTCCTATTTTATGGCAGTTATGTGAACATTATCGTATGTGTCCTCCAGCACATTTGTAAGGGTTTCTCTAGAAAAATGACTAGGAGTAAAATTGAGGTGGTAAGGTATGCACGTTTCAGTTTTATTGGATAAATCTATTTTCCTAAGTGCTTGTGCTGTTGTAATCCCTCTAGTAGTATATGAGTTCTTATTGCTTCATATCTTCACCAGCAGTTGATATTGCCCAACTTTTACATTTTTGCCAATCTGGTGGTTGTTGAATGGTTTCTTATTGTGGCTTTTATTTTGAATTTACAAGAGTAATGAAATTAAGCATCTTTTATTAGGTTCATTGTGTATTCATGTTTCTTCCTTTGTGAAATGCCTGTATCTTTCGTCCACTTTTCTTGGTGTCTTTTTCCTTATGATGTTTTTGTTTATTATATATAGTCTTTTACAAATTTACTCTTCGAATTTGTAACTTGCCTTCACTTTCTTTAAGGGTTCTTTTGATGAATATAATTCTTAATTTTAACATAATTATTTATCAGTCTTCTGTAAGTTACAACAATATTTTTTCCTTTCCAGTTCTTGTATTTCTTTATGTTGCTTGTTAGTCCTTATCTGGAACCGCATAGTCACATACTGGGAAGACAAGCTCTATGTAAAGTAACTTAGGTGTGATTTTATATTATCTGCTGTTTTACTTGGCAAGAAGGAAATCCAGACAATCCTAAACCTGTTTCGATCATGAGATTAAATAAAAATGCTTTTATTAGATGCTTCTGAATAATGAACCTAGCTCTATCTAGTAAGAGAGCCTCTGCCAGGAATGGAGAAAGCAAGATCCTTTCCTGTTAAGTCCCTAAACCATGATTTTTCTTCAGGTTCCATTTGTGTGTTGCTCGGTTAGTCTTTTGTCAGACATCTGCCTGATCTAGTGTGATTTGGGGACCTGTGGATAATCTTTGGAATCACCAGCATCAGGACTTTAAATGTGGCCTGCTTAGAATCAGATTGGAATCAAATATGCAAAAGATGTAAGTTAAGGGTGTGACTCATAGACTTGGTGTCACACAGGGAACCCTGCTCGTTGCGCCATTTGTCGTGCAGGGTCTCAGCTCCCACTCCCCACCCAAGAACGCAGGACACGGTGAGGCCAAACAGGAACACCCATGGAGCCATAAGTAGGGGAGTCAAACCAATATATTCTCGCTGGCGGCTGGGCTGGAGACACAGGAAGCAGGATCTACATAATCTGCCTAACAGCAGTCCGCGCTTGCCAGCCACCATCTTCTTGCTAGCCCCCATTCCTTTCTGCTAGCGTAGCCACAGCCGTTATATTAGTGGCCAATGGCCTACGGGTTACAGCTGACGGCCAACTAGCCACAGCTGCTGGCCATCTGATCACAGTTGATGGCCATTTACTACCCGAGCCAGCACCTTTCTATGTGAGGCCGAGAGCCTGGAAACTGTTTTTTGGGGTTTTGTCCCCACACTTGGGCATAAAATATTATTAATCTCTATCTAAAATTTGTTACTGCTCTGCACTCAAGATTGCCAAGGCCTTCACTTAGGTGACAAGATTCTATCATAGAATTACTTTCTTGTAATCAAACACATGTGGCAGAATAGTGACAGCTTCTGTGGAACTGAGCACGATAACACCTTACTGACCCAAATACAGATACTCCTAGACTTAAGATGGGGAAATGTCCCTATAAACCCACCCTGAATTGAAAATATCGTTAAGACAAAAATGCATTTACATACACCTAACATCAAACATAGCTTAGCCTAGCCTACCTTAAATGTGCGCAGAACACTTTTATTAACCTGCAGTTTGACCAAGTCATCTAATACAAAGTCTATTTTATAATGAAGCGTTGAGTATCTTGTATAATGTATTATGTGTATTGCTTTTGCACCATCGTCAAGTCAAAAACATCAATCGGGAGTTGAACCATTTTGTGTTGGGGACCATCTGTTTACTAATACCCTCTGAAAAAACTCACATGGCTCTCTGAAAATAACTCATCCCTGATTGAAAATCGTGTTTATTTTCAGAGACATTCCTGGAAAGTGTACATGGAATGAAGGGTCCTTTTCTCAGAAATATAATAGCTTATATAGGCGGACCCACGTGTACAAAGAAGTTAATTTTTATAATTGCTACCTATTAGTTTTGATTGCTTTTTGTGATAATTATTTGTATTAGAAAATAGTTTCCATTTTATAATCTTGCTTTTTGAGGTTTCCTATGTCAGGTATCATCAAAGTTAGTATTGCAGGGACCTCCCTTGGAGTATGTTCTTTAATTGGCAGTGGGATCAAAAAGGTTAGATAAGAGCATTTTCTTGCTTTTTTTTTCCTTTAGGGCATAGAACCAAGCCAGTTATTAAAATTTCTGTGAAACAGAAGAGGAAATAATTAGAGATTTTTATAGAACTTTTTGTATATAGAGATTTTTTTATAAAAAGTTGGCGTTTTACTTTAGAAAATTGGTCATGTGGAGCTTCTCAGGTGAAAACATGTATGATTAGTGAAACTATATACGATACTGAATTTTTATGTTTTGGTTTTGGTAAGAAAGCACACAAAAATTCATTTTGCCATTTAGAGTAAATGTTTATGGGATCCAAAATGATAACACTGATGTTAATCCTGTACTGTGATCAGCTTATTCTACTTGTCACTTCCAAGACTTTTTTCCAGCTTCATTGAGATATGCTTGACATATACAAGACTTCTTAAAACGGAGATTATCAGCAGTAATTTTTGCATGATAGCCCTCTCATATATATTTGGTATAAACTCTGGTTAGAAATTATAGTTTTATTTTCCTCTTTCTACAGAACATAAAAAAAAAATCATGCGTTTATTTAAATATTTGAGCCCCTAATTGTAAACCATTGTCTATTAGGAATATAATAATGAACAAGACAGACCTGCCCCTTACCCTTGGGTAGTCCAAACACAAAACACTTTGCATTGGTTTTAAAGATTACAAATAAAAAGTTTTAGTAATTCAAATAAATGTATATTTTAATTGAGAAAAGATGAAATTAACGGAATGCTGTGTGTTACATAATCTACCAGGCACTAGGATGCAAAGATAAAATAAGCAAGGTCAACAAAGTAGTAATACATAGTTTTAATTGATTTTGACAGTCACTATTTAGTAATGGAACAAGTAATGTAACAATATTTATCCTATATCTATTTGCTTAGGATGCGAGGCATTAACAAATTGCATGCCAATAGTGGGGGGTTGCGTTTGTGTCCTTAAGATTTTGAGAACACAGTTATTTGAATTAGACACACTTTCATTTTTGTTGGTTATTCTAAGTTCTTGTCTACTTGTTTTACGTAATATCTGCTGTTAATGGAACACTTAACTGCCTTCCAAGCACTCAGCTGAGTTTATAGGTATTAAGTCATTTACTGCATAGGCCATACAGACCTAGCCACCAGCTGTTGAGCATTTAGGTACCTGTCACTTTGTAAGCATTTTTATCTCCTTATAAATGAGGAACCTAAACCTGAGAGAACCGGCAGACTGGGAATCAGGCCTGAGGTAGTTTGGCAATCATGGGTCTCTATCCTCCTGGAAAAGATCATTTAGCAGTTGAGCTTGATGGTAAAACTTTCATCTGCAGTGCAAATAATAGGTGATCAGATTAGTAAAAATTCACCAAGTTAAAAAGGAATAGAAGTTTTGAGCAATACCCAAGTGTGGGATTTCTTAATCACTTTATTAACCTATATCATATCTATTACGACCAGCTTTAAAAAAAAAAAAATCTTCCACACATTTCCAGTAATACAGCTATTGCCATAAACTTAGGATCAAGTTTATAATGAGATTTTTAAAAAATGCGTTGTATATAATTAGTGTATTTTTTTTACAATCAGTTCACTTGTGTAAAGGTAGCCATCTTATGCTGATGACATTAAAAATTAATAGCTTGAAGAATTTTATAGTAAATTTTTTAATGTCCTCTTTTTGATTTCTTACGGGTCTGGACTTCCATTGACTTTACAGTTCTCATTTAAAAGGAAAAAAAGAGAGAAGTAGTGTCTAAATAGATAGACATTCACCTGCTGAAGTATTGCCTCACCTCCCTTTGAACATACGTATCTGCCTCCCCGGTTTCTGTGGCCATAGTAGAAATCTTACATGGTTTTTGAAGGATAGAGAACAGGGCTATTTGCATTTACCATCCACTGCCACAAACAGACCTCAGTCTGTGTCGGCTTGCTTTATTGACTTACTTATCTTACTGCAGCAAAAAGGGTATGATTTTAACTTACCGATTCTTCTTATATTTTAAGTCACTTGTTAGTGATCAGGCATCTCTGTCAGCATCTCTGCTTTAAAATGGCAATAACTTAGAATTAACTCCTGAATCATTGAACTGATGTACAACTTAGAATATAGACCAGACAATAAATGACTGAATCTAGCATTCCAAGTATTTTCCAGTGTGCCTCTAACTTTCACTGGGCACAAATGGAAATTCTCAGCCTTTCATTATCATAAAAAGCGTTTGTTATTGTTTAGTAATACAAATTAAAACACAGCTGGGAATGAAGTCATTAGCCCAGTCTCACAGACATTAGCTTCCCTCGGTTTATTTCCTCCTGTTTGTATTCCTAGAAGCAAACAGCTGTGTATTGTTTTATTGTTTATTCCTTAAAATCTGAGTCTCAGCAGAAGCAAACTGGGCATTTAGGCCTAGAAAAATTGCCTTATTCCTGATTTTTAAAAATCTTTTTCAGTTGAATCAATGATATCCATAATACTAAAATACTTTTTGAAGTAGTTACCCACAATTTCACCATTACCTATTTTCATATAGTTGTAGACATAATCTATATATCTTTCAGTAGTCTGCTTTTTTCACTAGATGGTTACTATAATATTTTTTTTTACATATTGACAGGGTCATTATAATTTTAACATCTGCATAGTATTCCACTGTTAGTCATTTTCATTTAAAACTCTATACAGTTCACTTGGTTCCAAAATAGCATTACTTTCAGTTATGAATAACATCCATTTAAATTTTTTTCTGGGCAGCATACTGATTAAATATTAGTATTCTCTTAAAACCTATGCTGTGCGAATTACCACAGGTCAAAACGTTCAGTTCAAAGAACATCAGGTATGGGTAAATGAAAACTTATAATTTTAACAGTTGAAATTACTACCCAAAGTATTTGAAGTGTTTCTTAATCTCAAATCTAGGCAAGGGATGTGTCAGAGGCCTTAGCGAGTTCATTTTTTTTTTTTTTATGTATATCCAGGCATGCATGTTCATACAAAGCAATTTACGTGTAATTGGCAATAGTAAGCTGTTCATTATAGCAAGGTGATGTGGCTCCTTCAGATGACAATCTGTCTAGTGGAATTAAAGTGATCTCACGGTAGGGCATCGTTGCTCTGTAATTTGTTTAGTGATGGGCCCCCACATCTCTCTCATTTTAGTTAACATACTGTTATGTATCTGTCATCCATGGACTTATTTTCACTCTGTTAAATCTATTTTTTAGTATGTATTAAGTAACCTTATATAATGCAATGTTTTCTGTCTCCTAAATTTATTTTTTTATTATAAGACATTGAGATGTATCAAATTCTAGTGTTCTTAATTTTTGTAAAGTAAAATCTTTGTTATAGGACGTGGATAATCACCTCCTCCCCATTGGTATATTATTATTATCATCATCATCATCATCAGTCTGCCTTATAGCATGATTTATAGGTTTGGGTGATAATTCTTTTTAAACCAAAGCATTTTTAACTATAGAAACTATGTAAGTAGAAACTACGAAGATTTCTACTATGGCCACAGAAAATGGGGAGGCAGATACGTATGTTCAAAGGGAGGTGAGGCAATACTTCAGCAGGTGAATGTCTATCTATTTAGACACTACTCTCTTTTTTTCCTTTTAAATGAGAACTGTAAAGTTAATGGAAGTCCAGACCCGTAAGAAATCAAAAAGAGGCCATTAAAAAATTTACTATAAAATTCTTCAAGCTATTAATTTTTAATGCCATCAGCATAAGATGGCTACCTTTACACAAGTGAACTGATTGTAAAAAAAAATACACTAATTATATACAACGCATTTTTAAAAAATCTCATTATAAACTTGATTCTAAGTTTTTATATAACAGGAAAATGGGGCATAACAGTGTATTAAGTGACTACATTTATTTTTCTGAATATTAAATACGTGTTCCTTTTGGGAAATACAGAAAAGTACTAAAAAAATACCTATACACTGCCACCCATTTATATAAACTAGACATATATTTCAGTTTCCTTCCTATGTTTGCATACATAAGATCATAGCATATACATGCATAACTTTATTCACTTAATAGACTGTATTTCCCCTAAAATAAGACCTAACCGGACCATCAGCTCTAATGCGTCTTTTGGAGCAAAAATTAATACAAGACCTGGTCTTATTTTAATATAATATAAAACCTGGTCTTTAATATAATATATAATATAATGTAATATAATATAATATAATATAATACATAATACTGGGTCTTATATAAGACCCGGTATGATGTGATATGTTATGATATGATATAATAATAATATATAATACCGGGTCTTAATATAATACCAGATCTTATATTAATTTTTGCTCCAAAAGACTCATTAGAGTTGATGGTCCAGCTATGTCTTATTTTCGGGGAAACACGGTGGAATTGATGGGTCAAGGAGTATGAATTTTAAACTTTTGATACTTCATAGTGAGGTCTTTTTAAATTGAACTTTAATTGGAGGGAGTGCAAAAGCTTTATAACTTTAATATTGCCCTAAGAAATATTTTTTTTTGCTATACTAAAATAAAATCAAAATCATAGTATTAATAATAATAGCTTGCATTTATAACAGAAAGCAATAAGCTTTTTGTTTTCATTTAAAGGATTTATTATAAAAACAGCATTTTTTTATTGAAATGTCTGGCACTCGATTTTTTTTTTAAATTGCTAATTTTAGTCAGTCATTGGTTTTTCACTGGAAAAACACTTCAGCATATGTCTTATAACTTCCATCTGAATTGGCCAATATTTGTTTCTCTGTCGTTCCTAAGACTGAAATGTTGTTACCTCATTTGTAAGAAAGTCCATTATGTAGTAAGAGCTAACAGGTTTAATAGTTACCAGTGTATTAAAATACAAAATCAACACCCCTCTCCAAATGTGTGATTCTAATGTGCACCCAAGTTTGAAAACTATTTTTAAACTCTCAGGTTTAACAGATAGGATCTTGCTCAAAGAAAATGTCAACTTTTTATAGACTTAAAATGGAACCTTCACTTTTCTGAAGAGTCTTGGCCACTCTTTCTTCTCTAGGATTAGCAGGTATTGAGGTACTGATATGTTGAGAATGTGCCAGTAAAACAATTTCTAGGAGCAAAACTTTTTGGCATTGAAAGAGGATTTACTATAACATATGTGCTTTTGGAAATTAACCAAGATTATGTTGGTGCCAGCTTTAAAACTGAACTGAGAATGTTCTTTCCTTCAGGGCAAAGGAAAATATTATAATCTTGATATTCAAATTAGATATCCCTTTTAAAAAACAAAATGAGTAGATTTTTTTCCTGGGGTCATAAATACTATTACTTTTGTTTCCACTCATTTAAGTAAATGGCCAACCCCCCCTTTCCCTCCCCACCAAAAAAACAACGAAAAGGAAACATTAGTCATCTAATGTAAGTCAGAGATCTTTTCACTTCTGAAAAGCAATTGTACTGTGATGCAATCATTTTTGGGAAAATACAGGAAATTCACAATTAGGTTTATTGCTTTAGCAGTTGCTTTGTATTTATCTCGAAATACAAGTTTGTTTTACTATAAAATGGAATTATTATACATTTGCCTTAGTAAGTTTTTCCTTATTACAGAACTTGAATATTTAAGTAATTTGATGAGGGGAACAAGTTCCTATTCCAACTTTCGTTTTATTCCCACTGGAAAGTTTTCAAGATTAAATGCCTTTATTCAACAGATTACTTCCTGAGCTCCTACGATATGCTAGGCAAGCTCTCATGTTTTTTTTCCCCCTGCCAGCATCTTGGTAGGTGATTTTACAATGATGACCACTAATTTATTAATTATTTTTTCATAAGAAATGGGTTTCTTTGTACTTAATTTTGACTCTTCTTCCATATAAGTGTGTTATGTTGAACATTTTGGGGGAAAATGTTTTCTTTTCTATTGAGGCAAGTAGGCAAAGAGTTTATTTATGGGTAAAACAGATTTTTCTTGAACATGAAATTGTTGGACATAATTCATCCCTTCAGCTCACTTTTATAAAGACTATTTTTTTCTTGGAATGTTTTAAGATCTAAAGGAACCAAAATTAAAAGGAAGCCTCACTGTATATCCTTTCTAGTCCAGCCATTCAGTTTTAGGAGCTTAATATATTCCTTGTCAGATTGCTTTGTGAATTTCACTAAAGAACAAAGCACTTAAACATTTCATCTTATAAGAATGTGGGCCTTTCGAAAAAATTTGAATAGAAATTTCATTCCAAGTATTAGCAAGGCAGGATGAAATAATACTTGAAATTATAGGGGAAGTGAAAACAAGACATTATAATTAGACAACTAACAATTTAGTAAGTTATAGAAGGGCCAACATTCACAATTACTTTAGAAAAATGCAGTAGGCTTTTTCATTTTCTTCAAGCGTTTACAGTTTTGATGTATCTTTCCATCGTAGTATTTTGTAATGTAATGTACAATGTGATGCTATTACATTAACTTGAGTTTTAAATATTCTTATTTGAACATTAATTATAAGACTAACAAAATGTTTTTCTAAAGCTAATTTTTGCTCATAAGTCAGAAGAAATTTTAGTTTTATTCTGTATAAGTCATACCTACACAAGTTTTGCTTTATCATTTAAAAGAATAACATTTTATTAAATCATGTAAATACTATTCCTCATTATGATTTTCTGATTGAGGAGGTGTTTTATGTATGAAGAAGGAAAATAAGGAATTTTATTGAAAAATATTTTTATAGAGGGATAGCATTGAAAAATAGCCCATATCTGTGTATGTTTTAAAATTTAAGTTAAAACATTAAATTTATATACTGCATTTGAGCTCTATTTATGGTATATATGCCCTAGTAATTAAGTTATTATTTAAAGTATAATCAACTAAAATTTGTATAAAATACCAAAGTAATCCCTGTTATTTTGAAAAATGTTTACCTCTGTCTTAATTTTTCCATCATTTCTTAAACTTTCACTGTTTGTTTTTTTTTTTTTTTTTGCTACTATATTTGTCATTTGTTTGGTGCTTTGGAGGATAATTAATAAAAGTAGTTCTCAGGCATGAGTCATGTTCAGACTATATAAATCATTTGTTTAGAACTTGCAGTACATTTTCCCATAGAAACAATACTGTGTAGGTAAATCTGTCCTTAACCCAGCCAACTCGTGATGTAAAGTACTGACAGTACTAGAAAACTTAAATTCATTTGCAGTATTTCTTTAGACAGACAATATCCTCTACTGTAATCTTGTAAGAATTCTCTTTTGCCTTCCCTTTGCTTTTTTACAAGTGTGATGGAGTCTTCTCTAGCTCTAAGCTTCTGAAGATAGCTCCTATGGCTTTGGTAGTGGGTCTCTAGTGGAAGTTTTGTACTGTCCATGTGGAAGGTGGGGAGAAGAACTATATGAATATGAGCAAACCTGGGTTTTTTATTTGGACACTCTTACTTAGTCTTGAAATAGGTACTTGGCTGACTGGTCTACCACCAAAAATCAACCAGCATGTCCTTTTTCACTATTCTCTCAGTTCAACCAGTGCATCTTTCCCACTTCCCGTGGTGATGCAGTCTCATTTCTTCTGCCTTCCCAGAAGCCATGTTTCCACTGATGTGAATATGGGTGTATATGCTTTTTTCATTCCGTCTTTCCTTGTAATTGCTAGGAAGATGAGAAGTAAAAACTCTTTCTATAGCCCACCTCCCTTCTGTAGCCCAGTTGCTCCTCTCCCCACGTCCACCTCCTTATCCTGGCTTCTCCCTCTTTTTTTTTTTTTTTTTTTTTTTTTTTTTTTTTTTTTTTTTTAGTGTGTGTGGACCATATTCTATCGATTGTATTGCCACACAGTTTATGAGTCTTTGGATATTAAAAAGCTGTAGTTTGTCTACCCTAGAGATTTTATCATTGATATTGATGTTAGAGCTTAAGGGAGCAGAGAACAAAAAGGGCATTTCAGAGTTTAGGAGAGGAAATGGATGTAGAGGCTGTGTGTATAAATAATAATCACCGTGCCTGTATTTGAGGGGAGAAGAGAAAAAGGATACTCGTCACCCTCTTTCTCTTTTTTGAGTTCCTTGCATTCGAAACCAGGCAGTATGGAAGAGCTGGGTAAGGAGAGCAGACTGGGGAAAAGGAGAGAAAGAGGAAATTTCTTGAAGTAGAGCACCAAGACGGAAATTCAGTGTTAAAACAAATTTGTGATATAGTAATGTCTACTTCTTTATCAACACATTAAATGAAATCTAAAAGTGAGTCTAACAAATATGGTAATTTTGAAGTTGTGATGAATATAAATAATATTTCAAGATAGCTGCATTGCTAAAATATGATATAAAATACATGAATTCTATTGGTGATAAAAATCGGAGGTGCTGAATTTCAGTTAGAGATTGATGAAGCTGAAAGGATATGCTCTTCCCCAACTAACTTAATGGATTTTCTGAATTCTATCCCCGGCCCCTGTTTTCCCTCTGATTCCTCGGGAGTACTATTTATATGCAGGGAAAAAACAAATTGAGGCTATGTTTATCTAAAAATTATAGCCCCTCCCCAATGAAATAAATTATACCTGTAAATATAGAATACAGGAAAGATTGTCATATGTATTAAATTACTAAGGAATTTTTAGGCTTCCATCAAAAGCTGTTTTGCATATCCACAAACATCTATCGGGTACCTGCTAAGCCAGACACCGATCTAGGTACTTTTATGTATTTTATCTGATTTCAGGTATTTCCTCTGATTCATGGGTAACGTTTAACTTGTGCCTTTTTAAAAGGACATGTGAAATGATTGGCAAATTAAAGCACAATTCAAAATAAGATACAAATAAAATCAGCAGTAAGTTAGTTTTATTTAAAAAAAAAAGCAAAGGAAGCCTATTTTCTATACTGGGACAGGTTGACTTTTTAAATTAATTTCAACGATAACTAAATGAATGTTAAATTGGCCTAGGACAAATCATTTAATCTCCCTGCCTCTGTTTCCTCATACATAAATTGATGGCAGTTAACTATTTTGTCTACCTCAAAGGGTTGTCAGGAGTAATGAGTAAGATAATGAAAATAAATGCTCTTTAAACTGCAGAGCACCTTACAAATAAATACAGGATGTTATCATTATTAGTCCTGGTGTTGGTGGTGGAAAGTAACTCACAAACTTCCAAGGGCATGAAGTATGTCCAGGACAACTAATGACAAATTTTACAGTGGGATGGGATTTTAGCCTGGCCTAGTGTCCTCATTTTACGTAGGAAAAAAACCCTACCATTTATTTAGTACCTTTTAAGTGTCAGAAACTACACTGGGTCTTTTCATATATTATCTCCTTTAATACTCAGATAATTTGGTAAAGGTAGGTGTTACAAGCTCCTATACCCGCCTTTTCATACCTAAGACATAGAAAAGCTTGACCAGCGTCATAGTAACCAAGAACCAGAATTCGAGTCCACTTTCTGCCATGCTGTCTCTCGGCTGAAATTGTATGCCTCCAAATGTTACCTCTGCTGTTTATTGCTCATGCGTTTGTGTTCTCTGGAAAACTATGGTTAACATCTCGTTCACAAGTTTTCTATTCTGTGTTTTTCAGTTTGGGCTATCCACCCATCTGCTCTTTTCTGCTTTCTTGGGAAAAACAAAATAACTCTGCTATTTGGGACTATTCCAAATTTTCAATTTCCAACTCTCACCTGGCTTTTCAGTAATACTAACCCTTTAAATAGTCCCTAATCACCTCTGCCCCTGTGCCTTTTCTCTCTAGAGAAAAGTGAAGCTGCCTGATAAGAACTTTTCTTTCTCCAACTTTTTTCTCCCATCACCCAAACTGAGATACAATTTTATCCCATCTTTACTTCTATTCTCTCAGTTTTAAAGAAGTGAACATTATTTCTTTCTTCCTAGAGAAATTCTTCTTCCACTTCTGCTGTTGATCCTGAAACCATCCCAAAGTCTTTTTAAGCGATTGCTTAAATGATCCCCTTTTTACCTTCTGTTTTATTTCTTCAAATCAGAAAACTTGCTCAAGCCTCCCCTTTCTGAAAAGGCTTTTCTTAACTTGCTCTCTTTCTTGATACTTTCCCCCTTCTCTCCAAATTATTTTTTAATAGGCAGATTCATTAGTTTGTTTTCAGCTGGGCAGTTATGTTATCCTGTTTCCTCGACATCATTCCCCATCTTTAAAATCCTCGATGTGCTTAGCTCAGCATTGTTCTCATTGGAATCTCTTCATGCTTCTCTGAGTAGAACCAGCCTGCTGAAAAGGCTTACCTTCAGCCTTAAATACTGGTGGCCACTATTGCTCGTATCCTTCATGTCTGTCTTCTTGATATAGCCACTCTCCATGGTGCTCTTACTTTCACTATAACATCCATGGCCACAGGTGATACCTCCTCAGATTTTATCTCCAGTGATCTTCTCTCCTCAGCTTCAAATCCATTTTTCTACCCGTGGGTGTCACATACTATAAATTGAAAGTTTCCAAAGTGAACACATTCTCCCCTTTCCCCATCTCAACATATTTTCCCTCTACTATTCTCTTCAAAAACAACAATGAATCAGTGCCCCCCACCCCCAAACAAAACAAAAACAACCTTGCTCTGTCCTCCATGAACACCCACTGGGAAGGTGCAAAACACCTTAAAGGTTACAGTTCTGGAGTTGCTGAAAGTCATTCTCTTGATGGGGTGAAGGTGTTCCCAACGATAGATGTGTTGCAGGTCTTCTGAAGAGTATCACGTGAGGTTTGGTTTTCTTATTTAGTATTCTGTAAGTGGCTTTGTATGGGACATGTACTGTACCACACTGTTTAGGTCAGGCTTCCACGCATACTTCATTATGCTTGGAGCTCAGCAAATGTTTTTTGTTTTAATTAGAAACCTAAGATACAAGTACCTCACTTCTTTGTTTAACCCTAGTTCCCTTTCAGTTCCTGTGTTTAGTAAATCAAGAATCCAAAGAACCTCATTTCTGGATAGGAACCTTTTGTGTCAGCATCCTAGACCTCACTTTTACAGATCTTTGGACAATGTTTAGTTCACCCACGTCCTTCGTCAGTTTTAAATTGGCAGTGGTAAAACCTTTGAGATTCAGAGATGAGGCCTGAAGTACGGAGTAAAGGAAAGAGTTCAAACTAGAAACTTGTAATACCTGTTCAGCCTGTGTTGTGACTAAGACTGGGCAGATTCTCTGCAGGATTCACATGGGGAACTTCCTACTCTTAAGTGGTTTATAATGTCTTTCATCCTCTAAAACTTTGGTATATTTTGGTCAAACTTTTCAAATACAGAAACCACTTCAGGGGACCTGGTCATATCATAGATTGTGAGCAGTTTTGAAGAGGGTTTGCAAAAGGGAAAGTAATCGGTATTGTCCCAGGTTCCATTATTTAACTATGGTTTCAATTTGTAAACTGTACAGAAATGTGGATGATTTAATAACTTTCACTTCAGTAGCAAAGATTTATTGAAGGCCAACTCTGGAGGCACCATGATAGGATCCTTAGAAAATACCACAGGAAGCAGAAGGTCCCATTCTCAAGGGGGCACGCATGTGCTAGATGAGTTGACAAACTAGGAAATTGGGTTTAACTGAGAAACCATATTTCACCCTGAAGAAGTGGTTCGCCAGGATGGTATGGTGTAAATCCGAACATGGCTGCCCATTGTTCACCAAAATACCACAGGTTATGTGCTCTGGATACCTGAGACTTATTTTCTGTGTCTTGCATTGCCCCTTCTACCTTTCCCTTACTTCCTTTAAAAGAGGAATGGGACACTGGCAATAGCGTTTAATGTCCCCATTATAATTATTTTCACATGTTATCCTCATGAATGGCTCATTTGAACGTAAAATTATGATTCAGAAATTATGCATTTTAATTCCAACCTTTGGCTTTATATTGATACCAACTAAATTAGTATTTAGGCTGGACAAAAGGACTCCTTTTATTTAGGTATCGAGAGGAAGCCAATTAATGGGCCCTGTTTATCCAAGTCAAGATTAAGAATTCCTTTTTACCTTTTTCGGAAATAATATTCTGAAATTATGGTACCCAGCATTTTTCACTTAGTGTGTGATATTTGTTAGCTAATGCAAGGACTTTTCAATAGATCTGTTTGATTTTCGAAGTAGTTGTGAGATATGAGACTACTGTCTGTTTACCAAATGTTCTGCAATACTGATTTACTATCCTAGTTTATACTGAGATCTAACTTTTTATGGAAAGTCTACCTATATTTGAGCTAAGTATTTAAAGACCATTTTAATCAATAGATAACAAAGCTATCTTTATAAACAAAATACTTTGTGATTAAGAAGACAGACTTTGGAATCAGAAATGCCAGGGTTTAAATTCCAGCTTTAACCTTATTCGATGTGCCCTTCAGGAAGTCATTTAACCTCAGGTTTGGTGAGGATAATATCTAGTTTATAGGATCGTTGTGAGGGACAAAGTAAGCACTAAATAAGTGATAGTTTTTTGCCATTTATGTTGAATCAAAGAAAAAGATGGACACTTAATAGAATTTACTGTAAAGGTATGAGCAATTAGGTCTCTTGAAAATATATACTTAAACTCTTTCATGTGTTTTATGACATGGTGGCATTTCAGAAATCTACTTAACCTAGTTAAATGAAGCAAAGAATGCAAATTGTGTTTAACAGATACTTACGTAAGGCATACCATGTTCCAGGTCTTTGTACTTTTAGAAATATTAATTCACTTAATCCTTGTAACAGTGAAGTAGATATTATTTGTGACATTTTGCAGAAGGAAACTGAGGCAAAAAGAGTTCAGTGACTGCCCAAGGTCACACAGGTGGTAAGTGGTGGCATTGGAATCCAGCTCCAAAATCCATATTTTTTACACTATGCAGCCTCTCCTCATGTTCTTTTTTTCTGTAAAGTGTGTGTGGGCTTAAAAAATAGCAGTAATTTTCTAAAGCCAAACATGAAAGAAAAAACTGCCAACTTAGAGCAGGGTTGAAGAAAGTTTAACCTAAATTGAACACTTGACTTAATTTTATGCAGCTTATTCCAGATAACACTGACCTCACTGAAACAGTGCAGTTACACAAACACATCATGGTACTAAATGTCTTGTACCCAGTGTTTATACCTAACCAGCAAAAGTTAACAGTGTTATCTCATTACCTCTGCTTTTGCGTCTCTTTCATTGAGTGTCTGGCAGTCTGTTCCTGGCTGGATCTTTGTGTCAGTATTCAACTTTCATACATTATTGATTATCACCCCTAAATGGTGTGCCACATCCCAAATCTGTCTTTTTATACCTAGGTGACTAGTGGCTGTGATCCAGGAACTTCCCTCCCTGGCACCTACGCAAAGGCTTTCAGCTGTCCAGAATAAGTTCCAGATCATGATTTCTCTAGTCTCTGCAAGTTACTAGTTAAGTATCAAGTTTCCACGTTGGCAGCTATTTACATGTAAATAATGATAAACTACACGGTGCTGCCCTCAATGTCCTGTACTGCAGAGAGAAATCGACAACCTTAAAGATCAACTTGTGGCCATGCAGTGCCTCATCGACAAGTTCCAGATCCTTTGAAATTGAATAGAGCTCCACCACCACCACCCTCCCCCAGCAGCGGTTGTACCTGTTCAATCCTGGACCTATACAGTCACATTGGTGCCCCTGGTTCTCCTTGCCCACTTCCCACTGTGCTGCCATATCAGGGCTTCCCTCTGTCCCGAGGTTTAGCACAGCTTTTGTCTCCTGTCTGCTGCAGTTTTCAATTAAAATACTCCTCAGAAAAAAAGAGAAAAAAATAATGATAAACTGAACTTTATCAAGTAAAAAAAAAAAACCCCTTTTTTTAAAAAAACTAAAAAACAAACAAACAAACAAAAAATCCACTGTATGTTTCACCTTTTTATCTTTACTTTCTTTTGAAAGTAGTAGGAACCGTGACTGTATAAATTTAGTTTTTCCTAGTTATTTGGACCATTTGACCTTTGATTTGTCACTCTTTGTGACTCATCTATTAAGGTATATAGTCTACCTTATAGGTTGCTTAAATTAAATTTATCAGATAAGCCATTGATTTTTAAAGTTCTCTTCTATAATCTTTTCACCACCAAAAAAAATAAAAAGTGAAAGAAGTTGTTAGCATACATTTATCCTGACATATAATACCTACTGCCTGTGAATTTAAAAGACTGATACTATTCACACACCCAAGCCCCACCTTTCCAAACTCGGTGCTTACCCAATTGTTCTATCTGTTTAGGATTGTTTCCTTTTGCAATCTATATTTTACGTATAGTTCAGTGATGAAAGCAATCTCCAGGGGAACCTTGGAGCAGTAATCTGATCTCAGATTCTTCTGTGTCTTTCAAAAAGAGTGAACTGAATGTAGTTTACCTACTTATAAGATGGACAGAAGTGGCAGCAGATGCAGTAACTTACTTGACTTAGGAAACTGCAAAACATAGTCTTGATTTTGGTGTTGTTATTCCACTTACGATAAGACTCTGCAAGTCTTCTGAGGCCTTTTTGCTTTGGAAAGATGGCTGTGGGCAGATTCAGTCTTGATGCGGAGACAATTGGAGAGAATTTTTGTGTGTGTGTGTGTAGTTTTTAGCTATGCTGACAGCTTTAGGTTTTGAAATCCTATCTTTTCCTTGTTGGTTTGACCTGTGTTGCTTCACAGTTTTTTGTTTCATTTTTTCCATTCATTTTATTCATTCGTCAACTGAAAGATATTTATTCAGCCTCTACTTTGCACCAGGTGGTCTGTTTTTCACTGGGGTTACCACTGTGAGCAAACACAGATGTCTTCACGGAGTCTTCATTTTGGTGAGGGAGGCGGTCACTAAAGCAGTGGTCACACAAGTCAATGTAAAGTTACAACTGTAAGGAGCTTAGTGAAGGAGAGGCACACAGTCTGCGGGAGGCTGAGTGAATTGATGCAGAGCCACCGGATGAACCCAGGGGGATTACCCAGGCAGGGAAGGAAAGGCAGGTCATTGTAAGTATGGGGGACTGTTTGCCCAAAAGTCCAATGGAGGAAGAAAGCATGGTGGGGTTGTGGGACTGAAGGAAGGCCTGTGTGTCTGGAGTGTGTAGACGAAGTCTGGGGCAGGCTGAGGTGGGCGAGGTAGGTTAGGGTCATACCAAGCAGGACCACAGAGGCCATGTTAAAGATTTTTGTGTTTATCCTCAGAGCAAAAGGGTGCCAAGATCCATTTCTGTTTTGAAAAACTCAAGTGAGATGAAAGATGGATGTAGGAAAATTAGGAGGCTGTTGCGAAAGTCATTTTAACAAATTTTCAGATATAAAAATGGTGCCCTTATTTTACCATCTTTGTGGTGTGTATTTGGGATTTCCATGGTGGAAGCTTGTCTTCTATCAGCCTTGCAAGGGACCTTGAGGCTACTTGAAACCTTCTAGCTATCTGGCCACTTGGCCTGATGATCAACTGTCAGTATTCGAGAATAAGCTCAGGTGTATTGAGGTCCAAATACTGTCTTGCCTTCTGATGATTTCATTGGCTTCTTAATTTTTTTTCTGTTAGATATGAGACTTGTGGTGGCGGCGGCAGTAGTCATAGCAGTAGCAGAAGCAGCAACAGTGATAGTAGCAAATGCATCCTTAATGTGTCTGACACCGTCCTGAGTGCCTTGCAGTTATACATCCATTTATGTCTCATACAGTCCCATGAGGTGTTGGAACTTTTATCTTCTCTACTTACAGATGAGGTTGAGGCCCAGAGAGATTTATGGAATTGCAGAGCAGGGTTTGAACTCAGGCAGTTTATTTCTAGAATCCTAGCTCTTAACCATTCCTTTAAGTGGTGATAGGTCAGAAGTGGCAGGTTGGAGCCAAGGTCACACGGCACAATCTGTCATGGAAGCAGGACTCCAGGCCAGGCACTCTGACATCAGAGCCCATGTGACATTTCCCAGGGAATTACAGACATTAGGGAAATAGTTTTCTCTAAGTCAAAGAAGGTCAGATTGCAAATGTCTACAACTAATTCACTTTACAGGGTGGCAACCTATTTTCTTTTTGTGTTTTCTAGTCATTATTTTACAACATTGAGAGCACATTCTATGTATAGTTTTGAAATCACATTATTCCACTGTGGAGGTGCTCTGTAATTAACTAAACTTCTTTTAATTTTAGATACTAAAATATTTTATGCTCAGAATCATTAAAAATGTGTGGTACTTACCCACCAGAATAGTGACAATGAAAAAGAAAATAGCAAGCATTGAAAGGGATGTAGGGTGTAGGGTGTTGGGCAGCTAGAACTCTCATGCTGCTGAGGGGAGTGCAGATTGTGCCATCACTTAGGAATACTTTTTGGTATTCCTACAATATTCTATCTACAATAGCTGAACATAGGCATGTGACCCAATAGTAATTCCTCTCGTAAGTACCCAACAAATACGGATATGTGTGTGTGTGTGTGTGTGTGTGTGTGTGTGTGTGTATGCATACACACACACACACACACACACACATATGTGTTCACCAAAAGAACAAAACTGTTCATGTACGAAACTGTTTACGGTATAGCTTTATAATAATAGCAGAAACTGGAAACTACCCAAATGCCTGTCAGTAGTAGGTAAATAAATCGTGGCATATTCACACCATGAAACACTGTACAGCAATGAGAATAAACAGTGTACCCGTGCATGCAACAGTAGGGATAAATATAAAGATAAGTTTTTATGCATATCTTCCCAGACTTTTAAAAATATTTATATGCACATACAGATTTCTTTAAATGGTAAAACTGCTGGTATTCTGTTCTAGCCTAGGGTAGGCCAAGCCACTGAATATAGGCCCAAATGGAATAACATAAACACCACAGAAGTTTATTTTTCTCTCACACAACAGCCCAGGGTAGATGACCCGGGTTGGGATCCGGGTGTGGGGCTGTTTTCACTCCTTTCAGTCTTTCAGAAATTTGGGCCAGGGTTGTCCCTGCCACCGTTAACATGTAGCTCCAGGGTTACATCCCTGCTCACATTCTGTTGCGGAGAACATAAACACAAGGCCCACCAAACTTGTGTGTCGGGAGGAAGGATGGGAGTGGAAATACAGTCTACCTGTGTGCCCAGGAAGAACGGACTTTGATAGGAGTTTGGCTGTGCACATTCTTTCTTGCTGTTTTGTAATCTGTTGTGTTTTTTCTTTTAAGCTGCTTTTTCTTCTTCTTTTATTTTGTGGGGGGAAGGGAACAGGACTTTATTGGCGAACAGTGTGTACTTCCAGGCTTTTTTTCCAAGTCAAGTTGTTGTCCTTTCAATCTTAGTTGTGGAGGGTGCCGTTCAGCTTCAAGTTGTTGTCCTTTTAGTCTTAGTTGTGGAAGGCGCAGCTCAGCTCCAGGTCCAGTTGCCGTTGCTATTTGCAGGGGGCACAGCCCACCATCCCTTGCGGGCGTCGAAACCGGCAGCCTTGTGGTTGAGAGCCCACTGGCCATGTGGGAATCGAACCGGCAGCTTTCGGAGTTAGGAGCATGGAGCTCTAACCGCTTGAGCCACCGGGCCGGCCCTTCTTTTTTAATTGGGGAATATTGTGGAACACTGTTTCTCCAGGGCCCATCAGCTCCAAGTAGTTGTTCTTCAGTCTAGTTTTGGACAGCGCAGCTCAGCTCCAAGGCCAGTCACCATCTTCAATCTAGCTGCAGGGGTCACAGCCCCACCATCCCATGCAGGAATTGAACTGGCAACCTTGTTGCTGAGAGCTCCTGCTCTAACCAACTGAGCCATTCCGCTGCCCTGTAATCTGTTGTTTTTTGTCCTCCCACATAATACGTAGTACATTGTGACTGTCTTTTCATGTCAATGAATGCATATTTCCGTTGTGTTTTTTTAATGGAAGTAGATTATTTCATTCAACAGATGGGATGAATTACAATTTAATGTGATAATGTTGGTAGTTTTGTTTGTTTGTTTTTTTGCTGTCACAGTGCTGAAGTGAATGTCTTTGATAATAAAATGTTCTTGCAGGATCAGTTATTAGAAATAGAACTGATGGATCAAAAGGCATAAGCCCATTTTTCAGGTTTTGATACACATTCCTATATTGGTCTCCAGATTAATTTTCCTCAATGTCCATTTTTGTTCAGTATGTTACTTATTTTCTTATTGATATAAAATAAGTTTTTAATTTTGATTGTCATTTTCTTATTGCTAGAGAAGTTTGTTTTTAGTGAAATCTACCAGTCTTTTCCTTTTTTGATTTCTGCTTTTGACGTCATACTTGGATTTAGCCTTAGGTTATAAAAATAGCTATAATTTTTCTATATCTTTATGTTTTTATTCTTCATATGTACATTTCTAATTCATCGGGAAATGATTTTGCATATAGAATCTAACTTTTTGTCACATGGTTGGTTAGTTTTCCTAGTAGCATTAGTTGTTAGGTCTTTTTAAAAAATACATAGGAATATGTGAACATATATAAAACAATTATGAAGTATTTTAAGACATCCTTATAATTAGTCATTAGAGTGGAGTAAGGTAGAAAGTATCAGCTCTCTGGGTCATTTGAAGCAGAGAGCCACATTATCATAAACAAAAGGCGGCATCATCAAGCATTAAACACTATATCACGGAAAAGGTGAAGTCCCTTTTATTGGCTCAGAGGGTATGATAGACTTTTAGATGTGAAAAATCCTCTCCATGCTTGTCGCTGGTCCCCAGTTACATAGGTTTACTGTCTAATTTACCTGAGGCTTTGCTGGGCTGCCATTTCCTGTGCTCTTTTTGTGTCATCTCACACTGAGGGAAGTGAGTATACTACCGGGCTGGTTGAAGGTAAAATAGATTTTTTTTAGTGGAAATTGTGATCATGATAACTTTAGGGACTATTTTTTTTTAAGGAGTACTTTATATCATTTAAATTTATTTAACATGTTTGACTATTAAAGTTACTATTAAAAATAACTAAAGTTCTTGAGCCTCGCTAGACATTTCATTAACCTTGTTTTCTTCCTCAGTTTACGTAACATGCTTTGAGCAAGTCTTTACATATCTCTGCAACAATTGTAAGGTCTCTGAAAGAAGAAAGAGGAAACCTTTCTTGCTTGCTGCTATACTTTGCTTCAACAGTCATGCTCAGGTTTTATGAGCACAGGAAGAAAAACTAAACTTGGGTGTTAGACTGGTAACTCCAGGGTCTACTGCCACCACCTGACTAGCCTCTCAGGCTCACAGTTAGTGTTAGGTAAGGTTCTTTGTGTTACAAAAACAGAAACTAAGTCGAACTTCATGAAAAGAAGTTATTTGGTAAAATTGGTTATTGAGAGGGTTCTTGGAGAGCTTGCAGTTTTAAAGGAGTTGCTGTGCAGCTAAACTTTGGGCAGGTAGGAACCTAGAGCCTTGAGGAGCGGGAGCTCTGACCCCTCTCAAGTTCTTTCTTTAAGATGACACACCTCCGACCATCTCTTTAGCCAAGTCTAGTATTTCTAAGACAGAGAATCTGATTTGGTTGATGAATAGAAGGATAGAGCCATATTTATTAGATTAAATCATATTACTAGGCTGGTGTTGGACTGTTCTTGAACCACAGAAAAAGCAATTTTTCATATTTCACCTTAACAGCACAGAAATGGTTTTGGGGGCTCTTTGAATTGTTAAGAGAATCATGAGATGGTGAGATTCCCCAGCTGATGTCTACTGCGTGTTCCTTTGATCTTCTCTCCACGGATCTTGATTTCTTCATATTCTTTTCCATTTTGCTGCATATACCCCAGAAAAAAAAAAAAAACCCAATCCTGGGCCAGCTTCCCTCTTCAGGAAACCACTGGGAAAAATGACACAACCCTTGAGATGGCCCTCATCTACTTGTCATTGTCATCATCCTTCTGTAAGGCCTCCATGGTACAGTGGGTTCTGGGCATTGATAATTTTGTATTTCATTGCAAGCAGTGTTACCATTCTAAGTCTAAAAGTGTAATACAGTTAATTAGTGGAGAGAGTACTGCTATTATACTTCATACCGTGTTTCCCCAAAAATAAGACCTAGGCGGACAATCAGTTCTAATGCGTCTTTTGGAGCAAAAATTAATGTAAGACCCGGTCTTACTTTACTATAACATAAAACTGGGTCTTATATAACAGAAGACCAGGTCTTATATAACATAAGACCCTGTCTTGCATAACATAAGATGGGGTGTTATATTAATTTTTGCTCCAAAAGATGCATTAGAGCTGATTGTCCGGCTAGGTCTTATTTTCGGGGAAACACAGTGGTAATAGTTCACACTATTTGAAAGGTTCTATTTATTGGCTCCACACAACCCAGCCCCCTAAAGGAGTTCTTGATTACTTTGAACCAGAATTCCATCCATTAAAGCCAGGTGTTTTGACTCGAGGTAACCTACAGATTTGCTTCAAGATATAAACTTTTCCATATTAAACAGAAAGAACCATCTCCTGGCTGCCATTTTGCTTCATTTCTTGTGAAATATTGTCCTTGGCTGACTTAATGGTTTTTGAGATTTACTTTTCATTGAAATTATGTATTTGGATTCTGTTGGTGGGGAAAAAATATTCTGTTTTATGTGTAAATAGGCTGTTCTAATATAAAATAAACTTCAGAGTTTCTACAGCAAAAGTGAGTTATGCCTTATTTATGCCATAGATGAAACAAATCTATTGTGGCAAGTACATTTGTGGAAACCAGAAGACTCTGAATTGAAGGCAGTTTATTGTGGTGATTTATAAAGAAATAGCTATCTAGCAACTTCTTTGGGGCAGGAGAAATAAAAATTTGATACCAGTATCTTTGCCTTTGCTTGAATGCATAATAAATTTACTTAAAATTCTGCCTTTTCCCATGCATTCCCCTTCCTCCATGCATATACTTGAAAGCACACACATATACACACTGATTTTCATAATATTTTCATAATATTTGGTTTTCTGATTTTCATAATATTTGATACAAACAATCACATTAATTAGAAAGAGCTCTTCAAATGAGGGAGAGTATAATAGTAGTGGGTAATACCAAATTTTGACATTTCTTGTAAGAATGTGTTATTCAGAAACATGCTTAAAGGTGAATGATGGTGAACTAGTAAGTCACTGTGCTGGAGGCAACTTGATGAAATGGAAAGAGTTGGTGTCATTCGGGGAGCTATACGGGGTCTCTTCTGGAGTCTCTAGTCCCGCTCCCCACATAAGAACGCAGGATATGGTGAGGCCAAAAAGGAACACCCACGGAGCCATAGATAAGGGAGTCATACAACTATAGTCTCACTGGTGGCTAGGTTGGAGACACAGGAAGCAGGAGCCATACGATCTGCAACCCTCACTCCTCTGCAATCCGCTTACTAGCTCAACAACCGTCTTCTTGCTAGCCCCCATTTTTCTGCTAGAATAGCCATGACAGTTATATTAGTGGCCAATGGCTCACTGGTTACAGCTGATGGCCAACTAGCCACAGCTGATGGCCATCCAATCACAGTTGATGGCCATTTACTACCTGAGCCAGCACCTTTCCACATGAGGCCAAGAGCCTGGAAACTGCACTCCTGGCTCTGTCCACACAGTTGGGCTTTGAATCCCAGACCTGACTCTAGCATATAACCTCTTCGAGTCTCATTTCCTTTTCTGTAAAGTGACATTAACAGCTACCATACAATATTAAATTAATATGCTTTAAGTTCGTGGCACATGGTACTAGATACGTAAATAGTAAGATCCAGTAGTTATTATTTTGAAATAATTTATCAACGATAGTAGTCCTAGAAAGCTTGTGTCATTTTCTTTTCCACTTGTTTTTATCCTTAAAGAAAAATTGGGTTATCAGTAATGGGTTTAGCAGCTTTGCTAATGTTGTACAGCTTGTTTAGACCCAAGTGGCTAACTTACACCAAATTTTAATGTTATCTTTGGGCCTAAATAAAGGTGTATTCATTGCTATTTAAAGATTATCAAGTTTAAAAAAAAAAAAAAGAAGGATGTTTGTAAACTGAAGCCACCGCAGATGAATGAAGTTAGTATCGCTTGCTGAGTTGGTTTCCAGTGATGCTGCAAGGGAATTAGAGCCCTCTTTCCCCGTCCAGTACTGGGAGGACCTCCAGCGTCTTCTGGCCGTCACCCACTCATTTTATAGTGATTTTGTGACAGCGCTAAGTTGGCTGCCTCTGTCTACCAGTGGTAGATTTGAGTTTCACATTGCCTTCTGAAGCACTTTGATTGAAAGATTCTCCAGTGGTTTAATCCTGACTTTTCTAGGAATAAAACAAACTACTCTATTAAATGCACACTTTGCATCTAAGACGAACCCAATTTCATAAACATTAAAATGTGCAACAAAATGTATAAAACCAGGAAACATGTAATTAGAAGATCCTGTTAGTAAGTCTTTTTTTGTGACCTTGCATGTGTTGGTACAATTAAGGTCTTCCCAAATCTTGTCTTCTGCATCCTATAGAACCATCATGGCTCCCTGGAAAAGGTGCGGGTAAAAGCCGGGTCAAGATTTAATTGGGCCACAGTCTCTTAGAACTTGAACTGAACACCTTTCAGGGCCATTACTGATGACTTGCAGCTCTTTTTTCCCCCTACTTTGTGTAACTGTCCACTCTTTGTTTTAGGCTTTTTTAAAGAGCAATTTTAGGCTCACAGCAAAATTCAAAGGAAGGCAACGAGATTTTTCCATGTATCTCTCACCCCTGCATATGCAGTCTCCCTTATCAATATCTCCCATCATAGCCCACTCTCTTTTGTAAACTGTTTCTGTCATTTCTTCTCATTCTTCACTCAGTGGTGGGAAAAAAATGAATATTAAGTTCTACATGTAGAGAAAAAGCATTGTGTAAAAGAAATTAATATTTTATCAGTATTTACTATGCATTATTAATTATGTCTGTTCTGTCTGTTCTAGACAACCTCTAGTCCTGAGTGAACTATTTTAGGAAGTAGGCTGCATATAAACCCTCATTAAAATACGCAGTGAGCTCAGGTAGAAACTTGATCCCAGTGTTGTGAACTCCCTTTCTTGCCTATTTTCTTTTACTGGTAAAATTCAAGTGTATGACCTTTGCTGTAGGATCAAAAAAACTCTTATGGTTGGCTTATCTGGAGTGTTTCTCTTTTCCCCCTTAAATTAAAAGGGAAAAAATCCTGTACCATACCTATACTTGCAGAAGTTTCTGCAGGTATTTTGTTTCTAAATAGGAGTTGAAAGTAGAGGGATGAGTGAAGTAAAAACTTAAAATTGTATGCAGGAGACTGGCAGGTAGCAAATTGGAAAATTCTTAATTCTTAATTTTTTTTTATCTTTGTCATTGGCTTTAGCTTAATTAAATTATAGGAAATCAGGTCAGAAATTGTATAATCACGATCCCACTTCTCTGTTAAGGTTTGTTCTTATTTTCTGAAGTGGCAAATGGGAAGATGGATAGCCCATCTGACTTGTAGGTGATGTGGTGTATGTTTACAGAGGTTAATTTTAAACCTGGCCTTGTAGATACGAAACAAATAATTTAATGGCTTTCTTTTGTGTTTTAACTTTTGATTTTTCAGTTGTATATTTGTTAACAGAGCCTTTTCTTCCCTGTAAACAAAGTGTAAAGGAAAAAATGGTCACCGGTAGCGGTGATTATCGAGGGTTTTGTTTTGGGGCATTTAAACCCTGTTACTACAGATCAGTAACTTTCTACACAAAATATGATTGAAATCTCCCTGTCACAGTTTAAGTAATTTATCGTATCATCCTTCATTTCTGGAGTCTACATAATTTTTTGATGCTGGCTGTCTTTCCTTATGTACGTCAGTTAAAAGTGAGCAGCTTGCCTTGGCTGGAAGGGTAGTTGAACTATGTGCCACAGCCCATATACCCTTGACAAAACCAGAGTTGGAAAATCCTCATTTATAGTTACAGTCTGTTACTATTGCTGATTTCTGATGTCTTTTGGTATGTGGCTAATAAGACCATTGCAAGAAGTTCATAAAATTTAAGTGAAAATTATTTTGCAGTTTGAAATGTAAAATGAGAATAGCTAGAATAGGGATAGGTTTTTCCTAGACTTTTTCTTTCCCCTGCTCCAGAGAGGAACCCCAAAGAGCCTGGCTTGACTTATAGGGGGCCATGCTACAGAAAAATAGCTTTAGTTATAACTTGAGGACTGTGATGTCAACTTATGCCTGTGAAAACTGAATTTATTAATTAAGAAGAAATTAATTGAGGGAATGAACATTTAAATTCTGTCACAAGACTCAAACCGTTTGGGAAACATGGGAATTAGTTCCTTTCATCTGCCTCTCTGGGAAGATTTTAGTGGTTTTTTTTGTTTTTTTAATTTCAGGTGTACAAAACAACATAATGATTAGATATTTACACCCCTCATAAAGTGATAATCTCACCAAGTTTACTACCCATCTGACACCGTACATAGTTATTACTGTACCATTGACTATATTCCCTGTGCTGTACTTTACGTCCTGTGACCACATACATATATACATCATATATTATAATACGTGTATAATATATATTATATATATAATTAGTTGACATTCAGTATTATTCCACACCAGCTTCGGGTACATAGTGCAATATTTCTTTTAATACAGAATTAAGAAATACTGTGTATTAGCGTATATTTGAGCCAAACTGAGGACATATGCCGGGAGCAAGATCTCAGATGCTCCCGAGAATAACAGTTTTGCAGCTTGTTAGTATTTGTTTAAGGAGGGAACATACATGCAGGTGGGAAAAAGCAAGGTGGGAATTGTATTACAGGACAGTTAATAAGAGTATGTGCTCTCTTGAAGGTTAATATCCCTTTCCAGTGTTATTACTTCTAGTATTTAAAAGGTATGTTATCCTGGATGCACCAGAACAATGGACAGGGCTTACTTCAGGCAAAGATAAACCAAAAAAGCTATAGGCCTGGTGCATGCCTACGCACCATGACCTGCCCTGTTAGGAATCCATGATCAGATCATCCTGTGAGGTTGCTTTCCATCGAATGCTTTATTTGGTCCACAATATAAACATCAAAATAGATCATACCTAAATTTAAAACTATAAAACTTCTAGAAGAAAACATAGGAGATAATCTTTGTGATCTTGGGTTAGGCAAAGATTTCTTCGAGATTACATCAAAGGCATAATCCACAAAAAGAAAAAAATGATAAATTGAGCTTTATCGAAATTAAAAACTTTTTGCTCTGTGAAAGACTGTTAATGAAAAGAAGACAACTGACTGGGAGAAAATATTTGCAAATCATATATCTGACAAAGAAATTGTTTCCAAATAGCATAAAGAACTCTTAAAACTCAAGAATAGGAAGACAAAACAGTGAACAAAAGATCTGACAAAAAAACTCTTCGCCCCCCCCAAAAAAAGATACACAGCTTACAAATAATTGTAATACATGAAAAGGGGCTCAACATCAGTTTTTTGGGAAATGCAATTTAAAATAACAATTAGGACTACTGCATACGTATTAAAACAAAACAGTGAAGATAATCATTCCCCTTATTAAGTGCTTTACATGCATTAACTCATGTGCCAGTGACAGTTCTCAGTGCTTTACATGTACTAACTCATTTTTTTAAAAAATTTTATTGGGGAACAGTGTGTTTCTCCAGTGTGCATCAGTTCCTAGTAGTTGTCCTTCAATCTAGTTGTGGAGGGCACAGCTCAGCTCCAAGTCCAGTTGCCATTTTCAATCTTTAGTTGCAGAGGGCGCAGCCCACCATCCCATATGGGAATCGAACTGGCAATCCTGTTGTTCAGAGCTCGCGCTCTAACCAACTGAGCCACCTGGCTACCCCTGTATTAATTCATTTCATCTTTGTAGCGAACCTATAAGAATACCACCAATGATTCAGATTTTCAGATGAATAAATTGGCCACAGTCACACAGCTAGTTAATGGCAGAGCCAGGAAAATATTACAGAATTACGTGAACACTGTATTACTCTGCCTTATTCAGTGGGTCATGTCCTGTTGGGTTACGCTAATGGATGTGGTCACTTCCGTTGTGCCCAGGGGTATGTATTGAACTTGGACAGTACAATAGGGAAAAAATGGTTTTTAAAGAAAACTGCTCCTGATTTTCCTTTCTTATGGGCATATACTCATACACACAAAATTTTGCTGTCTGCTTATAGAAATATACTGTTTTAATTTCTTTGTGTTGCTAGTTTTCAACCTCTGCCCATCAGCAGATTAATAAGGAAAAGATCCTCAGAAAGAGATATGCTCCATCGTTGGAGCCAGCCACAGTTGAGGCTGTAGATGCCAGTTCAAGCTGGGACCAGTGTTTTTCTTCCCCCCAAAGTGATGGCATGGTGCTAAGTGCTTTTCATTAGCAAAAGACCTCAAAGATGGCACAGATTGCTCACCAGTCAAATCTGTCCCTCTGACTCCTTTGGCTCCTTGAAACCTGAGGGAGCAGAGAACAGCCTGGGAGATGGACCAAAGGGTCATGTTTGATTTCTAGTAGTTAACTTTATCATTAAAGAAGGCACCATATATTTTTATCTTCTAGGACTTTGAGTATGGCCAAGTCTCATTGGGATCCAGGTCCTGATTGTTGTGCTGAAAAGGCTGGGAGCTACCACCCTGTACCCACAGCCATCAAAAGCGAAATAGTTAAGCTTCAAGTGTTGGAAATGTGAATTTTTCACCTTTCAGTTCTCATAAACTGAAGCTACTGTTGCTAGGCGATGATTTTCCACCTACATAAAATTTGTGTTTGAGACCATTTTTTTCTTAAACACAGTTTTTAAAACTATAAAATGAAATAAGCGTAGGCACCGTGGTGGCCCTGAAATAATTCTTCAAATGTGAGAAAGGTGATTTGTTTTTAATAATTTCATGAGTGGAAACATGAAAACTCGATCACAAATCTTGGTTGATTTCACGTGTGGGAACATATAAACTCAAATACAAGTCTAATTTGATTTGTAGATATAGCTCCTTTTAAGCAAGAGTTGAGAAATTAAAATCACATGAATGCCACTAAACAGCATGATACTATTCCAGCAGCAAGAAGTTTGTAATAGCAGCGGGCTCTTCAGTAGGTTTATTTTTTATTCCTGCTAAACTACTCATACAGTGATTACCAGAAAATCACACTGAAGGTGGTAAGTTAATGCTTTGAATATATTCAGTGCATGTGTATGTTTTCTAAATTCCTAATAGCAAATGTCTAAGGACTTAAAAAATCAAAGCATCTAAGAAACTGCGTATTACCCTGTTGATAATCTTGTTATAAGTTTCTAAAAACATACTTGTTTTTTGATCATATTATTTTTTTTTTTACTTCAAAACAATCAAGTTATATCCTATGACAAGTGTTTCATGGTCTTAACAAAAATGTTGAGATCTCTTAGACTTTCGGGATTCATACGTGGAAGCAGTCTTGGGGACCGACTTTTGCCCAACTTTTTCATTTTATTGATTGAACAGCTGATACTCTGAGGCTAAGGGAACACCTGTGGGTTATTCAGCTCATTGGCAGAGCTGAGACCAGAATTAGATGGACCCTGACTTTCTGGCCTTTCACCTGCATGATGCAGTGTTCTTGTCATCTCCTTCCACACCAGAGTGCCATTTGGTTGTTTTTCTATTGATCTTTACAGTAGATTTCTGCATGTAAAAACAAATCTACATGCAGTCATCTCTGTTGGACCTAGACAGGAGTAAGTAAGTAAAATAATTCTTAACAAGCAATTCACATAACAAAGAAACTACAGCCAGTTTTCAGAATTGTTTTTGTAATGAGAGAAATTGTATTGAGTGACTTTGAATCTATAGCATTTTAAAGTATTTGAACCGCAATACAAAAACGAGCAAGCTAGTAGAAAATGTGGATAAAAGATGGAAACAGGAAAGTCAACTCATACTAAAAGAAATACAAACAGCCACCCAAAAAAAAAAAAAAAAAAAAGGATAAAATGCCAGCTCAAATGAGATATTTACCTATCGGATTGGCCAAGATCTAAATATGGTAATACCTCGTATTAGTGAAGGCAGAGGGAAATAGTCACTCTCATTTATTACTGGTGGGAATGTAAACTTGTGAAAACAGTCAAATATAAAATAGTCATACCCTTTAAGCCATCAATTCTCTAACTGCAACTTTGTGCTAAAAATATAATAGTATTAATATAAGGTTGAACTTTCATATTGTTTGTAGTGATGTACAAGGATGGTTATTGAAGTTTTGTTTTTATTCCCTCCGCCACCCCCCCAAGCCACACACACATACGCACACACACACACAAATAGCAAAAACTGGTAATTGGTCAAGTATCTTTTAATTATGAGCTAGTTATATAAATTATGGAACAGTAGAAAATAATACACTATAGGTATGTGGTAGTAGATATATATGTGCTGAAGTCCAAGATTTATTAGAGGGAAAAAAGCAACTTTTAGAGCAGTTTGTATACTAATAAAGATATACATAGTTATGTTTTTTCTATTTAAAAATTCTGATAGGATACAAGTGAAAATGTTAATAATAATGACTTTGGATTTCATTAGGTTTTTATGAGGACTATTGAGGATGGAGCAGTAGAAACTGAATCTTTTTACTTTAAATTCTTCTGTTTTGTGGGGAAAAAAATACTCGCGTATGCACACCATGCACTTATGTTGTTTTTTGTTAAAAAAAAATTTTAAACAGTAAAGTGTGTTCATTGTAGAAGCAATTTTGCTTAGTAACTGCGACTGAGGAAATCTTTCTTTTGAAATAATTTTTAAAAGCTTGTTCCTAATTTCTTAATGTTTCTGAAAGAAAAAGCACGTTTAGTTCCAAGATTCAGTTAACGTAATTGAAATTCAAGGAGCAGAGTTTCAAAACAGTAGGATTCTACCTCACTCACACCCTATCGCCCAGTCTTCATCCAGGAAGGAAGATATCTAAGAAGTGCATATATATCGAAAACTATAAAAGTAATCATGTTCTTGGACTGTAATTCCATTTCTGGCTCTAGGTGCTAAGGAAATCATTTTAAAATGTTCTTAATAGTAGAAAATGACTGTAATACAGATGTCTAGCAATCGACTCTCGTTGACTGAAACCATCGGGTAGCTAGATAGAATACTATGTAGCCTTGAAAAACATGAACACACAGATACTGTGAAGGTACTTGTAAAAAAGACACAGGGATTAATGTTAAGTGAACAAAAATGCATGCAAAATAGGGCCAGTAGGTACAATGATGGTTTTTGAATGCTTTTGAGTATAAGACATGCCTGGTGGAAACCAGGTTTCCTGTATTAGCTCTAATCCTTACAAAAACTCGAAAAAGGGAGATGATATTGCCTTCATTTGATAGTAAAGGAAACTAAGGATGAGAGGAGTTAATTGTATAGATGAGCTTTTTTTTATATATATACCCCAGTGTCAAAGTCCTTCAGCTCCCACTCTAACCCATCCATGCACACTCACAGCACCATGCTGCCCCTCAGGAAGAAGTTGTGCCCTCTTCTTTTGGCAATAATGCTTAAATAATCAATAATAATGATTTTAAAGAACAGCTGGATCCAGCTGAACTCTGGCATGCCAAGTTGTGGTTCCAACTTCAAGTTGAGAAGAATTAGACCTGCTCTGATTTATATACTTTTGTTGTATTGCAATTTATAGGTACATTTGTAATTCTAAGCGTAATTAATAATAAATGATTTCCCCATTCAAAAATGTTTGCTTTGTCTTTTTGATGTTTGGAATATGCTGCCATTGTTCATTTTTCTGTGATTTAGGCAATGTGTGACAAATTGTATACCTTTGTGGATAACTCTGGAGGTAGAGGCCCTGGCTTTGACAGTGAGCAAATCATTCCTTGTGGCAGTTGAGCCTGTGATAGTGTCATGATCACTTCCATGCTACAGCACACAGCTTCCACAACTCCTGGTGTGCCATGATCATGTTTCAGGAGCCCTTGAGCGCCCCATCCCCCCTTACCCCTGAAAACGGAGGACAACTGAGGCTAGGGCTCGTGCAGCCAGGGCGCTCAGCCTATAGACCGACACAGGAGTTGGACTATAGAATAAGGGTTTATCATCAGAGCACCAGTGGTCTGAGAAGGCAGCAGGTTAACAGCTTCAAAAACTTCCTTAATAGTCTCAGTCCCTTTCAGTATATTTAAGGGAAAATCTGGGCGTTCCTCTAAAGGCTAAAGTGATAGTTCCAGGTCCTGCATGGAGCCTTCCCTCTGGCCACGATTCTCTGGTGGAGTCAGGAACCCAGGAACAACCATGGGATTAGCCTGGAAAGAATGTTAGACCGTAGAGATTGTGATCGGTAAGCCTCAGGGTATTAATCATAAATTTCAGGGTAATTTTCCAAAATGGACCTGGGACGGACATTCCAAGCTCAAGCCTCAGGGGTTCAATCTGTTACTAAGCTATAGGTCCAGGAAAGGTGAGGTGGGGATGCAGCTAGGCCTCTACTGTGGGGTTCCCAACTGGCCCTGCTTCACCCCCACACCTCAGGGCCTGACCCAGCCCCCACCTACCTCCATCAGTCTCCTTGGTCCATTACGCTGTTGTGCTGCCTGAGTATTTTATTTCCTTGGTGTGTTGTGGCATGAAAACAGTTGGGGAAGCGTTGCCAACCAACTACATATTTATAAAAGTGTGACACAGAAATTGGGTTTATTTTCGTCCATACATTACATTTTGTTCAGAGTTCATTCTCTAGGTTAGTGCCGCAGAGATGGTTAAATGTCAGACTTGATCCTATCCTTAGTTGGAGACAGTGCCCTATTCAGGGGTTACTGAACGTTCTGCCAGCATACTCGATTTATAGAAAAGGAAATCAAGACCTGGGTTGCAGCAGTGGGGCTTACATGGAGTGGAACATGCAATGGAATGCTTGACCATTTCTCCTAAGTGGGTAATTTTATTCTGAATTTTCATGGTTGAAGTTACAAAATCCATGTAAGGAAATAAATTGCAGTGATGTTGTACACGGGTAGTGTGATAACAGTCATAGCTTTTGGAGCCTGCTCCCCTTTGGTGAGATGTTTCCAGGGTTTTCCCAGTTGATGTAGGTTTATCCTGGATCGAAGGGTAAGAATTCAGCCTCCTCCATTTCACTGCAACATTACTGTCGTCTGCCTCACTGGGCTTTAATTTCCCCATCCCTACAGAGGAGGTGTGGGCTAAAATGTGGTGATGTCTAGTGATGGCTTTCTTTAAAAGGAAAAAGAGAAAAGAAAAACAGAAGCAGAATTATTTATAGTGAGTGGTGGTACATGTTAGTCTAATGAGTTGAAATGTAGAAATCCGTGTATATCTTATCTTCCTTGGTTTATTCTTCTTGGGAATAGAAACCAGATACTTAGAAGAAAGAACCTAAAATCTTGTCTTTGTGTTATTTTAATTGCAGACATACATTAATTACCTCTTTCCAAATTTCTTAGGATTCTTCTTAAGACTAATGATTACATTACATTTCAAAGGGAGATATAATTCCTTGGCACTGTGAAATCATTTTTTTGGGCACAGTTTGTGTGTGTGTGTGTGTGTGTGTGTGTGTGTGTGTGTGTGTTTAATGTGAAATTGATTGTTGTATATAACTATCCTTGAATGATTTTCCATTCCAATTTTTAACCCGTTCACTACTGTTAAAGGCCTCATGCAGTATTCTTAAAACCTGTTTTACAATATTATTTATGTTGAAACAGAAGAAACAGTTACAATACACTGTGATTGCAATTTAGTAAATTTATGTTATGCTAAAGACTGGAGGGAAACCCGAGAAACTATTGGAATTGCAAAACAATGATGAGTTCGTTAAATACAGGCTTTTCCCTGGTGTATGAAGGAGGGATGGGTTTGTTGCAGTAATAGCAATAAAGTTAATCTCAGGGTGGTTGAAATTCAGTCTTATTTGTAACGCAGAAGTAATATAATATTTTTGTGAAAGAGATTAACAGAAATAAATAGAATGAGGTGGACGGTAACTTGATAAATATATATGAAAATGTGGCATTGGTTTAAGCAAAAGTCATTCAGAGCCTCCCTCCTCCCTCATATAGTTAATGTTATACTTAATTTTATGTTTTGTATCAGAGTGCAGGATGTGAATGATTTTTTTAGAGGATGGAAGTGCCAGAGGTAGTAAGGCAATCCTAAACTGTCAGCTTTGAGATTTATTATGTGTGTCTGCTATTCAAGTCCAAAAGGGCTTAACAACTGAATATAGACTTTAAATCACCACTGGGATTTAAATTTTTACTCTGGAAGACTAGGTCATTTGACAGTAATCAAGGGCATTTTCATTCTCAACCCTTATTTTGCAGGCCCAGCAGCGAGGTCCTCCATCAGTACTGGTAGGGGAGTCATTCTTAGGGATGAGACATACTAAATCTGCGGTACTTCACACAAAAGAATAATATTAATAAAACATAGGCAGATTTGTGTTTTAGACTAATCCAGAAAATGAGTTTTAAATATGGCAACAAGCAGATAGGGAACAATTTGTCCAGATACCGAGGATTAAAGGTATTTAGAACATACGTTGTGTTATTACTTTTGATGTGCAAAAAATTTTACACCTAAAAGGCTATTTTAGAATGTCACCCATATGAGGACTGATCATTTAAGGGAGAAATTTTGACAACGATCATTGCGGTTATATTTTTCAAAGAAGTGGAATTCAATAATGATTTAAAATACGGTGATTAATGAGTTTTTTAAATTAAATGATTGCTTATATGTGTACTATACATATTTTTCATATATAGCTATACAGTTCTTTGAAATATAGTGTGTTCTTTTAAAGAAAAGGATACTTCAGACTATGCTTGTTAATCATGATTGCTCTTCAGAAAATATCAACAGCATTCAAACTTGGGCTCACCAGAGACCAACCAAGTCAGATCCCTTTGGGCTGGGCTCTGGGGACCTATTTTTAAAGAATTTCGCAAATGATTAGACCTCACAGTCAGGGTTTCAAACCACTGTTGTAAAGTTTTGTAAGTATCACATGGAAAGGCATATAGTTGAAAGAAATCGCCTAATTATCTTGCAGTAATTGTAAAAAAAAAAATTCAATTTTACTTCTTTTAATATTCTGAAAAATATCAGATCGAGATGACCTGAACTAAATAGAACAAAATAGAAGATGGTAGAACATTTGATAGTCACTTATCAGTATTGACATGAACTAGACTTGAATCAGGCCTAGATTATCAAGTGACTTAAATTTGACAGTAAAGGAAGGTTACGGGAGAAGCTTGTGAGTAGTGAAGTAGAATAATAATACGTACTGTTATCTTTTTTTTTTTAATTGGAGAATATTGGGGAACAGTGTTTTTCCAGGGCCCATCAGCTCCAAGTGCTGTCGCAGTTTTCAACCTTTAGTTGCAGGGGGCGCAGCCCACCATCCCATGCAGGAATTGAACTGGCAACCTCGTTAAGAGTTCGCATTCTTACCAACTGAGCCATCCATCTGCCCTGCTGTTGTTATCTTTTAAAGAGTTGAAATTTCTTGTTGAATGCAGCACAGTAATTTCATAGTATTTAAGTATAGACTATGAAGGCTTAAGGTACCTCTCAGTACAAAAAGATGATACTGAAAAGCATTAATGTGGCTACATTGATTATTATTTTGATATTTTAAAAGTCCTGTAAAGAAGAGATTAGTACATTAATCTAAAATAATTAAGATAAGGTAAAGAGATGTCACTGGAAACTTGAGAGAAATGTAATGGGTTAATGGGTCAGTCATTTAAAAACTCATTTCAATTTATAAGTAAGGATAAATGTATATTGTTTGTATTTTAGTACCACTGGTTGGGGGAGGGGTGGTAAACAAAGATGTTAAAAATGTTTTTGCTGATTGGTACTCAATTAAAACTCATATGTGACTCTTTTCATCCATTAGGCTAATCAAAAATAAAACTGAGAACTGTGTTTAGGTCTGAGGGAATTCACAGATGATTATTACATAGTCTTTGCTCTGTAGAAGCCTGTAATTTTATAGGTGAATAAGACATATACCAGTAACAACAAGAACAGCATGTTGGCCTTTTTCTTTGATGCATTAATAGTAAAAGGGTCTTGCTGGAAAAGCCATTGCTAGAAGGACTAACTCATCTACACAGCTAGTCATAGTATCTAAGTGTATATAGTGAATCTGTTTGAGAAAATACATTGAGAGTATGATCTGGGAGGTGAGGGGGAGGTGTTGGCTCTGGTGCTGATTCATGGTGATACCTGTATCATAGTAGCAGGTGTTCTTGGGAGTCGGTGGGGGTCCATTTGCTGGGAATGGAGGCCTACTTTGGCACTATTTCATGGGTCACAAGATACAGCCTTCTGGGAGCAGGGAAGGTAATGATTAGACATATCCATTGTATACCAGCCAAGTGGACTGAGATGGAGGGAGGAAGCCGCTTCTTGAGGGGCCATGCAGTAAAAAAATCAAGAATCTATTTACCAGCTATGTTTAGTAATCCATTTAATCGTTGAAGCAACCCTATGAAGAGGATACTATTATTTTTCCCATTTTTCAGATAAGAAAACTTAGACCAGGGAAGTGAAAGAATTGCCCTAGATCACAAAGCTAGGCAGTGGTAGAGCTAGGATTTGAACCCAGGATGTCTGACCTAAGAAAGAATGGCGTACCACCTCCTCTAACCTAACTGGGCCTTTAGTGTCTGAAGCCAAATGGGGTTGGGCAAAGCAGTGACTGACGAGTGGTATAAGCCAAATTCTGTAAGGCTTTGTGACTGGTGTGCTGTTTTGCAGGGACAGATACGGTTTTTTGATAGATAGAGATATAATTTTTGGTAGATGAACATTCCATGTGAATATCGTGGTGTAACAAAGGATGTGGAAGTGAGATGATGGCAGAATATGGGCCTGGAGAGGACATTTGGATGGGTCTTATAGTATGTGCAAAGTACTCGGTCATGGAAGGTGGAAAAAGACAAGGTGGGATCCTTTTGAGATCCCTAAAGGATTCCTGAAGTCAATTTTCTAAAGGAACTTGGGGTTTTATTTGATTATATACTTACCGGAGAGCTGTTGAAGGCTTTTGAATGGGACATGACGTGACTGGAATTAATATTGGGAAGTGAGTTAGAATAACCTTTTTATCCAACCAACCTGGCCACAGTGGATTTGGAAAGTAAAGGATAGATATAAGACACAAAGATTCAAAGGTTGGTTGAATGAGGGGAGAGGTGAGGTAAGTAATTTAAAACAACAGTAAGATCTCATTAGTAGTGAGGGTGGGAGAAATTAATGGAACACATTGAACCCCCAGAGGTCAGTAGTATCATGTTTACAGATTGAAGGCAGTGATCTAGGAAGTGGCATCATCCTTGTAGGATGCTGAGATCAGACAGACAAATGCAAGTCTGAAGTTTATCCCCAGCTTGTGACCTCAGGCAAGTTGGCTGGATCTCTGTTTAAGCCTCAGCTTTCTTTTGCTAAAGTAGGATTAATAATACCTGCCTCGTTAGTATGAGGAAAAATTGAATTTAGCCCAGTGTATGGGTTTTCTGTTGCTGCTGTAAAATTTACCACAAACTTTATGCCTTAAAACAACACAGATTTCTTACCTTACAGTTCTGTAGGTCAGAAGTCCGGCACAGGGACTCACTGGCTAAGAAGGCCTTGGCAGGACTGTGTTCCATGGCAAAGTTTTGTGTGTTTTTTCCTTCTCCATCTTTAAGAGGCCACCCATATTCCTTGGCTCGTGACCAACTTGCTCCATCTTTAAAGCCAGCCATGTTGCATTTCTCTCCAACCTTTCTTCCCCAGTCACACCTCAATCTGACTCTTGCCTCCCTCTTTTGAGGACCCTTGTCCGGACCACCAAGATAATCCAGCACAATCTCTCCATTTTATCGCCCCATCTGAACTAAACCACATCTGCAGTCCTCTTGTCGTGTAAGGTGGTCAGGTAACATAATCACAGATTGAGGGGTCAGGACACGGACTACTTGGGTAGATGGGTGGGGATTCTGCCGACCTCCCACGGTGTCACACTGCCTGGGATGTTAGTGATTTCTAATATTGTTGGTATTGTCCTCATCGGCGTCATTGCTGTTAACGACCAGGATTACTCATCCCTAGCATTTCGTAACACATCACAGTTGTCACTGATGTCACAATTGAAATTGTATTTCCATTCAGGGCTCTACTGGGTTTGTTTGGCAGTCTGATAATATAAGTAATTTACCAACGTTTAACTTGAAATGGTATATTATTTTTTAGACGTACTCGGGAAGAAAAGAGGAACTCTTAGGTTTTGCAAAGATGTTTTTTTCCAGATAATAGCATGAGAGTCATAAATCCATTTTATCATTAGAATATAGTTGTGCCATTTTCTGATTAATGAATTACAACTAAGAGGATTGGTAACATATTCTTTCTTCCTAAAATATTTCTGGTCTATCTGGTTGGGGGGGATTATGTTTCATATGATTTGCTTTATAGTTTATGGTTTAAATAGTTGTTTAACAGCAAATAGTTATATTTATTAAAAGGCAGCAAAATTTTTTATACTGTTGGATTGCTACTTATTTTTTTAAAACCTTCATATTTATATACCAGTCATATCCCTGAAAATTACTCTTGAACAGGAGGTTAGTATGTGTGCCTAAAATGTTAAGTTTTTTATGTGGCCAGATGAGGGCACTTTTTCTTTACATTTCTAGAGTTTGAGCTGTGAAGCAGATTTGTTTTTCCTCATCCAAGCTGTTACTTACTTTCTGTTATTATTGCCAGTGAGAGAAATAGTTTTGACATTTTTAGTGTTTTGGTTGTGTTGTATTATCATAGGTTGATCTTTCCCCAGACGAAAAAGCTTCAGTTTCTTGCAAAGATTTTTTATATATGGAAACTTTAAAACAAATGACAAAATTTCGGTGGAACAAGAAACAAATGTATACGTGATGGGTAATTTTGCTTATAATTAATAATATAAGTTGAAATTTACTTTTAACCAAATTTGAGTACTCTCAGTGTGTCTACAGCAAGATGAAGGGACGTGAATCTCGTCAGATTTCTAATGCCAGCTTTACACCGAATCACTGTCACTTTGCCTTACCATCAAAATCAGAATGGAGAGAAAGTAAAATACCAGACATATTTTGTCTTACAAAAAACAAACAATAAACAAATAAACGTCAGGACTACAATCCAACACCTGTAAGTAAAATATCAGAAATACGGCATGTTTACCTGTTTTTATTTGTCGTGGTAGCTGTTGAGGGCTAGATTGAGTAGGGCAGGGTTTCTAAGGTTAGGCTGTGTAATGATTTGAGAAACAAGTTCGACTGCAGGTACTTGTTGTTGATGTGGATGGTGTAAGGAGAAAACCAAACACAATAATGTTGAGGTTTGTACAACAAAGCTCCTGTCGTTTCACCAGAGACAAATAAAATGGACCACATTTTTTTTTTTTTTTGGAAGTTCAGTTTCTGAACAACAGTGAAACGAAACCACTTGTTATTTTATAAAATGAATGAAAATAAACATCGTCAAAACTGGATTGACTTGAAGGAGATTAACAAGGATGGGGAGGAATCAGCAAGGATGAGTTCAGGGAGCAAGTTGGTTTAATATTGTACACAATTTGACTAGTCATGAGAAGGAATGAATTATTTTTAAACTATGTGTATAACAAGATGAGTATGAATCATACCTCCCTGGAGTAGCTTTAAGCAAGCTGCTATCAAGTGAGTCTGAAAGGGGTGTCAGCTGAGAGAAGCCAGTACATCTTAGTGTCCTGTAGCAATGCCAGAGAGCAGCGTTCATCACTGTCATCATAACCCCTCTTCTGAGTGCCAGCCACGTGTCGGGTACTTTTCCTGCTTATTCACTTATTCTTGTTAACCCTGTGAGACAGGTAGTTTTATTTTTTTATTAGTCCCATTTTAAAGATGGGAAAACTTAGGCTCAGAGACCTTAGGTAGTGTGTTCACTGTTACAGCAACTAGTAAAGAATGAATTCTCAGACCAAAATTCAGGTCATAAGGATTAAAGACGCTTTAAAATTAGGTGGAGTATCTATCGTCAAGAAGCAAGGGCTTTGGGTTGAAAGGATCAAGTTGTTCCCAGTCAGCTCTGTGTGTCTCAAAGCGCCATCTTCTGGTGTGTCGAGGAATAGCAGCTGGGATGCTTGCTACCTGTAAGGGGAGATTTGGTGAGGCCTCAACTGCAGGCACCTCTGGTCCCACTGATGGACTGTTACTAGTATTAGTCCCTTAAAGAGAAATAAGAGTACTCTAGTGTTTAACATCCACCAGTGTGTAACATCTTTTTTTTTAACCTGATGGTTGCTAAAAAAAAAGGGGGGGGGGGGAGAAGAAAGCAGTGATTTTTCTGTCCCCTGACTTTGTATTTTATAAATGTATAAAGACGCATTAGAGCTGAATGTCCAGCTAGGTCTTATTTTCGGGGAAACAGGGTAGCATTCTTTGTTGCCTAAACCTTACCAAGACTTGAGTCTTTCTGAATAGTAAACCAAACAAATCTTTTTCTGCTGACAGTCCTTTTTACTTTTTAGTGTAGTAAATATTTTAAACCAAGAAAGTTACAGATCTTTAATAAGAATTGACTTTTTCTTGTTCATTCATGGAGCATTCATTGGGAGCTTTCTTTGTGCCAGCCACTCAGCTTGGCATATTGGACACAGATGTAAGACACAGCTGTGCTCTTGCTATTGAGTGTCATCTAGTGTAAGAGCTCAGGAAGTAAAGCAGTCATTACACTGACATGGGATGAGTACTTTGACAGTGGGCGGGGTGTGGGAAAGCACATGCAGCCTGGTGAGGAGAGGGGAGGGAAGCCTTCGCTTCATGGAAGGTTAAATCTCTGAGCCGAATCCTGAAGCACAAGTGATCAGATGATTTCTAAGAAAAATGACTGAGAGGGAGGAACGACTGGTTTTGTTTAAGAGAAGATGTTTGTTTTGAATATTTGGGGAGTGGCTCCTAGGTTTTGCGGTGTCTATTTGGTTTCTAGGAATAGGGGAGTAGAATTTTTTTGTTTTTAAAGGATTTTTTTGTCTGGAGATGAATATTTGAGAGTCATTTGGATAGAAGTGCTAGATAAGTTCAAATAATATAGGAAAAGAGGGGAGGAAACTAGGGAATACCTGAAAAAGTCAGAGGTAAGACCTGACTAGGATATTTCTTGGAAGCCAAAGTCAGAAAACAGTATTTCAAGAAGAGATGATTGATTATACTTATGTATCCTAAGCAGTAGGTCAGTGGAGGGAAATGGCAGTGCTTATAAGTAGAGAAGGCCAAGTAAGGGATTGGATTGGATTAGGACATCACTTACTTAAGTATGAGCAGGTAGGTAGTGGAATGTTAGATTTCAAGTAACATTTCAGAACTGTACCTATTCTTCTCTAAACCTATTTTACGTTAGGGCATTCCGGGACCTCTTGGAAACTGCAGGCACGGCTAGATGACGTCCATTTATTTTGTTCCCTGCCTATCATCCTCTCTTTCTTCTGAGAATCTGACCTGTATTTCCCTGGAGAATAACTCTCATTCTCGGGCATGGCCTTAGTGGTGAGTATTTATTGCAACCCGACCCCGGTGATGGATCAGGAGAGTACAAGATGTAAGCTGGATCAGTGAGACTTGATCCTGGGACTTTGCTTAAGCTCTAGAGGAAGAGAATCTCAGTGTCTCTCTCTCTCTCTCTCTCTCTCTCTCTCTCTCTCTCTCTCTCTCTCGTTGAATTTGAAACTGGAAAAGTATTATGCCCAGAGCTGTCCTCATGGAATTAGTATCTCTGATCTCTGAGTCAGGGAAAAGGAGGAGGCATAATGCAGGCAGGCATATGAGGGCCTAAGACAGACAGGTACACGCCTTTATCATATGAATTGAGTTTCTGGATCCAGCTATTCCTAAATCTCCTCTTGGACCTGTCAGTTATTTGAACCAATAAATTCCTTCTTTTGCTTAAGCTATTTTGAATTGGATTTTCTTTCATTTGATGCTGTAAGAGTCTCATTCCCCTGAAGAATGCCTGTGTACTTAGACATTAAAAGGTAGGCAAATGATACAGAGGTTTACAACTCGGTAGGGGCCCCCTGAACCTAATTAAATGCCACTGCTTTATTTCTTCAACATTATTATCATGAAAATTTGCCCCACAAATCTAGATCCAGTATTATCATTAACTAATTAATAGCCATCTTGAACAATTTGATCTTTATTGCAGATGCACATAACATTTATTGTAGTTGAGACGATAAGGTATATTTATTAATGCCTTTTAGACTAACCACGAGTTAACCAATTTATCCCCTTCAGTTTCTTTCAGCAAGGATATCCTTTTTGAAATGTTGGGATTCCGTTTTATTACCTGTCACTATAGGCTTATAAATATTCTTGCTAAGCATAAATCTTAGATCAAGGAATCAGACCATAACCCATGAAAACAATATAATTTACCAAAAACCTTATAAAATCCAAATACGAAGTTGTCCCTGACTCTAGCTAAGTAACTTGAAGAAAAAGGAAAAGGGATTTGTTGATTTTGTTATTAAGGAGTTAGCATCCAATTCAATACTATTCATGGATATTTAAAAATGTGATTTTAATAACCTTTGCTGAAAGGTAGCATTGGAAATAATAGGGCAGTTTGAAACTGCTGGTATGATAATAAGATTTCAGAGGACATTGTGACATCTGAGGTCACTTAATAGGTTTGAGTTAGTGAGAGGATGGCTATTTTTTTCTGGTCTGCGATAGCTACAGCTCCAACAGGTACACAGTGATGCTTGGTTTTGGTTAATATCAAACAAGAAAGTTGCATTGTAATCACCTGTGGATAACTGAGACTGTGCCTGGATTTAATATACTAAATTTGTTGTTTTCTATAGAGACAGACATTTTATAAAAGCATAATCCCAACTAATGTCTAATTCGTAGGTTGAAAAAAGGAGTAAAAAGTTTAGATTGAAGTTGAGTCCCAGTCCACAATCCCTATGGTCTGGATGTAAGTTCCTTGAAATTGGCCTTATGTGGTCAACCTCTGTTTTGCTTATTCCCTTTCTAGAATACCATTTGTGACTTAGTATCTATCCGTTGAAGTCTTATATTCTAACTCAACTCACATTCCAAGAATCTTTTCTAGACTCTGTAATCAGATTTTCTGTCTTCCTATTTATTAACAAACATCCTCCCTTTCTCCTTGCCTCCATTTCTCCTTGCCAGGATTTTTATTTTATATTTACTAAGGTACAAACATGTTTTAGGCCGTTAAGTGTTAGAAGGTCAAAGAAGAACAATATGTCATGGCTGCCCTCTGGTGGTTGAATGAGATATTGCAACAAGTAATTATAAAGATGTGTGCTAAACTCTCACCAGGCTTGGCATCTTCCATTTCTTTTATTCCTACTGCATTTATTGGTTCACTCATTTATCAGTCATGTAAATGAGCGTCTTCATATGACAGTCTTTATCAGTGTATCAGTGCTCTAAAGGAGCCTTGTCTGGTGTAGTAGCATTCTGGCCTTCAGTTACAATAGTTAATGTATGTACGGTCTCACAAACGGAAGTCCAAAGGCATGCTTCTAGCACATCTAGGTAGGACTTTTTGGACTCCATATTTGGGTAGCAAAGTGTTTTCCTATCTAAGGCTAACATTTCTAGGCCTACTGAGCTTCAAACTGGTTGTACATGTGATGGTTGAAAAAAAAAGGATGCAATATTGTTATGTTAATTCTCTTGGCTGCCTAACAAAGTAGCAGCTTAAGAGTATAATAAACATTTAATGTCTCAGAGTTTCTGTGAGTCAGGAGTTGTGATAGTTATTCAGCTGGATGGTTCAGGCTCAGAGTCTCTTAGGAGAGTGCAGTCAAGATATTAGTCAGGGCTGCAGTCATCTGAAGGCGGGAACGGGCTGGAGGATGTGCTTCTGTGTTGATCCTGGTTGACAGGAGGCCACAGTTCTTCCCGTCATTCTCTTGGCTTCCCCCAATGCGAGTGATTCAAGAGAGCACAAGACAGAAGCCACGGTTTTAGAAGGCAAGCTTTTGTCATTTGTGCCATACCCTATTGGATATAAAAATTGGAGCTATTTAGTGCATAAGGGCTGGAATACCAGGAGGAGAGACTTACTGGCGGCCACCTTGTATGCTGGCCACCACACGTTGTAACCTTCTGTTGGCAAGCATCTGTCAATGATTTGGGGCCCATACGAAGAAGACTAGTACATTTTCCGATGGAAGTATTCTAGAGTGAAACAGGGGGGTTGAAGAATTAGATCAGCTCATCTTCACTTTAGTTTTCAATCTTCATTCCCCTGCGAGAATGTCGGTGAGTTCTCAGTGCTCCCAAGCTGACACTTTTAAATGCTGCACTTAGAGAAGTAGGGAAAGAATGGTAATAGAAATGAGTTTTATTAGAACATACTTTTATGAAAGTGAGACTGGAACATACTAATTTTTTAACAATGTGATCTATTTCAACTTAATATTTCTGTGCCACGCAGTGAGTGAATGCTTAGTATGATGGCTGACTAAGCTTCACAGAAACTACTGCTTGTTTCTCAAAGATTTGTTGTCAAATTACATATTTTTCTTCAAATAATGAGTACCATTTGTACTCTGCAGCCTGTCAGAACTGCTAGCTTCAAGGTCATGATGAAAAATGTAAAAATACACTTGATTGAGTAGTAAGGAGAGTGTGGCCACTTCATACATTGAGCTAGGCCATTGGAAACAGATATGCGTGAAGTGTCTAGACCAGAATTTTACTTTTTATTATGAAGAACATCAGGATTTGGAAATAAAATTAGAATGGAGAATTAATATTGCCACCTCCTCTCTGCTACATTCCCCCCCAAATTGTTTTCCTCTTTTATTTTCCATTCTATTTTAATACATCTTTTTCATAAATCTGTTTTCAGGTTGGCATGTTCACTTTGAAAATACAATAGTGATATTTTCAGTGTTGTGCATGTATAAGAAGGAATGTCGGAGGATATATACAATTTAAAAGATTAAAATTATATCGATCTGTTTTTCATATAATGGTTTCGGTACCATTTTAGAAACAAATCATATTAGAAATGATTTTTGTGGCTCTGCAATCTTATTGATGCTTCCGGTAACGGCCAATCTAGAGGAACTGCTTCCATGGAATAACTGTAACATCCTGTTGATCTTTAATGTCTTACTTTGCAAATTTGGCTTAGGAAATTAATATACTAATACGTTTGTAATCCCCCAAAGGCCAACACGATAGATTTGTAATATGTTATATGTTGATATTATTCTCTTTAGAACATAGGTGTCTCATTCAGAGTGTATTCTTTTTATGAGTTTAATGCATTCATTTATTTTATCTTGTGATTATTTATTTACATTTATAATTTATGTGCAAAGCCATTGTGTATACTTAGTGGTAAGTAATGTAAATTTAAAAGAAAGTGCTTTCACTGAACATATATTTATTGGGCTTCTATTATATACCAAGGCCTCCTTGATGGCTTTTGGGTTCCCAGTGATGAACAAAATAGGCCCTGTCACTGAATTTTTGCAGCTGCCAGCATAGAGGAGAGATGGACATTAGACTGATAGCCACATGGGTAAACTATAAACATAAAAATACTATAAACATAAAAATACAAGCATATTTTAAAATATTTAAGCTGAGACTAGAAAGAGGAATAAGGGGAGTTAGTTTGCCAGGGAAGAGCCCTCTAGGCTTCAGAGACCCACAGGGTCTGAAAGCTGCCCGGCGCCTGGATGAGTGAGGTGAGAGCATCCCTGGCTGGAGAGACATGGCCAGGGGCTACTGTGCAGGACCTTGTAGCCCAGTTCATGTCTTGGTATCTTATTTCAAGGACTGTGGGGAACTGTTGAAGGTTTTAAAGAGGAATAACATTTTCTATGTTACTCTGGCTGCCAGGCAGAGAAACTAAATGGTGTGAGACTTAGGGTAGAAAAAGGAGAATAATTAAGGAGCTATTGCATCTCCAAATGAGGAAAAGGTGGAGGATAGATTCGGAGGGAAGTGTTAGAGGAGATAGAGGCAGGTAGATTAGTTGGAGAGAGATTTTGGAGGTAAACTACACAGAATTTGTTGGGTTACACGGGAGGAATGATTTCTAGCTTTGTGATTTATGCAGCTGGGTGGAAGTTCCATATTTGCAATGAGAAGAGTGGTTTGTTCTTTGAGGGAGGGGGCAGGTGGGGAGTGAGGGAGGAGTTGTGGATTGAAGGACAGTGGTCAAGAGATGAGTTCTTGGTAGGGAAGTTTGAGGTGGTTGTGGGAAAGCCCAGTGGAGATTGTAGGCAGGCAGTTGAGTACACAGGTCTGGAACTCAGAGTGGGTTAGAGAAATAAATTTGGCATTGTCCACACGTTCATACGATTTAGGCCAATAAACAGACTGTAATATGTATTCTTAATTCTTGTTTGGACCAGTGATAGAACAAGGATGACATAACTGTGCTAAAAATTTTATTGACCGAAAAATAACTACTTTTTGAATAATTAATAAAAATCAGGAATGTTGCTTAGAAAAAGCTTTCAGAAAGAACCAGAACTTTCCTTTCATTAGAGCTTTTTGTGTTTCAGTGTTACCCTCCCCTTCTTGATGTCATCCTACAGGAATTTGATTACTTGCTTTTTCTGTGCTATTTCAAAGACATCAATCCATGTTCTCATTTAATGTTGAGATCTAGTTAGAACATGTTGATCCACCATTTCTGCCTTGTAGCGTGTTTTTTAGGAATTGCTAATCAGCTGAGTCTTATTGTTAGTCTCATTTTTTCCCACAGACTTTCTTAAGCTTCCTTGTGCCCTTTTGATAGAAAACCATCAGTGCTCGCTAGAACCATCATCCTGACATTTTTTGTTTGTTTATTCTCTCTCATTTTGGAGTATTCTTGAAATCCTCCTTCCTCTTATTAGACAATTTTAGGGAATGTTTAGCTATATTCATATTAAAAGTGGTCGAAATACAGGTTTCAAGCTAGGAAAACTTCCTTAGGACTAATAAGGCCTTTCCCTTGAAGCATTACTAATAAGTAAATGAATTATCCGTTGATTGGATGAATATTTCTCTTTTTGTTTCTTTTTAAATTCCCCAAATAACTTTTTCTTAATAGTCATCCATTCATTTATTAACTGAACGCAAAGTCTGTGCCAGACACTACAGAAGAGAAAGCTGGGAGATACGTCCTGCACTCAAGATCCTTCCTACATCTGCACCCCTTGTCGTAAAAGCAGAGAGCTTTTTAACAATCGGAAAGTATGCCTAGTAGGAAATACAGTTGTTATTGGGGCATTGTAGAGTTAAAAGTCAACCTTAGAAGCCCAGCGTATCTAAATTATTTCCCATGCTGGAGAAATGAAGCATGATTTAGTTAGTCAAATTTCAGTTACCTCAGGGTCATTTCAGGTTCCCTATATGGTCTTCCTCTTTTTGCTTGTCTTACTCTGGTGAGACAGCCCCTCAGTGTGTTTTAAGAGGGGTCCCCAAGGAAAAGGGACTTCCTTATTCTCATCCCTCAAGATGGACAGGCCTGAGATTAGGTAAAGAGCAACTAGGCCAGAACCAGTTTCCACAGAGGTCTTAAAAAATACCATCGTGAAAACAAAATGAGCAACGAGGCCCAGATATTCTACAGGTAGGCAGCAGAGAAGTGGGAAAGGGACAATGAGACGGGTAAGAACTGGGAGAGTATGGTGATTCATTAGTTTTCTAGGACATTAATATACTTGGTATTTCATGTCACTGGCTTTAAACTTTTTGACCATGACCAACGATAAGAAATACATATGATTACATGAGCCATCGTTCACATACAAATACATTTCCTTATATAAAAATGAAATGAAAAAAATATTCTCCCCTTCCTCTCTGTACCTTCTCTTCTGTTTTATTATTTAAAAGTGCTGGTAGAAAGCATCCCATTAACTGTATTTTATTCTCTCACGGGTGAGACCAGGATTTAAAAATACTGCCCTCTGTAACAGTGAGATTTATATGGGCAAGAATGGAGGTGTAGTAAGGATTGTTTTTTGACAACTCATTTTGACAACTCTTGTGTGTCATGTGTGTCGGTGTGTACCAGTCAAACTGTCTGAATAGCCTGGCACCTAGCTTTCCACAGAGCAAATATCAAGTTAATGTTGAGTGCTGTTCACCAAACAGCACAACAGTCTTCACGGCCGTGCGTACCAGTTGGTTGTTGCTAGTGTCATCCTTGTGCCCTAAACGCATCTTGTTGCAAGACAGGAGAGTCTTCTTTATCGACTGCAGCTGCCAGTAAGCAAAATATTTAGTTGTACAGAATAAATTATAGCCTAATTAGGTAAGAAGTATCCACTGTGGCCACAAATCACCCCAAAACTTAACAGAATAATCATTTCTGAACATTCACAGTTCCCGTGGGGCAGGAATTCGGGAGCAGCTTGGTTGGGCAGTTCTGTCTCGAGGTCTCTTAGGAGGTTGTAGTGTGGCGTGGGGCAGCAGTCTCTGAAAACGTGAAAACGGGGGCTGGAGGATCACATGGCAGACAACTTGGGGCTGGCCACATGCTTTCTCTCCACGTGGGACTCTCTGCAGGGTTATGTGGCTCATGACCTGCAGCTGGTTTTGTCCAGAGTGAGCGATACGGGAGACTAAGGCAAACTGCACTGGAGGAGACCATACGAGGGTGTGGGCCCCAGGACGTGAGGCTCCTTCGGGGCTGGCTCTCTTATAGGCTGGCCGCCATACCTTCAAAGGATGTCTTCATTAATAATGGCCTTGAATTTTTAATGAAGGAAAAGTAAACATGTAAATGCTTGTTTTATTTTCAATCTTATAAAGCATTTGATTTGCAGAGAAGTTCTGACATTTCTACTTTTCACAGGAAATTTGGAGAGAATTTGGTGGTATAAAAATAAATTTTACAAAATGGGATTCATGAGGAAATGCTGAATGATTGAGTTCTATTTAATTAAATACAAAATGATGAAAAATTACTTAAATGTTGGGAAGACCCTAAATGATATTAGTAAGAATAAAAAATAATTTACTTTTAGTAAAATTGCTAATACTAATCATTAATAAGTAAAAATGACCTATTAACTAACTGGTCAGAGACATGTAAAGACTAGCTAGAAGAATTCATACTCATTCCAGTTAATTGAGTAGTAGTTGGCAACTGTGGCCTGCAGACTAAATTCAGCCTGCTGCCTGTTTTTGTAAATAAAGTTTTATTGGAACACATCCAATGTCATTTGCTTATGTATTGTCTATGACTGCTTTCTCATTACAAAAATGGCAGACGCAATAGTTGTGATGAAGACTGGTCCACAAAGCCTAAAATATTTACTATCCTTTGCAGAATAAGTTCTAGAATGCTGCTCTAGATTTTAGACTTTTGAATAAAAGATAAGGTTTTGGAGTGTTGATGAAACGCATAAATACAAGGACAGTAGCATGTACGTGAACATAAAAGAGGGTGCAGTGTTAGCAGGGTTTTCAATTTTTTTTAGAAGAAAGGTCTTAATAAGTAGAAGAGGGACAGGATATGCTAAAATTCACAATAATGGGGCTTCATTAGCAAGACTTTGTTTATTAAGAAAATTCATGAGCTTTGAATAGGGCCCATGTGGGAACATGTGAAGCCAACATTTGAAAAGCAAATGTGAACATTATGTTGACCGAATTAGGTTATTGTAAAAAAGGAAAAAGAAAAAAGAAAAAGAAAAAAAATACATTTAAAAACTTTAATCAGTTTCTTACTCTAACTTGAAAGTAGGAATTTTATTATTTACTACTTTGGAATCTGTTCTGGTTTATGGTTAGAGTTTTGATTCCCCCCCCCCCAAACATGAAAGTGTAGTCTTGAAAATATGCCCTTGAGTAATTTCCTTTCTTTTACCCGTCTACTGTAGAATGACTTGAAGAGATACAGGTACCTACCAGTCTTATGATAAGTGGCGGACAAATGTAAATGTGAAGTTTCTGGGTCAGAAGGACAAAGTTTAGGACTCAGCTTCGGATGAGTGAGGATGGAATAGGGCATCCCAGATAAAATGTATTTTTAATATATTTCTAATATGGAATAGTGCCACTAGCAGACACTCTCATACCAGATTGGTTTTGCGGTCGTTATTAAAATCTACTTTTCTAAACTAGTAAAAAGAGCTTATATCAAATATAATATGGTTTAAGATTGTGGCATAAAGAGGAAACAATTGAGAGGTGAAGTGATGTTAGCATTTTAATTTAAGAACATAATGGTAGCTACCATGTATTGGGCAGTTACACTGATCTCAGTCACTGTGCTAGGTACATTTCAAAAAGTAGCTCATTTAATGCTCACAGTAACTCCATAGGATAAGAAATAGTGTTATGCTCACTCAGCACCTGAGTAAACTGAACTTTAGAGTTTAACTTGCCCAGAGTTAGTAGCAGGACTAGGACTTGAATCTGGGAGCGGCTCACTCCAAATCTCTCCACGTCACAGTGCTGGCCTGCAAACCTCTCAACTTGTTCCTGGTTCCGGTTTTCCTTTCCATTTTCTTTCTTCTTCTTCCTACTTCTTCCTCTTCCCGTTTCCTTTCTTTTTCTTTCTTCCCTTTTATTTTGTAATTGTTAATTACCTAACTAATGCATGCTCAGCAAAACAATTTATATGGCACAAAAGGGTGTAAAGTAAAAAATGAAAGTAGCCTTCATCTATACTGTTAACTTTAGCGATTCTCTTACCTGCCACTTTTACTCCAGATAATGTACATATATACCAGACATATTTCCCATGACAGGACATACAGTTATGCTTTATTATTTTTGACAGCTCCATGACATGATCCATAGTACAGATATACTTTAATTTGTGCAGCCATTTCCGTTTATTATTCTCTTGGCTTTTGGAATCTTGTTTTCTCTCTCCATTTTTTTCTATGACCTTAAATGGCATTTTATTGAGTCTAGTTTCTTGAATAGGATTTGGTTTCTGTGTCATGAGTCTTCTGACCCTTTTTTAACTCCTTGAAAGGTCTCTTTTGCTAAGTTATCAAACTTGCTAAGTTATCAAACAGATATTTTGTTTTTTATTTTATTTTATTTTTTTAAGGAGGGGACCGCTCACAGTGGCTCATGCAGGGATTGAACCGGCAACCATGGTGTTACTAGCACCACACTCTAACCAACTGAGCTAACCAGCAACCCCCAGATTATATTTTATATGTCAATACTGATTCAAACATTTTTTGGGGAGCCTCTATGTTTCAATCAAGCCCATGCGGTGATTGAACCGGTAACCTTGGTGTTACTAGCACCACGCTCTAACCAACTGAGCTAATCAGTCACCCCCAGATTATAATTTGTATGTCAATACTGATTTAAACATTTTTTAGGGAGTCTCTGTATTTCAATCAAGTGTTTTAAATTAGCACATAAAGATGATTTTAGAGTTGATTTTCCATAGGGTATTAGACTGTAAAATCGTATACATGTTTAATAATATGTAGTGAAAAATTAGAACCACAAACTGTTGGGAAGTAGTTTTTCCGTAAGAGCATTAAGATAGCCTAATTCCTCACTACATTTTAGTAATTTATTGAAATGAAGTACACAGTTTACCATCATTGTTGATGTATTGGTTAATTATGCTTTTTATCTAGCAGTGATGCTTATTTTGGAAGTTTTGGGGAGTTTTTTTTTCTTTAGAAAAGTCGCTTTTCTGAAAGGCAACAGGACATAGTGTACTAATACATATTTATAACTGAATGAGGAGATGGGTGGGTGGGGAGGAGGAGGGAAGGGGACAAAAAATTCTATTTTTGTCTATTTGTTATTACAACAACGTTAATGGTTACGGTAGAATATAAAGTTACCATGTCAAGCTAGCAAGAACTTATTACAAAGCAAGACGAAAACCTACTCCTGTCTGCCATCTGGATTTAGGTTAAGTGTAAACAGAAGAAAGACGTTCTGTGGCAGAGTAGAAAAAGCATGGACTCCTGCCTTCTAATCCATTCCCTCAATTTTCTAGCAGTGAAACCCTGGTCACCTTTCCTCATATATAATGTGAATAGTAAAACCTATCTGACAGCATTCTTGTGCAAATGAAAGATCAGTCGTCTGTCTACAATACCTGAAATGATTTTCAACAAATGGTAGTTGGTACTATGTTGCTGCTGAAGCTGCTGCTTTGGTTTGTGATGAGTTTTCTGGTTTTCTTCTCTCTGTGTTCCTTTCCTTCCCTCCCTCCCTCCCTCACTCCTTTCCTTCCTTCCTTGAGAAATAGCTTAGAGTAGTGATTTTTTTGGGGTGGATTTATTACTGAGTGAGAAAATAACCAAAATGGGCCTTTTGGATTCCAGAATTGATCGATGATGTTGCTTTATTAAAAATTTCAAGTCCTTGCCTGTTGGCCACAATGGAACAAGAATTGAGTTAAATCCTGAGAGCCAACTTGTTGTATTACCTTTAGAAGGGAATATACCTCCTGCCAACTGGATCTCCTTCCCTGTTCTTCTGGAGAGACTGCTGTCTTCTCTGCTGACTCCACGTTGTACTTCCAGTGTTGAGAAGCTGTTTGTTCTGATCTTACTCATGCTCTTGGCAGCATCACCATAGTTGGTCCTTGACATCTTTTCCCCTTGTCTTCATATACTTGTGGGTTTCGTGCTGCTCTTCTGGACACTCCTTTACTGGCTCTTTTTTCTTCTGCTGTAGCCATACTCTTCTCCCTGCAAATCTTCGAATATGCCAGTCAGACTTTTTTGGAAGATCTTACTTATTTCTGCCTCAGGGCCTTAGCACTGACCTTTCCCTCTGCCTGGCTCTTTGAGCACATCTCATCTTTGGAATGACCCTGACCCTAGTCATACTCCCAACCCCTCTCCGTTTTCTTTTTTCTATAGCACTTACCTTTCTTATCATACTACCTAGTTTCCGTGTTTATTACGTGTGTATTTGTCTTCTCTGATGAGAGTGTGAGCCCTATCGGGGCAGGGGCCTGCTTGTTTGTTTTCCTTTTCACACCAGCACCCAGCATAGGGCCTGGCATATAGTAGGCATTGTTGGTTGTTGAAGGCACAGTGTCCTGTGTTCTCTTCGCCACATTTGCTACCAAGGCTGTTTATACAGCCTTGTGTGCTGTCACCCATAAATCTACATCTCCAACCTAGACATTTTTCCATTTCTGCACTCACTGACCTCTCCACTTAAGTGTCCGGTGGACACAATTTAAAAAAAAAAAAAAGAAAGAAAACTTTGCTGCCATCCTTAATTTTGATCTTTCCTTCACTCATCCTCCACCCACACCCTCAGGTCTCTCAGTAGGCCCAGTTGACTCTTCCGTTTTTCAAAAAACATCCCAAATCTGTCCACTTCTTTCTGTTTCTGCCACACTTCCCCTCTGTACCACCGTTCTGTCTTACCCAAACAATTGCGGTAGCTTCACAGTTGTTGTTCTGCTTCTATCTTGACCCTCTACCATCCATTCTTTACAGTGTAGCAACGTCTTCTTAAAATGTGAATCAGATCACATCATCACATCACAGTCTTCCAGTGGCTTTGCATAGCACTTAGAATAAAATGCAAAGTCCTTTCTCTGACTTAGATCCAGCACTCGTTGACCCACCTCTCATCTTTTAACAGCTTTCCCATCACCCCGCACACTCTCGTCACAGGGGTCTTCTTTCTTCTCTCTAAATATGCCAACTTTAGAAGCTTTAGGCTCACTGTCCACTCTGTCTGGATTTCTTTCCCCACTTCTCTGTTATTGTGTGAGCCAGTGTTTAAATGTTCGGCAATTTTCTTCACCATTCATTCTCTCAGTCACTTAGCCTACCTTAGTTCTTGGCCTAACCCTTTCCCACTGTCTTATATACTCTGTTAATTGCATTTCTTTCCCCCAGGAGCATATAAGTTCCATGTGTGCATAGACCTTTTTAACCACTGTGTCCCTGATACGTAGAAAAGTGTCTGGCACAGACGTGATGACAATAAATATTCGTGAAATGAATGAACAAAGGATATAAATTGTTTTTTAAAAGTTACAGATTTCTGTAATACTTAAGATGGTATTTTGACTAACTGATTAAGAATATCCTTAGGCAGAATGGAAAGAAATGGAAAAAATTCTGATGTGGGGCAAGAAGCACTAAGTAATTCTTATTGTTCTTTCTCTTAGTAGAAAACAGAAAACAGCCAGCCACAGCCTCATTTTTTCTTTTCATTTGCACAGTACAATATTTAAAAAATATTTTCTCTTAAAATATCTTTAATTCAGGAGTAAATTTCTTTTGTGTGTGCTTTTGTTTTTCTGGTAAAGCACAAGAGATTTTCTTATAGTCTAAGCATTGTCTATAGCAAGAGACAGCTTGAATGCCAAAATAATGTATAATTGGGGCTATTCATTATCTTGCCACATGCTAAGTAGATGCTTAAGGTTAATTGCTGCAGCAAAAGCCACTGGGATATTTAAGTTTATTTTATGAAAATATGTTGTAAAATTTACAAATCTTTTTTTCTGTCAGACATTAACAAATTATTATGCAGAATTTATTTCTTTGCCCAAATTCTTGCAAATATGTACCCCACCCAGATTTGATAGAGACTGTTCCTGTTACTATTTCTTTTTCACTGTATACTTCCTGGGGCTTACTTCTTTCTATATATTTGGGGCGGGGGGAATCCTAATTTTATTAGTTATTAAGTTCAAATATTTTTAATAATCAGAGTGCTTCTACTTTTTTGTTTTGTTTTTCTTAATGCCCTCTGAAGATCTCTGAGTGAGAAAGAAGTAGAATATAAGTAAGGTTCTTTTACTGAGAAGATGTATTATGTTACTACTTTATGACTGATTGTTACTATGTTATACTGAGGTGTGTCATTTGGTTTGTCCCAAAGAAGGAAATGGTGACAGTGGTGGTGGTGGCTGTTTCTAACTTGTGGTTTATTTCATCTTCAACTTCCTGTTGCTTTGGGGTGGGGGTGGAAGTTGGGATGATGGAATTTTTGAAAATGATGGAAATGTTCTAAAACTGGATGTGGTAATGGTTACGCGACCTATAAATTTATTAAAAGTCATTGAATTGTGCACTTAAGCCATATATGGGGTTTATGAATGTAAATATAATTTGAATAAAACCAAACAAAAACTGAACTAATCCCTTTTGCCTTGGGTTTATTACTTCTTGCTTACTCTTAAGTTCTTCACAATTATTCTGCTATTCTTTGCCACATTTCCTTAGCTATTGAAAATCTTGTTCAGTCATTCAGCCTCTTTCATAAGCTTATTGCCCTTTAGATCTCATTTAGACTGGGTTTTGAGTCCAAAATCTGGATCCAATTCCAGCACTGATTATTTGTGTGACAGTGGGTAAGCCCCTGAGCCTCTGTCTCCAAATCTGAAAAATAGGTAGAATAGTAATAGGATCTGTTGCATAGGGACATTGTGAATATTACATGAAACCATACATCTGAAACCTTCTGTAAGTGTTAGCTATTTTTTGTTGCCATTTTTTAAAGACTTAACAGTTGAGGCAGTAGAGTGAGGTGGTGGTGAACAAGCAGATCCTGGCATCAGACTCCATGGAATCATAGCATAGCTCCACCACTTTCCAGCTGGGAGAGTTTGGGTAAGACACTTAGCAAAGTGCTTTGCCTTCGTTTTGCATCTTTATTGGAGATTTTAAATAACGTTATCACATAAGGTTTTTGCAAGGGCCAATGATATAATCCATATAAAGTTTTTAACACAGGGCCTGGCAGAAGTAAGCACTCAATAAATGCTTGTATTACGTCTTTCTTTAGGACTCAGTCCCACCTCAGCCTTTTGTAAGCTGATTTTTGACCCCAGAATTCTATGAACACGGCTTTCACAAAGGTTGTAGTGGCATCAGTGAATTAAGTCCGTTGGCCTTTTTCAGTCGTCACTCTTTGACCATTCTGTCCTTGACAGTTTGGCCACTTCTGTGAAGTTTCCTTCCCTGGTTTCCTTGATATTACTTCTGGGATGGTTCTGATATTCTGATCTCCCTAGTCAGGTTCTCTATCTGGCTTCTTCTCTTCTCTCTACCACACAAGCTGGTATCCTCCATTGTCTCATTTGCTTCTCTTCTGTAAGTTTGTGTCTTTGGGGCCCTGATTTTCTTTCTTTCTTTTTTTTTTTTTTTACCCCAGATGTATGTTTCCTTTGACCCTCAATAGATATTACCAGGTGACTGTCAGGAGCCTGACACCTACCTGTTTGAACCTGAGCAATTCTCCTCCTTTCCTGTTCCCGTTCCTTGTGCTGAACCCACACTCCCTGAAATTTCAGCAGCCCTGCCACCCGCCTTTTGCATCTGTGTTCTCTGACTTGAGAACCAGAGGGCACAGAGGACCAGCTCTCAGGTCCTCTGCTCTCCTGCTCCTCAGCTTCCACCTCCCTGCTTCCTTTTCTTTCTTTCCCCTTTCTGTCCAGATCGTCAGTATTCATCTAGGCATTTCAAAAAGGCCACCCCCTCACAAAAACTTTTCTGAATTCCCCTCATCAGAGTGCCGTCTCACTTCCCTCTGAACTCTCCAGAACACTGAAGCACCTCCCTTATGCCGCAATAATCTTAGATTAGTTACGTGTCCTCTTGCCTCATCATCTCTAAGCCTCACTGCACCCACTTGCCCCACCCAGGATCCTTGCAGTTGTAGCCCACTTGTCCATCTGTTTGACCACTCCATCCAGTCCACGACCATAGCCTCTTGATTCTGTCTTTACCAGCTCTCTCATTTATTATTTCCTCTCCAGTGTCTCCCTTATTGTACTACTTTTGAATCTCCCTCCAATTTTTATATTGCTGATCCGTCCCCCAGCCATTAATCTCCCTACTCCCCATCCATTTTCTACATGATGCCATCAGTATTATATTTCAAAACAGAAATACGACTTTGTCATTGCACTATGTAAAAATATTTAGTGTCTCTGAAATACTTGCAGTGATAAATCTGTTCGTTCATGTATTCTGTCAGTTTTAGGATTACTTAAAAAGTCTTTCATAAACTGCCCATGCTCTTTGCTGGCCTCTCTCTGTTTTGCTGTCCTGTGCCCTCCATACACGGGAACTGCCCTTCCTCACAGGTGACACACTTGACCTGGCATTATGCCTTGCCGACATTGTTCCTTTGTTCCCTGTTTTCGAAGTGTCCATCCTCCTTTTTGCCCCAGAGCATCTTGTCATTCTTCCTGCCATTCCTGCTCAAGTATTTCCTGATCTGTGGATCATACAGAATTACAGTATTCTTATTACCTTCCCTATTCTCCAACATTGTGTTTCGATGATGTACCTCACCCGGCAAACTAGTGAGTACTGAGTGCAGTGGCTGTTAACCAAAGGAACCTCAAAATCGTGTAGGGAGCGACTTCATAATGTTTGGACCCACAGTGAATGGCCACAAGGAAAAATTTCTCTACCATGAGCATGTACCCCAATGATTCTGGTATGACCCGGTGGTGAAAAACAAAACAGCAAATTGGAATGTAGGACTGACTGCATGTATTGCCATTCTCCCTCCTCCCACTCCCTCCAGGTGGTTAGGTATTGGATGGATGCCTTCCGTTCTCATGCGTGTACATGCAGTGGCATGCACGAAAACTGTGGAAAGTCATCAGAAATTACTTGTCATAGAAACAGGTCATAATTTTCATTGAATTTTTACAAATTCATTCCTATCAGGGTAGCATTTGGGATGTAACAGGTTTTGTAGGTAGAGAAAGGGGAAGCAAGTAAATTAAAGAATGAGTCATAAGAGAGAAGGTTTTCTTCCATAGGCCCTTTAATTAAGATCAAAGGATAAATGTAGTTATAAGATAAGCTCAATTTTAAGTCAGAATGCTACAGTTGAATATATAGGAGAGAAGAAATTCAGGTTAAAGAGCAATTAAGTGATTTGGAAGAATTCGAAACATGAATTAGACAAGGGACATGCTATGCCAGTGTGCTGTTTTGAATGCCACTTTTTATCTCTTTTGTATCCATCTTTTTTGCAAAGTCGACTCCTTCTGTTTGACAAGTGACCCTCTTTTATTATCCAGGGTGTAAAATGCTTCTTACCGTCTGCTTCCAGATTCCATCCCAGAATCATTAGCCTCTCTTTTCTCTTCCCAGTGCTGACAGCCTTCAGTCTCCAGTATCTGCACCGTCAGTGACACACCAGCTCTCAGGTCCTCTGCTCTCCTGCTCCTCAGCTTCCACCTCCCTGCTTCCTTTTCTTTCTTCTCCTTTCTATCCAGATGGTCAGTATTCATCCAGGCATTTCAAAAAGTCCACCCCCTCACAAAAACTTTTCTGAATTCCCCTCATCAGAGTGCCGTCTCACTTCCCTCTGAACTCTCCAGAACACTTCATGAAGCACCTCTCTTATGCTGCAATAATCTTAGATTAGTTACATGTCCTCTTGCCTCATCATCTCTAAGCTCTTTGAAGCCGAGGTAAACCTCCTTGTTTTTCTTTCCTTGGTGCACTGCCTTGCATCATGCTTCATATAGAATAGGTCCTCAGTACGTATTTATAGATCAGAAGTGGATTTGTTTTCAGTGAAGAACTTTTCCTTTTTCATTCAGGGACTGGAGAGCTTTTCTTGAGTAAAGTAGGTAACCTATTCTTTCTACAGAATCCTCACCCTGACACATATAGTACACAAAACTTGCATATTTTCACTTCTTGATACATTTTATGACTTGGTATTTGCTTTTGTGAGCTCTTTCCTTTCCTGGGCTTTATTTTTTTTTCTCTAGAGATAGAATGCTTATGTAGCATACAGCACCCACAGACCTTGCAGTTTTGCCTACCTAATGCTCACTGGCAGTAAGAAGGAGTTACTTTGGTAGAATGCTAAAGAAAATGATGTATTAGTAGTTTTCTTTGAATTTAACTTTTTCCCCCTTGGAAATGTGTTGGAATTAGATGTGACTCCATAAGTGGTTCTCTGTGGTTTTTGAAAAAATTTCTTTAACATTTTGTTTTTGACAACCTCTGATATTTTGAACGATCTGTCCCACTATGTGAGGGACCTTACCTTAGCTGCTTGCTGCTGTGGAATTTATTTCCTATGCCTTGTTACTTTCCTGGACCCTCTAAATTAATTTATGGGGAGAAGGAGTAAGCAAAGTTACTGTTCACAACATGAGACACTTATGGGTAGATAGGTACTTTATTAACAGGGAAGTGATAGATGTAGCCAGAAAGGGTTGTGAAGAAAAGAAAATCATGAATTAGCATATGGACCCAGTTAAAGATGGGTCGGCCCCACTCTGTCAGTGGTTTGTTTGCTATCCCAAGCTTGGTGTGTGTCAAGTATACGAACACTTCCTATTTTTGCGTGTCTGCCCAAGGTGAAGATGAGAAGTGGATATGCAGGAGTGGTCTGGTTGGTTTTGGTTGGGCAGTATCTACTGTGCTAGATTTCTATTTCTGGAAGATTGAAATGATCACAGTGAGCAGAAGATAAGCTTCTTGACCATATTTCCATCATGCAAAACTATGGATATATGTCTTTTGTAGCAACTTAAGTCAACAAACCAGGCAGTTATTTGATGACATAAACATACATATGTAAACTGTTTTGGTTGGGGGATGTGTGTGTGTGTGTGTGTGTGTGTGTGTGTGTGTGTGTGTGTGGCATTTTTGTAAAAATTGTTCTTGAAAAATGCAAAAAAAAATTTAATCCTCTTTATAGCTTTATCACCATTTGTGTGAGGTTTGTTGTTATATAAGAACATAATCTATTACATAATGTATAATCTATAGAGGAGAAAAATCCTATTGCTATAGTTTGAAGATAGCAGACATTTTTACTAAAGGTACTGAACATTTCGGTTTACTAATATTTCCAATGGAGAAATTAAAATACTACTAGTTTGCAGATTGTTTTCTTTGGTGACCAGGCAAGAGGACAGAATAGAGGTTAATGAAATATGAATGGCTTATAGTTTGCTTAATTTATCAGTGTTCGGATTTTATTTTTAGGACTACATCCTGAATGTCTTGAAATATCCAGTTGATGAGCATTTTTGGAATACTTATATTGACACAGTTAACGAAATATTGAAACCTAAGTTCTTGTTTGAATAAAAGTGTAGAAATAATAATTTCCAGTCACATCAAGTTAAATGAACCACAGAAATCGTGAAGTTAAAAACAAATCAGTTATCATTTGTGGTTCCGTTTAGTTTATTACAGTTAATGATCTTTGATTGAATTTGCAGCTCTCCGAGTTTGTTTGGAAATAGGCCATCACATGCCGACATGAAATATCAAGTCATTTAAATTAGATACTGAGCATGCTCATAGGAAGTACTCTTAGAGACTGCAGTGTAGTTCAGTTTTATTCTACTGGAAAGAGCAGAAAAGAGACTATGGTGTGCCCTTTTGTCATCCTGTCAGGGAGCATGTAATTTGTCTTTGGAAACCAGAAGCTTAAAACAAAGTGAAGAAGGCAGGTTTTTAACAAAAGGCTATTTGGTGAGTTAATTAGCTGTTTTATTCGACTTTGTAATCCTTAGTAAGACTCTGTATGTCTTTACTTAGATCTGCCGCTTGTTTTATACTAAGCTGAAGCTTTATGTAGCAAGTAATTTGGCTGGGATTGGGAGAAAATTGTTTCTGCCATTCCAGTCTTTTCTTTGAAATATTTTCAGTACATTTCTAAGGTGACAGGTTCATAAATTGCTATGATAATACTGCTTCGTGTTCTTCACAAATTTCATTTGCTCCCTGATGCTGAATAATGCTGGCAAAATGGTGTACTGGGGGAGTTCAGGATTTGTCTGTTTGAATAGTTTAGCATGTATGTTCTTGTAGTTTAATGAAATTACAATTTTTGCTTTTACATTTCTATACTAAATCTAAACAGTAGTAGGTAAGATCAATTTAGTGTAAGAGCGTGAATTTTTTAAAGAAAACGAGAAGGATAGGTTGTAATAGGTACATATTGTTAAAAATATAGTTCAAAAATAAGTGCACTTTGTAAGGTAATCAGTCATTTAAAATACTCTAAAATAAAGTGAGATTCACAACGTATTTGTAAAATGTTACAATGATTCAGTATTCATATTTATAATTCATACTGTTTTAAGTTATTGAATTAGCTATAGAAATGTTTGGAGCACAATAATAGTTTTGCTGTTTGCTGTTCTATTACTTCCCTTGAGTTCATATTATGGTGATTGCTAAGAAAATAATCTTATTTAATTGTTTTGTGATTTTTATTATCCAAAGTGTTCATGTTTTACCATGAAATTAAAGGGGAGTATTTGGGGCATTTTTTTCCATATTATGTTCCCATAATATCAAGTAATATTTAAAATCTATACATTATTATTTCATAATAACCATGGTTTTGATTATGTATTTATAATAGATAAATTTGGCAACCAAATCTTCAGGGTATTCTCCTGGAAATTAAAATTGCATACTGTGTTTGAGATAAATCTTTGAGTTTGAGGAGATTTGAAGGAAAAGCATAAAATTACCGTATTTATTTCCTTGGGGGAAATAGTGTTTGTTAGTAGATGTGAATGTCAGGTATGGAATTGGAGGTATAGAGGTGCTTTCAATAGTTCTAGAAACCCAATGTGCGGGGTGGGAGGAATAGGAAGAGAATACTAAAAGCTTAGTGCCTTCAAATGCTGGGCAATTATGTGATGCTTTCCTGAAATATATTTTGTGAACTACCCCCACTATGCCATTTTCCAGGATTGGCACATGTGAAGGAGTGGGGTGTATACTTAAGCTTGTGTATTCACAACAAGGGAGGTGTTCATGTTCATGTTCAGTTAGAGATAAGGACTAGGTGACAATACTCAAGAAATGTATTTCCCCTTCTAAATACTGACTCACTTGTGTGACTTTGGGCAGCATGCACACCCTGTTTATTTCCACTTAATTTTAATATAATATTTTACCATGATAATAGGAGGATCATTTAAGGTTTCTAAAATTACAAGATTGTTTCTTGGACTGTTGCAAAGATTCATGAGGGCTATAAGTCATTTACAGATAGCTACTGTGGGGAAAAAAACAAGTATTGCTTTTACAGAGTCAGCTGCTTTCTTTTTTTAATTAAAAATATTTCAAATGTGTAAAATGTATGACTCCTGTGGTCTTTGAAACTCATTTACCAGAAATACGTATTCTGTGTATATTATATAATAAAAAAATGACAGATTTTAATTTTTTTCTCTCATATTTAGCCCAGACTATGGATAATTATGAAAAATTCATGGCAAAATTATACTTTACACTGTTTACTCCTATGTATTTATTCCCAGTTACCTCTAACTCAGATCTTCATAGATCTTCAATAGAAGGTAACTAATCAGACAGCAATATCATACAATAATTATGTAATGTGATAAATATAGCTACAAAGGCAGGCATATCACAAGATAAAAGTATATCAAAGTAACACATCGTACATCTTAAATTTACCAATGTTATGTGTCATATATATTCAATTAAAAAGATAGATAAACGATGGAAGATCTATTGAAGAAAAATATTGAGAAATTCTGGGAAAATGAAAGACGGGACTATGAAAAGAAAAATCACTGATGACAAGGATTTCATTGTCAGGTTTTTAAAGATTAAGCATACACCCGTTTATCTTGTTCATTTCCAAATCATTAAGTTCATCAGATCACTTATTTAACTTAATATCTGCCAATTAAGAAGCATTTATTTCCCAACTTGTATGAAGTTCAGTAGTGGTTAAAAATCTCAAGGTCTTACTTGAAAATGGGGTCTACTATGGTCACATAAGTTTGAGCAATAATGGGTCTTAATAAGGGCTTGTTAATAGCAGGAATTATTAGCTTGTAACAGCTTGTTCAGAACTTTATTCTAGAACTTCATTTTCTCTGAAATACAGTTTACTTTTGGGGAAAAAAACTAATACATGATATTAAACATTTAGCAAACATTTTAATAATTCTGAATATGAACTCTTATATTAAAATATCTAGGTAAGTGAAGGAATAATTATGGGTTTGCTTATATCTTCCAGAAAATTGCCTCAGTTCTTTTGTCATTTTGTATTTAGAAGAGCAATCTTAGAATTACAGTGTAAATGGGATAAAAGAGTATTATTAGATTTAGTGATAGTAACAGTGTTATGAACTGAAGGTACGTTTTTGAAAGCCCAAACTCTACAAGTGTAGGCAGTGAATACTATATGAAGAATTTGGGACACAATATGACCGTGTAAAGTTTTTGATAATTCTCACAAGTTCTCATTCATTCTCTTAAAGATACTTCTAGATCACTCCTGTGGAGAAACATTAATTTTTTAAAATAAGGTTTGTAATGAGAAATAAGTGATCACTTATTTGCAATCTGAAGAACCTGTGTTCTAATCTAGCTCTTGGCCACTTGTGACTGGGGCAAGTATCTTCATTTCTCTCTTCTCTGTGTTTTCAGTAGTATAATCGAACAGAGAGTTTCTCCCTTCTGGTGTACAGCAGTCAGACACTGTGCACCAAGTTTTACAGTGGGGAATTTCGGGTTGCTTTATTTGCAGATTGCTAAGCAAGGAGAATGGGAAGCTGTATTACTTAAAACCCAAACTCTCCAATGTCTTAAAATTCGGGGCTTTTAAGGGCAAAAATCGTGAGTAAGGGGTCTAGGGTTGTGGACTGTGTTGATTGGTCAGTTCTTATGCAAGCTTCAGCAGTCAACTCCTGGCAGCATCCTTTCCAGATCTACAGTACTATGGCCAGGTGATAGAACAGTCAGTGACATTATCTTAAGAACAGAGCTGTATATCAGGCTGCATTCTTCTATATTAACTTGCTTTTCAGGCAGGCTTGCAGACCCCAGGTCATGACTACATTCCAGTGGAACTTTGACTCTTAAGAAGAGCTAATTCAGTAATTTTAACTAAAAGTTAAATTTTAATATAGTTAGTCTGTTAGGACTTGCTGTCTGTTTCAATCGTAAACAAATACCTATATATTTTAGATTTAGATTTATGAGAATTTAATTTTATATAAAGAACTTAGCATAATGGTAGTTACAAAATAGGTGTTCAATAAATGTTTGTCTCCTTATCCAAATAATTAAGTTTTCTGTATTAAAATTTTTTCAAAATATTACTATCCTATTTGAAATACCTATCAAGAGAAGTATACTGATTTATAAATGATAGTATACTTGGAATCTCTTTATAATAATATATTTTTAAGTCAGAATATAAATGATAAAATATTAAAAGATTTTCAATGGCTTAGCCAACCAACTTTTATAAGTGGAGTAATTGCTAAATAATTGTATGTTCCAGCTGTGTTTGGCCTGTAGGCAAAATGATGAATATTTTGTCTTAAGAAATACTTCACATTTGTTTTTATTATTATACAAACAATTTTCAATAAGTAAAATCACATTTAGTGAAGTATGAGCTCTTAAATTAGTTGAAATTCAACAGTGTCTGGCACACAATTGGCACTCACTAATAAATGTTTATTGAATTAAATTTTTGTTCTTCTCATGTTTTTCAATCTATATCAATGAATAAAGATGCTTAAAAGCTTATATTTGTGTTTCTTTGTTCTCTACTTTAGTGAAAATTGCTGTTCTTTAAAAACAAAACCCTTTTCATACCTGTATTGTTTAAGAAACATTTAAATTATCAGACTCCATTACATAATCTCCATAAATGAGCTGCTAATGTGAATTGCCAGGGACATGAAATTTTGGTGAAATCTGGGCCAATTTAATCCTTATATAGCAAGTTTGTTCAGCCATCAGAGATTGAATTGGTGCGTGGGTTGGCACTGGAAAAATATGTCTAATACTGTGTGTTTAATTCCATAATGTACACTAGTGTTTCTCTAGTACAATTCTTCCAAGACTAGGTTTTTAGCAAATTCAACATAAAATTACTACTAACTCAATATAAAACTACTTTATTTTGATATGAAATCTCACGGGTATAAATTATTTAAGATCGGCACCTCAAAAGTATATGCAGTAGGAAGGTCCAAGATGGCAGAATAAATGCTGTGTCTGCTGTGTCTCGTGATCACATTAAATTTACAACTAAATAATAGAACAGTCAATCTCGAGAAACACCTGAACAGAACCCCTACAACTAAGGATATAAAGAAGAAGCCACATTGAGACTGGTAGGAAGGGCAGAGACGTGAAACAGGCTGACCCCAATCCTGCAGGTAGTGGTTGAGACCAGGAAGGGCATTGGTGGCAGAGGTATTCCCTGAAGAGTGAGGGGTCCCAGTCATACACCAGACTCCCAAACCCAGGAGTCTCGTGCCAGGAAGACGTGTTTCCTCCATATCTGATACTGAAAGTCAACAAGGATTCCCTCTGTCCATACCAGTGAGACACAAGGCATCTGGAAACGCAGATATCCTCTTCAAGGGCTCATGCACAGGCTCATTCACTTGCAAGTACTCACCCTGGGCTGTGGTGGAGGCAACTCAGGAGGCACCAGAAACATACAAGTACAGAGAAGTCTGAGTTGTGTGGCTTCAGAGTGAGAGCTAAAGGAAGAGCCGCCATTACTCCTATGTGGAGCCTGCCTCATGTGTAGCTTACAGAAGGACACCGTCTTTCCTGTGTCAACTCAACCCATAAGGCCAAATCTGAGACCCCATTGATCGGGTAAAATTTGCACATGGGTGCACCACCTTGGTAACTCTTTGGACCCCTCCCTGCCCCTCTAGTGCAGCAGCACCTGGGACTCTCTCAGCTCCTGGGCAGCCAGCCCATCCCTGCAAGATGCAGGCAGCTTATACAGCAGTAGACAGCCTGTGGCAGCCTGGGAAACTTTCAGTGAGAGGCAGTCAGCCCTAGCTTGCACTGTAGCCCTTCTTGGATGCCTCTCAGGGATCTGTGGGCCATTGGCAAGAGGTGACTGGCCATAGTGTTCTCATGTTTTGTGAAGGGGCAACAGACTCAGCACTGAATCTACATTACAGTGCGAGAACTGTATTTTTAAAGATAAAAAATACAAATAATAAAATGGCAATAACTACGTACCTATCAATAATCACTTTAAATGTAAATGGATTAAATGCTCCAATCAAAAGTCATAGGGTAACTGAATGAGTAAGAAAGCAAGACCCATACAAATGCTGTCTACAAGGAACCCACCTAGGTCAAAAGACACACATAGACTGAAAGTAAATGGATGAAAAAAGAGAAAGGACCCAGAAAATTAAATCAGAAAGGAAGGAGTAGAAGTAACAACCAACGGTACAGAAATACAAAAAAAAAAAAAAAAATTAAGAAAGTACTACAAGCAATTATATGCCAACAAATTGGACAATCTGGAAGAAATGGATAAATTCCTCAAAGCATACAATCTTCCAAGGCTGAACCATGATGAAAAAGAAAATCCGAACCAACAAGTTAAAGATGAATCAGTAATCAACAAGCTCCCCACATATAAAAGTCTTGGAACAGATAGCCTCACAGGTGAATTTTACCAAATATTCAAAAAAGAATTAACACATATTCTTCTCAAACTATTCCCAAATATTGAAAAGAGGGGAGGCTCCAGACTCATTCTATGAGGCCACCTTTACCCTGATTCCAAAACCAGACAAAGACATTTCAAAAAAGAAAATTATAGGCCTCTATCCTTAATGAACATAGATGCAAAAATCTATGTGACAAAATATTAGTGAACTGAATTCCGCAATACATTAAAAAGATCATACACCACAGTCAAGTGGGTTTATTCCTGGTATGCAAAGTTGGTTCAAGATCTGCAAATCAATCAACATAATACCACACAGAATGAAAAATGAAAATCATATCAAAGCATGCAGACAAAAACGTGTTTGAGAAAATCCAGCATCCGTTTATGATAAGAAAAATGGAATAGAAGTAACATATCTCAACATAATAAAGGCCACATATGAAAAACCCACAGCTAACATCATACTCAATTGGGAAAAGCTAAAAGCATTCCCCTTAAGATCAAGAACAAGACAAGGAGACCTACTCTCACCATTTTTATTCAACATTGTCGTAACCACACAATCAGAAAAGAAGTAAAAAGCATGCAAATTGGAAAGGAAGAAGTAACACTGTCATTATTTGTAGATGACTTTATAAATACATAGAAAACAATAAAGAGTCCACCAAAAACTATTAGAACTGATAAATGAATTTAGTAAAGTAGCAGGATACAAACTTAGTATTCAGAAATCAGTAGCATTTTTACACATCGATAATGAACTATCAGAAAGAGAAATTAAACAATCCCGTTTACAATTGCATCCAAAAAAATAGGAATAAATTTAACCAAGGAGTAAAAGACCTATACTCAGAAAATTATGACATTGAAGAGAGAAATTAAAGAAGGTACAAATAAATGGAAACATACCAAGCTCATGGGTAGGAAGACTTCATATAATTAAAATGTCCATACTACCCAAAGCAATCTATAGGTTCAGTGTAATCCCTATTGAGATACCAATGGCATTTTTCACAGAACTGGAACAAATAATCTTAAAATTTATGTGGCCGTATAAAAGACCCAGAATAGCCATGGCAATCTTGAGAAAGAAGAACAAAGCTGGAGGTATCACACTACATGATGCCAAATTATAGTACAAGGCCGTAGTAATCAAAACAACACGGTATTGGCATAAAAACACACGCAGATCAATGGAACAGAGAGCCCAGAAATAAATTCATGCCTATATAAGTCATCTAATTTATGACAAAGGAAGCAAGAATTTACATTGGGGTAAAGACCGTTTATTCAATAAATGGTGCTGGGGAAACTGGATAAATACATGCAAAAAAATGTAACTGGGCCAACTTCCTATGCCATACACAAGAATAAATTCAAAATGGATTAAAGACTTAAATATAAGACCCGGAATCTCCTAGAAGTAAACATAGGCAGTAAACTCTCAGACATTACTCTTAGTAATATTTTTACTGATATATTTCCTCGGGCAAGGGAAATAAAAGAAAATAAATGGGACTACATCAAACAAAACTTTTTGCGCAGCAAAGGAAACCATCAACAAAACGAAAAAACATCCTACTGAATGGGATAAGATATTTTTCAGTGATACATCTGATAAGGGGTCGATATCCAAAAATCTATGAAAAACTCATACAACTCAACACCCAGAAAACAAACAATCCAATTAAAAGTGGGCAGAGGAGTAGTAGGCTCCATAGCTCAGGGGTTAGAGCACTGGTCTTGTAAAAATGGGCAGAGGAACTGACTAGACATTTTTTTCAAAGAGGTCATACAAATGGCCAATAAATATGAAAAGATGCTCAAAGCCATTAATCATCAGAGAAATGCAAGTAGAAACCAAATGAGATATCGCCTCATACATGTCAGAATGGCCATGGTCAATAAATCAACAAACAACAAGTGTTGACAAGGATGTGTAGAAAAGGGAACCCTTGTGTACTATTGATGAGATTGCAGATTGGTGCAGCCACTGTGGAAAGTAGTATGGAGTTTCCTCCAAAATTAAAAATAGAACTACCTTATGACCCAGCAATTCCACTCCTGGGTATTTACCCAAAGAAATCTAAAACACTAATTTGAAAAGACATATATGTCCCTATGTTCATTGCAGCTCTATTTATAATAGCTAAACTATGGAAACAAATGAAGCCTAACAATAGACGATTGGATAAAGAATGGGTAGCACATATATATGATGGAATATTACTCTGCCATAAAAAGAATGAAATCTTACCATTTGAGACAACTTGGTGAATGTAGAAGGCATTATGCTGAGTAAAATAAATCAGATTGAGAAAGACACATGCCATATGATCTCACCTATGGAATCTAAAGAACAAAATAAATGAACAAACAAAACAAACAGACCCATAGATACAAAGAACAAACTGATGGTTCTAGGTTTGAGGAGGTTTTGGGGACTCGGTGAGAAAGGTGAAGGGATTAAGAAGTACAAGTTGGTAGTTACAAAAGAGTCACAGGAATATAAAATACAGTCTGGGGAATATATTGTCAATAATATTGTAAACACTATGTATAGTGTCAGATGGATTGTTAGAGTTATTGGGGGGATCACCTCATAAATTATATAAATGTCTAACCTCTCCATTGTACAACTGAAACTAATAAAGGATATGCCGTAGTTCCCCCCTTACTTGTAGAGAATCCCAAAGGATGCTGGAAACCGTCAATAGTACCAAACCCTGTACACACACTGTTTTTTTCCTATCCATACCTATGAAAAAGTTTAATTTATAAATTAGACACAGTAAGAGGTTAACAAAAATAACAAAACAGAACAATTGTAACAATGTGTACTATAATAAAAGTTTTGTTAATGTGATTAATGTTAATTCTCTTTCAAAATATCTTATTTACAGTTATCACCTTTTCACTGAAAGGAGGCACTTTACGGCTTCTCTTTGGCATCTCTGAATTTTCAGCATAGCTGCTCTTACACTTTGGGTCATAATTAAGTAAAATAAGGGTTACTTAACACAAGTGCAAAGATACCTTGATAGGAAATATGATAGCTTTTCTGCTGTCTAGCGTACATCTTTGGGATTGTTTTTCCATTTCAGATGAACAATGATGTAATTTTTTTTTCTGTCTGTCAAGAAGTATATTTTGTATATAACCAGATTTTTCCTTGGAACTATACTTTTTCCTTAAGAATAAATCTCTGAAATTATAGTTTAAGTCAATGAGAAAGTATGGTTTATCCACTAAAAGTGAGTTTATTATAAGTACTTCAGAAACATGTTTTTCCTTTGAGGACAAGTTGCTTATGGCAAGAAAGGGAGAATTGCAGTAATTAGCATTTAACCAGCAAAATCCATCTGGGATATGGAAAACTTAATCTTCGGAAACAGTGCAAAAATCATTCTATATGAATAAGTAGAAATTGTACAGTAGAGGATGTGAATGTTGGGAACTTAATTAGCATATCTGTTTCCTTGTTTGTCCGAGACCTTCTTATTTTCACTACCTTTTCTCCACTTCCCTTTAAGAGTTTATGAGATTTGTGCACCTGAAACTAATAAAAATAAAAAAAATAAAAAGAGTTTATGAGGAAGCAGGAATTATTTCATAAATAAAGAGTTGATGTGTTTATAAATTTTAACAATGACATTTGATAGTTACTGATGTAATTCTAGACATTAACAGGAAAGCTTAGCACATTGGATGCTTTCTAGGGTTTATGGAGGAAAATGACGTTGTATACTTTTTTCTTTTTCATACTTCAAAATTATGAAATAATACTGTAAAAATATTACAAACATAAAGGGTATGAATGAGAACACCCATAGATTCACCATCTTTCATAAGAAAAAAGAAATTGCCCAATACATTTAAAACCTTGTTCTTCGTGTGAACCATTTATTACTGTATTTGCACATTTCGATTTATCTACTGTGTTTTCCTGAAAATAAGACCTAGCTGGACAATCAGCTGTAAAGCATCTTTTGGAGCAAAAATTAATATAAGACCTGATATTATATTATATTATACGCCGTCTTATAGTAAAATAAGACCAGGTCTTATATTGATTTTTGCTCCAAAAGCCGCATTGGAGCTGATTGTCCAGCTAGGTCTTGTTTTGGGGGAAACACGGTATCACTTCAAACCCAGGAGGATGGCTATAATCAAAAAGATGGCAGTAACATGTTGGCAATGATGTGGGAACATTTCAACTCTTCTTTGTTGCTGGTGGGAATGTAAAATAGTGCAGCTGCTTTGAAGAAAGTTTGGAAGTTCTTCAAAAAGTAGAACAGAGTTACCAAATGACCTGGCAGTTCTACTCCTAGGTATATACCCAAGAGGTTTAAAAATGTGTACACAAAACATGTATGTGAATATTCATAACATTATTCATACTAGCCAAAAGGTGGAAAAGACTCAAATGACAACTCTTAAATGGGTGAATACAGTACAGTATATTCATACAATGGAATATTCCTTGGTGACAAACAGAAATGAAGTGCTGATCCATGCTACAACATGATAAACCTGGAAAACATGTTAAGTAGGAGAAGCCATTCACAAAGGTCCGCATAGTAGATGATTCTGTTCGTAGTAAATGTCCATAATAGGCAAATCCATAGACAGAAAATACGTTGTTGAAGGTTACTAGAAATGGGGAGAGGAGGTAATGAGGAGTGACTGCTTATTGGGTACAGATTTTCTTTTTGGGTTACGAAAATGTTCTAAAATTGATTGTGGTGATGGTTGCACAATTTTTTTGAATATACTAAAAACCACTCAGTTGTACACTTTAAATGGTTGAATTCTATGGTATGTAAATCAAAGAAGCTGTTATTTTTAAAAATAATACTAGATCATTATGAAGAAATTGGAAAATACAGAAAGCTATAAATAAGACCATAAAAACTACTGGTAATTTCACCAACCAGAGAAACGGTTTTTTGCATATTGCTTTTTAGTTTTTTCCTCCATTCTGTATTCCCCATGTATACATACGTTCTTCTATAATTAGGATCATATGAATATAGAGTTATAATTCTTCCTTTTCACCTGACAGTTTATCTTGAACATTTTCTAAAAGATTTTTTAAATAATTTCTATTGTAAAACATTATACATGCTTATTGTAAAAAATACGTAAAAAATGAATTGACATCATGCTAATTAAAGATTTGTTGTTTTTTCAAATTTTCTAATGTCTGTTAGCTTAGTCTGCCTTTTGGTCACTTTCTTTTTCATTTTATTTTAAAGAGTTACTGAGTAGTGGAGAAAATAATTGAAAGTGTCATGTTGAGTTTGAGAAAAATCGATGAAATTAGTGGTTTCATGCTTCTTTCTATAGCAAGGATTATAAAGATTCTGGTGAGCCACAGACAGCTCCTGATCCATCCATCTGAGGGGAATATGGCCTAAAAAGATAACTTCTGTCAAATAATTACATAAACATGGGAACATTTACACAATTTAGACCCAGGTGACCTAAATCTCCAAAGATGGGGTGACCTAAATATCTGAAGACTTACCCTTCTGGGGTGAGTGTTGAGAACAGGGTGAGAAGTGTGCAGAGTGTGAGGTAGCACAAAGGAGCAAGGGATTCCTGCTGCCCCACGATCTTAGAGAGTGCATAGCTTCCCAGACAGATGATGTCTGTGTGGGGTTTCTAAGGATGATTAAGAATTTACTAAGCAGAGAAGCTAGACCAAAGGCTTAAGATCTCTTCAAGGGACAGTTACTTTAGTGCTGCTAGAGTATTGGGTGTGAGGTGCCTGGGGACAGGGAGCTCAGGCAGATAATGAAGGCAAATCAGAGTAATGTTGTGTGCCATGCCAAGGAACATAGACAATTCTGTAGGCACTTATGGGCCATTTTTAAGGGTTTTTTAAGGGTTTAAATATGGGGGCAGATCAGGGCAAATCTGGTACTAGGATAAACCAACAGTGTGGAAGATAAATTAGAGGGGGAGGAGATTGGTTATGGATTCCTCAATGTTTGACGTTATATGATTGAACATAGGACAAGGATTTTAAACTATGGCAGCAGAAAGTGAAAGTAGATGCAATGGAAGTTGAGGAGACAGAATCTTAGGGTTTGATAAGCTGGATGAGGTGGTAGCAAATGGGAGGGGAAGGACTAGTCTCCAGCATTTGGATTATATTTGAGATGAGAAATTTAGGAGATTAAACAGGTTTAACTGGGAGTAAAGAGGTTCGGACATTTTGAATTTGAAATATAGATAGGATATTTTTTTTGCTCAGAGAGCAGAAATTAGTTGTAGTCCCTGCAGAGCAGGAAGAAATATCAGGGCAAGAGATATAGGTTAGAATGGATAGGTTTAATTAAAACACCAATACTGTTATTGAATAACAACAGGAGTCATTAAATAAGGAGTGAATTAAATCACTTGAGGATGGAGGATGTAAATGAAAGACGATTGAAGATAGAACCTTAAAGGAAACCAAATGTCTAGGTGATGGGCAGAGAAGACTTAGAAGAAATGGTTAGCATGAGAGAAGCACAGAAGTGAGATGAGGAAAACCAAGAGAGAGGAACATAACTGTGTCAGGTACTACACATCAGTCCAGTGAGATAAGGACTGAGAAGGATCCTTTGACTTTTGTCCGTTAAGAAGACATCAGCGACCATCACTGAGGGAGTGTGGAGGGTAGAAGTAATTTTCCAGTTAGTGGAGGAGTGAATGGGGTGGGAGGGAGTGCAAACAACCAATGGAAGCGAGTCTTTTGACCAAAAAAGAAAAGTGAAATTCATTGACAAGATCCATCAAAAAATGGGAATAAAGCATTTTCACCTGGTTAGTGGAAGCCCAGGAGAACAGAGGAGATTGAAGATGCAGGAAAGAAAAAAAAACAATTGTTAGAACAAGGTCCCAGGGAAATTGGGAAGAAAACGGATGAGAGATACAGAATGGAGGGTAGGCATCTCAACTTCTGAAGACCTGAAGGAAGAAATAGAATGGGCAGACTTACAGTTAAGAATTGAGGTGTAGGGCAACTAAAGTTTAGTTGGAGGTGCAGGAGGGGTTCGGTAGGTGGCTTAAGGAGAGTAACAAAAACTTCAGAAGGGAGAATGAAAGCGAATTTTAAAAGTTGCCTGCCAATTAGTATTAAGAACCCTTCTGAAGCTGGACACCAGGACTTGTCTATCACATAAATCTGTGTGGGTAAATGCTGGCTTTCAGTTAAAAGCAAGTATATTTCTGTCTTTTTTCCCCCTTTCCAGAATATAGTTGCTTATTAAAAACGATTTCTTCTTTGTAATACTTGGAACCCCAGTTTAAGCTTGTTTAGGTTAGCCAAAAAAATATTTTTATGTGAAATATTAAAATATCAGTTAAAAATAATACAGAAGCTATAAAAGAATCCAGACATTGAGTAACAGAGATGGCCAAGGTAATACGGGCTCTGACATGTTAACAACGGAGATTTTAGCCACATGTGTGTCAGCTGAAGTTTTAGCCGTGTGTGTGTGTGTGTGTGTGTGTGTGTGTGTGTTGCATATAAGTAGTTTAGATAACAACCTTCACCCCAACCCACTTTGTTACATTTTTAACAATTTAAAAGCATTTTTGTATTTGAAACCATATATTCATATTCTTCTGAAAAAGGTCTTAATAAGTTACATAAAGGACCCAATCCTAATCCTTGAGACCCCTTTTAAAAATGTATTTAGCAATTTTAAAGGAATCTCAAACTTTTTACCAAGTTTAAAGAAATCTTTTCTAACCAGTTGGTACTGAAGAGCTAAGTTCTTCTAGCGATTTCATTATAGCTCAAAGATGTGCTGGCTTTTGATTTTCTGACTAAATTTGTATCTCCAAAGGTAAAGTGATAATTTTAACAATTAGTCCCCAACTTATAAATAAGATATATTAGAAAAGTTTGTATAATATTGTTTGGTATAAATTAGATATATTTATATTGTTTTTTCTAGAAAACTTCCAACAAAAGGTGAGACAACTTGATCTACTATTCTAAGTGACTGGGTGGGGCGCAATAAAAAAAAACGGACTATGGCTTAGCTTAGTAGATCATGTAATATCTCAAAAAGAGATGGGATTTGTGTGTTTCCCAGTCATTTATGCAACAAATACCCTACTATGTGCTCCATAAACACCTACTCTATGTCTAGCCCTGTTCTAAACGCTGGGGAGATGATCATAAATGAGAGAATAAGGCCTTTCGAATGCACTTTACTCCTGGAAAAGGAAAGAAAGCTTGACTGAAGTGGTAGATTACCCAGAATTGCTGAATATGTTTAGGCACCAAGTAGTTAATGGAAAGGCTCAACGTGTATGGGATGAAATATAGGTGAAGAGGGTGACATAAGGCACATTAGTGCTCATACATTTTAGTTGTACTGGTCACTGTCGTACTTACTGTGGGAAAAGATGGGGACTGAAATCAGAATCTTGGAGAAATGGTTGTGTTTAAGGAACATGAATAAAAGGGTAGCACCTGTAGAAGAAAGTCAGAATATTAGTGCAGAGAGCCTGGGTGGGAACTCAGGAGATTTCAGTGTCCTGGAAGCCAAGAGTGTAAAGATTTCCAGTTGTCAAAAGCTGCATAAACGTCAAAGGGATGAGAAAGAGAGACCATTGATGTAGTCATTATGAGACTATTGATTGACCTTTGAGAAAGCAGTTTTAGTAGCATGATGGGCGCAGACTCTCTAGAGAAGTTTGGGGGAAGTAGAAAGATGTAAGAACTGAGGGAACAGTGCTTTTCATATTTGAGAAAACTTAAAATTTGCACGCTTTAGAAAACAATTCAATGCATTACATTTTCTTGTCCATTGCTGCATAACAAATTTTCACAAAATGTAGTGTTTAAAACAACGATAAACGTTTCGTGGACCAGGAATTTGCTACAGGTTAGCTGGATGGTTGCGGCTCAGAATCATTGGGTACCATCTTGGAGCCTGACTACCACAGATGGTTAAGTGTATTAATTAAGAGAACACATGACACAGATGATTTCAGTCATCTCAATAAATCAGAAAGTACGGTGATGATCTGCTGAGAGTTGTTTAGAGACTTGAGACTAGTAGAAAAGTAGACCCCTGGGAGTGGGGACATGAATTACAGAGAAATGGGATTGTCCAGTAGCATTGTTTTAGGTGTATCAGAGACACAGCTCCACAGAGTTCTAACAGAAGTTACCAGTAATTTTTGATTAAAATATTAGTAATGAATATTATTCAGCAGTAAAATGTTCAAGACACAAAAAGATATAGATGGTAAATAAATGCATATCGCTTAATGAAAGAAGCTAGTCTAAAAAGTCTACCTACTATGTGATTGCCACAGACATTCTGGGAAAAGAAAACTATAGTCAGACAGTAAAAAGAAGGATTCAACAGTGAAGCAAAGGAGAGTTTTAGGGTGGTGAAACTATCTTGTATGATTCTGTGATTGCGGTTACATGACACTCTGCATTTGTCAAAATCCATTGAACTTTATAGCACAAAGAGTGAAACCTGTATGCAAATTTTAAACCTTATTTAAGAGGTTAAGGAATCCCAGGATGAAATGCAGACTGTGACGGAAGAATCTATTATAAATTTATGACACAGCCTTACATGAGGAGATGGGGCAAAAAGGTGCTGACCTAAGTAACTTTAGAAATGAGTGGAGTCTGTAAAACTAAAGACAAAAGACAATTTGTATAAACACTTTGTTCTAGTAAGGTCATCAAAAAACAAGGGAACTCTGAGAAACTGTCACAGCCAAGAGGAGGCTTAACCTAATTTTGATTCCTGAATCTAAATGTTGCTGAGTGTCTTCTCCCCCAAGCATTACATCCTGGGGGCAGGGGTCTGCTCTGCTTTTCTCTCTGGGATTTTCTTCCAAGCTGCTCCTGCTGACATCCTGTGCTTCTGACATTTGAGCACACATAGGTAATGTGAACGATATGACATTTGCCACCTGGTGGACACTGTTCATAAAATGCCATGAGATGTTAGAAACCTCCCAATTTCAGAGCTGTTAAAATGTTTTTTAAAAAGTGCTTCTTAGAATACATGCAATAGGGTACTTTAAGCATATTTGTATAAGTGTTCTTATTGTGAGGTGACATACAACTCCTTTTGAACACCAACAGCTCATCTGGAAAATCTGGGATTCTCAGTCTGCAGCCCCATAGTTATTTGTTTTATTAGACTTAATAGTTACTAATTTTTTTTAATAGTTACTAATTTTTTACATAAGGTTTAATTTTGGCATTTCTCAAAGCCTGGTACACATGTCACTGGTCATATATAAAATGTTCTGTAGGTATGATGTGAACTCACTGAAGTAAGCCAGTTTGGGCGTTCGTCTTTGTTAATTCTTTTGGTAAGTACCTACCGTGTTTCCCCGAAAATAAGACCTAGCCGGACAATCAGCTCTAATGCATCTTTTGCAGCAAAAATTAATATATTATATTATTATATTTTACTGTATTGTTATATCATTATTATTATTATTATTATTATACCCGGTTTTAAGACCGAGTCTCATATTAATTATTGCTCCAAAAGACACATTAGAGCTGATTGTCCACCAGGTCTTATTTTCGGGGAAATGGTATGTAGCCTCTGACAGTTACAGATAGATGTAATCCATGTGTTCTTCCACACAGCGTTGCTCCCAGTTGTGTTAGTGTATGAAAGCAAGCCCAAGACTGAATTCTGCCACACACACTATTAGTAACTAGGTATGGAAACAAGCCATTTCACCTATTGCTGTAAGAATAGTAAACTCTCCCCTCCTCTGTGTCCTTTTTAGGTACCCCAACAAGCACCTTACATGAAAGAATTACTTCATGTGACAATATTCTGACAGGGGGATCAACTAAGTTAATAGGTTCAGACAGCAAAACCCTTCACTGAGAGGAACAAAGAACCAAATGAAATTCTATACTAGGCCCCAGTACTCCAAAGGTGTTTGGCTGCTGGGGTAGTCAAATTTTTGTTTCCTATTTATGCAAGGACCTTCCAGCCATCCACATACTTTGAATATCACTCAATTCACCTTAAAAAAATATTTCCAACATCCGTTACGCTAATGAACCCTCTGATACAGATTTAGGTAATGATATTTGAAGTGCTTGTGTGATGGTCTTGGTTGCCCTGAACGGGCAGGGATAGCTGATAGGGTGTTTAATACATTAACCAACTACCTTTCTTCATTCTTTGTATTGAAGAACTTTAAATAATGACAGTGTAACAGGGTAGTACATGAATAACATTTTTTCATTTTAATATTTATTATATGTTAGAAAAATAGAGCTAGTGGATAAAACCTGAGGTTTTACAGATATTGCTTAGGATGGAGGCTATCTAAGTTGGTTTTTTTGGTTTTGTTTTTTAAATAAAGTAACTCTCAAATACTGTAAATAATACATGTGATACTCAGATTCAGCAGAATCTCAGGTATGTTCAGGAATGACTGAAGTAGAGAACTCTGGTTTAAGGGAATGTCTTTATCTTTTCTGGGCAGAATTCTGCTATTAACGTCTCTTCTTACTTGCCTATAATATCTGTGGATGGTGCTTTTGTTTGATAGATAAGCCAGTTTGGTAGATAAACCAGTGTACATTTGGACTACTTTCTTGGTAAGGCATGACCCCAAGGAAAATACCTACCTTCTTTATCACCAAATATTGTCATATGAAATTTTTTGTAAAGAATTTGTTGCAGATAAAGTTCTTCAGCTTTAGAGAGTTTTATGAAATATTTCTAAATAAACATGACTAACTTACGCAATTTTAGGCAATTTATCTCTGATTATTTCCACTGAAAGCATTTCCTTATCAGTCAGTATTCTAATATAGTAAAATCAATATGATAATACTTCAGAAGTATATGGCTTTAACTATACATGCACGTTCTAAAAGAATTTATGTCATTAACTTGTGAAATATGTACGCTTTATGTTTTATAAATTTTATAAATATATTAAAATCTGTCACAATTGGGGTTACCTCTCTTTTGGTCACAGTGGGGCAGCAATTTTAGGACCATAGGGACAGACACCCATGAAAAGGGTTTTTGCATTCCCTTTATTCCATACTATATGGAGTACCAAGCAACACCTGGCTATTTATTGCCTGTACTGCTGATCACAGTCGGAAGGGTGAGGACCTTGCTATTGTATTGTAAGGCCCCAGAGCTGCTTGTGTTTGCTCCATCTTTGTGGAGAGATGATGCTTGTCCCAGAGCCCCAGCCAGCTCCCATTCCACAAGGAGAAGTGTGCACCTCCTTTCATTACATTCCTCAGGGCAGGAATTCTGGAATGTTGCAAGAACTCGCTTGCCACTTCTAAAGCATTTGTAAACAAGTAGAATTTCTAGACAAAGGTAGAGCTTTAATTACAGGATTTGTGGGGTTTTAATACAAAATTGCAAGGGTTGCTTGTCCTTTTCCCTTGTTACATTATACTGTACGGTCTGTCTTCTGGGAGGGACCCCTCTGATCCTTGTAGAACCTTGCTTTAAAACAACAGCAATAGTAAATAATCTGTTTATGCCATCTTCCTCTTCAGAAGCAAAAACAGTCTTATGAGGTGATGCCAGAGGGTACTAAACTCCTGCAAGATTTCCGTAACAGTAAACAATTATGGTCTCTTTCATTTGTGATTTAGATCAGAATGCTCTTTATCTTTCTCCTGAACAAGCTGAATGGGCAGTTCATTTGCAGTGTAGGAATTAAGCTGAGTTTCAATATGTAAACTCACATTTTAAATTTTAGAATCCTGGACATAATGAAGAAGATCCCAGATTAGATCCAGTCAGAGGAAGAATTATAGACTACTGTGTTAAAACAAGTTGAAATACTACTGACCAGATTTGGTTAAATTCCACGCACATCTTTCTTCAGCTCATAATTCATTTCATATTACAGTTTTATCAGTTTTTTTTTTATTGCTGTAAAATTCAGATAGCATAAAAGTAGCCATTTTGAGGTACAATTTAGTGGCATTTAGTACATTCACAGTACTAAATACACTAAGTACATTGCACAGTACTAGGCAACCATCGCCTCTCCTAGTTACAAAACATTTTCATTGCCTCACAAGTAAACCGTGTGCCCATTAAGCAATCACTCCCGATTTCTTCCCTGCAGCCCCTGGCAACCACTAGTCTGCTTTCTCTGTATGGATTTACCTATTCTGGTTATTTCTTATAAGTGGAATCATATAATATGTGACCTTTGTGTCTCCCTTTTTTCGCTTAGCATAGTGGTTTTGAAGTTGATCCATATTGTATCGTAGTATTTATCAGTGCTTCATTCTTTTTTATGGCTGAATAATATTCCATTGTGTGTGTGCTACATTTTGTTTATTCATTCACCCATTGATGAACACTTGGGTTGTTTCTACCTTCTGGCTATTGTGAGTAGTGCTGCCCGGAATATTTGTGCACAGGTATTTGTGTGAACATCTGTTTTCCATTCTTTGTGGTGTATACCTAGGAGGTGAATTGCTAGATCATACGGTAATTCTATGTTTAACTTTCTGAGGAACTGCTAAACTGCCTTCCATAGTGGCTGTATTATTTTGCCCTCCTGCCAACACTAAATCTATGCTGGGAACCTGAACTGCCTCTGGAGCGTCCAGATTAAATTCTGAATAATGAGGATTTTTTTGTTGTTGTGAGTAACATTAGTATATCTTGTTTTATGGAAATTTTAGAGGAAGCCTGTGAAACTGATCCATTTATCTATTCCTTTCTTGTTTTGTCTTTTATTTCTAATATGTAAATAATAGTAATACTTTTGAAATATTTAGCCGACATAGGAATCAGAGAGTAATGGATACACAGATATATTATTTAGAGTAAGAGAACATTCTTGAGTAGCAATTTTCAAGATGTTTTTTATTTGATTGACAGTAATTTGAAGTGGATTTTATCCTTCCAGTTTCCAGTTGGGTGTATCTTTTGCTTCTGTTGTGCAGAACTTAAAGTTTTGGCAGCTTATCTTTCTTTTGTTGCTTGCTGTTAATGTTTTCAACCACTCAATGCACTGAACTGTGAAATTACATTCTGGTTGGTTTAAATATGGTTTATTAATTTGCCACAGAATGTGATGGACCATTTTTGGTGCCCGACAAACTGCTGTCCACCCTTCCCTCCAACTTTCTTCCTATTGAAAAGACTCCGGATTTCGTCCTAGTGGTTTTTCTTCCACGTGCTCTGGGAACATGGGCCTTCTGATAATTATTCTTAGGAAGTCAGTCTTATTACCTGTGCCAGCGATTGGTTAAGCCGGAAGGACTTATGTAAAAGTTGTCTTCATTTTCTTTTAAAAGGAGACCTAAGATGAGAATCCATTCCTTTACTTATAAGAACGTGATACTAGGAGCTTCAGTGGCAATGATGAAACCATGAGAGCGAACTAAGAGATTCCAGCTTAGTGCTTTTATTTGTAGTGGTGAGATTGTTAGTGTAAGTCCCATTTTATAGTAAACAAAACTGCTTTATGGGAAAATCAACTTTGTCAAGGCCATTGTGAAAAATTCCAACACTCGCCAAACCTCTATGTGACTTATAAAACTTTTTGATAAACCTCTTTGATCACAACCCTTCCCTCTCTAATAGTAGCTCTTCATGGCCTACCAGGTAACACTCAGGCTCCTTTGTCTAATGTTCACAAAATTCAACCCTGCTCTTCACCTACCTTTCTAAACCTCTGCATTATAACTAAGCCAAAGTAGTCATCTGTATTATAATAAAAATATTTTTTCTGGGGCGGCCAGGTGTCTCTGTTGGTTAGAGTGTGAGCTCTGAACAACAGGGTTGCCAGTTTGATTCCCACATGGACCAGTGAGCGGCTCCTTCCACAACTAGGCTGAGCTTCCAGAGGGGTGGCCGGATGGCTCAGTTGATTAGAACGCGAGCTCTCAACAAAAAGTTTGCCGGTTCAATTCCCACACAGAATGGTGGGCTGCGCCACCTGCAACTAAAGATTGAAAATGGCAACTGGACTTGGAGCTGAGCTGTACCCTCCACAACTATATTGAAGGACGATGACTTGGAGCTGATGGGCCCTGGAGAAACACACTGTTCCCCAATATTCCCCAATAAAATTAAAAATAAGAATAAAAAAATTTTTTTTTCAGCATGACCTTTCTACTTTTTACTCTCCAGATCCTACCCATGTTTTATAGGCTTCATGCTCAAAACCCATTGACAGTTAGCTCCACTGTTTTGAGCTACATATTTTTCTGAACAGTAATAGTTATTACTTAATATGCTCTAGTTATGTGTCAAATACTGTTATAAGAGTTTCAATGTTTTCATTCATTTAATCCTCATAGCAGTTCTATAATGAAGATGTTGTTGTTATACCCATTTTAGAGACAAAGACCTGAGGTACAGAGAGGTACAGTAGTTTTCCTAAGACCTGAGTCTGATCTAGGCAGTCTGGTTCCAGAATCCATTTATGCTGTAGCATCTCATATTCTTACTTGTATTTTTGTTACGCACTATTTGTCAACGAGTTTGGACTTTTCTTTTTTAAATTTTCCTACAGGATCCAACAAATAGCCTCGAAAAATATTTGTTGAATGAATAAAAAATCAATTAATGGTAGTCAAGAAAATTAAATCTCCACCCAATTTTCTTTGTTTCTTCTTTTTAAAACTGGGCAGCAATATGTATAACATTTTCAATAAATTTCCAAAAGACAGTATTTTTATTTAAATGCAGAAAAAAGTTGTAGGCCAAGAAATGTGTACAAAAGTGGTGTAAAAATAGTCAAAGAAGTTACGCCTCCAGTGTCACAAATGTGAGGTAGTGTGTGGCAAGTTAAAACCGGTTTTGTTTTTCGTTTTACGGGATAATACCCATACCTCAATAAAACTTGGCCTTGTCAGGCAAATGATCTTGGTTGTAGTTGTTGCCGCAAGACTTTCTGATTGTGTCATATAATATGATGAGAAAAGGACAACTGATGTGGTGAGTTACTTTGTCCGGAGCTTTCATTAAGTCAGTTTGTAGAGATAAAAATACCTCTTAGGTCCCAAGGCTATGTCTCAATTATGAGTTTCCATAATGTACTATGTCCAGTTCTGTGGTAGTAAAACTTTTAAAAACATACATGTTTTCTTGCTTCCTTGAGAAACAGTAAGCAGGAGTTTCTAATTGAGTAAATCAAGCCAATGTACAGAGCAACCATTATAATAGTTTCCTCGAGGCCTATTTTTTGATGATAATGAAACTGGTAACACTGTCTTATGTCTGATTCTGTTTCTGCGTCAAAAACAGACTGTCTTCCAGGCAGGTGGTACAAGTGTAGAATTGACTTAGTACCTGAATGAAAATGTTTTATTGGTAAATCACACTCTGTAGAAAACCAGTTAGATTTTATAACTTCTTTCAGAATGAAATCAATCTATATACTGATAGAATGTAAATCACAAACTATCGCTCAAAAATGTGTATTCATGCAGAGTTGAAATTAGGACCTAGGCAAGGAAAGTAGAGTTAAATTTCTGTTTGTTTTCTTACTCATATAACTTGGTTGTTGATTTATTTTTTCATGTTCATCAACATGTTCTAGAGTCTGAATTTATTTATTGTGCTAGAATTTAACATTATCTTTCATGAAGCACAAATACAGTGGACCCTTGAACAACACACTTTGAACTGCACGAGTCCACTTATACACGGATTTTTTTCAATAGCATACTTTACATGTATTTTCCTTAGGAACATTTTCTTTTCTCTAGCTTACTTTACTATAAGATTACAGTATATAATACATATGACATACAAAATATGTGTTAATTGACTGTTTATGTTATTGTAAGCCTTCCAGTCAACAGTAAGATATTAGCAGTTAAGTTTCTGGGGAATTAAAATTTGTAAGTGGATTTTTGACTCTGCAAGGATTGGCACTGCTAACGCCCACATTGTTCAATGGTCAACTGTGTTTTCAAATTTAATTTTATATTAGTTACCATTGCACAGTAGTACAAAATTAGTAAATTTGGGGTTTTTTTTACTACATATTGTACATTTACTCTTTGACTTGAAATTTTTCTAGAATTGTAACAGTTAGGGTAAAAATCTAGTTAAAGCATCCAGAACCTATTAAAAAATTTGCTACTCAGAATACATTTTTTTCCTATCAAGTGAAATTATCTTCAAGCACCTAGAGAAAGTTCAGATATTCAAAGGAGACATAAATATAACCAAACATTTCACCTAGAGCTCAGAAGTTGAGATTTCATACGATAATAGGGAAAGGGAAGAAAGATTACCTGTTTTAATGTCCACATCACTATGACCTTTTAGATTGTGTCTCTTTCTTTGGTTTGTATTTGGTTGTATAAATGAATTTATTCGCGTTAGCCCACTCTCCATGAGTATATACTTTTTTATTTATTGGGCAAAGGTTTATATACATCCCTGCTGACAGATTCTTTGAGATGTAGGTATGTGTGACTGCAGTTTTGTTGGTCGCACTCATTATTCCTGATTTGTGGTACTGGAACTACCTGAGTAGGGAGGTTGGGAGAAATCTCTGAGGAGGTAACATTTGGGCAGAACCCTAAGTCATGTAAATTGGTGAGATACACAAGTTACGACATTTTAGAAGGAGGAAGTAATGGCTACCAATCTCACAAAAATTGGAAAGAACTTATGAACTGGAAGAAGAAATAAATTAAGAGGAATATAAAATGGCTAAGTCAGTGTCTTACTAAACTGACCTTAGAGGGCCAGCTTTGTTCATCAATGACCTGAGAACTGTATATTTTCACATTAGAAGGTTCTGAATCCTGTTACCAAGCAAGTATATTTTAGTAGCTGCTACCTCTGGGGAAGAAGATTCTAGTGGTATCAAGGACTTTTCATTATAATTGGTCCTTTTCTAGGCAGGAGTTTATGGATTAATTTGATGCTTAAATCATTCAACTCTTCCAATTATTTTTTTCCGAGAATTTGCTGCGTTGTGAAATTTCAGCTCTACCGTGTTTCCCCGAAAATAAGACCTAGCCCGACAATCAGCTCTAATGCGTCTTTTGGAGGAAAAAAATCAATATAAGAGCCAGTCTTATTTTACTATAAGACCGGATAATATAAGATATACCAGGTCTTATATTAATTTTTGCTCCAAAAGACTCAGTAGAGCTGATTGTCCGACTAGGTCTTATTTTCGGGGAAACTTGGAAATAGAACACCAAGATGATAACGTGGGACAGCCCTTGAATATTTCTTGGGTAGTAAATTGAAAATATCTGAACGGTTATGTCAATGTCAAATGAGGATGGCTAATCTAGTGTTTAGGAGAAGTTGTTGGCCCAACACATTGCCTTACTTAGTGGCATAGTTTGTTTCTATACTGAATTTCAGTTGATATAGTGGTTAGTGCGGTAAGTATATTTAAAATCTATCTCAGATTCTATCATCAGGTGTGTTTGTTTAATTTCTGTGAGTCGATTTATTCTGTACCTGATTACCACTTTTTAAAAGAAGATAATGAGGGTGTGAGAGACCATATTTTCGAATTATTTTAAATTTACTTTTTTTAATTAGTGCTGCCTTGGTATTGTTCTTTCAATCGTGAAGGTATGTGATATGGCAAGATAAGTGAATTTGGAAATTTGAGACGAAAAGAAAATGTATTCTTACTTTGTCTCTGTGTAACTGTGGTTGAATACTGTATAATAAGAAATATATTTGGTCTTTGTCCCAGGTTCCTGGCACAGAGCTCCTCAAATCCTTGGAATATCCTGAGTGATAGGAGTGTCTTTTATGATTTATGAGGTGACTTAGAGTGGGAGCCTAGATAGCCTCAGAACGGAGATGGTTACCAGAAAGACCAAGTAATTAGAGGGTTAAAACTTTCAGCCCCACTCACTGGCCCGCTGGAAATGGGATGTGGTTGGTGGAGGGCAGGTTGCAGATTAAGCCCTACAAAAACTCTTGAACAAGAGTTGATGAGCTACCAGGTTGGTGAATGCATCTATTTGCCAGGAGCTGGTGCACCCCAGTTTCATGGGGACAGAAGCTCCTGCGCTTAGGACTCTTTCCGGACCCTGCCCTGTGTACCTTTCCATCTGACTATTCATCTGTATTATTTAAAATATCCTTCAGAGTAAATTGGTAAACCTAACTAAATGTTTCTCTGAGTTCTGTGAGCAAAGTAATCAGATCCGAAGAGGGAGTCATGGGAATCTCCAGTGTACAGTCAGCATGTGAGAAGCACAGGTGACAGCCTAGACTTAGAATGGCATGTGGGAAGTGAAGGCACTCCTGTGGGACTGAGCCTTTCACCTGTGAGTTCCTGCGCCATCTCCAGGTAAATGGTGTCAGAATTGAGTTAATGGCATGGTGGTGTTAGAAAAAAACACACTTTGTAAGTACACACCTGTGCTCTTCTTTTTTCTATTATCTCTTTTTAAAAATTTTATTATTTTTTTTTTATTGGGGAATATTGGGAAACAGGTGTTTCTCCAGGGCCCATCAGCTCCAGGTTGTTGTCCTTCAATCTAGTTGTGGAGGGCGCAGCTCACTGGCCCATGTGGGAACCTAATCGGCAACCCTGTTCAGAGCTCGCGCTATAACCAACTGAGCCATCCGGCCGCCCCCCACTTGTGCTCTTCTCGCTGTATTCTTTTTATACTAGTATTTTTCTGCTCTGAAAGATTTGTGTTAGGTGATTTAAGATACGAAAATCAGTAATCAACTGATGCACCAGTTGAGTGCTTTGTGGTATACAGCACCGTTAGACACTGTAGGGAAGAGATTGGTAGGAGAGCTGTTTCTTACCCATTAAAAGAACTTCTACTTTGGATATTAGTGATGAATAAGTTGGCACCAAATTAGGGAGACAAATTATTGGGCTCTGGATTGAGTCCTTTGACCGAAAGCCTGTTTTGCAAAGTTGATACTGGGGAACCAGGTCACATAAATCGGGGACAAGGGTAGCCTTTTCAATACATTGTTTTGTACACCTGAAACTAAAATAAAATTAAAAAGTGAGTGGCCAAGAGTTTTAAATGCCACTGAGAAGTGAAGTAACAACAAGAACTAAAAAATAATATCACAAATGAATCCTCAGACATTGTCACAAACATGCCTGAGGGATGCATTGAATCATTATTTTTGGCAAATACTTTGGAGGCCCTCACTGAACTTTTTTTTCCTGTGGCTTTTTAGTGAAGTAGGATTCCTGTCCTACTAGAGATACATGAAAAGAAAATCATGATTAATTGAAATTTAGGACCCCCACTGATTTAAACAAATTCATTAGCTCTGACAAAGTTGTGGAGCAATTCATCCATTGTCTGCCTCAATTTCCTTACCTAAAAAGAGGTTTGGACAGAAGTAAGAAAGCTAAACCAGCCATCACTGACATTTGAGAAAAGCAGGGCAGAATTTTATAAGGCACTTAAGAGAAATGCCCTGTTGGTGTGTACTTGTCCCTTAAATGAATAGTTTCTCTGTTAATTGGGCACCTTTTGTAGGTGTAAATTTTAGATTGCATCTTAAATTTGTGCTTTTACAGCTACTGCTACCCCTAACTGAAATCTCATGAAATAGTCAAGTCAGTTGTTATTTACTTTGTTAATAAGCCCTTTCCAAAGTGTCTCAGACATTAGCCACTTCCTCTTCTGTGCTCTGCAGATCAGGTTATGTTATAATGATCTGTTTACAGCTCTGTCTTCCCGATTAAACTGTCAGTTCCAGGCTGTTAATGGCCTTGAGAGGAGGGCCCTTATCTTATTCCCTCTATTATGTCCATGGCCTGACCACAATGCTTTCCTGTGGAAGTCTTGTCATCGGTAGCTGGGTGATAAAGGGGTCCGAGCCTCCCAGGTCCTAGAGAAATACCGTGTTTCCCCAAAAATAAGACCTAGCCGGACAATCAGCTCTAATGAGTCTCTTGGAGCAAAAATTAATATAAGACCTGATATATTTCTATTATGTTAAATTATATTATATTATACTCGGTCTTATAGTAAAATAAGATCGTTTCTTATATTACTATTTGCTCCAGAAGACTCATTAGAGCTGATTGTCCGGCTACGTCTTATTTTCGGGGAAACACAGTAGTGCAGGGTACTGGTAGCTTCATAAACCAAATACCTGATCAACTTGTTAGTTCTAAGTATTCCTGGTAATCTTTCACATTCTCTTGACAGATTTCTGCTACTTCATTATTACTGTTTTTCTCCTAACATCATATGCAGAACCACTGTTCCAGCTGTATAATTCAGCAAACATATTATGCTGCAGTTTTATTAAAGAAATGTCTGCTCTCAGATGGGGTAGTTTTATAGCCTATACAACAATGAGTACACCTAAACCAGATCTGCTAGAATAATATAAAACTTCCTTCTTAGTGTGATTTAGAGGTGTTTTGTCCTGATGGTGAGAACAGTTGAAGACTTTATTATGTAATAGAAGGTCAAATTGATTTGAGGGTAAGGATAAGAAGCTTACTCCATTTTAACCTTCACATACTCTGTTTATAGGTTATCATTTGTGTCCTTTGAAAAAGGCTGTCCTTTGCTTTCACTGTGGAAAAACGTCATTTTCTTGACTTCTTTCTGATGTTTTCAAGAATGGATTTTGGTTTTCTTAGTGTGAGACGTTTAAACTGAACATAATGGATACTAGCAAAACCTTCGCTTTGGAAAAAATGGCAAAGATCATGAATCACTACTTCTCTAAAACATATGCCAACCCTTCTGGTTATAACAAACTGTGTTGGCTTGATTGTCTGTATTTTAAACTACATGATGAAACAGTTTTATTTTCTCAACTTGAAATGCTATTTTAAAATTTTTTATAGCAGTTTCACATGAAAGGAATGTTTTAATGCCAGTTATGTTACATGCCAGATTAGTTGTAAGACAACTCTTATTGCGGTATCTGAACATATTTATGTCATTAGCATTCTAATAAGATATCTACAATATGTTTTGTAAAATGGTTTGTCCGTGCTGTTTAGAATCACCAGTTTGGATGAAGGGCGTGAAATACAGAAAAAATACATAGTTGGTTATTAAATATGAGTTAACATTTAATTAAATACATGTGGTAGACACTGTTCCAGTTGCTTACGTGATTTTCTCATATAATTCTCAAAAAAATCCCAGGAAAATTAAACTATCTTTATTTTTCATATAAGGAAATTAAGTCATGGAGAGGGTGTATAACTTGCCTGTGGTCAGAGAACTGTTGAGAAGAGGAGCTGAGGTTAAACTTGGGTCATTGGACTCTAGAATCTGTGTCCTTGTGACCATTAAGCTAGACTGCCTCCTGTGAAGAAAGGCTTAACCTTACTTGCAATTACAACACACACAAGTAGACCTGTGTGATGGCATGTATTTTCTATTAGATTTGCAGAAAAGAATAATTTTCAATACCCAGTATGTGGGGAAAAGAGAAATCTAATGTGTTGAGGTATAAATACAAATATACCTCTTTTTGGAGAACCAAGCATGTGAATATTGAAAACACCCACGTGCTTTGACTTATCCATCCCACTTCTAAGAATTATCCTACACAGCTAAACAGAAAAATACAAAGATGTCTGGATAGTTACATACATTAAGTATTGTTTATAATAACAAAAAATTAGAAGTTAAGTGTCAGTAGGAAACAAGTTTAGATAATTGTGATGGGCAGCCATCAAAAAAAGGACCAGTTAAGACTATAATTACTGACATGGAAAGCTGTTTATGACATACTGTTGACTGGAAAAACTGGGTTGCGACACAACATATATAGTTGGATTTTCATATATTGAATAAATATATGTTTATATATACAAACTCTGGTCCAAAAGGATATTTACCAAAATGTTAACAGCTGTTTTCTTTACTGCTAGATGGTATAACTTAGTGATCGAATGTATGGGCAGTGGAGACCCTTTACCCGGGTTTGAATCCTGCTCATTCTCTTATAAGCAGTAGGCAAATTCCATAACTGCTCTGTGCCCCCAGTTTCTTCAGTAAAATGAAGACAATTACAGAACCTCTATCATTGGGTTATGAGGCTCAAATGAGTTTGTAAAATGCTTAACATAGTAAGTGATCAATAAATCTAAGTAGCTGTTGCCATTTCTGGGTGATGGAACTCCAGGCAATTTTAGCTTTCCTTACACCTTTTATTGGTTGAATTTTTGAAATAAATAAGTATGTATCAACTTTGGAAACAACAACATAATATTTTGAAAGATGTCAGTTAAGTTGGTATTCTGATAGTTTTGATAGGAAATGCCTACTTACTTGAGCTAAGGTTATTTAAGTTTCTCACTGAACATTTGCCTCAAGAGCTATTTGCAAACCTGTATTGCTGGTATTTTACCCTATGCTATATGCCAACTTTAAGGGAATTGAAATCACTTTTTTTTCCCTCTCTTGGCCAGAAGGCATGCATAATCACAAGAAATTCTTCCTGAGGAAGCTGCCTTACTTTGCATCTGCAAGGACGTATTAGTGTGTGACGTCAGTCTGGTGTCAGGCTTGCCGAGGGGCAGGCCCGCCTGACAGCCACAGTGCATTTCCTTAGTGTTTACTCCCCACAGTGCTCATTTGAGAGCAGCTCAAAGACAAAGGAGTCGTTTTTTTATTTATTCCAGTATCCTTTTTGCCTGTAGTTGAATGTCTGTTTACGAATGTGATTTGATGAAGGCTGGTGAGTAGTTCTAACTACTTTTATGTGTTAGTAATAAATAACTAATGGCTAAATGAGCAGTAGTCCTTTTTTCTCAGTTAATGATGCTGTGGTAAACCATCTTGGTAGCCCTAGTGCCACGCACAGTGCCTAGTGCATAGGATTTACAGACTAGAAATGTTTCTGTAGCTGAAGTATTGTTGCAGAGATGTAAATACATCATTAGGTCTTCAGATGACTGGCATTGTAAGATGTAATCTTCCTCTTCATCTCTTCTTAACTTTAAGCTACATAAAGGCAGAAGAGTTGCAAATTGCTTTAAAGCCTGAAGAATTTCATTGAAAATATTTCATTTATTTTTTTAACTTATTCAAACAAGAAACTTAATTTTTTTTTCTTAAAGAGAACTGAATGAATAATTCTCAGAAGTTGCTATGGAGATGCTGACAATATCATTATATTATGCTTTTATTTAAAAAGTATTGATATAGTCTAAATTAACAGTTTGTTGAAGCTGCTAATATTTAACTGTGTAATTATTTAGGCTGTTTCAATGACATTCAAAATAGGAATCCTCATTAACCTAAAATTTGACAACAATATAATGACACGAGATTATTGTAAACAATATTGTTACATTTAAATAAATTAAAGTTGCTACTGCTATTGATTGTAAAGGCTGGGCAGCAGTACCATTAAAAGATTTCTTATTAGCAATGTTCATGTCTCTTTGAATTGCACTATTTATGTAGTTGTTTTGAAAGCATTAAAGAAGCAGGTTATATTAAGATTTTTTATGTAGTTATTTTTCTTATAACATTTTTCTCCATTTTTAGTGGATGAATGATACTTTAGTTTCATACTATTTATATGGTATGAACTGAAGTCTTTAAAATCTTTTACATCTTGCCATTTTGAGCATAATTCTTTTAATGCAGGTTTAGTAGCAGCCTTGTGATTTCAAGGTCCTTTAGAGGAATTTTCAAACAAAGTTTTCTCTTAAAGAACAGGCATTTTCTACTTTTTAAGTATAGTTGAGGAAAAGGCAATATGGAAATTCTTAATAAATATGTTAAATATTTTCATTATCAGTTTTCTGAAGCAATTAAAAAATAAGACTTGTTATACATATTTTTATGTGAATAAGATGGTTAAGTATTGAAAGGAAATTATCTAAATCAGCTTTTTGTATGTGAATGTGCAAAGATATCACATTTGAGGAATTAGCAATAACTGCCTCATTATGACTCCTAGTACATTGTACAACTTCTATATTTAGAAGCATAAAAATATAGAAGTAGGGTTTCAAGTTCATTTTATTCGACTTGACGGCCTTAATTCAAGAGGCACAATTTTTCCCTTAGGTTGCAGAATTTTCAGCTTCTAGCTGAAAATTGTGCCCAAAGCTAGAAAATTTACGTATATGGAAAGCTCATGAATATTTTTATTCCTTTTAAAAATTTATCTTGAATGCACTTAAAATATTTTATCATGGTTTTAAAATAGCCTATATTTTAAAATTAATAAGTTATTGTAGTAATGATGAATTGGAATATATTCACTATACATTTTAAACAAAGATGTTTTTGAGGCATTGTGACATCAGTGGTAACTATCTAAAGAGCACTAAAGTTCATGGGAGAAGCTACTTGAACTTTTTTGTATGGACAGGAAGTTAAAGCTGGCAAAGAAAAAGAGAGGGCGGGGGTGAGCAGAGCTGCTGGGGGGAATAACCTGATATTGACAGGAAGGTTTTATTCAAGATTAAAGCAGTAGAAATTAAAGTACTTGTTTGTTTTCTAAGGAGTAAGTTATGTTTTAAGGAGCCCTTTCCACCAGTACTGTAACCTGGTGGAAAGTATAATTGTGCTGTTTATTTTTCAGGTTTGAAATTTAGGTTAGTAAACTCAGATGGAATAGTATTCTTTAAGCGATTTATAGTTTTGAACTATATTTTTGTTTCCTAGTGGTAGACAGTACAAAACCTTGGGCATTTTAGATGCTTAATAAATACTTGAGCATAAATGAATGAATTGATTAAGCAAGTTAAATGAATGAGGAGAATAGTTTGATCTTTGTATTAGAGAGATTCCATCTTCACTGCGATAATGAAAACCTGCCAGTTATCTAACCAATTACTAAGATGCCGTGGTCTTGTTCTCTGTTAGAAGGAACTTTGTCTCTGAAGTATAATGCTGCCATCAGGATGTGCTGCAGTAGTCACTGCATTTCATTGCTGGCTCTACACTCTGTATTTGTGTCTCTGCTATGGAAAGTGGGCCTTACCCTGCTATTCTGGGTCAGGTTTCTATCTCTTGCCTCTTCTGTAAGTGAGAGATTTCTCAGTGCTTGGGGATAATGACTTGCTGACTAAACTGAGCCTTAATTAAGTGCTGTGTGCCTCACATAATTCCATTACTATTTGGACCTTTTCAGAATTATAAAAATCATATTATTTTGAAGTCAAAATGACAGGAATGGAACAAATACATTATTTCAAAATATGTAACACATTTTGTATACATAAATATGCTGTTGCTAGAGCCTAGATTTTCAGCCCCATTTCTGTGCTGAACTATCACCACACCTGACCACTGCTGATGGTAAGGCCCAGTTCAGATGGCCACCACCTCTGTGACATATCCTGTTTTTCCCCTTTCTAAGCAAGATCCATCCCTAATCCATTTCTTCTTTGTATTTTTGTTTATTACTCCTGTTTGTTTATAATATTAAGGCTATTTCTTCAATGCCTGTCTCATATTGAATGAAAGTATCAAAATTGCACTACAATTTTGAAAGAAAGTCTACCATTTTTTAATAAAACCTTTTTGTTTCATAGAGCTATTACTTGACTTATTAGTAACTATCTTTTTTGTTGTTGAAGTAATTGTTTAGCTATAGCTTGTGCAGTATTAAAAGGATTGAATACTATTCAATGAAAAAGAGTAGTGATAATTTTTTTTAATTGGAATTGAGCTCTAGATTCTATCATTCTGACTCTATTGGAAAAAAGTGTTTCATCTATTATAAAATGATTGGATCTTTTTTGAAATTGTGTGCTAATGTAGGATAGAATTACGTTAATGTTTTTCATATATGACCACACATAAGAGATGACGCCTAAATTTAACTTTTTCTAATTTGTTTGCTTCCTTCCCAGTGGTATCGTGAACTTCTATTTAATAAATGTTACAATAAAACATTAGTAATTAGCATTCATTAGGGAGTGTTAGAGTTGTCTGAATTAATGAAATTCCAAGTTATATATTTTTAAGTGTCACGTTTTTTGCTTTTAAATGCCAAGAAGAATATTTCTAACTGCTGACATGTTTCTGAGTTGGGGTTCTGCTGAGTTTTATTTTAAAACCCCAGTAGGCTTTTGCTATTAATCATATTTTTGGGGTGACCGGGTAGTTCAGTTGTTTGGAGCGTGGTGCTAATAACACCAAGGTTGCCGGTTGAATCCCCGCACGGGCTACTGTGAGCTTCACCCTCCTTAAAAAAAAAGAAAGAAAGAAAAAACAAATATACATACATACATACATACATACATACACACACACATATATATATATAATATAGATGATTATGCTTTTTCAAATAAGCATTCTTTTAGACCGCTAAAAATACCTGTTAGCATTTTCATTCTGTTATGTGGGTCTACAAGTACTTTTTGTATAGATCATTCAATAGTAAATAGTGTGCAAACCATTGTATTTCATAGTAAAGGTAGGGCAGAGAACCAGCATCTTTTTGAAGCAAGGAAGTGACATAATTTTACTCTTTTCAAAAAATCTCACTCTACTAGCACATTCAAGTTTAGTTAATATTTGGTGAGGGCTTTATTAGGTGCAGGTAATGTACCTTGGTTCTACTAGGTACTTTATCTTTTCAAAGCCCTATGGCGTAGGATTTTTGTTGTTGTTGATTTTGTTTCAATTCCTATTTTACAGAAGGAAGTTGAGGCTCAAGTAAGGAGTATGGTTTAAATTGGAGAGAGCCTGGCTATAGTGAGGTGAGTTAGGATGCTTTTCAGACATAAGCGCCTGAGCTAAGGCAGTGATAGGTAGACATGGTGTTTGATAGGTAGACATGGTGTTAGCCATCTACTCTCACAGGGTGGTTTCTGGGTGGCAACAAGAGATGTCACCGAAAATTACTTTGGTAGATTACAAATTACTTTGGTTGTTGTGTGTATTCTAAGAATCATATTCATGTTTTATCCATAAAGTGCCATTTAAACTTCCCTTTTAAAAAGTTCAGAATCACTCAAACGACTTACAAGTGAAATATTATTCTAAATTGTTGTAGGCATTTTTGCTTATAATGTAATTTATCAAGTCATTTAAAATGTAACTGTGCCATAACACTCCGGATGGATAACAGCTATGAATGTGATAGGTACATTTTATTTGTAAACAGCATGATGTTAACTGAATTTTTCTTGTGCTACTTCCAAAATTATTTAACATCTATTAAAAAGTGTTTAGTTGGTAGGTTTTAAATGTGTATGTTGGTTTTATTTCAGAAAGTTTTTTAATGAGATGATTTAGAAATTATCTGTAAATAAACGAAAAACTAAAACAGATGAATTTGTATGTGAGCCTCATATTTAGAATTTTTTTTCTTTATTATTCCTAGTCTATAATAATGTGTTCAGCTTTGTACTTGAAGCATTACATCATACTCATTGTCCCACTGGGAAAAGCAAGATTTTCAGTTCCTCTTTTATAAAACCCATGTTTTACAATTGTCGTTATTTGTACTTAAATTCTTTGGTACGTAAAATCAGGAATATGTGAGGTAACATTAGTGAATATATTGTGGTAATTTTATCTGAGCAGCAAAGAGTGGAACAAGATTGTCAAGCTTTAGAGACTAGGAAGATGGAAAAGAGATACTGGCCTTAAAATTAGAATCAGAAAAGGTTTCATTACTGTGCTTCAGACAGAAATAGACTTGAGGTGATGCTAAGTAGTGAGATAGAGGGGTAAAGAAGTGAGGGAGGCTGCATGTTCACAGTCCAGGGAAGAGGGAAGAGACCTACCTCTATCGAAAGTATAATGTTTTGTTTTGTTTTTGTGCCATTGAGCAGAAACATGGGAGAAGATGTAGGGCAGAACTGTTGGCTGTGCTGAATCCAGGAAGGGGCAGCAGTTGAAAGGTGGGATCTGGAAAGGATGTACCTCGAGGCGTGTCCCCTGTGACTTCTGATAACTTTGTAAATACTGTGAGCCTCAGTTTACCCATTTGTAAAGCAAAGATAGTAATACCTCAAAATGTCTAAATGAGATCCATCATCAAGTTTCAAGTATAGGCTGTGACAACCGAGAGTGAGTAGCCCTGAAGTTTGATGTTCAAGTGCTACTTATTAAGGTGATGGTTTTAAAATTTATTGCTGCAATGAGGATCAGTGAGGTGCTCACACCTGATGAATTATTCCTTTAGGAAACCTGAGATTTTCCATTTTCTAAATGATGAGAGAAGAGAGGGTAGAAAATAAAGGGTTCAGACCTTAAGGAGAATCTGTAGATGGTCGGTAAATGAATCACTGAGGTTTGGGCAGGATGTCTGGAAGCAGTTCTAAGTTAAAGGCAAATGGCATTTAGAACTGAAGGTGGGGAAAGGAACTATATACTTTTCATGTTTTGCACACACAAAAATTATAATTTTTAGATTACTAACTCAGTGGTTATGTCTTCATATAACTCAGGCCCAAGAATTTGGTTTCTCAAGAAAAGACAGGGCTTTTTTAGTGTTTTTCTTTTGTTCTTAAAACATTGCCTTTAATTATAGGCACAATTTTCCATGCCAGCATATTTTCAGTTTAAAAATAAATTGCAGAAACAGTCATTGTGGTAGTCAGATTTCAACATAATATTTTTCTTTTTATTAAAATGAAAATAAACTAAAATGGTTATCTGTATAAATCATTAATGAACTTTACATTTAACCATATTAAACATTACTTGGACCACCATAGAACCAATTGACTTAATAAATAAGATAACTAATTTAATAAATAAGTCACTGCTTCAAATATGGAGTTTTTTTTAACCTAATTTGAGACCGTTTGAGTCTCAAATTGATAAGACTTTATGATTTCTATTGATAAAAGTTCTTAAATTTTAAAACAAATTGGAGAGTATTATTGTCTGATAGTACAATGAAACCAAGGCCAGACTGAGAATGTCTGTACAAGACTCTTTTTGGTTTGAGTAGAAGGATACTGAAAACAAAAGAGTTGTAAGTACACATCTGAATTGTTGGCTATATAGTTTTCTGCCTGAATTTGAGAAATACAATAGCTTCCATAATTTCCACAACCCTTTTGCCTTGCTCCAATCCAATGACATTGTGGGTATGTGGCTTCTTTTATGGGTTGGGTCTGTGGAGAAGTCCAAGTCATGACACAGGCTGGCTTTGTTACCAGGGTTACCAGAAGAATTGCCAAACCACCATGATACTCTATTTTTCTTATACTAAATTAAATCCTTCTTTCTTTCTCAAAGGAAATACACGATTCCGGGCAAGTCCAAATGGTTTGCATCTGAGTTTAATAAGAGATAGCCAAAATCTCTTCTGTGGGAGAGAGTTTTCTAAAATACATATTTTTTTGTGCCTAGTGGATAAATTTTCAACCTCATTGCCATCGTTACACATATAAAACACTACCTAATAAAGCTTGCTTTGTCTAACGTATCACTCAGAAGAATTATATCAGCTGTTATTGACATTATGTTAATATTAATAGCAATTTCAACATTTATTTCTTAAATTAAAAAACAATTTGTATTAAAGCAGTCACTGTGGTTACCCATGAAATAAAGGTGTTTTTTGAAAAACAAAACAAGAACAAGTACTCCCACAGTAGAGAATTGCAGTACTAACAAGTAGCCAATATGTAGTTATTAATTGGCCAAAACATTTTTTAAAAATTTTCTGAGTGGAAATAAAACCTAAGGAATTCTATAAATTCAGGTTAAACCACCCTCTTTACTTTCACAAAGCTTCCTAAAGGAAAAAAATGGGTAAAACCATTTTTCTTTTTTACCAAGTAAAACAAGAGAAATCTAGTTTTGAATGCTAGTGCAAGTATTTTCTTGGCACGTATGTGAGTTGCTTTCTCTAAGAAAAATGAGGTGTTTTCTTAACTACTAGCCTGTCCCTTTCCCTTCTTCCTTGCTGTTAGAATGTAACCTCATTTTATGCACTTTCCTCTAAGTTGGCAACAGGCAAAGTTGAGGCCCTTGACTGAGGTAAGTTCACTTACCATTGGTTGAATTAGGCATTGACTCTTAATATGTCTATCTAATGACAGTCTATAAAAAGATTGCCAGGGAGATTTTGGGAAACTTCTTGAAAAGATATATGTAAAGACAAACTTTCCTTTCACCTTTGGACCTTGTGGTCTGCGTGTGATATTTCGGACTACAACAGTCCATTTGTGACTGTGAGGGTACCTAACTAAATAAGACAAGCCGATCGTTGCTACCATATAACATGATTGTGAGTAATCGTATCTCCTTGAAATCACAGTGTTCTTATTTTAAAATCACGAATAGCTCCTTTCCATACTTCCATACTTGGTTCAGAGAATTATATGTACTGATAAATGTAGCATTGCTCTTAATTTTTAATTAGTAAATCTAGTACTGTTAGTACTGTTTATTTTTGTAAAAATCAAACAAATATCAATGTTTTAAAGAACTTCTTATGAAAGTATTTTTACCTGTATGTAAGTATCAGATAGAGGACTTATGGTTTTTTACACTCAACAAAGATTGCATAGTTTTGGCCTATTGTTGGATAGCAGGACTTTTAATACTAGATTTCATTTGTCAGCCCCTACTTAATTGTCCTGAATCCTTTCATTTTTTTCCCTTGTGTAGTTTGAATAACATTCCATCCACTAATAATGAAATATTGCTTCAGTATTAATGACTTTTATCATTGTACTAGAAATTTGAAACACCATATTAGCAAACATCTTTTATTCCTCTCAATTTCTAAACTCATAATTTTATTGGGGTTTATATTTGTAATGTGCAGTTTGTACATTTTATGCATCTGTTTAGTGGGGGCAGAGGGGTGTCTTTGCTTTCTTTAGAGGTGCCATTGGCATACTCTGTAAGTCAGCTGAGGACTGAACAACAAAAAAATCTCACTCCAGTGACTGTGAAAAGGGACAAAAATACCAACTTCTCCTATATTCAGAGCGCTGCCGTACAATTTATTTGTTATATAAAAGCACCTGCTACTAGAGTTGATGCAAACTCTGTAAGTTACTCTTACTGTAGATAGTTTATAGGATCTGTGTAGTTTATCAGCTTTCCCTTTTTATGTAGGCTACCAAAACACTAGGAACTGCCTAAGAATAGCACAGCTTAGCCTAGCTTTTCGGTGCAGTTATCTACATGATTCATTATTTGGTTCCAAATATATAAGATTTGAAAAGGAATTGGGTGGAATGATGAATTTCTGTTCTATCTACGATAGTCATGTCGTTTTTAATTTGGTATTTATATAATTTAATAGAAATACCTTTTTATGCACACACTGATTTATTCATCCTAAGATCCTTTAAAACCAAATTATTATTGAATGAAATAGTTCCATAGCGGCTTTAGGCAGGTCTTTCATTTGATCTTCTAGTTATAGTAAATGATTAAATGTCTGGTAATAAATAGTGAAGAGGACATAATGCTGAAGACAAGCAATTTGTGTTGCTATTTCTCAGTTTCTTGATATCTTTTCCAAAAATGGCATTGAGTCAATCCTTTTAACTGGGCCTTTGATGTAGCATGATCTTCATATTGAGCGAGTGAATATGTTCTATTTCCTTCAGTCCCGAACTCTCTGGACTAGCTGAGTTCATTTTTTTTTCTCTCTAATGTTTTCCTCTGTAAGCTTTTTAGTTTTACCTTTACCATTTAGAGTTCATGTTTTTAAGTGTTTGTCACTGTTTAAGAACCTTCTCACATGCATACTTCCTTTGCTAGCATAAAAACACAGCTAACCTTCCGTTGGAGCTTTTATATTACAATTGCTTTTCTCCTTTATCGTTTTGACGTATTAGAGGCAGATATTTTTACCAGGGCAGGAAAACCAAGAGAGATCACAACTTTATTCTTTTACAGTATATAATAAGTAGTGGAGTCACATGAGTTTTAAATAATTACTTGGGTAGGTGCTAATTTAAAGTGTTTTAATATAAACACTTGACTGAAAGGTAATCTAATGATAACATATAATGAAAGTCCCGTACTTCATAACAAAAATAAATACTTATCGAGGACTTACTTTGTTCCAGGGCATGTTTAATCTTCATAATCATCTCCACTAGAAAGTAATTAAGTTCCATGAGGACAAGAATTTTTGTTTTGTTCACTGCTATCCCTGGTACCTAGACTAGTTCTGAAACAATTAACCAACAACCTGTAACAAAGCTCCTGTTACTAAATTGAGGAAATTAAGTTATGGAAAGGTACAGCAACTTGCCAAACTTCACATCACTAGTACATGAAGGAACTGGGATTCAAACCAAGTAGTGTAATTCTAGAACCTGTGCTCTCAACCGCCATTATTTCCTGCAGCCTCTGTTGTCTCTAGAGAACTAATAAATGTGGCTTATTCGTTAGAGGGCTATGATAATCTAGTGCAGGGTTTCTTCAACTTAAGTGCTACTGACATTTTGACCTGGGTACCTTTCATGTCAAAAGCTTTTCTGCTGATTGTAAGATGGTTACCAGCATCCTGTGTGGCCTCTGCCCACTACATACCAGTAGCAACTTCCCAGTTGTGACATTCAAAAATACTGCCAGACATTTCCATATGTCTCCTGGAAGATAAAATCACTCCCACTTGAGAAGCACTGATTTAAATCTACCTATTAAAATATCCAAAACAGAAGTCTGGAAGTAGGAGTAAGGGAACGCGTGGTGTCATCTTTAGAAAAGTTTGGACTTGCTGTGCCACAGTGAGTTCAGAGACAAGATGGGAATTAGTTTGTTCGGCGACTATAAGTATGTTTTATATCAAGACCTGAATTTTATCCCTTTTTTATAAGTATTCCTCTAACACAAATTTATATAAAACCGTATCTTTCCAGATTTTCCTTTTCATTTATGAAGAGCATAAAATCCCTGGCAAGGATTTTGAAAGTGATACCTTGTCTGTCAAAATGCATTTCTAGTAGGATAGAAGTATGTTAGTTCCTAATTTAGTAGTACAGTTTTGCTGTAACACGACACATATGTTCCCGAAAGTAACCTCGCTGTGCATAGTCGGGCAATGAAAAGCATGGGACTTCTATGAAAAATGGGCTTTAGGAGCCTGCCACTCAAAAACTTCATTAGTGACACATACAGATAAATACAGAAACCTATTAAGTGGTCGAACAGTTACACACATGTTAAAATAAATGGTTATAAAGTACAAAAATACTACAAATACATTTTGACTTGAAAAAGACCTGTAGTTTGGAGAAGTGGACATTGGAAGGGTTTCAGCTTGTGAGTTATTGGGAAATGTGGAAGTAGGCTTATCTGAAATTAGAAAATTGTATCACTACACATGGATGGGTGTGTTTCACATAACAGGCAATGAATTCACGTTGCTCGTAGATGTTTGAGGTTGTGCAGATGTGTGATTTTTGTATTGCTCTGTGGCTGGAATTCCACTGGGTGCAGTTCTCCGCATTCACCTAGAGTTTCTCACAGACAAGATCAAGTGTGGAATTTATGTGATGCTCAGATTGTTCCCTAATATATAAAGTGCACTGGAACACACTACTACCCAAGTGTTACAGTGAAACTGATGGAACTCTTGATCTGGATTTTGAGGCGCTTCCCCAAAAAAATGAAAGCTGGGGACTACAAAAAAGATGGCCAGTGTGGGATGAAAACATACGCTTTGTAAATAATGCAGGGGACAAACTTTGGTAGAATTGAGGAAAGGCTGGCAATCATTTTCTCCGCTGCCCTCCCCCATGGTCCTAAGCAGCCATTTCTCTTCTGAGCCAAGGACAGTGATCATGACCTGACACTTAACAGTGGGCTGGCCACCTCCCACAGTGCCCAGCTGTGCTATATGTATTAAAGAATCAGTGTATTATGTAGTAAAAGAATTCTGTGCATTAACAGTGATGCCCTTGTGGAATCCCCTCCCCACCCCCCACCCTCAAAGTCACTTGGATTTCATTTACATTGATTTCATTTATTGGCTCAGTATTTGTTTAACTCATATTTCTTTTCTGTGAGTGATTTATAAATTATGTTTATCCTTTACTATGACAGTACTTAAAAATGCAATATACTATAAAAATGAAGTGTAAATGCCAATATAATAAGGAATGGTTTTGAAATTTAAAAATGTATTTAGAATAAGTTTTTAAATATATAAAATGTATATAAAAATACATTTACACAAGAGCCATGAGGATGGGCAGTCCTGTTAGGTAATGGAAAATTACCACGTTTAAACAGTCATGACTGGAATTGAAATTTTGGTATATCATACTTTTATTTTAATTCATTTTGGATGAAATGATTAGAAAACATTACGCTGGTTTTTCTATTTGATAAGAATGTTTGATTAGGAGATGAGTTTTATTATTCTAATTTCCTGTAAAACCTAATTTTTCTGAACTTGAATTTTATAGAAACCTAGTAATCTTCAGTGATTATAACCTAAAATACATCATTGTACAGATTTTGGGGATTTAACATTTTAGAAAATGTGCTATATAATTTTTGTGGAGTTTTTTTGTTTGGTTGGTTTTTTAAAAATTGTAACCAAGAGCCAAATTTTAGGAGTATTGTGTAAGTCAGAACAAATGAATAAACATTTCAGAGGACTTCTTTGTTTACTTTAACAATTTGGCAGATGTAATATAAAAGTTTATTCCTTTCATTAAAAAATAGTAAGACTTTCGTGTTAAAGTGTTCTTGCAGATTTTATGTGAATATTTATGCCAATTTGATAACAAAACACATTGGATACTTTGAAAAAGGAAAAGAAGAAAATAAATGTATTCATATTTCATATTGGTTTTAGTCAGTGGTCTTTTAATTAAGATGAAATGCTAACATTTTTATTTAGTTTTAAGACATTGTGGTTTTAAAACTTAAAAGTGCTTGCACGATAAAAAATGTCAATTTTATTGAAATAGCATCTACTTTTGGGGAAAAGAATGTTTGGGTTCCATTTTAATCATGCGTTATTTAAATATCTCCATTGCCCTGCATCCTTGTGAAATGGGTACTCAGATCTATTTAGTGTTCAGGAAGTCAGTATACTCTCTTAGTCCAATAACCATTGCAGAGCCATGTCGTTATAATTTGGAGCTTTTGGCATATTAGCATTAGAGTCTACTGTAGTCCTCCCAGGTAAAATCACATAGCATAGGGAAATAATGCAATATATAGGGGGGTGTTTATTTTCTTTTTGCAATATTGGTATTTATGAAAAGAATTTGTATGTTTCTGTTCTAGCTACCACTCAACCAACTCTAGCTCTTCAATGATCCTTGCCAAGGAAAAGCTTAAAAAAAAAAAAGGCTATCCTCCATTTTTCATTATTAAGGTGTCTAAACCCTATCAGAGGTTACTTTACCCCCTTCTTCCCACAGTGCTTTATTCTGGTTAAACATCAGAGTTTATATACCTTGACACATTCAGATGCTTCAATTATTTTTCACTTCAGATGCTTCAATTATTTTTCACTTCTCTCCAGACTATACTTCCTTAGTTATTCTGTTATCAATTTATTGCTTATTATATAAACTTATATACCACATGAGATTTTAGTTTCCACTATGGTACTTTAAAATCGGCTGGCAAGGAAGTCACTTGCATACTTTTTTCTGTAGTGAAAATTTCACCCTACATAAATATTTAGAACCTGTTGAATGTGTTTGTATAAAGACGAACTATCACAAAAAGCGGATAATTTAGTAGTACTGTGTGCTTAGTAGACCAGTTAACTAAAGGAATAATACAAGCACATTATATTCCATAAATCATTCTGCCACAATTGTCAATATGTAAATTTTTTTTAAAGCTGTATACCTTTTCTTTTATATGATTTTAGTTTTATTTATGGCTAGAATTGCAAATACTGAGTTACCAATAAAAATATGAAAGTTAAGATTTGGAAAAGGAACCTAAGTATCTGAAGTTTGCCAAACATGCTGTGGCTGGTGGTTATAGACTTCCTGCAATCCAGAACACATGTAATAATCATTTAAGATTAACAAAGCAATATTCAGTACAACATCTTGAAAATTTTTTCTGTAATGAAAGTAAATTTTCTAGGGTGAGGCACACCAATGATGGGTTGATTTATGCTATAAAACTAATGGGAAAAATAGTAATTTTCAAATGATATGTGTTTAATATATCAATGTATATTACTTTGGCGTCTGATATTTTGGGCTTAGATAAATAGTTGGAGATTTTTTTTCTATTCTCATTTCAAGAACTACATTGGCTGCTTTATCACTTAAATCTTGAAAGAATTTCTTATGCAAAAGTCTTATTCTCCAAAAAATAGTCATCCTTTAATTCAAAGCAAATTTTTTTCATCAAACATAAGTAGATTTTTTTGTTTGTTTCTGTTGTCATTTGTATATTTCATTTAAAGTTTTTGTTTTCTCCTTCAGATTCCATTTTTCTATAACATATTTTACTTAAGTATCACAAAAATTAATCCCATTACATTATGTATATAAGGACTCTTGTAAAATAAAAACACCATAAATTATTGCTCTTCTTGTGGTACTCTCTATTTTTTAATGCACTGTTGCCCATATAGAGTACTGGTATTTTTTTATTTACTTGTATTATGTGAATTTGCCATTAGATGCCTAAATTGAGATACAGAATAATGAAGGTGGGTAGATACTATAGTTATTTTTGTGGCCCACCTGTCAAATGTAAAATGCAATGGTTGTGGAGCCAAATCAACTTACCTTTGTTTATAAAATAGTGAGAAGAAAGAATTAAGGTCAGATCACAGTGGAAAGGTGAGTTTAACTGTATAGTAAAACTGTAAGTAGCGTTTACATACATGTGTACACACAGTAGATAGTAGAAATGGTGTTCTTAGAAATTTCAACACCTGAAGGCTTGAATTTCATTTCCTTTATTCACTAACTTTAATGTTATAATAAAGAAATGACTATTTTGCTACCAGAACATTAGTAAAACATTTGTGATTGTAGAAGTACATATATTTTTCTCTTTTTCTCTTTTCTTCAGCCATAATGAAAGGAAAGTGACCTGTAAACATCCAGTCACAGGACAGCCATCACAGGACAATTGTATTTTTGTAGTGAATGAACAGTAAGTAAAGAGTTTCATGCAATTCCTCCGTTCAAAATGGAGTTAGCATTGAGGTTGTAGTTATTATTCATATTTAATACAGTACAATTGAACAGTTTTCTCATGTGGACATTTGAAGTCAAGTATAATAACAGAATGGCATTTGTTTACTATTTGTGGTATAGAAACATGACTTAATTTTTTTTTTTTTTTCCAAATGAAGAATGTAGTTTCAGAAGCTGTTTTTACAGTAGCTCAAACAGAGAGGAAACTCAAGAGCCCAGGATGCAAAGTCAGAAACTGTAAACTCAGATTGTTAAACTAACTTGGGCTCAATTTTTCTCATCCTTAAATCAGAGATAGTGGTAATTACCACTTCTCAGGATTTTTATAAGTATCAAATGAAACGTGTGAAAATATTTTACATGCTGTTAATCTGTTCACAAATATTAGTTATTGATAGCATTGTTTTCAATAGTAGAATAGCTACTTTGTAACTAAATTTTTAAAGTTTCCAGTTAGATGATCAAGTAGAATATCTGTAATAATGCTTATTAAAGTAAATATGATATTAATCATATCATGTTGTGATTAGAAGTGTTATATTTAAAGTACTTGTAAATATTAAGCTCTGACCATAGAGCTTATTAAGCTCTAATTAGTATGTAACTGTTTTTAAAAATTAGGATACCAGCATTGTTAACTCTGGGGACCTTTACTGTAAAGTAATTTACCTGGACAGCAAGTTCTAGCATTCTGACATATTATATTTTCAGGACTGTTCCAACTATGACATCTGAAGAAAAGAAGGAGCGACCTATAAGTATGATAAATGAAGCTTCTAACTATAACATGACTTCGGATTATGCAGTGCATCCAATGAGCCCTGTAGGCAGAGTAAGTTATTTTGCTTACTGTTAATAATTGATAGTTGGTATAATTGGTAATCAGTATCTTACTATTACTCTTAATGGACTTTAGAATTATAGAATAATTATTTCATTTTTTTATTACATGAACCTAATTACATTTAAGGTAATTGACATAAGAAACGGTGGCTTGGAATATAATGTAATAAGATTACATTTTAATAAGTAAATGACTTACATTTTTAAAAATATTATTGAGTTCAGATTTTGAATAATTTTACAAATGCGTAATGCATGTTTGTATGAGAGAATGGCAGTACTGAATCAGCTTAAATTTTAAAGTTGAAGATTAATACAGAGGGGGTTAAAAAATGTATACACATTTTAAGAAAGGAAAAAATAATTAAAAATGTAATACTCAATATATACTGATAACAAAAGATGAACACAAGTCATGTTTGACTTCTGCAATTACAAGAGGTGCTCAAATTGGTTACCATCAGCATCCAGACATTTCTGATTACGACGAACTACTGCCTGAGCAACATTGACCAAAGTGTCCACTGTATACATTTTTTTTGCCTCCCTCTCCCCCCAGTATAATAATGGCCTAGCAATTCTATTTTCTCTTAGGTATGCCTAGATTGAGCAGACTTGCACTATTTAAAAATAAATGTAAAATCCCTTACTACTAAAGGAAAACTCTATACTAGTGTGCTTGATGACCATGAAGTATCTAATAGAATCTATTATATGAAAAGTGCCATGGCCATATGGAAATACAAGTGGGTAGTTTTTCTTTATAATCAGAAACAACAATGTTCATAGTTTAGTCTGTGATCTTAGAGTTGTGTGTCTACTTTAAAACTTGTAGTTATTGCTTCTTGTACTTTAAAATGTTATTTTAAATTTAGAACCTTAATATAAAAATTTCTTCAAACTTGGATAATTTGCTACTAAATCTGAATAACTAAATAGTTGCCTTAAAGTTGCTGCTCATTTCCTAAATTAATGGAGAACCAAAGAATCAAGAGATGATAAAGAATAATCTTCATTTATTTAAAAAATAATGAATATTTTATAATAGTTAAACAGCTGTAATAGTAAATTATGGTTATTGTAAAGAAATGGTAAGTAGACAGTTATCTATTTCAAATGCCTGTTAAGGTTTTATAAATGTAATTTTATAGACTATTACTAGTAAATGTAAATTTTCAAAAAAATGTAATTACTTTTTAATTTTTGTATAGCATAAAATGCTAGTAGGATAACTGAGTTATAATGCTTCATTAATATATTTTAATTAAATCTAGAAATAGGATAGGTGAATTAAAGTCCACTAACTCATTGTCTGGAAATAAAGTTGGATCTGTGCCTCACACTTTACAACAAAAGTTTTCCAGTTACATGAGGTGTTGAAATGTTAAAAATAAAACTATTAATGTACCACAGAAAACAATGGAAGACAAAGAAAGAGAGAAAGAAAAAAACGAAGGAGGTAGGGATGGGGGCAGGGACTCGGAATGGAATGTAGCTGGACTTTCTAAATATGTCAAATTGAGAAATTCAGGTATAGAAAATTATCATGCACGCATAATATCTGTAATTCATGTAACAATTAAAGAATAATTCCTTTATAATTAAAGAAGTGCTATGAATCAATACGAAAAAGGCTTACAACCCAGTTTTTAAATGGGCAAATATGTAAAATCACTTTCCAGGGAGGAAAAAAAGAATGTTACTCTTAAAATATATGAAAAAAGATGCTCAAATTTATTCATAATATGAAAAGTGCTAGTTAAAACCCCAAAGGGCACCATTTCCCACTTATCTGATTTACAAAGATTAAAAAGTTTTATAGCACAGGCAAAAATGGGAGTAAATAAGCATTCTCTTTATGTAGTGAGCTCCAAGAAATAGTAAAACAAAAGTGTAGGTATTATATGAAGTCATTTGAGGAAAAAAGAGATATTTCATGACTATGAAAGCAATTATTTTAGATGAATAGACACACAGATACACACAGTGATATTGGTTGCCCCAGGGACTTGTGGGTAGGGGTTGTTTGGGTTCTGGTACTTAGGGGTGAGAGAGAAGTACACTGGTCCTTGTGTTTCTTTTCGTACCATTTGAGCTTTATATTGTGTTTAAGCATTATCTGTTCAAAAGTAAATTAAAATTTAAAATAAACCATGCTTTAGGAAAAATGTGATTGATATTGGACCTTAACATACTATTAATATATACTAATATAAGCTTCACAAAACAAAATTCTAATAAAATACACTAGGTAGATTTCCAAAGATTCTAGGTCAAGTTGAAAAATAAGAGATGACTTGATATAACTTACTGTCATGGAGAAATTAAAATTCAACTTCATTGTTTTTATGCTGGTTGGTTTTTACTACCATTTCTACCAAAATAAATCTTCATTCTAAACATACCAGTATCTTCAAAGATTGTGTACTCTTATGTGTACTTTTAAGAACATGGTAAAGACCGTCTGTTTGGTATCATTCGAGTTCAGAGTTGTCCATAAAGAAGAAAATACTACATGACATTAAGCAGATCCTTCCAGCCTTGTTTTCACTTGATGTGATATGTTTATTTATATTTTATATCTGGGTATCTCTCCTATGACTTGATGCTAGCTTCCTTTAATTGAAACACTATTAAATGCAGATATAAAGCAAAAAGTTCTGTCAGCAAAAAGTTCTGTCATTTGGTTTATTCTAGTATTTTTCCTCGAGTCATTCAATTTATTATATAACAGGTAGGACAAAACACTGCCACATACGCTACCTTTTTAAAAATTGTATATCCAGATTTCAAAGAAGAAATTGCAAAACTTGTGATCCTTTTGCAATATCCTGGGGAAAGAAGTCTTTATGCAGAATTCTTACACTTGAAAGAACTAAGCCAGCAAAAGCAGAGTTGCAAGAATTTATCTGTAAAGATTAAGTACTGTGAGTTTCAGAAGAATCTGAAAAGAGATTAAAATTATGAAGATGAAATATAAACTCAAACATCTAGATATTAACATTACATTGTCTGTTTTGCTTTTTTCTATTTAGACTTCACGGGCTTCAAAAAAAGTTCATAATTTTGGGAAGAGATCAAATTCAATTAAAAGGAATCCTAATGCACCTGTGGTCAGACGAGGTTGGCTTTATAAACAGGTATTTTTTTTTTTTTCCCTTGGTTTGAGAAAAAGACAGGATCAAAAGGGATTTTTTTTCTGGCTGATCTACTTAAGACAGTTATATAAAATGGAAGAGGAACTGCAGAGCAGTCATCCAGGTTCTTTCACTTCTTATTTCCACTAAAGAATGTTAGGGAACAGTGAAGAAAGAAAAGGTAATGGATGTAATTTAGAACAAACATTGTCAGTGTGTTTGTTATAGGTATTTCTAGATTTGAAATTAAATATAAGCTGTATGCAATGTTAGGAATAGCATGCTAAATTTATCCGGGCAGAAAAATTTTTTTGGTAGGAAAAAAACACACACAGAGGTGTTGTTCCTTTTTCTATTCATATAAAAATCATTAGAGAAATGTACAATTATATACTTCTCTGTTTTAATTTATAGAGAAATCTAAACATAATTTGAGATTTTTCTGATGTTTTTTCCTTCAGATTTTTACTTCTGGGCTCTCATGACTACTTTCTTAAGTGTTTATGCTATTTTTTTCTTTTACTTTTCTTGTTTTCCCGTTTACTCAAGCATGATTCACTCTCAGACACCCTGATAAGTTGGGGTTTATATTGTTCTGTTGTTTGGGAAACCTGATAACTAAGCTTTTTTGGAACCTTGTCATTAGTTACGGAATTAGTTAGGATGCATGTACATTAGGTTTTATGACATCTATTTTAACTGCTTTAAGGATGTGTTTTCTCTTGTTACTTTCTGATTTGCAGCTGGGTTTCAGATAAGTGACCACCAGATAACCGAGATGATATATTTGGCATTCAAGACCTTTATCTGTCTTTGTTCTTTCTCTCGATTCTACATGTATACAGATAATACAGAGCAAGTTAAATAATAGTTCATTGGTGATGCATATTTCTTCTGTCAAATATCGCTAATTGCTTTCAAATGACCTAATAATTATAGTCATTAAAATGCATAATAAGTTTGATATGAAACATTCACTAAACATCATTCCACCTGAAAGGTGGGTAGCAGCTAAACTAATGTATTGGAAGAGGGCGGACCATCTTAAAATCTAGAGAATTCCCAATCATTCAATTTCTCACTGAGTCGATTGGTTATGTAATTTAGATACCAACTTTTCATTTTTGTTTAACAATCATTTACTGTATTTTAACCATCTGATATTTAAACTTACCCAAACTGAAAGATTTTTAAAACTAGTTTTTCTAATAAAACCAAGTTATGTTTCGATAGCTCACTACAATATTGAGCCTAAGAGAGGTTAGGGAACTTCTTATTTAAAACTGCTCGTGTTTTGTTTCTTGAACCCTTGGTAATTTAGTACTGCGAAAGTGATACCAATCAATTTCTCTACCATATTTATTTTGTCATAGATGTGACTTACAGAGAATATTTGTCTGCAGAGCCGCTTGTGACTAGAGAGTGTTTGCAGAGCTGCTTAAAAATCTAAACTTAAAAATTATTTTGACTAAAGAATGAAAAAAATTAGAAAATTGAAAGTACCATATACTAGTTTGTTTTTTGTTTTTTCCTTTCCTTGAAGTATCTGTCGGTTTTAAGGACAAATCTTTTATTTCAAGAGATTTTCACCCATATAATTTCTTTAGTTCCACAGTGATTATTCAATGATGGTCACAACTAGAAATTAATTGAAAAGTATTAATCAATGCACATCCAAACTGTCACCTTTTTTTTTTCCTGTATTGATGTTTTATTTTCTCTTACAGTTTTGCTTTATTGCATGTGGGAAGATTTTTTTATTGAAATTGTAACTTTGTTTGAGCTTTGTATTTTTATGATTTAAATTACTTTGAAAGAGCTGCAAAATAGGTTCTCTTTTCTGCCACATGAGCAAAATCAAAATTGTATATGTAAGAAGAAACAAATGTTTATGAAATGTATTTATATGCTAAGGCTCCTTTAGCACATTTTAAATCACATTAATCTTTGGAATAATTTCAGTTCACATATTTTTCTTGTTGAAGATTAACATATTTATTAAATCTGGTTTATCAGAATGCACGTACTGCTGTATGGTTACATTATCCTCATGGTAGCAGACATGTGAAGAGTGAATTTCGCATTGCTTACAGATGTGAAACCAAATCAGATTGCTTCAGCAGTATTCCTTTTACATGGTAGTATTACTCTTCAGAGATCGGTATACTTTGGAATATCTTCATGTGATACAAGTCCACAGAAAACTACCCCAAAATTTTGATTGGCTTTTTAGTTAAATTACTGTATAGCATATATCAAACACCTTGTTTTTGAAACTTATTTTAAATAAATGCACCAGAAATGAATTTTTTCTGAAATGAAAAAAAAAATTTCATATACTGATTTAATGCAGGACAGTACTGGCATGAAGCTATGGAAGAAACGCTGGTTCGTGCTTTCTGACCTTTGTCTCTTTTATTATAGAGGTGAGTTTACCATAAACTGTCTTAGTGTGTTATTTTATCATTGCAATAGAATATATATTGAGTGTCAGATACATTTTTAAAGAAAAAACATTGCAATTCTTTTTGTATTTTATTATTATCAAATAGCATCAAGAAATAGTATCATTAACATATAATACTCAGTAATTGAGGTATGACAGAAGACAACATAGTGCTTCAAGCCGATTAGTCTGAGTTTTGGTCCAGTTTTTGTAATCTGAGTGTGTTAATATGATTTGTTTTACGTAAAGAGCATATGGATCTTCACTCTGTAATGTTATCTTTGAATTCAGTGCCTAATAGATAAAAATCTTGTGTTTCATGATACTGTTTTTACATGTCAGCTTTGTCAGACCAAGCTGTTGGTTGGTCCACTGAGTACCCAATTCTCTTCAGCAAATTATTTTAGAATAGCAAAGGCTATTATGATGTATTGGTCCATTTTTTAAAATTACAAATGAATGTATTATGACCCCTTTTTGCCCCCCCCTCCGCTTTTTAAACGAACAATGACAGCCTCCCTGAACCATGGAGCAAGTTGTGGAAGGCTGTCAATGTTGGTGAAGAAATAAAGGTATTATTAAGTATGGAATAGCAGTCTTCATGTATCCTTTATGGGTATCATAGATTCCTTTTTTAAAAAATGTTTTTTAGGTTAAGTTATTAATACAATTTTAAGCTAAAGTCTCTGTTCATGTGCTATATAAATCTGTTAACCTACAACAGAGTTGGTCCCTAACATTGAAGGGTATACACAGGTTGTACTCTCCATAGAAATCTGCTTCGGCTGTAATATATAATCATGAATCTGAATAATTACTTTTCCTTCCCTACTTTAAAGTCTGTTTGGAAACCGTCACGAAAGAATCAGATTGTCAATGTGTAATTAATAATTTGTAACTTTTCTAGATAAGTATGTCACAAGGTACAGGATTTTAGAACCAGTTAGCAGTTTTAAAGTTTACTTTGTGGTGACACAAAAAAAGTGTGGCAGAATTCTAGTCATCTGCCAAGTAATAATAATACATATTAACCTTCAAATTTTAAACCACTAGAATTATAGTCCTTCCCTCCACTGCAAACTATGGTCGAAAAGTAGTGCTGAGTCAGAATTGACCAAAGCTATAAAATTTCATTTTGTCATAGAGATGTTAGTCAGGCTGTAATTGTGGTATTATCTTTAGTTAAGAGCCAAGCTTACACTACAATTTTCCTTAAAGGTTTTCCACTCTTTCAGAAAAGTCAGAAGTTATAACTCGGGTATTATTCCTAACCTTATAATTTGTAATATTTCAGTATATTCATAGACTGTTTAGAGCTTTAGATGAGAACAAGAAAATGTTTGTTACTACTTCTCATGCAGAAATGTTTTAATGTTAATTTGCAACAAAAGCAACACTGAATTCCTTGTAATTTGCTCGAAGAAAGGTTCTCCTCATCACTTTTATTAAAATCGAAAAACTTTTCACCTAATTTGAAAAAATAAAGGTAATTGTAGAAATTATGTTGAGTATGAGATTCCATACTAATATTAACCCTATGCGTTTTATATCCAGTATATGTGTTAATTTTAGTATGGTTCCTCAGATAGGAGTAATGCAACAACAAAAAAAAGAAATAAAAAGGAAAGAAATACCATTTAACTCATTTCTGTTTTTCAGGTGGTTGAAAAGAAGTATATGCTATTATATACTTTGACTATTTTATCAGTAGGAAATGTCAGCTTTTAAATAAAAACTCAGATTTTAGTGAGATGATCATAATAGCTTACATTTTTTTGAGTGTTTTCTATATATATTTGCTGACCTTGTAACATAGATGATCTATTTCATCTCTTCCTCACAGCCACCTGATAAGGTGGGAAATCTTATGCCCATTCACACAAAAGGAAACTAAGGGACAGCAAGGTCAAGTTGTTTGCCTGAGGCCTCACAATGAGTAACTGTAAGGAACATTCTTTAACCACAAGTTTTGGGCCCTGTCCAGATCTCCTCTTCTTCTGTATGCTGAATACAGTGGCCTCATTTATTTCTTCTGTATTTCTCAAAGCATCTAGTATACTAACGTACGGAGTGTGCTGAAAGAATTTTTTAACAGATCAGTTCATATTTTACAGGTATGGAAAATAAGACAAAGATAAGTGATTTGCTGTTTTTTATAACAGGTTGGCAACCCATATCAGATGCAAGCCCAAGTTCCCACTGTTCTTTGCAGTATAGCAGGCAGATTGTGAACCCACTGTGATAAATCACGTAGACTGTTCAATTCTATAGACAATCTATTGACGAAACTTACCATGGGACTTAATTCATTCAACAAATACTCATTAAGCAAGACCTGCTTCATCTCAGGTGCTGTCAAACCAGCAGTGAGAGAAAGCTCTCATGAAGCTTACATTCTAGAGAGGTCAGAGAGACAGTAAATAAACTCTGTGAAGTAAAGACCATGATGAGTGCTTTTAGTAAAATAACAGTTATAATATGAAAGATAGGTATGGGGGAAAGGTCTCTTTGGAATGGTACTTGGAGCAGATATTTTAAGTAGCAAGATGTAAATTACAAGGAGGAGCTAGAGTCAGCAGAGTATTCCAGGCAGGAGGAGTGATACTGCAAAGGCTCTAAGATAGGAAAGTGTTTGGAATGAGCAGAAAGAAATCAGCATACTGAGCTAAGGGACTAGCAGTAGGGAAGGAGATGAATGGATGGGAGAAATGGAGATCGCACCAATGTAGGACTCTATTGAAGTGTGAATGCTACTGTAAAAGTTGTAAGGAAACAATTGGATGTTTTTAAGCATGAGAGTGATATCTTTTGATTTACAATTTGAGAAGTTCACTGAAGCTGCTATTGGAGAATGGGTTATAAAGGGGAAGGGAGACAGAAGAGACTGTTAGGAGTTATTTTGTAGAAATGATGATGGCTTCGACTAAGGTGGTAGCTAGCAGCGAGCTCTTTTGATGTGTCATACATAGGTAGTAGGATGCGGAAATGAACAATATAAACCTTTCTCTTTATTGATCTCACAGATTAGCTGAAGGAGTCTGAGAGAAACATTTCAGTGTTCAGTTATGTTGAATGAGTGTTGACCAGGCCTGTACAAGGAAGGGATTAAGAGAGAAGTGTGATCCAGGCTAAGGACTTAGTTTGTACAAAGCACGAGTGAACATGACAGATTGGTAAAATTACACATCGGGCTTATTTTGGTGGAATGAAAGTTATATCTGAAGACCTAGCAGGAATAGAGGCTAAAAAGTAGATGAAGGCACAGAGGCATTTGTTTGCTATCCTAATGAGTTTAAACTCCATTTTGAATGCAAGAATAACAAGATGAAGTGTATATTTTAGAAAAAGTACCCTAGCACTTGAACTAAAAGCCAAAAGACCAGTTAAAAAAGTATTGAAGTATTCTAGGTGAGCAATGACAATGAGTAATAAGATTCTAGTCAGTAAATTTGTATGTATTTTTTGTCTTGTTCTCAACCACCTTTAAAGGTGAAGTAAAAAGGGGTGATTTAAAATTTCACTTAAATCTGGTAAAATGATGCAACTCTTGAGGTTACTCTCCCAGGTAGTGTTCCCCAGGAAGCAAGCTCTGTGATGGAGGTTAATGTGCAACAGCTTATTGGGGAGTGTTTTTGGGGTCACTACCTGTGGCAGAGAAGGGAAGGAAGTAAGATGGTGCAGAGGGAGAAATTGGGCTGCCACGCAGTTTTAAAAAGACCCCGCTGACCCCACAGAGAGGTCACTCATTCTGTAAGCATTGCTCACTACCTGCCCTTTGCTTGGCAGGATATGCAGCGCCCTGGGTGATAGAAAGTAAGACAGTTGCTTAGGTCAGGCTTAATAGAGAAGTAAACAGAAGAATGCCCTGATTAGGGATATTTGAAGAATCTAGTGAGGAATTCTTAGGATTGTCATTTGACAGAAGATGAAGATTTTATATGTAGTGTCTTTAATTTTATGTAAAAATGGCAATATTTACTGAACACTTGACTTACGTTGAGTGCATTATAGAGTTCTTTATGTCTATTAACTCATTTAACCCTCACAACAATCCTTTGTGATAAGTCTTGTTTCAGTCAGTTTTATAGTTGATGAAAATAAGAAACACAGCATCAATAAATTGCCCGAGATCTCACAGCTACTTAGTGTCTGGCTGGGAAACGATCCATAGTAATTCAGTGAAGTCACCCTATGCTATCTTGCCTCTCTACATTCTGCAATAACTTTAGGAAAGTCAGTTTTTCCAATTTTGAGAGAAAGAATGTATTATTTGATAATGATTTTTTGGTAAAAATGACTTCATAAACTGTTTCTGATTATATGCTTTATATAAACGCAAAATTGGATTTAAAATTAGAATGTGACTCATTCTTTTAAATTGTCATATTCTTTATAATTGACTGCTTTCTACTTTTTTCTTTTAAACTAAATCTGTACCTTTGTTCATTCTTTCTCATATTTGTAAACTACACATGAAAGAGGCACAATAGTAAAAACAAGATTTTGTTTCATTGTTATGAGAAAGGCTATAGAAATTACCACTATGTAATGCAATTTTTTTTTGTTTTGGATAGGCAAAATAAATAAAATCCTTTGTTAAGTTTATGAAAATAAAAAACATGTCAAGCATTATAAAAATAATTGTTTCTCATTTATGGTTTTCCTCATTGGTGAGTTCATCAACCTAATACATAGCTTTATTAACTTATCTTATGGATTTCTAACAATGAACTATATATTTCAACGCTGCCCCCACGCATCAAGTTAATAATGTGAATCTATACTATGCCAAGGTTAATGTCTTATCATTTTCCTAGTTTTATTTTATGTGCTTGCCTTATAGGCGTGTAATTGATTCCTGTAACTTTATTATGTATCAGAATGACTGGTACACACAAACCTTCAAAATTATATGGTTTTAAAAATACTTACATATGTGTTTAAAATATATTTACATACATGTTCATAGTTTAGTTGAAAATATATTTACATGTATGTTCATTTATTCAAAAACTTTCAAACATCTGCTACTCATGGAGCATATATTCTAATGAGGAGAGAAAGATGATAAATAAACAACTAAAACATATAGTGTGTCAGAGGTATTGAAGGTGTGGGAGGGTGGTCAAGTTCCAGGAAGAAGAGAGAGGGCTCTGGGATGGCTACGGATGGAAGCAGTTTATAATAAGTAAAGGAAGGTCTCATTGGTGAGACATTTGAGCAAAGACTGAAGGATGTGAGCAAGTGAACCATCTGTGTCTTTGTCTCGGCCTAAAATTGTTGGGCATTTAGATCCTGATAGAAATGTGGGTAGATTAATTTTCTAAAGTTTCTGTGTCATTACTTATATGCTAATAGTTTTTAATAAATTATATGTCAAAGGGCTTCGTAAAATGCAATATATATGCCAAACAAATGTACGCTGTTTTTATGTCTAATTGACATTTTTCTGACGTGGGGGATCAATTTTGATTTGCTTAGGATAGGAAAGCTGGTTGAAAGTAAAGAAGAATATATACTTCTGTTACTTAATATTTTTCCTTAAAACCTTATAAAAACTCTCTAAGCTATACATGAATACAGTTCATTTATATATAAGAACCTTTTGATTTGACAAAGATAAATTTTGAGAAAATTTATTCTACTTCATGAAAACATTTAAAATTCTAATCAGATGTTCCATTATTTCCTAGATGAGAAAGAAGAGGGTATCTTGGGAAGCATACTATTACCTAGTTTTCAGATAGCTATGCTTTCCTCTGAGGATCACATTAATCGCAAATATGCTTTTAAGGTAAGGAAATAGTTACTATACTTTTTTATTCTGTGTTCGAATCTTGCATTAATTAAAAAATGGATATTGACCCATAGATTATTACAAAAAGATATTTCAATTACTCTAATTTTTATATTTAAAATATATTAATTAATAGTCTTATGGTTGAGTAGGGGAGTGTCCCTTTAATTAGGGAACACATGCTCAAATATTTAGGGGTGTGTCTTTATGACTATAATACTTCCAAATGGTTCTAGATAAAGCAAATATGTTAAAATGCTAATAATTGGTAGATATAACTGTAGGTGTCCTGGTCATTTTACTATTTTTTAAGGTTATTGTATGTTTGAATTATTTTATAATAAATTTAGGGGGGAGAGTACGATCGGAGACAACTGTGTTTATTAATAGTTATGTTGTACATTTATGATCTTATAGAATATTTGCAGAGATTTTTTGGGGGTCTAAGTACACCATGAACATCAGGTACTTTTGAGAGAATATTGAAGTTAAGACATAAAATTTATTATCAAATCCAAGCAGACCTGAGCACCCACCCTTCTCCTAAAAATACCCACCCATCTCAAGTGATATGCTGGTTTGTGGTATATTCTCAAGTAAGAGGCCACTTGAATGCTAAGTTGGCTAGTTTTTGTTTTTGAAACCCATGCTGCATTATTTGCTTTATGACATGGCTGAAATAAATTTCAGAAGTCAACTATTTTTTTAAGTCAGTTTTAAATTAAGAACTCCTGAGGGTTTAATGTAAAATTTTCATTCAAAGGGAAAGGGGAAATAAGGGTAACATGCTATTATTTAGCAGTGAAAACGTTTGTACCATTATAAAATTGATTTAATTTTTAATTTCCATCCACTTTTAAAGAATACTCAGGACTGTGTTTGATTTACAACTTTTGCTAATTAACGTGTTACTCTATTAGCTATGGAGAAGAAAGAGCAGGAAAGGTACCAGAGTGGTGGGGGTGATGGATGGTCTCAATGTGACGGTAATAGCTGAGCAAAGACCTGTGGTTAAGAGGGGAAAGCTCCATATTGCAGTACATTTCATTAACAGTGTGAACCAGAGAAACAAATATTTTATGATTTTATAACAGAGTTTAATACTGATAACTTAAAATAATAACCTTATAAAGTATACATTTAGAACTGTGATACTAACTTAAAATAATAACCTTATAAAGTATGCATGTAGAACTGTGATACTAACACTGTTATATGGCCATGAGTTTAAATTTTTTTGTTTGCTCATCAATTTGGCAAATGATTATTGAATTTGTATTATTCTTAGGACATTTTGCTGGGTTCTTAGACTCTTAAAAAATATTAGTATGTTAAAAGAGCAATAAAAGTTACTATGCATGTTAAGTATATTTTCTCTGTGATTACTTGATTTAATTTTAATATTATTTTATCTGACAAGGATAGTAATTTCTGTTTCAAATTCTCTCTTCTGCGATGTTTCCTTTGAATTTATGAGCCATTTTTACTACTAAGTCTGTTGACGTTGATGCTACTGCTTTGCACAATGGTAAGTAGAATTCATAGACAATTATTGAGCACAATCGTGGAATGTAAAGCTAGAAAGGGAATTTTGCCATCATCTAGTAAATATTTCCGTTTGACAGATGGCAAGCATGAGTGTGGTTTGTTAGTATCTCAGGCATGGCTACAACTGGATCTTCTCAGCACCAGTGTTCCTTCCTTTGATCACAGATATGGACAGTGGTCTTTATTCATTTCTCCAAAACCCCGCTCAGACAGTCCAGTGACATTTTAATCATTTTAACATGTGGTTTTAATCATTTTAGCAACATGTAACGTTTGAGCTGTTTCTTTTGAATTGTTTCCATAGACAGCTTTATATCTTTTACACGGTCAAGTAAGATTTGTTGGTTATGTAGTTATTTTGATCACTGTGTTTATTGAAATTTATTTCTGTCCTGATTCTTTCTGGAAAAGATTTTGAAGAAGCTAATTTGACATTGTAGATAAAGCAGATAGTCAAGATGTTGGGGTGAAGTATGTGGCTCCAGATTTATTCCTTTCATCTTTTTGTGTTTAGCAGATTAACTACATACTTCGTACTGTTTCCTTTACCTCATTCTGTGGTGAAAGAGCCTTTGTTTATTTTTCCTTGTCTTTTGGCATCTAATAGGAAACTGTCAAAGTAAGGCATGCTTTTTTTTTTTCAATTTTATTAAATGTATTGGGGTGACATTAGTTAATAAAATTATATCGGTTTCAAGTGTATAATTTTATAATACATCATCTGTATACTGCATTGTGCGTTCACCACTTAAAGTCATGTCTCTTTCCATCACCATATATTTGACCCTTTTTACCCCTTTTTACCGATCCCCTAGACATTTTTAAATGGACATTAAGAATGTTTCCCCCACCTCAGCCTTTTTTTTTTTTTTTTTTTCCTATTTTGACACAGCTACTGCTGCAGTCCATCTTTGCCTGGTCAGCGCATGGGTTAAGCTGAGCACTCGATGTTTACACTTTGGGTAGCAGTTTTATCAGCCTCTTCTTCATTTTGTTTTTCTCTGTTTCTCTGGAATACAGACAGATTGAACCACCATAAAGAAAGAAACCTACTTACCACTTACTTGGGCCTTCTTCAAACCCAAAACATTTACATTTTAACTCTGAAACTTGAGAATGAAAGTTAAAGGGAAATACTATTTTGGAGTATTTATAAATCATTTATGTTTGTGTACTGGTGTCTATCAGGATTAGACAAATGCTTTAATAGCATCTTTTGAGAACTAAAGAATAACTAGCACAAGGAAAATACTGTGATACGTACATTTCGATTAATTTTGTTGCTGATTGCTCTGGAACATTCTTGAATAAAGTGGTATGAATTATAGTAAATGGAAATTGCTAGGGATTTGTACATGGAACAGGCATGATTAAGTGCTTCATTATTTACTCCCTTTCCTTCCCATTCACTTTTATTAATTTTTAAAGAAAAACCATAAAGTTAGGAGAAAAAAAATCTAATATTTACATTTTTCAACATTGAATTATATTTTTCTTAAGCCATTAATTTCTATATCTGGATATAAGACAACTCTGCTTTTTTTTTTTTAATTTGATAGTAATGATCTAAGCAGGGAAATAACTTCCTTTTTTTCCTTTTACAGATCCTATATTCCTATTCAAAATGATCGTATCATTTTCAATCAGGCAGCCCATCCAAACATGCGGACCTATTATTTCTGCACTGATACAGGAAAGGAGATGGAGTTGTGGATGAAAGCCATGTTAGATGCTGCCCTGGTACAGACAGAACCTGTGAAAAGGTAAAAGTTTGTGGGGAAATTAATGGTGATTTTCACTTACATTTTATTCCATGCCTTCCAAGTATGTCATTGTCATAGTACATATCGTTTTAGTAGTCATGATATGAAATCATTTCTTCCTCAGAAAGCAAGGATTAATTCACGTTCTGTATTAAATTAATTCACCTTTAGTTAGTTTGAGCTACCACCTGCATTTTTATTCCATCTTTCCTCTTTATTCATTTTCACCTATCAGTGTACTGAGGTGAATCCAGAATCCTAACATTCAAACTGAATGTTCTTTCTTCTTACAGAATTACCTTTAATTTCCGGTAAGTACATTTTTAATTGTTATCTTAAAACTGCACCAGATCGTGTTTTTTAAAGTCCTAAATTTTAAGAGGATTTATATTCATGAAGTTAATTTCATTGCGTTTTTTTTTTTTTTCATTATATTGGATGTTTTTGGACTTTAATAAGTTGAAATAAAATTTTGTGATGAGTTTTATTTCTTCAGCACTTCTTGGTTAATTCTGATTGTTTTATGATGGATGTCTCCAGAAAATAATTTGTTAGGTATTTAGATTATTTTTAAATATATCTGTTTCTTGATGAATTCTGCTTTATTTGGAAAGTCTAGTACTCAGATTCCTTGATAACATAAGTATGTACTGTTAAAATTGTTCTGTGTGGGTTTTTTTTTCTCCCTGCTTGAACATACGAATCATTTTAATACTCAACTATATGAAGAACTGGTGAGAGGAAATCTGTTTGTAAAGCTATGTAAATAGCAGCTGAATAATTTACTTTAAAAATATTTATTTCTATAATTTAAAGAAAGATTTATGGTACAGTTAAATTTTTTTTTACCAGTCAGCGATAATTGAGCACGTGTCTTATATAAGGAAGATGCTAACTTGCAAGTTTGGCCTTTTTTTGTCTCTTAGCAGGGAATTAGGAGATTGTTAAAATATAAATCTTTAGTCACTTTTTTTAGTATGCATATAAAGTCTTATGACTTATTGATTAAAAGACTTAAGTTGATGCTATATATTTCTTCTTCTTTTTTTTTTTTTTAAATATCAAGTCTAAAGCAACTTAGCCAATCAGTAGTAATTGAGCTAGGAGAAAGTACAGAGAAAAAAGAAAAGACCTAGGATTCAACTCTAGGGCACCAATTTTTTAAGAAAAACTAACTCAACCATATTCATGTTCCAGGTTGAGAGCTAATAAAAGAAAAATCTGCTTTTGGAATTCTGTGTGTAAAAATGACTGGAATGGACATAGCAGTGAGGTTGCTAGAGAAAAATATGTAGGTGGAAAGAATTAATTCAAAATATTAAAATAATTTTAATTTCAAAGTAAAATTTTTAGGAAATTATTTACAATATAAAAATATAATAATTAAAATATTTGATTTCCAGATAATTTCAGTATTATATGTTGTACTTATCTCAGAATTTCAACTTACTCTCATTTTCTTTTTTTGTATTTTCCACTCTAATAAAAAAATTAATAATTACTCATAATTTAGGGTGATAAAGATGACGGAGTCAGTATTTGGGTTTGACTTCTGACAACCTGTTAATTGATTGATTATGTGCCCGTAACAATTTTTAGCCACTTGTGTTGATGTTTTTTTCTTGGTTGGCCAGGAATTATTGAATGCTACCTATGTGCCCAGCTTGGTGTCAATCACCATTATCCGGTAGAACTGACTTATTTTATTCTACTTCTAACTGGTACATTTTTATCTTGCCCTGTTAATCTTGATTGTTCAAATTGAAGGTACCTAATTATTGCACTATTTCATTTCAGAAGTATAGGGAGATTTTCTTTGCTTGTTTTTAGGGTAATAGGTTCTCTTTCGTGTGTGGCCAGAATGCTTACAAATATGTATCGGCATATGACCTAACGAGATAAAACATATAGTGTTTAACTAGATAGTTCATTTCTTCTAAATTCATAAAGTATTCAGTAATCTCTGAAATATAATATCATAGTCCCCTAGTGTGCACATCATTGATGGCATAAAACAATCTAAGCATAATATACATTCTCTGAATAATTTCCATCTTTAGGCCCATTATTTTCATTTTCTATATTTCCATGTATCTTATGCAATAAACTAAGTGTCACTTTTTAAAATTAGATCACTAGTTTTACAATTATGTTTATTTAAGAGTACATTTCTGAATCAGTTTTATTCTACTTAGAGAAAGTCACCGTGTGTCTTTTATTAAATGGTAAATTTTTGGAAAAAATAAAGAGAAGAAAGGCAATGCAATTCTAATTTAAAATATAGCTTTAGGTAGAATAGCTGTGACTAAGTTTAAAAAATCTCTTCACATATTTGATATTCAATGATAAAAATTCCTTCCCCCCTTCTGAATTTAGCAAGCATAAAATGCACTTTTAGTGTAAGTCTTCTCTGACTTTTTTCTTTCAAGGGAAAGGAGCTTGATAGCCTGTCTTAAACTCCCAATATCTAATATCACTTCCAATCTAGGTGCTATAAGTTATATAGCTAACCTAAATGTGTAGCTAGTTCATAACTTATTCTAAGAAAAGTAGTCACATTTTATTTTTTCTCACTCATGATATTCTAAAGTATCTATAGCTGTATATGTATGGATTATATATTTTCTATGCATCACTGAAACTGGCAGCAATGATACACTGAGGATCTGATCGAAGCATTATTATGTGTGGAAATTTGGCCAGTTCCTGAGAGGCTTCCCAGCATGGCTTGATCTTGGCAGTTTCATGCAGGTTCAGACACTCAGCTTGTTCTTGTCAGAGCCTGGAGGTGATTGGTTTCAGGGCTGCTGATGCTCTTTAAAAAGACCTAGACATAGCAACTGGAATGATGAGCAGTAAAACTGTCCAGTGGTCCAGACATACTGTGAAGCAGCAGATTCTTCTGGTGAGCAATGGACATGGAATACCAGATCCTAATTCAAAAAACTGTTTGAGGAAGTGGAGTGATAATGGTAATAAAGTCTGGCAGCCATTGACTTGCTCATCTGGTCGTCACAACATCCTGTAATTTTGGTGCTACAATTATCCTCATTTACCAAAAAGGAGATTAAGGCACTGTAAATTTCTGCACCTTGCCCAAAGACAGACAGACACAGTTAATAAGAGGTAGTGCTGGAAGCTGAATACGTGCAGTCTGGTTCCAAGAGCTATTAGCTGAAACTCAGGTCTGCTTGAATACAAACAGAGTTAGTCAGTTATATGGTTCAGATCGTTGACAGTACCAGACTGTAATTTCCTGGTGCAGGCATTTCCACAAACCAGGCTCATGTTTGTTTCATGATACGTTAACCCTCCTGGCTGGAAGCCATTTTGTTTATTTCACTAGACGCTGCGGTTCTTTAAGTGTGGATTTTGTGGTTTCACTGTCAAATGGCAGTCATGCTTGCTTTATATCCAGATTTCTAATAGTGGGGATACTCATCACTTCTTATCCTCCAGTGCTTTATATACCGTATAGTGTGTTTTTTCCCCTTTCTATTTATACATCGTAGTGTTGTGCTTCAATTTTTATAGCACAACATTGGGGATTTGTGCAGGCTTGTCCTATGTGACCCTTTAAGTTTTTTCATAAAGTCAAAGGTAATTTTACATTTTTCCTAGATTGAATTCCAGAAATAACATGCGTATTATTTCATCTGATTTACTTTGATTTTCTTCTCTGATTTCAGAGTGGACAAGATTACATCTGAAAATGCACCAGCTAAAGAAATCAATAACTTTCCCAACCATAGAGTACTAATTAAACCAGAGGCCCAAAATAACCAGAAAAACAAGGAAATAAGCAAAAATGAAGAAAAAAAAGCATTAGAGGCTGAAAAATATGGATTTCAAAAGGATGGTCAGGATAGACCTTTAACAAAAATTAATAGTGTAAAGTTGAATTCTCTGCCATCTGAATATGAGAGTGGGTCAACATGCCCGACTCAGACTGGACATTACAGGCCAGTCAATGTGAATAGTTCAGAGAACAAAACAGTGAATGTTAGCCTGGCAGACCTTAGAGGTGGAGCTCATCCAAATACAGGGCCCTCACACACAGAGGCTGATCGCGTCATACAGAGAACCAATTCAATGCAACAGTTGGAACAGTGGATTAAAATCCAGAAGGGACGGGGTCATGAAGAAGAAACCAGGGGGTAAGTGTCTTGTTATGTGTTATGAACCAGGTTTCTTTCATGCTATGCTTGTGGAGATTGCTTTCTGAGATGCCAATTATAAATATTAGTTTAAATTGTGATTTAGATACTGTAGTTTTCATTATATCTTTTTTCATAGTAATCGTATATGAGTGATTTTTCTGTGTCTCCCATTGTTCTGTCATCCAACTTCACTAATAATGGCAAGGCATCATTCTCCCTTGGACTAGCACAAGAGAAGTCTTAGGTTGTGGGTAGAGATCCTGTTTGTTTGGGATAAGACAAGGAGCAAGACCTATCCCTACCCCCTTTCTTTTTCCCCACCTCCTCCTTCCACACTTCCCTGGCCTGACTGTCTTCTATCAGTAACTTGTGCAACTAGACGCAATGCACAGATCGCCTGACACAAGTAATGTGGAGACAGTAAAGGCTTATTGTGGTCTTTAGTTCTCCTCGTTCCCTTTCTTTTTTAACTCGTAATGCACATGACTAAGTGTTCTTTTTATTCATCTAAACGTTGAGTCATTCATGCATAAGTGTTTTTTCATATATATTTGTTGTGTAACTACGATGTGCTCATCATGGGGCCAGAAATTAAAATAATGAAAGGTGTAGTCCAGACTTCTCACAGAGGTTCTTATTTAGTAGAGGAGAAAGTTAACTAAACAGGTGCAGGTATTGCGTATTGTGACAAATGCATTGAAGGAAGAACAGGATGCTCAGGGTGCTGTAAGGAATGTTTTAGAGACAACTAACACAATCGAAAGGTTTAGGAAAACCTTTCTGGAGGAAGTGAATACAGGTGAGAAATAAAGGAGGGTACATTTGTCTTGGTTTAGATATGCAGAACTCCAGAGTTACCAGAGAACAAGGAAGGGAATCCAAAGACATCCACGATGGCTTAGGTTTAACTGCTGTAATGCTGGATGAGAAACAAGGCTGGAAAGAGAAGCTGGAAAAGATGTGTTCAGACTGGTGTTTCAGGAAGGTTCCTGGCTGCACAATCTGGAGAATGAATCGGAGGAAGTTCGAAAGCTATTGAAATGAAATGAGGAGAGGGAGGGGATGTATTCAAGAAAATCGACAAGTCTAGTTTGAGTGACATGGGAAATCAAGAATGATGCCCTGCTTTTGGGTCTGGTCATCAGGGTTGTTTGTTGACGTTTACTGCACAGAAATGATTTGGGGCAAGAGAAGGTAATGAATGATTGAACAGGTTAAATTTGAGGTCCCAGTAGTCTGTACCTCCAGAGAGAGATCTGGACTTGAATAAGGTTGCAGTGTCCTTGTTATATCACAAGTACTTAAAGGTAAGGATAAGAGTAGATAAATTCATTCAGCGAGAAGCTGGTAAAATAAAACTTCTAAAGGAAAACCTGAAGGAACATTTACACTTAAGGAAATAAAGGAATGGAGAGTATGCAAAGGAGACCAAAGTAAAGGCCAGAGAAGATGGAGGGAAAGCAGGCACCTGTGAATGAGAAGTGTTGTGTCCTTAGCTGGGAGTTTGATGGTGCAAAATTTCAAAAGTGCTTTAATGTAGTGGTATATGTACATAAAAATGAACTGAAGAGTTATTGGAACTCTTACCTCTCAGTAATAGAAAACCAGGAAATGATGCTAATCACGTTTTGATTAAATGAAGGTTTAACTTACTTTAATAGTGACACTTCTGAGGTAGAAGAAGATTCTTCCAGTTTGCTCACTGACATCTGCAGTAGTCAGCCAAAGTCTCTTCTTTCAGCAGTACAGCTCGAAAGCCTGAGCACAATTGGCTTCATCTTTTGTCATCTCTACCAAGGCTGCAGAAACGTTCTCCTGTGCTGTATTGTTCACTTTCCTATTCCTCTTCTCCACCCCTCAGTGCTCACTTTTCTAATTTTCCCAAGGGAGAATTGTGAGAAATATTTGCTATTTCAAAAATAAACTTTGATTAGACAGAAGATGAGCCAGAGGGTAGTTCAGGTTGGGGTGGAGGGGAACAAAAGGATGTTTGGAAATACTTTATTAAGGGAGTAATCATTTTCAGGGAGACAATAATAAAAATCCCAGCCAGAAGACTTACTAAATCTGCACCCAGCAAGTTAAATCTCACTTCTTAGTCGGTCACTTTTCTTCAAGTAAAATCATACTTTCTTAAGGTTGAAAGTATATAGTTAAAGGGGTTCAACAAATATCAGGAAGATAGTTTGTAAATTGTTCAGCATAAATATTAGTTTCCAAGCACTTTGAGGTCCCGTGATAGGTGTAATTAACATACATAAAGACTTCTGGGACTTTTACTTCAGAGCACAGACCTGCAACGTCTGAAGCCTGGCCTTGGGTGATTTTGAGCTGAAGTCTTCTCTGCGTTGTTCCTCCAACTTTGGATTCACTGGCCAGAGTCCAGTGTGGATTATGGAGATATAGTATCTGCATGATTATATAAACTTCATGCTGAAAAATACAGTCGTGGTGTTTTATAATGAAATCATTTTTATTGGAGGAAAGAGGCATAATGGCAGTTCATTTTGTAGAATTTTATGAAAGGCTTGCTTTTATTACTAAGGTTCTGGTAGAAAGAAAAGAGGTTTAATACATAGTCACATAGTAGACCCCTGCATCTGGGAACAGATCATTCACATTTCTTTGTGAGTGGCAGGCACTGTTACGAGGCATAGTGCCTTCAGCCATTGTTCTGCATGGCAGAATCACAGGGACAGGTTTTAATGGTGCCTGACAGGCAGCTGCTGGTGAATGGAGCACCAGACCTCATGAAGGAGCTTACAGTGTTCGTTTCTTAAGCTTTCACTTAAAAGTAAATCACACTTTTGCTTAATTTGAATTTCTTGGCAGAAGACCACTAAGGAAACCAATTATTGAAAAACAGGTCTCTCAAAAACACGAGAAAGTAGATGGGATGAAAATAGCCTTGCTTCGTAAATAACCTAATTTTCTAGTAAAATTCCCCCAAAGTGGTCCGAAGATAGCAGAAGAGCCGTTTAAACTTTGCAGTCATTAATTAATCAAGCCTAGTAGAAAAACACCATGTTACTGATCATGATGGGATTATGGTTCAAGTTCAGTGTACATCTCTACAGCAGGGCCCAACTCACAGATTATGAATGCTTCCAAGCACTGACGGAAGGTGTTTTGTGGACTTATATTTTCTGAACTGGAATTTAGACATTACTGTTTAGGCAGTATTTAGTGTGTATTAGATTGAGAATGTATGCCCCTTACTTATGATTATAAATGATCTTTTCACATGTTTCTAAACTAGCTATAAAGTTAATACCACTTATATTTTCAGTATATGCTTTTGTGATATAGTTCAGTGGCTAATCCAGAGCCTTTTGCAGATTGAGGTCATTATAGTATTTTTTGAATTTATAAATGATCAAATAAACCAAAAAGTACCGTGCGGTAAATTGCTTTAGTAATAGGGCAAAACTGCTTAGATGAAATCAACTTTCCCTGGCTGACCAACTTCCTAAGCGGGATAGCCATGGGGTTACCAGTTCTGGATTTTTTCCAGTTTCTAGCTTTCATGTTAACAGAGAAAGAAGATGGGGATAGGGAGGAAGACCAAATGGAGCAAATGGGCAATATACATGGAAGGAAAGCAGGATCTCTTTATACTGGTTCTGTCAGAGTATTGGTACTCTTCTCCACTACTTCAGCCCAGGGTCATCAGATGGTTGGCCTCACTGCAGTGGTTCTTGTCTAGGAGGAGTTTGCTCAATTTTGAGCAAGCCTGTTTTGAACAGAGACACTGGAAAGTTGAAGAACAACCAGCATCACGAAGGAAATTTAGTTTAAGGGGGAAGGTTGAAGGAATTGGAAGTCTTTTGAATGTAGAATAAGACATGGGATTTTAGAGCCACGACATAACTTCGTGATCAAATCATCTTCTAGATGAAAAACACAAAAAGCTTCAGTTGGCCAGATTTTAGTAGCATGTGAAGGACTGTATATGTATTATGCCCTTCCTGATTTGGGGGTGTCTTTTTTATTTTTAATTAAATCATTGCAATCAAAAAGGTTTTTTCTTTAATAATTTCCATACTTTTGGCAAAAATTTAAAAATAGAAGGATTGTTTTATTTTTTCATTAAATCCAGAAGTCTGGGAAGCATTGGCGTAATGAAGAGTGCTGCTTAAAGAAGTAAGAGGCCTGCATTCTAGTTCTAGTTGGTCCACCAACTCTTTCTTTAACCCCAAGTTTTAAAAGGAATACAATCTCTCGGTCTTTTCCCCCACACCTCTGTCCCGAGAGATGTAAGTAATGCATCCGAGGTCTCCGTCCTTAAAAGGAAAGCAAGAAACAAAACGTGGCCCTCCTGATTTTTGATCAATTGCTTTTTCCTACTTCACTCTTCTTCCACTGTATTTCTATATTTTTCACAGCCTTACCCCCTCTATAGGTGCTTTAAGCCACAAAAAGGTGTATATTTAACATGAGACTTTCATTGGTTTGTAGAATGGTAACAGTTTTACCACCCCAGTAGACACAGATTATGTGGGGATTTTTATTATTATCATGCCTTGTAGCCCAGGAAGCACCCAATTCAATACACCTTATCACAATGAAATTTTCTTCTTGTACATTAGTATTTATGTATCGTTGCTGACAATAAGTCTGGGTCAAAAGAGAGCTCTGTCATCCAGGTTATCAGCCAAGGATTCTCAGATTATTAAGAGTATGGTCAAGTAAATTACACATCACGTTAGACATGGAACTCCTTCTGGTCCATGTAGTCACGAACATGTTTGACATTTTGACACCCAATAGAAGGCAGCAAAATATTATGTAATTATGCATGCCCAATTCCAAAATACACTCTATGGTGAAAATACAGTAAGCAAGGGAGAAAGGTGGTAACTAAACATTGAAAGAGGTGAGGTAAGGAAACCTGAGTTTATGGGGTCCCAACTCTCCCACGTTTGGTTCATTGAATTACATTTGATATTAGGGTATAAATTTATGCCAATGGAGATGATGGCATAAAATGAATATTTGCAATTTAATATTGTTCTTTTTAATCTAGATTTTATTGTGGTTATTGATATTAAAAGGTTGCGCTTGCCTTTAAATTTTGAATTGTAATTATACTTTATACCTACCTTTAGAGATAATTGTGAAACAAATGCTAACTTTATTTAGAATTTTTAACTGACTTTTACAAATCTTTTTCATATAATGGATCTGACCTACAAATCTTTTTTGTAATCTGACCTTACAAATCTTTTTCATATAATGGATCTGAGATTAATACAAGGATTTTTTGATGGACTTAAAAGAGTGTTTTTATCAGTGTCTTTTTTAAAAATTGTAAACTGAAATTTTATTTTATTTTTTCATTTTAAGAAACTTAAATGGTCTGTGCTTAATAACATGGTATTATGTATCCATAGCCAAAAATTTAGCATTTTATAAGAACTTTATTTCAGATACTCAATGTACATGAAATTTTAGATTGCTTTAAAAAGACCCCCCCAAAATGTTGATAACATTCATAAGATGGAATTTTAATTTCTATACCAGAAACATTGTAAAATTTCTGCGACTGCAGTTTTATATCGGAAATGTTGTCGAGTTTAAGTAATTTGTCTTTAACTTTTGAGCTTTAGCTTCAAGTCATTTTTATATTTCAAGTTAAGAAGAGTTATCAAGGGAAGTTATTTCTTCAAACCACAAATGTACTGACTCTTCCCGTCAATAGTCATGCTTTCTGAAGGAAATGGTACAGTAGAGTAGTCACATAGACCTGCAGTACTTCATTTTCTGTCTTCATGCTCTATATGTACAACTCAAAAACTTCAGTTTTCCATCCACACACAGAAATTCTATTTAACTGTTCTAATGAGATGTATGAGAATGAGACTTTAGGAGTTTGTTGATGTAAAACAAATAAGCTATGGAGACAGATTTAGGATTAGGTCTTGAATATTCTTAGTTCTAAAAGAAGTATAAAAGTCTTCTTTTTTTCTAAACCAAACTGTACATTGTGTGGAATTAATAGCCTTTTATATAAATTACATAGATGCTGTTTACTTAATGCATTAAAACCATCAGATTGAATTTCACAAAGATTAAAATCTGATCATTAATAATTTATACCTTGTACAATGTTTACTATTTTAATATTTTGATTTTTTAAAAAATAAGTCCTAACATATGTTTTACTTACCAGAAGAAAAAAAAAAGGTGTACTCTAATTTAGAATCTGGAAAGCGACTCTTCCCCTTCTTTTTTAACATTTCAGTTACTCTTTTGTGTTTTAGAGTAATTTCTTACCAAACGTTGCCAAGAAACATGCCAAGCCACAGGGCGCCGATTGTGGCCCGCTATCCTGAAGGTTATAGAACACTCCCAAGAAACAGCAAGACCAGGCCTGAGAGTATCTGCAGTGTAACCCCTTCCACTCATGATAAAACTATCGGACCTGCAGCAGAAGAGAAACGAAGATCAATGAGAGATGACACGATGTGGCAGCTCTATGAATGGCAGCAGCGTCAGTTTTATAATAAGCAGAGCACCCTCCCTCGTCATGGTACATTGACCAGTCCTAAAACCATGGTTAATATTTCGGACCAGACAATGCACTCTATTCCCACGTCACCTTCCCATGGGTCAATAGCTGCTTATCAAGGATACTCCCCTCAACGAACCTACAGATCAGAAGTGTCTTCCCCAATTCAGAGAGGAGATGTGACAATAGACCGCAGGCACAGGACCCATCACCAAAAGGTAAGGTGTTTGCTAATGTAGTGTTAACTACTTTATGGATGCTATGTCTTCCTTCACGTACATTATTTTATTAAATGTGAGAAACAAGAAAATAGGGAGGAGATAAGCAAGGTAGATCTTTTTTTGTTTTACAAATTAAGGAAGAATATTCTGCCATGTCCAAGTCCCATGTATAATACCTGAGCTTGCAATGCTTCGTCTCTTGGGAGCACAGGAACAGTTCTACTGACCAGTTGGCATTATTGTATTCTTCTCTGCTTCATAGCGTGTCCCATCAGCTTTCCATGCAGGTTAAGGCCACATGCATTTGTATTGACTCTTTACTCACTCGCAAATTCTGCACCTGCCCTTAACATACCTGAAATCTTGTATCAAGCACATCCTGTTCTTTATTAAGATAAAAATGCCAGCTTTGTCTTCTAACCAGCTGGATATATGGCATATTGAAATACCTCCTTAGATATCCAACTTCATATCAGAGAAACAATGCTTCCTGGTATACAGTATAGACTTTTAAAAAATTAAGGTGCAGATAGAGATCATGTTTTAATGTGTACCTTAACTTGGTTTAAGCATTGCCTAGTAGGTTATTCGAAGTGAATTCGCAGCACCCTGTATCGATCGGCTTTTCATAATGCAAGTGGTTATTTTGATAAGACACCTTTGTATACAGCCAGTTCGCTAATGTCTCCTAAAGTGAAAAGAAATTTTCCCGTCATTTTCTTTTTAGTTCTAAAGAATTTCTTGCTTTATACCACTACAGAATGCATCTGCTCTTAACCTTGTGACGGTGAATCCTTCAGTTACTTCATTGTGTACAGCATGTGATGGCATGTGCTGGATTTTTCAACCAGGAATTTTCTTTTGGGGGAAGCTTTATTTGCCTCACCAAAAAAGGGGGGGAGGGAGCTCACTTTGAACTTCCTTGTAACACAGTTCATTGTTGTTTGTCCATCCAAAGGCTCAGTCGTGTTTGATAAAAAGAGTTAACAACATTCAAGAGAAATCTGATCAAATACATCTTAGTAGTGTGTGGTTGAAAGGTGTTCTCGTGGTTCTCAGTATTTTTCATATTGGCCAAAATTTATCTCTGTTTCAACAATAAATATGAAATGAATGTGTTCTCTATCAAGTTCCTATTTTACTCTTCCTTCCAAAAAAACTCCAACATTGCCAAATTTTTCTTTCACAATGTCTTATCATCTTGATGTCACCATTGGTTCTCAAAGGACTTCTGGGGAGTGTCCCTGAGAGTCCCCAGGATGCTTTCAGGAAGTCTGTTAGTAATCTCAAAACTATTTTTATAATACTAATAACAACAACAATAATATGGTATTATTTCTTGTGTCACCATTTTCTAATAGTGCAAAAGCAATGGTGTGTAAAAGTATTGTCACCTAGCATAAATCAAAGGAGTGGCTCCAAACCATGCTAGAGGTCATTGTATGCTTCACTGCCACTTACTGGCAATAAAAATGAATAAAGGAGCAGTTTCACTTAAGAATCCATTTGATGAAACAGTAAGGGATAATTTTTTCATTTTATTATTCTGTGTGATGACATGGGGAATATACTACAGGCATTTCTATTGCATACTGAAGGACTAATGGTTGTCTCCCAAAAAAACATTTGCCATGAGTATTTGAGTTGCAAGCTGTACTAGCTGTTTTTTTACTGAAATACCGTTTTTACTTGAAAGTACGAATGACAAACTATAGTTGTTCAGACTTGGTATTTAACAGACACTTCTCAAAGTGAAATGTTAGCCTGTCACTTCAAGGAAAAGAGATGACAGTATTTGTCCCTGATTACAGTATTTGAGCCTTCAAGCACAAATTAGAATTTTGAAAGTCTTATTTCTGCCATGGTGAGCTTGGCAGTTTTCCAGTGCTTAAAGATCAGTGGTGGTACTAAAATGTGAGTTACTAATATTGTATATTGATCCGTGTCAACATTGTGAATGTCTGCATGACTCACTGAACCAGTATTTTCCACATGACCAATGTTTGATATTACAAAATCACTTAAAGTGCAAATATACTAATAGATGTTACTATAAAAAGTTCATCGACATGGTTACAGATACTACTTTGCAACTTACCTTTGAGAAAATAACACTTTTTGAGCTTTTGTGCAATATCCACGGTGAATATCTACAATTATCCAAAAAAGCTTTTAAAGTTCTCTTTCCTTTTCAGTACATATATTAAGGGTAGATTTTCTTTGTGTACTTCCACTAGAAGAGATTATCACAACGGATTGAATACAGAAGCAGATGCGAAAATCTAGCCAGACATTAGAGATTTGCAAAACTTGTAAAACAATACCGCTCTAGTCAGTAAATTTTCTTTTTAAGAATGTAAAGGGGTCCTGAGACCAATAAGTGTGAAAACCACTGAGCCAGACTATGTCTAATTACTCTGTTCATCAGCATCTATATTTTAGTCAAGAAGTTTTAGTATTTACCTTCTTTCATGAGCACTAAGAGCAATTTTTAAATGGTATTTTACAGTCTAAATTTAAGATTTGTCATCACTGACATTGACCACACAATTTATATTGTTTCTTTATTTTTCTTAGCATGTTTATGTGCCTGACAGGAGGTCAATGCCAGCTGGCCTAACTTTACAGTCTGTTAATCCCCAGGGTCTCCAAGGCAAAACGGTGAGTACTATATCTTTATTTACCATATCATGTTTTATTTATGTGCTACACATGATAGCACATATCCTACATAGCTTTTAAGTTTGAATTTTCAGAGCTGTGCCTCCCAAAGAAAAACTATTACTATTTTTGTGGAAGAGATGCTCATCAGAAGAATTTGGAATCATAGCCATTTTAGAGTTGTATTGGACACATCTCCCTAAATGTCTGACTGCCTAAATATAAGAGTATATTTTCAAGTTTTATTGTATAACCAGGGTGGGTTTCTTTACTTCATTGGATGTTAATTCTTTTATCCTAAAAACAGAAGTTGGAGTAGTTTACCAGCAGAACAAATCCAGCAAGAAACCATGTGTAGTCAAACTACAAGCCTATTAAGAAGTTTTTCCTGTAGATTTTCAGATGGATTAACCACTTCAGTGTGGAAAAGAAACTAATTTACATATTCATGCAGACAAAGCTAGACTATAAAACCACTATTATCATTTCATTGTCAGTGTTATATTCAGATTGGGAGGGAGTTATATTACCGGGACACTATTATTCTTCATATTAAAGAGAAAAGATGACTTTTCATCACTTCGTTTTATTCTAATGACATTCTTTTGTCAGGGAATTATGCTTTAATATCAGTAGATAGTTTCACTTTCTGTGAAGATGTGATTTGAGGGCCTGTGTAGTTGTTCCTCGTTTAAAATATTCTTCTTGCAGTAATAAATAATAATTCATCTTATATGTATTTTGCAAACATTCTTTTATTTCATCTTTCACCTTTTACACACTTAGATATAAGGAAGATTTCCTGGGCTTTAAACTACTTGAGACTTATTTATTAACAGTTATAAATATTGCTTGATGAAAACTGAAAACTTTTAAATGTTGGAATTTAAAAATTTTAGATCGCTGATCTGACAAACAAACAGGCAATCATAAGATAAAGCTAAATATCATACTATGAAATTTTTTCTTCTGCCGTGCTCCCTCTAGTGGATATTTAAGATAAAATTTATTTACCACCTCTGTTTATTTACCACCTTTATTTATTTACTACTTTCTTGCAGGGAGAATCAAATGTACCTCTTTTTATTTTGCTTCAAATTTTAAATATCTTATAAACTTGATTTTTCATGCTTTTGAAAACTTTTTAATTCCATAAATAATAAACCAGAGTTTTAAGGTTGTTTTCATGTGGCATTTCTGTCATATATCACCCTGGGTCTTAGAATATCTAAATTCCTTACCCCACCCTACCTTCTCCCTGGACAGACCTCAGGAACTTGAGATGATGATCAGAAGACGTGGGTTATCCCACAGTGAGGCGGTCACAAGGTGTGGCTGGCATCAGGTCAAAAGCAGCTATTTTTCTGTTACGAAATTTCTTCAGGTCATACACACATTCTTGGTCTATTTAAAAGATTCTTGCCACATCTGTATAGATACTCAGTGTTATCTGAAAAATCCAACAGTAACTGTGTTTTACTTCTGACATTTTTTTCTCACCAGAAGGCCAAAGTTTTTAATACAATTTCAAATAACAGTTAAAAATGATTTCTGTCTCTAAAACAAAACTGTATGGGAGAAAAAAACGGGCAACAGCAAGTGAGCAGAATAAAAGAGAGCTAGTGTAATGCTGTGGTGTAGACAGAATTAATCTCAGGAATGCTTTTTATTTTTTAGACTAAGTTTTAAGAGCACACTGTAGCCCTAAGTGAGGAGAGCCTCCCTCTGGCCCATCTGTAGTTTTTAATTATAACAAAGCTCAGAGAAACACCAAATAATATTTTATGGCCTATAACACTGCCAACGTCCATACTTCACTGCATTTCTAACAAAGAAAAAGGTATCAGGTTGGCCTGTTAAGGAAGTCTATCTCCCTTTGAAATTTTCTTCCCGTTAGGGATCATGGTAACCAATCAGGAACCAAAATGTTCTCTACTGTCCCCAGAATGTGGAAGGAGGTTTATGCACCCATGGAAACTTTCTATGCGTATTAAATGCATTTTTGTTTCTTAAAAAGTCAAAACTGATCTTTTGGTCATATAAAATATCCTACGAAAGCACCAACAGTGGCATTTAAAAATATAACTAAGAAGCAATTCATAGATTCCAGGTACTGAGTTTAATGATGTAAAGATATCATCCAAGTTTTACATGGATTTTAATTCTTTTTATTTACCTTCTGCTCTGTAAAATAGAGTGTTGGACGTGCCAGTATGTTCTGTTGCTATAAAAATCTTAGGTGTCATTTTTAAACATCTTATTAAAATATCTTTTAGTACCTCTCATGTACAAATCTTTGTGGGGTTTTTTTTTTGGCATTGTTTTTTTTTTATGAATAACATTTAAATTTCTCTCATGAGTTCTGAGAAAATGCCGTAATGTACTGTTGTTTTGCTGTATCTTTTCAAGTAACACTGTTCCTTCTATTTCTCTAGATATCTATGCATTTATGTAGGACCTATCATCATAGTACCTAGGCACTATGTTTGATGTCAACCATAAGAGGAAACTTGCCAAGAAATCTTGGTTTAATATCTGTCACTTAAGACAACAATTAATCTGTTTTCCACTGTTTGGATTCTTAAATTGTACTCCTTCAGCCAGAGGAGCTCACGCTGCTGCTAATAAAGCTGAGACGGCAGCAAGCTGAACTGAGTAGTATCCGGGAGCATATGTTAGCACAGCTCATGCAGCTAAAACTTGAGGCCCACAGCCCAAAGGTCAGCTATGAAGAGATTTATCTGTGTCATCTGCCATTGTCATTTATTTTGAGCCACTCATTAATCAGTTTGATCAGTGCCATTAGTGTTGAGCATGAGCCCATACCATCATTGCAACAACTTTAGGATCTCCTATTGACCCTTTGAGAATACACTTGTTTATACATTATTAAAGGAAAATACAGGTAGGATGCATTTCTTCTTAGCCTTCCACCCACCCACTCACCTGCCAACATTTGGTTATGAGGAAGGAAATGCATACAGCCTTCAAAATAGTGTTATGTACCAAATACTATAACTTCCACATCTGATGAAACTAATACTGAAACGTCCTATAATTTCCTGTAAAGTAATATACCGAAAATTGATTATAGTTTTAATAATACTACTTATTAAATGTCAAAGATTAATTTTAAGATATTTTTTTGTGCTTGATTAAAGAGAATGAACGAATGTAAACATTTCTCAAAGGGTTTAATAGCCTCTGATTATATGAGAAATATCCAAAAAAGTAATATTTTATTGCAAAAAAAAAAATTAATCTAAAGCTTCTAACATTGAGTCTGCGAAAGCCATTTAAAGGCTTTTTCTGCTTAATATTTCAGCTTATATGCATGTCTATACAATACCTTATAAAACTAAGTATAATTTTATAATAATTTAATATGTCACGTGAACCATTTACAGGGGAGCATGTGTGTGAAAGTTGTCATGTACTGTGATATAATAGGTTGTGGTAAATTACCTGTTTTTCTTATTTCAAAATTGACCTTTTCATGAAATCTGCACCTTCTTTCTCTATTCCTTTGTTTCTTTATTGATGCCTACTAGAATGAAATTCTTTCACATCATCTTCAAAGGAACACCATATATTTGGATCATCAGGTGGGATTTGTAGAATTTTCTTACATGTAATACCTAATAGGACTCTTTAAATGTAGTACAGTTTTTCAGGCTACTTAGATATTTCATTCATCTTGAGTTAATAGCATGACTTTTACAAGTCACAGAATAAGGAACCCCCAACCAGGTGAATTTGAGAATACCGTAATCAGGTAGAAAGACAGTTATCGGGGTGAGGGGGGATACAAATGCTGGGTCGCTTGAAATGGAGAGCCTGAATCCTCTAGACTTCTTTCTTATCCCACAAAAACTCCTACTCATTGAGGCTTATCTCAGCTTGGAGTTGACCTGCTTAAATAGACACCAAACTGTGAATGCCTTGTTGGAAGGCCAGGAGGGCAGGTGTAGTGTGTGCTCTGTATTCCCAAAGGGGAGTTTAAAGATGGGTGAAAGGTGTCATGAGGATAATTTTTAATTGTATGTCCTTATTCCTTGTTCATCGTCTCCTTCAAGTATTTGGTCTTTGCTAAGCTATATAGAGTCAGTTTTATAGTGACCTATACAGTTCCTAGCATTACCTCAGTGGTGGCAGTGAGTGTTATTGGTTAAGGTGAATGTTCAGAAGTTTGAGTAGCAGTTTGCAAACAAGAACTGACATTCCTATTTTAGTGTTTATGAAATTCTCCATTAATATTTAATTTTAATTTGTTGAGAATTTTTGATATGTTCTTTAACATAGAATTTCTAACCGTGAGTGCACTTTTTTTAAATAAATTAAGCTAAAACTTGTTTTAGTTTGTTTTAAAATGTTCAAACTTTGAATATTTTATCAAATGAAAGAGGTTACTCTGGAAAGTAAGACAAATGTTTACATATTTATATTTGCCTGTTTGAAACAAAATAATGTACTGCTTTAAATTATTTATGTTTAAAGAGGGATTTTATGTTAGGATAACCCTTTAAAAGATGTTACATCATTTTTCTTTGAATTTTTTAAAAAATACATATATTGGTTAATAAAAAATGTATGTATTTCCCACAAAATGTTTTCTTCATGATTTTGCCTCTTGGAATGCTTTAGAAATCAGCATTTCATGAATCCAAATTCAGACCTTCACTCCAGAGACTGGTGCTATTGAAATTTAACAACAGTGTATATCATATGCTTTGAAAGCAGTGTAATAAAGACCCATTAGCCATTAAAATAGTAAAATAAGTCTTCCCTCAAAATTCCACATTGCCAGAAAACTACTGAGATACATAGAAATCACTTTCTTAATAAAAGCTCCTTTGTCTATAAAGCTAGAGATAGTTCTAGAAAACAATGGGATATTTAAAAAGTTAGATTTAAAAAGCAATGATATAAAAGTGAATCTTAAATAATCTAGAACCTCTGGAAAGAAACCTAGTGGTTTACTGTAATTTATTACGTCAGTAATCAAAACTGTAATTGCAGAGACATAAAACTTTAGAAAATCTTGGGGAAAGACGTAAATATATCGAAAATATAACTGTATTCACTAAAATGCTTCTTTCTCCTCAACTCTCTTTCCCAAGTCGAAATCAGTTCCTTCCCTTTACCTAAGTGATCCAGATCACAGTTAAGGTTTATATTCCGTTCCCATAATTCCTTTCTACGCATACTCTGCTGAGCTTTTCCTATCACACCATGCTAGGGGTCCCACAGGTGGCTTCGAAAAATCTCAATTCTTTTATTGATTGTATTCTCTCAACATGTCAGCAAAAGTTTTCGAATAATTACCTTTCTCTTACATTAGATCCAGAAATAAAGTTATCTCAATTTTAAAATTTTGTGATTGGGGAAAAAATTATAGAATTTGATTGTTTGAATGCTAATTTGTTTTGAAATAAGACTATTTCAGAAGGCTGGGTTTGGGGCTCGTGCCTATAGTCCCAGCTACTCGGGAGGCTGAGGCAGGAGGATCGCTTGAGCCCAGAAGTTCTGGGCTGTAGGGCGCTATGCCCATTGGATGTCCGCCCTAAGTTCAGCACCACTATGGTGACCTCCCAGGAGCAAGGGACCACCACATTGCATAAGGAGGTGTGAACCAACCCACGTCGGAAACGGAGCAGGTCAAAACTCCTGTGCTGATCAGAAGGCAAAAATTGGGCCATTTTTAGAGACTAATTAGACAATATATAAAAATATGGTCAGGGCTTTGCCCAGAAACTCAGATATGTCTAAAGGTATATATCCTTAAGGTTTCCTAAAGAAAATCTCTCTTTAAAGAAATCAAATTTTTTTATGGTTTCAAGTAATTGCATTTAATATAAATAAAATATTTACCTTTGAACTGTCCTGTGTTTTATATCAGTAGTAAGGATAGTAAGTTATATAAAAGGAATTCTTGATAATTTTGAATTTTAATGAAAGTTTTTATTCAGCTCAAACATTTCCAGCTTTTAGTCTTGTTACTGCCAATGACCTATTTTAGATTACCAGGTCTGTTAATCATATAGGCATTATTGGTTGCCTGGGTTTATAAATTGATTCATCAGTTTTATATAACTACAAATTGGAAAGTAGATTTTAAAATCTTACAGGAAAAGGCTCTGGTCATATTTATAATACCAAATGAACATGTACTAATTGGTAATCACTTTCAACACTTATATCTGCTTACTATAATAAATCATCAGCATAACCTAAGGCCAGCAACAAAATGAAGTCTTCTGCCTGCGCCTTGTCAGATACCACTGTCACCAAAATAAAATTTTTAATTGATTTAAATTATTTAATCTCTATCACTACTCATGAAAAATAAAGCTAAAGGATAGTTTCCAAGTTGCTTCAGAGGTAAATTCATTTCTGATATCACCAGAATACTTACAACAACAAAAAGCAAAGAAAGCACCTTATGTGAAATTCTGAAGATTTACATGTTGTACAGTCAGTCCAAAAGTCGTGATTTTTCTGGTGCCCGTAGCTTGAGGAATATACTTTGGTTTCTAATTATCACCATTAGGAAGATAAGTCATGTACTGAAGTGTTTTTTAAAATAACAAAAGCTGTGCTAATTATATGACAGACTTCTGCATTTTTTTTTCATTTTGAAGTACACTATTACAGTTTGTTGTTTTTATAGTTCAGTGGACTATCTAAAGCCTCCATTTAGTAAGACTCGCATAGGTTTGTCATTTTCGTGAATTTTAAGGTAACATAGCCCCTAAGTATAACCTGTGAACATACAATAATCCCAGATGTATACTTTATGTAACCCATCCAGGTTCTATTTAAAAAATAAATAAATACATAATGTATCAGTAACTTATTTTCTTCTCATTCAGCTTAGTTATCATTGAATATTAGAGGAACTTTTTACAGCTTAAGTGAAACTTGGCAAGCATCATCCTAAAATATGCTCTATGAAAGGAATTTAATATTTATTAGCTTTTTTCTTGTTTATTCATCCACCTAACAATACAGAAGAGAGATGGAGGGGAAGTCATAAGTAATACAAGTTGGAAATAAATTCAAGATGATCAGCATTTATAATCATTTGGTATCATTTATAATCAATGGTGTCTCCTCTGAAGAAGAATGCAGTGTCTTCCTTGAAAGTGAGGGAAAAGAGAATATCTTGATATATTTTCTTTTCAAAATAGGGCAGATTGAGCATGAGTTTTAGAATTACATGGCCCTGCTGAACAAGTGTTTGATGATTAGGAGTTCCTGATGTCTCCATAGAGTCAGATGTAAAGCATTTGTTTGAACCTGAAGTAACTGGTTTCTATAGAAGCTTGTTGTAGTCAACAATCTGATATTCAGCTGTAAAACACAGACAGGGTTGTTTTGGTTCCTGTACCCTACTGGTTAATAAGTGTTTTTAGTAGTGTCCCTGGTTGTTAAATTCCCAATCCAGGCATAAATGATGCATTTAGCTCAGTAGCACACCTAAAAACTGGACTAACAATATCATACACCCTAACTAACTGTATTAAGGAAAACATCTCTCAGAAAATGTATTCAGAGTACCAACCCAGGATCTTAGGAACACACACACACACACACACACACACACACACACACACACACAATGTATATCCACCTTCTTCAGCAGGTCTAACACTGGGAGTGGGGACTTCAAGTTTCTTAATCTTGTCACATATATGGATTTCCGCCAACGTCTGGCTCTTGGCTACTGTAATCTAAACCAGGACTGGTTGTATTGAGCAAGGGAATGAAGTCGGGGTTTTAGAAAGTAGACTAGGAGCAAAGGAGAAATTAGGCAAGTCCTCTCCATGGATCAAGAGTTGGAACAAAACCTGGTTTGATCAGTCATGAAAGGAGGATTAATAGCAATGGGGAAATTAGAATATGTTCCCAATCTCTTCATCTGTTTTCCTCACTTCATTAGCCCTGTCTTCCATTGGTTTCTTTCTTCCTCACTTGCTTTTTCTTTCTTATTAGTGATTGAAAAGCTATTATTAGGGAATTTAGATGATGTTGCCTTTTCATTCTTCCTAAAACCTTCTTGCTAGCTTTCCATGTTAGGCAATTGATAACAGAAAATGAGATGCTAAGAGATAAATAAGCAGGTGTAGGGGTAGACAAAGGATCAAGAAACTTGGAGCTGTCCTTCGTAAGCCTTTTGTTAGCATGCTGTCCCCTTGTGGGTAAGATAAACAGATATCAATCCATTTCTCTCTCCCACCACCGTTTATGATTATACCACTCCAGTAGCTACCCACCCTCTTTGATAATACCTGCCACAGTAAATTGAGTTTTAACTTTTACAAATTTGAGCTTTACTTGCACTGATACTGCAGCAGGTATTTTTTTTTCATCTTTTAAATATGAAATTATATTGTAACATTGAATGTGCTTTCACATATTTCCCTTAAAATTATGGCATTCTGCCTTTACCCCTCTTCCTTCAAGAGTCACTATAGTTAATTGCATCAGAAGTATCTGCATGAGAATGGGAAAGGAAGCCACACTTATGTTGGGGCTTGCCTATACCCAGTGTACTCAAAAATTCTTTGGGAAAAGAATGTGCCTGTGCTACCATAATTAATGAAACTCATTTGCTTCTACTGAGCTGGAGCTATCTCCCCCCAGCTAGAACATACTTAAGTCATTTCTGAATATAGCATCAAATAGTGTATTCTATTAACCTAAAAATAAAACGCCAAAGTGAGAGGAAACAAGCATTCTTTTGAAATCAAAAAGAATTGCAATCTGGGGGAGTAGATTCAGACAGAAACCCAAATTATGCCTTGATTATGGGGAAATGGCAAGGGGTTTTTATGAGAAAGGGAAAGGAAATAATTACATGAAAAGAAGGAAGGAATGTCTGTTGGTGCTAATAAGCTAAGTTATTCTTTAGCTCTTCGTGGTGGTGAACTTCTAAAGAATGTCCTTAATTTTCAGTTCTCATAGTCAGGATGTCTGCTTTCCTATTAGCTTTACAAATAGTTGTTTGGAATACAATGTTGGTTTGGCCCAGTCCAAAGGTTATTTTGCCCAATTCAAACATTCCAAAGGTTCAAGGAACAAGACGGCAAGCCCTGTCCTCTGGGATAACAGCTCCAACTCTATTTTGAAATGACTCCATTTATGTCAATTTTCTCAGTTCTCTAGTACCAGATGGCTAAAGGACCTTGTCCTTAAATTCTTAGGGAAGAGCTGGAAGTTTCTCCCGACAAGCCAGTTTGCCATAGTGCAATAAAAGAAAAAAAACAGCTTAAGCATACCGATTGTATTCTTTGTTACACAAAAATGTTCAAGGTTTGCAAGAATCAGTAGCTAAATCCTTCTAAAGTATCAAATGCTTGTGGGAAGGATAAGAAAATCACTTTTGTTTAATTCTAACTTCTAAAACCTTGAAAAGTAAGCTAAACTTTCTAATTTGCAAGTTTTGTGGTAGCATTCGGATTTTATGATGTGATTCTTTTTATAAATATTAATATTTTACGAAGTGTATACTAAAATCACTAGTGACTTTCCGGAGAAGTCTTGATATTCTGTCATTGGTTTCTGTGGACATTCCTCATTAGTATGCTTTCTATATCCTTTCAAGAAACCACAATGAAAAAACTATGCAGACAGCTCTGACCACTTTTAAACATACTTATGCCAAGGGAAATGCAAAAAGGAGCAATTAGCTGGGTGTATGTAATTGGTACTGAAACCATTCGAGGTAGAAATCCACGAGTACTTTTTGAATTTTATTCTTTGTGTTTATGAAAGACAGCTTCCCAAGAAGAAGAAATGCTAACAGGATGATTGAAAAGATTTCTTGATAGCTTTCATTGTTCGAATCAATTCAGTAACTTCATTCTACTGAGCTATTAAGCAAGATCCCATTTTCTCTAATATTTCAAGGGGTCCTGGAGCTTCTATTTTTAAGGATGATTGAGAGCTACAAGAAGTAATGTTTCTAGGAGGATATAAAATAGGCATTTGGAAAAAGAAAACTAAGGAAACTAAAAATGAAGCATATGTCATTTAACACTCGCTAACCCAAACTAGTCACATGGTACAGAATATCTCTATTTTCTTATGCCTTGCTATTAGGAGCGATCCTGTCTCTCTTTCCCTCATACCTCATTCCTCCTGTTTTCTTTTTCTGTCTCCCATTTCCGCCGCATATTTGATCATAGAAGTGGTGGGAAGAGGGGCATGACACTCAAAGTTCTTAAGCAGAATATGACGTCATTATGACAGAATTCTAAGGAGACTAAATAAATGGACAATGGGTATAATAGAATGTGGAGTGACTTAAAATATGTGTCTCAATATCCCGATCCCTTGGTCTATCCAGTGCTTAGAATTTATTATCATGGTTCTATTTCTATTTCAGTAATTAATCTGTCCCTTTTTGCTAAGTATTTTCTCCCAACTCAACCCTAACTGGAGATGTTCCTTTTTTCTTGGTGTTCCCTCATTTGAGCATTCATCCACTCATCATTTTACTAGTTATCTCTTTTTTTTTTTTTTTCTTTCAAGGAGGGCAAAGCTCACAGTGACCCATGTAAGGATAGAACCGACAACCTTGGTATTATCAGCACCATGCTCTAGCCAACTGAGTTAACTGGCTGCCCCACTAGTTTTCTCTTTGTTCTTTATCTCTTGCCCCTGGGTTTCTTCCAGAAGTCACAGCCTGAGATGTGAGCTTCCTTGATAGGGGCTTGTTTGCAGAAAGCTCACTTTGGGAAGTGATACCAAGGGACAGAAGTAAAGAGTGAGCAAGGGAAGGGGGGAATATATTATCAACTGCAATAGGCACCTTGGGCTTCATCTGACTGATTCTCGTTGACAAATGAATAGAAACACTTCAGAAACACACAACTGAACAATAGAAGAAAGAAGCATTTGTACCAGCTTTCATCCTCCATTGACCAAGGGTTGCCCCATGAGACTAACTCTCCAGCACATTGATGTTATACATACACGAGCATCTAGTGGGTCACCATATGCAAGTGGTTAATGGGCTCATAGGATGTAGAGAGGGGCACAAAAGATTTCTAAAACACCTCTCCACAGTTTCAGTTATGTATTTCTCGTTGGTTATGCAGATCTCCATTTGGAAGTTCTGCCTTCAGTACATCCCCAGCATGTCCAAAATTAGGGTTGTCATCTTATCCTCAATTCTCTGACCAAAAAAGAAAATCAAAAGCAAAAATGGTTCAAAATGTTGGTCACCTTTAACCTCATTGATGTAATAAACATTTCTTGAACACATCATCCTTGGTGAACAGCTCATTGGGCTTGAGAAGGATCAGGACCTTTGCCTTAGCTGTTTGTTTAAACCTAGAACTTTAAGTAGTTTAAGCCCCCCAGGAAAGTGACACCCAGTTTCCTCCTCCAGCTATGACCAGGATAGCCTGACACCAGTTTTTCACAGTCTGATTGCCTGGTAGCTGAAAAAATCAAATAGCAACCTGGAAGGACCCAAGAAGTGAATATCCTTGGCCTCCTGCCTGCTCTTCCCCATTCTAAGGCTGGAGAATCTTCATGGTCGGGATAATACATGCCCCCATGACACCCTATATGTATTAAGCTGCTCATTACCATTTAGTAACTAAATCTTGGCAGTACTAAAAGCACCTGCCGCATTATGTCTTTCATCTAACTCAGGAAATTTCACAAACTTCCTGTTAACTACAAAATAGGGTCTCTTTTTAGTTTGCCATTTGAACCCTCACTCCAGCACCAACACCCACCAACCTGTGAAACACTTTCTCCCCTGTAAGCCCTTTTCTCCACCCAGCGACTCATTGTTTCTCAAATACTTCAAAAGCACTCCCATTCTCTGCATTAAGCACTTGTCCATCCTAATAGCTTAAGTATCTCTTCACCGTTTTCTGAGCACTGTCATGTACAATAGTCCACTGGGCTTCTCATTCATAGCCTCTGCAGTATGTGGGCTGGTTACCTTTATCCCCATTTAGTCAGGTTTAATGACTTGTCCAAAATCACAAAGTTAGGATGACTACTTTGTATTAATGAATTTTCTTTCCTTTTTTCTTTAATCAATCTTGACTTCCTTTAATATTAATGGAATTGTTCTTAAAGTAATTCAGTTTCAGGTTGCTGATCTTTGTTACCTGAGAACTATCAGCTCCTTGTTACATGCTGGTTATTTTCCTATCCAACAAGCTAGAAAAATGAAAACAAAATCTCCACACCCCTCCTAAAATGCATAATATTTATACGGTTCTGTTTGGTATTTACAAAGCAAATATTTTTATACCTCAATTACTGTAGCTTTTGCTCCTGGCTTATTTTTATATATTTTTTGAAAAAGTTTGGTCAGCAAAGATTTATGGAGTTCGGTGTAAGGCAGGAAGTTAGTGCTTGCAAAGTAAGAATTCTTAAATGCTTTTCAAAGCCTAGGAAAGAAAAAAAGTTGAGCATAAATGCCAAAAACATTTCTAGCATTGACCATTGATTATGTAGTTAAGATATAAACTGATAAATCTTTGAATTAATGGCAGGAATTCTGCTACTCAGTACCAGTTGTAACTCAGTAAGAGTACAATTGCTATTAATAAAACCCAGGTCCTTGTATCTAAAAGATATTTTGATTTAAACCACAAATATATTTTAGAGTAGATTTACCCATGGCCAGAACATATACCTTATTTTACTAAGAGAGAGGTAAGATTTTCACATTTGGAATGTTTTGTCCCTTTAAAATGGTATGGTTAAAATATTTGCAAAGAGGAAGAAATATGACCATTTCAAACGTAGCCACCATAAACCATTTTTACAAAATGAATTTTGAGTTCTTTTAATATTTCCAGTTGCCTGCGAATGCCAGGAATAAAGATGGTAGCATCAAGTTAAAGGAACAGTAGTTAAGAGTCCTTAAACAAGGAAAATAGATTAAGCCACTGAAGTTCAAAATCAGATTTGTAAAATTTATCCTGTAGGCAAAAGGATTTTCATTTAAAGACGTTTAGATTAGGGGGAAAAAAAAAAGATCAAACAAACTAAGTAAATTATTTGGGAAGACCTTGACCTAGACCTTCAGTGTTTCCTTCAAAATGCAACATAGGTATATATCTCAAAATGGTGGCTTTAAAAATTCGTAATTTAAATGAGGTTGTGAGTATAAAGATTACCCTCTTCGTTCTGTTGGCTTTAGAGTATTTTCATAATGTTTCTAAGTAAGTGGGCCTTATAGATATTCCTGAAGCCAGAACTTAGTGCATCAGCCAGTTTAGAAATGTTTTGGTTTTTTCTTTTAAGAGAATGTCAGATACGTTTGACTCCTGTGTTAGTGACCCAATTTGTTGTTCCCTTTGTTTTTAATCTTTCTCCCTTAAAGAAAATAAAGAAACAGTATATAGTCTAATTATGTCTTTTAAAGTACCATTGATTATTCTGAATATGTAATAATTGTAATATTTTCCCAAAGTTTTACTTTTAGAAAACATATGTATCATGGATAGTATTCTGATTGCTTCAAAACTTTTAAATAGACCTCAGTACTTTGCCCCATCAGTTACAGAGAGATTTATTTTCATTCTTCTATTTAAAAAGTCACTTCACATTTCTCTGCTTCCTGTTAAACAATGAGTACTTTCAATAGGTAGTCATACCCTTCAATCTCAGGTTCTGGAAGTTTCAGATGTGCTTCCATTGAAAGTGGAAGGCATTTTCATTGTCATTATCTAAATGACCTATTTATAAAGACCCCTGCATTCCTCAAAGCTTCACCCTAGGCGTGTCAAATTCTTGAGCTTTTTCGTTTTGCCACACATCTTAAGAGTTTATTGATGTAGACACAGGAGGACATTCTTGAGAAATGGATTTTTCAGTGATTAGGCTATCATGGTTTTTTGCTATTGTTAAGATAGATTCCCAACTTAAAAATTCTTTTCCTAGGATGTCATTAAGAATTCAGGAAAAGTCCATTTAAATGGAAAATGACAGCACAGAAATGGGTCTTCTCATTGGTTATCAGTGAAGGACAAAAGCTCTATAGGGCAGATAGAAATCATCCAGGCTGCTTGCTCAAAGAAAAACAAGAGGAAGCTGTCAGCACAGATTCAGACTCAAGGAAACTCAGTTACAAGACAGCTTGAGCAAATGTTTTCCCCTTCTGGGAATGAGATACAGATTGGGAGTGGGGGTGGGAAGATTATACTTATTTTACTGATCTAGAATTTCTAGATCTATCTGATAGCTACTAGCCGTCTGTGCCTGTCTATTTAAATTTACATTTAAATTAGGTGTTTTTTTTTTATAATAGTAAAATTCATTTCCTCAGTTACACTAGCCACATGTCAAAGTCTAAAGAGCCACATGTGGCTGATGGCTACCATACTGGACTACACCAATATAGAACATTTCCATCATCACAGAAAGTTCTGTTGGATGGTGCTATTCTAGACGATTTATTATGTAAACTTTTTAAAGAGAAGCTAAGCCACTACTTAACCACTTCTTGTGCTTCAAGGAGGACTGCAGAATTAATCTTTTCCAAGCATAAATTATATGAATGATCTCTTGACTCTGCTGACTGCTAATCTCTCTTTTTCTGATCTTTCCCCTAAAAAATTCTTCAGGCACATTATCTCTTGAGTTACAGTATCCTGTTCCTTCTACATTTGTACCTGAATCATTTGAGTCTAAGAAGATTCAATTTACTATTTTAGAGGGGGTTAAGTCTCTTAATACTATGTCTCATATAATGACGAGAATATTTTCATCTAGATGCAATACTTGTGTTTAGATATTAGTTTGAAAGTTTTCATCTTTTGATAGTTGTGCAGATATCTTGACCAACATTTTGCATGACCCAACAGGACCTTGAAAAATTCCTTATTGGGGAGGTGGAATTAGTCCTCAATTACTTGAATTAGTTTCAGGATGGGACCAAGGTTCTCAAACCTGATTTCCTGTCAGAACTCCCCATGGATCTTCAAAAAGAGAAAAACAAAACGTACAGCTCTCAAGGCCCTCTTTCCTTCAGTCCCAGTCAGAATTGCCAGAGCTCACCCGGCCCTGCATGTCTTTTAAAGTCTCAATAGGTTTTTTTGTGTGTCCAGTCAGGTTTGAGAACTACTGAGATACATAATCACAAGAAACATTAAATAAAGAAGAAAAGTCTAGGTTTTCTGAAACAGAAACACTCTCTTAGTGCTTTCAAACCTTTTTCATGTACAGCACACATAGAAAGGGACAATATTTGTACAGCCTTGAAAAAAACTGGAGGAGGTACTGTCAGGGGCATGTTAGGCCCACCGGCGGCTGAGGTGGTGCCTACGCACACACCTGTAACCCACTCTCAGCCACTAGCTGTCGGTTGGGAAGTTCTGCTCAAGGTCCTAGCAAATGGGACAGAGTTCCATGCGATCCTATTGAAAACGTTTTTTGCTGATAGGTTTTTAAATCAAGGTATTTCTTACAGTCACATCAAAGGATGCTTTTTATTCACATTACCTAACATACCTCAAAGCTGAGAAAGAGACTAGAGTCAAGTATCATATTCTTCTAGGCAGATTTTCTAAACACTTGGACTTACAAATTTAAGTAAAAACGTGTTTGTGTTGTAACAGAAATACACTGGCGTAACCAAGTATATTTTCAAGATATTTCCACTTCCCTTTTCTTACTTACTGCTGAAATTAATTATGAAAACAGCATAATGCCTGAACTGTACATTCTCATTTTTATTATTATAAAATCATGAGCCTTTTATAATTTAGCAATTAACTGAAACCTAAACCTATGTTACCTGTTAACTTCAAAGAAGGAATTAAAGCAGGAAGCAAAGCATTTAACTCGATTTCAAGTAAATTATTAAACATCCTGCACATACTAATTAGTCTTTCTCGTGCTCAGATTACTTAAAACAAAATATGTTGGCTGTTAATACCATTCTAGTGCTGTCTAGGATTTTTGAACTCAAACGAGAGATTTGTTAGATATTCCTTTTTTTTTTTTTTTTAAAGAATTTGAGACTGCAAGGTGTTTATGGAGCACTATATATTTTGTTTTTTTAGGTTATGCTTTACTGCTTTAATTAAAAAACTATTATAAAGTTTACATATCAAAAGCCAATTAAAATATGCCATTTCAGTGTAAGTTACAGAAACAAGTCAGTTTCTAAATATTAAGATATAGAATATTTCAGAAGTAATTTAGTGAAAGGAACCACTAGCCTATTTCTAGGCTATATTTGGAGGCAAAGAAGATCTAGTATTTCCAGTTCAATAAATCTGGAAAGAGTGAAGGTTCAATCACATCATTGAAATTGTTTAATAGGGACCAAACTCCCATTGTTTGGGATTCTGATTATTGTGCTTAGTTGGCTTCAGCTATTGTATGCTGTGTGCAAGGAGAGAACCACCACATACAGGACCAGGACCACTCACCTGCACATATTCTTAGAGCCCACTACCCAGATACCCTAAGGGTCCTCAGTTGAGTGAGTGTGATGCCCAAGGGAATTCTGAAATGGTCCCACGGCTTCCTCCTTTCTGTAGGATAGTCTTATCCCATCTCTTCTCAACTTGAATAAAATGGGATCCCAAGGAGCATGTGAGCTGAGGCACACTCACTATTAATCTGATTACATTTGACTTACTTTAATACCTTGACAATATCATAGTTACTTCTCCCAAAGGAATCTTTAGACTAGTCTGTCACCTTGACGTTTTAATGGTACTGTCTACATCAAAGATGCTCAAGATGCACATTATTCTGCATTTTCTTCAAGGTCCTCAAGTGATTCTGACGTGGGTTAAGAACCACTGGTTTAAATATCAATAAACTTGAACTTTGTTTTCTGAAATAGCCAGTAATAAAAAGGAAAAAAGGTATTGAAAGATAGTCATATGTATTTACAAATGCATTGGGTAGCTTACTTTTTTAAATTAGTTTACCTTTCTCCCAGTACATTTTTGATGTGGATATAGATTCGTAAGAGAGTAATGGTGATGAAAATAGTTCTCTAGATCAAAGCCTCACTGCACCAGGAGGTTTCTTCTACCAGTATCCCAGCCTTTAACATGATATCAACACATGGTACTAAAATTTTTCTTAGTCTCTATGTCACCAAGGGATATTTGCTACAGGATAATTCCATTAATTTAGTTTATTTTGTGTTTGTATATTTTTATCTTTGATTCTTTATTATTAGGTTGATGCAAAAGTAATTGCAGTTTAAAAGGTTAAAAACAATTGCAAAAACCTCAATTACTTTTGCACCAACCTAATATTATTATAAATGCAATATCTACTGAGTAGTGGAAATTTGGGAAATGTAGAGACGTATAGAGAAAGAAAAATAATAATAATCCACATTACCACAGTTGAAAATAATTGCTGCTAGCGTTTTCATTCCTTTGTTGTACTAAATTGTCAGCTTCCAGAGATGCCTCCTAATTTTAATATTCTAGGGTTTTGATATGCATGTTTGAAATTTTTCACAGTGAAAAGTAGCCAATTCCAGAAGTGATCTCTGAGACACTGTGCCATTTGTATACTTTAAATACTGTTTTTGCTTTTAGTTTTTCTGTTCCTAAGCCAATTTCTTCTTGCAAAGATCCCTTCTCAGTGACTTAGTATTTAATGACCTTTGACATATAAATTAAACAGGCATTTTTAAGTCACACACACAAGCATATTTATCCTGTCAAAGTAGTTCACTAAGTAAATCAGGCTTGATTATCCTTCTGCAGAAATCATATTGTTCCTTCTCCCTGTTTAAATACATTTTTAAGTAAATTCCTCAGGCCTGGAGTATGAACATTAATCATTCATCTGTACCATATTGAAACTCCACTTAACAGTGTGAACTATATTGACAGAACTAGCCTTTGACACAGTGGCCCATTAGTAGTACCGGATTTCCAAGGGGCAGTTTCATTTTGACCTTGAGTATCCTTTAATTTGGATACTATCTGATCTTCCGTTATTTCTTAAACATTTGTGCTTCTAAGTTCCACACCCCTACTACCTAATAATCTCTGGATCAGGTACTATTCTGTCTAATTTCCATGATAAGCTATTGAAAAATATCGAATATAGATAATATGCTTTGAAAATTAAATAATACCAAAAATGAATCGAGATTTAAGCTGCTTTGTATTATACAAAGTATGTATCAGTGCAGTCAAATGATTAAGCCAAAACAAAAAGCAGTTATACTTTATTCCAAGATCAACATTTGATTAAGGTAAAATAACTAACACTCCATTAAAATATAGAGGGTAGTTTAAAATATAGAGGTTTTAAATTTCTGTAATAAAGGTTTCTTGCTAAACAAAAATTTATATTGTAGTTGTCTATTTAAGAGTTATTTTCCAACACTGTAAAAAATGTATTCTGTACTTCATATCAACATAATTGTTTCCGGTGTGGATGAGATGTCACTTATAAATGCTTTGGGTCCCTTATTGGATAACATTGGAAGGGAAAAAATTGTTTGAGATTAACTAATGTGTGGATTTGAGTTTGATGTGTAGAAGTTCGATTTTAACTTGTGGGTGTATAGATTTAAAAATAAGTTATTTAGCTTGAAAAAAAAATTTTTTAAAGTATATTAAACAGTAACAGGAAGTTTCTAATTTGATAACCGAAACAGTTTTTATTGACATGACATATTGGTAACTAGGCTGAAAATAAAATTGTCTAGATACACAGTTTTCAAGATACATTTTTACTTACATTATGTGTTTATTAATCTTAAGATTAGTAAACTTATGTTGTAGATTTAGCTAAATCAGTAAAGTAGCATTTGTTGACCATGATAAAAATACTTGTTTTCTATAACATGAAGATGAAAATCATGTAAATTAAATGCCACAAATTAAGTTAAAAACGGACTTAACTGCTTACAAATGGCATAAACTCTTTTGGCCTTTTACTCTATATATCATGATGATTGTCTTCTGAATGCTTTAACTCTTGAGTCCAGAGCCTGCTAAAACAAACATTTTTCTAGAGGCAGTAATTAAGTACAACATAGCTGGAAATGTGAAACATGGTTTCAGCCTTTTTAGGAGCTAGGGAGATACAGAGTCTTTGCTAAGTAAATTTTTCTTTGCGTATCCTTGAAATAAATCTTCAGATGGTGTTATTCTGTGAGAAAATCCAAAATAGAGCATGTATAACTATTAAGATTAACTTCAATTAAAATGTGTGATTTTCCAAGTGACAAGATATATTGATTATTATAAAATTTTAATATTTGTAGAGAACTAAATTTTCTGATTAATCTATAAAGAACTAAATATCATTTTAAGCTTTTTTACTGATTAAGTAATCAATTGAAGGATGCCGTTTCTTTTTTTATAAAGTAAAACCTGCTTGCAGCAATATTGCAATTAGCTTTTTTTATAACATTGAAAATATTGTATAGCATGTAACACTTGTTCAAAATGGTTTATATAAGTTAGATTTGTACAACTTTGGGGTAAAATGTAAACAACTGCACTATTAGGAAGCTATTACAGTAGAGGCTATATTTACAGTGTCGTCTTTCAAATCTAGCTATGCTGTAAACTGATGTTTGCTGTATGCTCCTCCTGATTTGAAATAGATGAAAGAAAATGAACCTATTATCAACATGGTTCACACAATGATTGAGAACTCGGCGCTAAGACCCCAACTGTACCAGCAAGTAAGGTCTTGGACAGTGAATGATACTGCTTTGTCATCTGCAAAATCCCTCAGTGACAGTTTTGGTTTATCCTCAGAGTTACTCATAACATTAGTGTTTTCCTTACTCCATTTTTCGTTTATGTTTATTTGGAAAAACACAATTCATCCCTGCTTTTCAAGATGCTGCCGTATTCTTAGCATGGCTTTGCAGAACATTTTGCTGTTGAATATTAAGTGTGCCATTCTCCCAAAGTTTTTGTGCAGAGTATTTGATTGATATGTACTTGGAGGTCTGCAGTACATTTTCAAAGTTTTACTTGATTGCCATTAATTTTGATTAACTCTAAAAGCATTCTAAAGATTATTAGGGGAAATTAAAAAAAAATTTTTTTCCTTTTAATGGCAACCCCTCGTAACCCCTCCCCCCACCTCAATGTATTAGGAGTTCTTTAAATCTAGTTTGCGTATTGTGGTTTGGTAAAACCTAAAGGTGGCCGTTTATTAACCTACTGGGAGTTTGTTCTCCCTGTGTTCTTATCATTCTTATGCAGTTATCAAGATAACTGTATCTTACCCCATTCTTTTCCCTAACTCAAAATACGTACCATGGAATTTGCTGGCTTTATTTTAGGACACTGGTTATCTGCAGATCTGCAAAAGAAGCCATTTTATACATTCCTATCCAATTTTTTTGTATTTCATGGTCTAAATGTTCTTAGCTGTGTGTTTTGCAACATCAGCTTCGTCCACTTCAACACTCTCAAATTACTGTGGCCTATGACCTGTTACAATTACTTAAATCATACAGAAGAAGAAAATTAACTAACATGAAAAATGAATATGTGTTTTGGATAAAATCTGTAAAATGCCTGGTTTGAAAAAAAAGCACCTTGAGCTTACACTGGCTTTAAATAAGGCCACGGTTTGCTTTAGTCACCTGGGGGTCTGCATCATGGCCTTTAACTGTGAAATTGAAATAGTTGCTGGGAGGGGGTGACTTGTTTCTGAGCAGTTTTCAAAACATTGAACGTATGTTACATGATTGAGCATAGTTTTTCATTTGAAATAAATGAAGTATTAAATATTTAAAGTTAAACAGCTTTGCTCTTCCAAAGAAAATCGAATCTTTCCATTCTTAAAGTCACCAGAGTATAGAACCTTGACACTCCACTCCAGAATATCACACTTGAGAACCTTCGCACTTATTCTGTAACTGATACGTTTGTTCGTGTCTGAAGCTTATCAGTTTATTTTATATAATGCTTAATTGACATAAGAGTACTAGCCTGTATGTTCTGTTTGGTTTTGGTTTTTTTCTTTTTTGTATTGATCACTAATCAGGGTTGATGATGCAGACACACTGCTGATTGAAATTGCTGCTGTACTAAGAGTTCTAACTGGAGTGTTTCAAAAGTGTGGAGTTATCTGAGACTGGTTTTATACTGCATCACTGACCTTGAATACTAAAAGAGCATTAGATTTATGTAAATATATTTCCTCATAGTAATACTTGGAAGAAAAAAAACTGAAATTGCATAGAACAAGATCTGAATGTCATGTCAGCAGCCATGCATGGACATGAGATGGGCAGCCAATTGCTAGGTGATCAATGTTGACTCAGTGCTGTCAAATCTAGGGAGTCTTCAGGAGATCCTTTTTTTAAATCAACCACTGGCAAAATGCTTAATTATTGTAAATCATCATTGATAGATAAAAGTGACAGATACATTTCTTAAACTGTTATAAATTTGCACAAATTGAAATTAGGTCTTAGTTTTTCTCCAGGTTTCCCTTACTGTGTTATTATCCAAAGAAAAGCTTGATGAAAGTTTATATTGTACACTGTTAGGGTTTATATTGTATACTGTTACGGTTTGTTTTGCTGACACTGCATTACAATGCTGTGTTAATAGACTCCTGAAATTTAGCCGAAAATATAGTGACAATAGAGTGTCTCGTGACCTGCTATTCTAAATCATAACCTTTCAGGTTTTCTCTCAGAAGGACCTTTATGTTTGCATTTTCTTAGAAAAAGGGAGGACACCTGAGAAATTGCCTAGACTGTAATTATCTTAAAATTAGTCAAACAATGGAACCTAAAACTGAAATGAAAACAAATGCTACATAAGTGAGCATCAAGTTGAATGATTCCTCTGAGTTTATTAATCATCCTACCACCTTTCATAATTACATTTTTGTACCAGAGCTTTTATCAACATAATCAATAACAATAAAATTAATCACCCAAATGTTTTAAAAGATACAGACTAAATTAGCAAATGCCTACAGCTCTATGAGCATTTTTGAGTCCTCCTAGAATATGATGTCTAATTTTCTTAAATGTTTCCCCGAAAAAATCCTCCTTGGGGTTTGTGTATATGTGTATGTATGTATATATGTGTGTATATATATATATATATATACACACAAACCCCAAGGAGGATTTATCACATACTTAAAATGATACTGTAGAAAGTTGAATTTTAATTAACAAAAGTAATTTTGTTTTAACTTAATGCCAAGCCAGTTTTTTAAAAGATTATTAAATACCCTATGAAAAAGTTGACTTTCTAAATAAAATGTAGCACATATCCTTACATAGCCAGTAAAATCTGCATAATACACTTCTCTAATTAAAGCTTGAGCCCTGCTCAAGCTTATGTAATTACTACATAGTCATTTTCATTTGCTTTTCTAGTGTTGCTGAGATACTTCAAACGTAGAACTTTTTTTTGCGAAAGATGAATTTGAAAAATGATTTTAAAAAAAGTGTTGCCATGCAACTTTATTTGATGCAGAACTTGAGTAAATCAGAATATTTATGAAAGTACATTTTTCTAATTGGTAGGATTTTTATATGGAGGACTATATAGCAAACATCTTCAATTCTAAGTGGAAATTATTTTTTAAATAAATTATATCCATTTTTTTCTTAAGAAAAGCCCCAGTAATTATTATCAGTAATGGAAAATAGGCCATGCTTAAAAGTTAATTATTTAAAGAATAATCTTATTTTCTTATGCTTTTCTTCTGACAGGTACAAGCAATGTATAGTCAAAGGTTGATTATTTTAAGATTTTTGTTAGTTGGTATCTAATAATGAGTATCTTTATTGGATAACTTGATAAAAGTTTTCAATAAATTTTGCAGTGGTGCTAAAAATATGGGTAAAACAAAACTTTATGTGTATAATATATTAATAGTTATATGTCTGTAAAGATATATCACTCTAAAATTATAGCCAAACAGTATATATTTTTATAATATGCCAACTAATATGAAAGTGAATATGCAGTAAGATTTCCTAAATATTATTAGCCTTATCAAGGTGATCACTTCATAAGGTACATAAATGTTTAATCACTCACTATGTTATATACTTGAAACTAATATATTTTATATCAACTATAATTGAAAAATGTAAAAGCATGATTTTAAAAAGTAAATGAAATTGAAATTTAAAAAAAAAAGATTCCCTCAATAAAAGTAGTATACTAATATCCTAAATACTTATTACGGATTACTAGGTTTCCATTTAAAATTACTAGTCTTTTATCTATTGACTCTGGCTTGTAGAGTTCAATTCATATTTTTATCTGGATATAGAAGTATTCACTAGTTATGTTCAAATTATACATTCCATGGTTTAGTAAAGCTGTTTAGCATTTAACTTTAAATATTAAATAAGCAAAGTATATTTGGACATTTAGTAGTTAAAGGCTTTATAGCTTTAATTTCTTATAAGTGAGAAAATTTTTGTCATTATCTTACATTTTATCATGAATCTAAGCATTTTAAAACTTAATTTTTCATTACTTTTTTTTTTTGGACCTAGATGCTTTAATTTAGAATAATTGACACTTCTCAGGACATTCAGTGATGTTTATTTTAAAATAGTGCACAAGTATTCTGACTTTTGTCATTAAATTCATTTTTCATGTGATGTTCATTTCTATGAAAGTTTTGTGGTGAATAATAACTGTGCATACCCTTAAATAGTCACAGGTTCATTTGCATGAGGTATGTGAAAGTCATGTCTTGAAATAAACACTCAAAGCCAGGATTTATTATTGTATGTTTGGAATGCTTACATTTTTAACCTCCTGATTCCCACATTTCTAGATCCATTCAAAATTACCTGCTGTTTAAATTATGCCTCCTCCTAAAGATGTAACTGTTAAGCAGTTTTTTAAAGAGAGGGCAACATAGTTGTAATTTATACGTTTTTATACATTTGTGTGTGTCTATATGAAATTTAATTTTCCAGTCTAGAATGTAGTTGGGATACATTATTCCTGTTCCCACTTTGAGGAAAAAGTGTGCCATTTACTAAACATGCAGTGAGCCCCTATTAAATTTTTCCTGCTATGTCTTTGTTACTGTCTAGCAGTCAATATATTAAGTCAAAAGACAAGAGAGATAGTGAAATACTGCCTTGCAGAGGCTATGATGTGATCTGTGGTATAACTGACTGGAATGGCTATAGAAATCTTGGTAAGCACAATCAGAAATGAGGATTTGTTTGACCAAAACAAGCTGAATAAACAATGTTTCAATATACTGAATAATTGTTCCTTATAAAACAAATAGTGTCAACGAACACATACAAGCTTTTATGAAATTTGACTATCCATTTTATAACATAGGCTTTCAGTTTTATGAGGTTTTGAATGATTTTCCTCTTTTCAATTAAACCCATCCTTTTCCTCCATTATCTTTTAGTTCTTAAGACAGAAGAACAAGATAAGTCTATATTGTGTATGTGTGTTTATATATTATGTATCTGTATATAATATGTTATAGGTTTTGTTAGTAAAATTGTACTAAGATGTGTACACATACACAGTTGTGTGATGATGTGTATACTGTGAAGGACGGTTTTGACTGTTGAAATATGCCTGATTCGAATATTTCATTCAGTACAGTTGCTATAATTGTATTTGTCAATTTTTCATTAAAATAATGTGTGTCTTACAAATGGAAAATGTAAGGTGCTGTATAATTTTGTTTGACCAGCTTATTATTTTGTTTGACAAGCTTAAGTTAACATCATTCTTATGTATCTTGCATATTGTATCACTGTTAAATATTTTTCTACTTGTGTAATGATCTGTGTTTGAATTAAACTTCTAAAAGCATAAGACCCATAAAATCCCATTTTTGTTATTGTCATATAAATCTAAAATATTAACTATAGGCTAAATACGTATATTTTAAAGTATTAATTTTAAAGTTGCTATATGACATTTTTCCTTATAGCTGTCACAAGATGAATGCAGAGGCACATTATACAAATACAGACCGGAAGAAGTAGATATTGACGTAAGTATTAGTATGTTATATATTGCCAGTCAGTGCTCTGTCATATTCTCTGCCAAACGTTGTAGATAAGCATGACAAAAAAACTCCTTTTCTTCCCTTCCCCTCCAGAATGACATCAAATAAATTAGCATTTTCTTCTTTTGCACTTAGATTCAATTAAATGCTCACCCCCCTTGTCTATTCTCTGCCAACCCTTACCTCCATAGTTAGCTGTTTAATATACTAAGGATCATTTAAATGAAAGTAAATGACTATTTCATGAGAGATTATGTAGGACTAGAAACAAAATAAAACTGTCTATGTCTCTTAGAAAAAATATCAGCCTCTAGAAATTCAATCACTGCTTCCTTTTTTAATTAAATTTGTGGGGGTTTTTAAAATCATATTTCATATTGCTGACTTGCCATGCATTATTACTTATTTTTATCTCATTCTTCCCTCATTTTCCCTGGTTTTATTACGTCGAGTTGTATCTCTTTCTCATTTCAATATTCAGTGGTTCCCCTCTTATATGTGTTTTCACTTTTTGCAGTTTTAGTTACGGTCAAACATGGTCCGAAACTGTTAAATGGAAAATTCTAGAAATATTAATAAACATTTTATAAGTTTTAAATTGCATACTGTTTTGAGTGTCATGATGAAATCTCACGCCATCCTGCTCATCTCACCCGAGATGTGAACCACATTGTTTGCTTCCCACCCGTTGGTCACTCAGCAGCCATCTTGGTTATCAGATTGACTGGATATCGCAGTGCTCGTGTTTAAATAACCCTTATTTTACTTAATAATGGCTCCAAAGCACAAGAGTAGTGATGTGGGTAATTCATATATGCCAAAGAGAAGATGTAAAGTATATGTATGTATAGAAAAAAACATAGTACATATAGAGTTGGGTACTACTTGCTGTTTCAGGCATCCATTGGGAGTCTTGGAGCTTATACCCCATAAATAAGGGGGACTACTGTATTCCATTTGATAAGTTTTGTTGTCTAACAAAGATAAGGTAGTTACTTCAATAGATAAATGGCAAAGAAAGTGAAATCTTATATTTCTTGCTTATTTGTCATTATGCAATAAAGTTTGGGACATAGTAACACTTGTCCAAAGTTTTTATTTTCAGACATGTGGAGAAGTGATTTATTGTAGTATTGAAATTTTATTAGAGTACTCTTATTATATTTTCATAATTTAAAAATTGGGATGGTACCAAGAATTTAAAACATTAAAATATTGAAAATAATTTAAGTACTGCATATATCATTTAATCTATCCAGCAGTTTGTAGGGAAAAATATCTTAACCACGTTAAAATGATTTGTTAAAAGCATGTGAGACTACTAAGAATATTTTCAGTTATGTAGGTTAAATAATATAGTTGAAATGCTTTTTCACTTTATAATAATGCATATTTTTTAAGCATTCTGTATTTATAAGATATATTTAAACTACTACTCATTAAAATAAAGATTGACCTAATTAGGTATTCCATAGCTGTTTTAAATGTGTTCTCCTGTAGTAACCACGTCCAGTTACAGAAGTGATAACGACCTACATCCAATTACAGGAAAAATAAAAAATTGCTAACAAAAAACACCTTCTCTTATAATCTAGGCCAAGTTAAGTCGTCTCTGTGAACAAGATAAAGTGGTACATGCTCTGGAAGAGAAACTTCAGCAACTCCACAAGGAGAAAGTAGGACAATTATGTTTATTATCTACAATTGATGTTACTTTAAATGATTATTATCAGGACATTGATAACTAAAGTAGAAAAGAACTAATTCGATGATGCAGAACATTAAATGTAATTATTTTTATTATGATAGTACACGCTTGAGCAAGCTTTGCTATCGGCCAGCCAAGAAATAGAAATGAATGCAGATAACCCGGCAGGCATTCAGACCGTGGTGTTGCAGAGGGATGACTTACAAAATGGGCTGCTTAGTACATGTCGAGAACTCTCTCGAGCCACTGCTGTAAGTAGTAGATTTTTTTTTATGGTATGAGTCACTGAAATATTACACAGTTCTTTTTTTTCTTTTCTTTTTTTCTATTTATACTATAATTAATTGGACTGTCTTTGGAATTGTTCTCAAGTATAACAAGAAAATTTGTTAACAATATCAAAAATAAAGGATGATCTTTTTTCTCTATTCTCTGATTAATAGGCGTTTTGTGAAATATTTTACTGGAGAGGTAAATGCTCCTGTTTATGTATTATGCAATTGAAAAATTCTTAGATATGTTAAAATTTATTGCATTAAGAAAATAAACATTGGGCCGGCCCAGTGCTCAAGTGGTTGGAGTGCCATGCTCCTAACGCCCCCGTTGCCGGTTCGATTCCCACATGAGCCAGTGAGCTGTGCCATCTACAGCTAAGTTTGTGGACAATGGCTCTCCCTGGAGCTGGGCTGCCATGAGCAGCCAGAGGTTGGCATCAGCTGCCGTGGGCTGCTGTGGGCTGCTATGAACAACCGGTGGCCAGCATGAGTGGCAGGCAGCCAGCGTGAGCTGCCTCGAGCTGCTCTGAGCAGCCGACTGGTGACCGACTGCCTCAGCCGAGGGGAGTGTAAGGCTCATAATACCAGCATGGGCCAGGGAGCTGTGTCCTACACAACTAGACTGAGAAACAACCGATTGAACCGGAGTGGTGGCGGGAGGAGGCGGGAAAAAAAGGGAAGAAAAAGAAGAAAAGAAAATGTTTTGTGAATTCTAGAGGAGTTAGAATAATTTGGGGAAGGTAAGTGGTAATTAGATTCACTTTAACCAACCATTTCAATAAAAGATACCTGTGAGATGCTTTTAAGTAAGAAGTGATCAAAATTACCATTTCATAGCTGCAGTGTGATCTAAGTTTAGATGATAGGGTTGAGTAAGAAATGTAATTAGTAGATCCTTTTAACCCATAGTCATGTCACTTTATACAGAGACTCTTGGGATTACCAAATCAAAAAGTCTTACTTAGAGTTTATAAATTCAGTGTTTTATGGGTTTAAAGAGTCTGCTTTAGATCCTATGATGCAGTTAGTCATCTCTAAACATAGTAAGAGCACCTGCCCAAGCAGCCCTTTGAAAGAGAAATCCTTGCAAAAGCCACCTGTTGAAGAAAGCTGCTAACACAAAAAAACCCTTGTCTGTACCTTCAAGGGGCTCTTTAGGGAACAGCTACCTTTTAAGGTTCACAGACATTACAGCTTGACTAAGAGAGGAATTTCCAAGCTGGAAAGATACCAGGATCTCTCAACATGGCTTCCATTCTAAGCACTAAAATAACATTCCAAGCGTGAGCTATTTTTAAAGGAATATACCATGGTTTTAAATACATCAAAACTTAGATTTTGTGATTCTTCGTGTGTGTATGTGTGTGTGTGTGCTTATGCTTGTGTGTTTGATTCTTAAATACCTTATTTTTAGCGTACTTTTTCCCAGTTTTAAAATACTATTATTTAAATTATCTCATTTAGTATCTTAATTACATTGTGAGGTTTATAGATTTTTCAAAGAATTTAATATCCTTTCAGTTGTGGTCTCCTGGAAATCAGAACCATATCTCGTTCATACCTGTAACTCTAGCATCCAACACTATGGGATGTGCATTAAAAATTTGATGAATGATTGAACTGAGTGAAGTACGCAACATTACAGAGCTAATAAATGCTCTGTCTAGAACACAAATCCAGATCTTTTAACCATAGTCCTGTAGACTTAGATCTACACAAATTTTTATAATGTCACAAAGAAAATACACACATCTGAAATGTTGTCTACAAAGAAGTAGTCAGTTAATCAGTGATCGGTAGTATTTGGATAGGAAGAAAGAGGAAATGAAAGGTGGTCCATACAAGACAAAACAACTTGAAACACAGCCCAGAAATGAGAATGTAGGAGACGTGTTTGGAGAAGCAAGAAGCAGGGCTGACTCGCTGAAATAGGGGTTCGGGAATATGAGATTAGAAAGGGAAAATAGGGTTAAACTGTCAATGCCAACCTAATGAAAAGCTCGGTATCCCTGTGACAACCTGAGTCAAATCAAAATTTAGTTGGAAACTATTTCATGATTGGTGTTTGTTTTGGAAAATTCTAAGGATGTACAGTGTTCATTTTGTTTAGTAACTTAAGTCTCATTGGTACACTTAGAATTTGCTCCATTCCAAGGTTAACTCCAGCCTTGATTGAAGCTTATTAAAAATATTTTAATAGAAATCAATCATGTCTGAGCATCCCATTTTCTGGTTGTTATCCTATATAATCATTTTCCTAGGTTTTTTTTCTCCTTGCCTTCAGCATTATTCATTGATCATTATAAACCCTCAATATGTTCTTCTAAGATGTGTCTTACTACACAGAATACAAACTGTTATTTGTGCCTTTATGTAAACTTACACATATTTGCAGCTTAAAGCTACAGATGATGCATAACATCATACTGGGTTTATGGTGGGTGCGCAATTGACATTGATTAGATTTAAATTTGAATTAACATTTATGCCAGCAGAATCTCAAAGGACTTCTCTAATTCTTTCACTGTTGATTCAGGGCATTGTTTCAAATCCACGTGGTGAGGTATAAAATATACAATAACATAAGAAGTATAACATTAAGGCATCCATTGATAAAAGCTTTGATTTCAGAGAACATCTTCTCGCCTGGTTGGCCACTAAGGTACATAAAACTAGGATTATCACAAGGTAAACGTGTAAGGCATGTTTTATGTTTTATTTAATTCTTGAAACTACATCTTCTCTCCTGGCCTCTGCTTTGTTTTATCTAAGCCTGATTAGTGAGAAAGATTGTTCAAACAGTTGGTTATACCTTGAAATTTTTCAGTGTGTCACTATCTTAGTTTGGGTTCTCTCTTCTCAGAGCAGAGCCTGAGATGAGGAACTAGGTTCAGAAGGTTTGTTTGGGAGATGATTCTAGGAAGCAGCAGTAAGGGAATCTGGAGAGTGAGACAGGGAGGGAGAAACGCCAATGAAGGTCTCACTACTGAGTTGGTTACCACTGTGGCTCCTGGAGTTTGATCCCACTGGGGACTCTAAGGAAATGAGCAGAAAGCTTAAGAATTTCCCGCTGAAAGGCTGGGAGGCTGGAGTATCTATCACTCACTGGCCGCAGCTGTTTCAGAGTCCTTAATTCACCCACACTTCCAAACTGCCTTAGCTCATCATGAGACGCTGGCATGCATGAAACTGTCCCACAGTTCCTTGCAATCAGGTTTCTGTGGTGTGGAGCTCCTTAAATATCTGCCACAGGTCACCTCTTTTAGGGACGTTACATTAGGCCTTAGCTCTAAATGGAAAAGATATAGTCTTAATGTTTTATCAGCTCCACGAATGCTGCGTTTATTCTTCCGAACAACTCAAGAAGCTAGATGAAACAGGTATCATTCACATACCGTAGATGAGAGTTTGTGGCTCATCCCATAATGGCAGCAGAATGTATTTGCATTTCTTGTTTTTCACATACATTGTCTGGTTTGAGCCTTAAGAACATGCTGTGCAAATTAATATAATTATCTCCATTCCATTTTCATTTTTATTACCTCTGCTGCACAGATGAAGAAACTGAGATTCGTGGAGTTTAAATGACCTGCCAAGGTGACATAACTAATAAGGATCAGAGTCAACACCTAAATCTAAGGTTTCTGTATTTTGTACTACACTTTACCATGTTGTCACATGTACTTTCTGAAACTTGGAATCCAATCTATATTCTATTACTCAAAAATGTGGAATTTTAGACATCAGAACAAGTCATCCTGAATCATGATAGTAGATGGCTTATGCATTTATCCACTGTAAAATAATACCAATATATGAAATATAGTAATACTCATGAATATTTCTGGAGCAGTTATTGCATACGGGGTTCCATTATAAGTGCTTTACATGCACTTAATCCACATTATAACACCTTGACGTGGGAATTATCACTGTTAAAAATGGAAAACTGAGACACAGAGTGCCCAGAGGTACATCATGAATGTGTAGTATGGATAGACTTCCATTAAACTTACTTGTGTTCTAAACTGAATTCTAAGTAGGAGGGCCTTGAGTAAACTGAGAGTTTAGAGTACAATGGATAAACTAAGTTGGTTGTAAACTTAAAGGGGCAGGGCAGCAGGACAAAGGAACTATACTGGGGAGAAGGTTACACTAAATGTCCTCATATATACTAATTTTCAATGTAATAAAGAGCTACTGAGAATCATGGTTATTCCAAAGTGTAATTTTTTGCAGTAGGTCTGTCGCCATCCATGAATTGTCATGGAATATGCTTTGAAAGATTTTAAGATGGTTTTTAAATGCCCTGGTTATTTCATGATTACAAAATAACATCCTCCCAAAAAAGAGACAGCCAGATGCCCTATGCCTCCTCATGTACTGCAGTAGAAAGTACCCAGCAACACTTACGAGGTATTTTTACCAAAAAATCAAATCTGAATCTCAAAAAGCATCCATGTCTAACTACAAGTTTATAGGAAATATAAGCAACAGAAGAGTATGCTAAGCATAGGGATTCAGTTAGCCAAAATCTAGAATAGGAGAAATTGTACAGAACAAGTGACCCATTTTCTTCAACAAATAAATAGCAAGGGAATGGGGTGGTAGTATTATAGTTAAACATATTGGTAAAGGATTACTCATTAATGATTTTAAAAACAATTTTCTTATTTTTTCATATTTGTTTCTTTTCTTTAGAAATACATACTGAAGTATTTATGGATGAAATGATAATGATGCTTGGTGTTTGCTTTAAAATAATCCCACATAGGGGTGCCCAGTTAGCTCAGTTGGTTGGAACATGGTCCTAATAACACTAAGGTTGCGGGTTCGATCCCTGCATGGGCCACTGTGAGCTGTGCCCTCCTTAATAAATAAATTAATTAGATTAAATAATCCCACAGGGATAGAAGGTGGGTGCTATAGATGAAACCAGATTGGCCATGTATTGTGATAATTGTTGAATTCAGGTAGCTGGCACTACTTTTTTGTGTATTCGGAATTTCGATTGTGCATATCTGAGAAACACTAAAATAAAATCCACAAAAATGCTGACAAATGTATAGCACAGTAATAAGTCTTTCTTTTCTTTATCATTACCAGTGTTATAGCTTTTCTATTTTTACAATTACAAAAATTTGTTATATCTAAAATTTGTACTGGAAAGAGTAATCACTTTCTTTGAGATGGAATATAGTTTTGTTTCCAAGAGATTAGAGGAGAAACTTAAGATACGAGTTCAAAATTATAAGTAGCCGATAGATAGATAGATAGATAGATAGATAGATAGATAGATAGATAGACAGACAGACAGACAGACAGACAGACAGACACACACACACACACACACACACATACATACATACATACATAGATACGTAGATAGATATGTAGATACATAGATAGACAAAAAGTAGAATTTGATCCCTCTTAAACATCTTTTTAGATTTAAAAATCCAGTACAGTCATTATTAGTTAGGTATATCATGTGCTTGGTAAATAGTGATTTTTATTTGAGATGCAGTTATATGACAAGGCAAGTATAAAATCATACAAGACAAATACTAACATTTTTTTATGCCTAATTCTCGAAATATATGGTAAGTTTAAATATTGCGATGCTTTTACTTTCCAAAATTTCATAATGGACATTAATCTGTGATACTTAAAATTGAAAAGAGTTGTTTGAAGCTTACCTTAAGAAGCTAATAAATAATCATACTACATCTATACTATTGTTCCCTCTCCATTTTGAAACTGAAAATCTGTCAATCAATTACCATTTCTTAGATTAAAACTCAGAAACACTAATTGAGAGGCAAACCAGAAGTCAACCAGTCTCTATTAGTTCTAAGCATAATGTGGTAATAATTATTTATTTAAGCATATTGTGTAACAATTCCCTTCCGGGTAGATTTTGTTATAAATTATCATTGCTTCTGGACAAGGAAAGTTCTTATTACATTAAAAATTTGGAAATGCATTAGTCCTAACCGTTACTTAATGAAGACCACAATCTATGGCTATTACAAATCTGTAGTTAGATATTAAAATCCTCATTTATCGTTTTGGCAGTCTGGGGTTTTATTGCTTCTGAGTGTTGCAGACCTGTTTAAAATTTTGCTTTTTTTGTTTGTTTTTTTTGTTTGTTTTTCCCACAGTGGCCAAGTCTTCTTTCAGTAAAGTATAAAAAAGTAACCACTATTAAAATTTACTTGCTTCATGTCCTAAATTTAGATGAAGTCACTTTTTTAAAACTCTTCTGCTTTCCCTGTAACAATCCCACACCTGCACGCACATTTTTTTTAACCTTTGTGAGAGTATAACGTATTCTCAGAAAAGCACACAGTATAAGTGTACATATGCAGCCTACATCCATATCAAGACATTGAATTTTAACTAGCATGCCAGAAGCTGCCCTCCCGGTGACTGCCCCCTCCCAAAAACACCACTGCTTGAATTTTAAACTATATATTAGCTTTGCCTGTTTTTGAACTTTATAAAAGTGTGATCATATAGTATATACTCTTTGGCTTCTTTTAACATTTTGTGGTCCATCCAGGTGGTTGCAGATTGCAAGAGTTCATTGTCCTAACTGTGTAGCAAGGAAACTCACCACATTTTTATAGAAAGCACTGTGTCCTGACTTGTGCCTGTGATTTTAAGATAATTGTATATTTGAACATCATTATACCTTTTAATCGTCTTAGTGTACCTATATATTATCTTCTTGACAAAAAATAGTAAGGTCGTAATTTAAAGATTTTAACACTGTGCTTATATAATCCATTAAATTATTTCATGAAATACTCAGCCAGGTGTTGGGAGGAAACTGATGTTATGCCAGTGTTGCTGCCCCTTTTCTTTTTGTCCCCTGTTTGACTTGTGTTCTGCCCACACGTAATCATGTTTGAAGAGTCCAGCGGCAACGGCAGAAACGGGGTTGGGCTGGTGGCAGCAGGATTGTGGAACTCAGGCTAAATGATACAGTGAAATGGCAGGACTTTCCAGGTTAGGAAAAAGTATATTGTGTTTCTTCTCTCCTAAAATAGACGTAATCTCTAGCCCTCAATCTCTTTTTCTCATATGTTTCTGTAAGAAAGACAAGGATTCCTACCATCCCAAAATGTTCTTAACTATATTTAGATACTTCTACAGCACCTTTGGGCCCACCCTGAACTCTGGCTTTTCTACAAGAGAGGTTAGGTATTAGTTTGGCAATGCCATCTTCCTTTGTCGCTGGGCTGTCATTGCGTTTCTTATCCTCATTTTGCCCTCCTGAAACTTTCAAAGGCCAGTATTTAAATTTGCGGTTTTTAGAAGATGGCTGGAAGCAATTTCATTAAAGGAGATCAATATGCCTATTTATTCAGGTAAAAAAACAGTTTGCTGAAGCCAAGTAAAGAGACTACTAATATTTATACAATATAGATGAGATAAAAATCTTTAGTTCCTTATCACTTCGCTTTTTCAAAAGTTAATTCATGGTGAACTCTCCTTAATAGACTCCGTAAAGTATCTATATAATAGAGAGATGATAAAAGAAATCTCCAGTGGTTTATCTCTCATTTTTAAAAAATATAATTCATTGTAAACCTGCTTAAGGAGAATCTTAAATTCAAAAAGCAATTATTCCAAATGGCAAGATTTTAACACTTTTTAATTTTGTTAAGTATGCACCTTTGAGTAATTTTTCATTGCCTAAGTTTTTAAGTGATTTTAAGCTAGTTACAGACTACACAAAATAAAATAACTCTTTAAAAAAGAGTCTCTAGGAACTTGAGATGTTGCTGTTTTTTTAAAAAAAAATAAAACACAAAAAAAACTTGAGGTTATTTTAAGTAACCTTTGTTCCACACTCAGTGTTCTTTTCTTATCCCCAGACTATTGCTGTTGTTAAACTGACATTTCCCAAGGGAACTTCATTCAGAGCAGTTCAAGGCAAGAAATCCCTGGTCATGGGAAGTTCTTAGACAAGAGTTACTAATTTATTTTACAACAGCAGTTAGTAAATACAGAGTGTGCCTAAAAAATGTACACACATTTTAAGAAAGGAAAAGATTATTAGAAGTGTAATACTCAATATATACTGATAACAAAAGATGAGTACAAGTCATATTTGACTTCTGCAATTACTCAAAGGTGCTCAAAGTGGTTACCATCAGCCTCCAGACACTTCTCATTACAGCAAACTACTGCTTGTGCAACGTTGACCAAAGTGTCCGCTTGTATACATTTTTTGGCACCCCCAGTATTTGATGGTTGTATTACGTGTACCAGCACCACAATAGATACTGGTGATAAAATAGTAATCAAATATAGTCCCAGCCCTTAGTTTATCAATTTATTGACCTCATACCACTCTCTGAAATTTCTGAAGAGTAACTACAACCCACAAAAGAGTGCCTACACTTCCTCAGAATAGCATTCCTGAAACAGAATGAAATGATGTATTTTTGAGCTCTTGTAGAATTATTCTATATTTAATAGATAATAGGTGGTCAAACACCAAATATGAAAAACTTCTCTGATTTTAGGGTTTGGGGGTGATGTTTTTCCCAACAAGAAAAGTATAGGTGGGTAGTATCTATATTAACTGTGAGCAGGATTCACTGACTAGCTTAGTTAGCTGTAGGTTTATTACATTTCTGTAAATTCACTCTAAGTCATATTAGGCTTCTGGTGTTATTGAAAATCCAACATACCAAAATAAACCTATTTAGTATTTTTATCCATGGAGAAATTTTAATTTCTCATATAAGAAAATGCTTTAATAGTAAAGGAAAATAAGTTTTTATTTTGCCCAATGTAAACCACATGATAATTGCAGTGATAACAACATAAAAATATGTTTTCCCCATTAAAGTGATTAAATCTCTGATTTTTAGGAACTGGAACGAGCATGGAGAGACTATGATAAGTTAGAATATGATGTAACTATTACCAGGAACCAGATGCAAGAACAACTAGATTGCCTCGGTGAAGTTCAGGTACTAAAATGTGATGTCTTTAGCATGGTTTTAACTGGTTTTGACTGGTACTGTACAAACACCTGGTTAGATCCATGTATGCCCTTAACAGTTTTTACATTATTGGCTACCTGAAGACCTCAATTTGAATACTTTCAATGATAGGAATCTTACTATCTCACAAAGTAGCATGTTTCTAATTGTTTAAAAGTTCTTTATTCTATTGGGTACGTGGTGTGAGACCGATAATGTTCTGTGCTCCTAGCTAATTACATGTCACTTGGTACTGAGGTGTTGAATTATATGGATTTATCAAATAATGGATATTTGATGTTTTTATAAAATTGATTCTCATTCTATATTAAATGCCTCTCCTTTATCAAAGTGTATTTAGTCTATTATCTTGACTGATGCATTATTAGACACAGAGAAGATGCAGCACCGTATGGAATAAAGGACCCAGTTGTGTAAGCAAGCAAATCTGAGATCAAGTTCCAAGTGTTAGTTTACTTCTCTGTGAAATGGAAATAATACCTGTCTTAAAGTGTTGCTCTGAAACGTGGAGATATGTTTAAGAAATTTTAAAAAGTCACTTCATGCTTGTGGACCTATGTAAATTTGATCATCTGCATTGGAAACCCAGTGGGCTCAATAGACAAATCAATATAACAAATAAAAGGCTGATAAGCTGACTCATAAAAAATCAACTGACCTCTTTCTGTGCTGTCCAATAAAGTGGCCACTAGCCACATGTAGTTTTTGGGTACTTGAAATGTTGTTAGTGTAACTGAATTTTTAATTGTATTGCATTTTAATTGTCTAAGTTTAACTATCCAAATGTGATGGTGACTGAAGTTACACTAACAAGATACTAAATACAATAGAAAAAACTACAATTATCTAAGATAAACCAGGGGTCAGCACACTTTTTCTGTAAAAGGCCAGATGTTAAATTATTGACTACACTCTGTCGTGTAATCTTGGGTGTTTTTTAGTTTGCAGACCAAAGCAGTTTGGCCCCCTGATTTAATCTAACAAAAACTGTTCATCGTGAAAATGTAGTTACTGTATTATAAGACATAAGAGAAGACTTGAATAAATGTCAAAAGTGTGATTGGTATACCATGTTCATCAATGGCCTGATTTAACATTATCACAATGAAAATTCTTCCTGTAAGCTCAATTCTATTTCAAACAAATTTCCAGAACTTTCTGAAATAAATTAGCAAAATAATTCTAATATTTTTAAGGTAAAGACCATAAGCAGTAAAGACATTTAAAAAAAATAAATAAAAAATTAGAAGGCACACTCTATGAGTAGTAGCATTGCACATGTGATATTAGACCAGTTACATAACAACTCTGCACTTCAGTTTCCACAACTGTAAAATGAAAGTCATAGTACGTACCCCTGTTCGCTTGTTATAAAGATTAAATGTGCTGATAGTTTTGAAGCACTTGGGCTAGTATCAGGCACATAAAAAATATAAATGTTTGTTACATAAGTAAACAATAAAGACAACATAGACAAACTTAAAACTGGAAATAAATATCTTGACCACTAAAATTCAGTAAGAGTTACTATTTAGGTTTGCAAAGATTTTTTTTTTTTTTTGAGAAACAGTACATTAGCAAAATGGATAAAGAACATTAATGGTTTTAATTCATAAAAAGGAAAACTCATTGCTAACAAGTATTTGAATATTGTTCAAAGTCACTAGAAACTAGAGAAATGTAAAATAAAACAAAGAAAGGGGATATAATTTAGAGTAAAAATGGCAATGATAGATTTAGATTCCAAAATTGAAATTTAGTCCTGCAAATACGTTTAATTCCATTAGTCAAAACGCTTCTAAATATATTTTAATTGTCTTATTTTTTCTTTTTGGCATGTCTCTATGTTCTACAACTTAGGAAGTTAGTATATTTTCCATTTCTTACTCCCCCCCCTCCTGAAAAAAAATGTGTGTGTGTGTGTGTGTGTATGGGGGAGGGAAGTGCCAAAAAAATGTATACAAGTGGACACTTTGGTCAGCTTTGCTCAAGCTGTAAGTAGTTCACACTAATCAGAAGTGTGTGGACACTGATGGTAACCACTTTGAGCACCTCTTGTAATTACAGAAGTCAAACGTGACTTGTATTCACCTTTTGTTATTGGTATATATTAAGTATTACAATTTTAATAATAGTTTTCCTTTTCGTAAAATGTGTATACATCTTTTTGGCACCGTGTGTGTGTGTGTGTGTGTGTGTGTGTGTGTGTGTTGGGGTTTTGTGAGTTTCTATTTTGTTCTGTTTTATTTTTGTTTTTATTTTCCATTTTTAGTCCCTTCTGATCAGTATTCCTTCCTAGGATCATAAATAATAGCGCAAAACTTACTGAGGAGATAATGAAATAGTACACTTCAGGCTGAAAAATTAAATTTTTTTCTTTGCTTTGTTTTTGCCACTGAAGTTGCAAAATTTTTGAGAATGTATTAAATATTCTGAAAACTTAATCCATTACAATTCTGATTTATTAAATATATAATTAGCGGGATTTATAACTTTATTTAATGATTTTTAATAATCTTTTTTCCTGTGTGTGGTACGTTTTTACTGATAGACTGAATCAGCAGGAATTCAGCGTGCACAGATTCAGAAAGAACTTTGGAGAATCCAAGATGTCATGGAAGGACTGAGTAAGCACAAACAGCAAAGAGCCACTACAGAAACAGGTAAGTTAGCTTTTTGTATTTTATTCTGCAGTAATTGACCATAATTTATATCTAAATGGGATGACACATAGAATTGGGTTACTTTTGTTATTTTAATAGATTTTTGACATCCGAAAACAGACACTTTTCTTTGTAGCATTGAATCAGTACACATGTTTATAAGTAAAAAGCAAAATCTCTGCCATTCAAAAGTATTGTAATTATAAACACATACTGTTTTGGTTTTTGGAGTTGTTTCCCCCCACAACAAAAAATGGAATCATTCTATACCTATTTTCAACCATTGCTTTTTTTTCTCTTTGACTACAATACAATATCTGTATCAGAATTCATTGTATAGATGAACTATAATTTTTCCATTCTGTGTTACGTACATGTTTTCTGGTTTTGGAGTTTGTTTCTTTGTTCGTTTTTCCTGTCATAAGCTGTGCTGTAATGACCATTATTGTATATATAACTAAACATACATGCAAGTGCTATGGATTCCAAGAAGTGGGAAATGAGCACGTATTTTTCCATTTTGATAGGCAGAGCCAAATTGCCCTCCTAAAAGATTATATCAAAATGTACTTACACCAGTGAATGTTTGAGAAAACGCATCTCCTATACTATTGTTTAAATTGGTTGCTTTAATTTGTGTTTTTTAATGTAATTGGTTTCAAATTCAGCAAACATTAATAAATGAAGGATTAGAAACAGAAGGCTTCGTTTAAAATTGAAATGACATTTCTTTTTTCTGTGGTATTAGAAAGATATGTTTAGTATAAGTTATGTTTTATAATTTTTTAATAGGTATGGCAGTATCAAAGCCTTTCTCAACAGTTAAGTACAAAAGTGAGGTAAGTTTGGATTGTTTGTCTAACTATAAATTATTTTAAATGTTTAAAACATGAAACAGAATTGTCTTCTCTACTCATAACAAAAAATGCTTTCTAACTATAAGTGTAATTGTTTTATTCTTGAAATTTCACCATTTTAGTAATTTGGTACTTCTAACAAATGTGATTTTTCTTCCCTTAATGCAAAAAGGAAAAAATTGAACCACTATTTTTTAATCTGTGTTAGAACTTTAACATTGTCATATGTTTTCTAATATTTATTGTTTGAAAATTTATTGTTTCTTCTCGTACTTGGTAAAATTTGTGGGGTGATTGATAGATAAGTTGGGTGTGTGTCATGCATACCATAAAGAAATTACAATTACAAAGAGATACTGTCAATCTAATTGAAAGCATTGGTGGTCTTCAATTTTGTACAAAAGCCAATAAAAAAGAAATGTGGGGGTTTTTTCCCTTAAATATTGCAAAAAAAAAATAGATAATAAGATTTTCAAATTAGTTATTTTCTTCTATTTTTAAAATGAAATACAGTAGTTTTGTACAACATTTTGATGCTGAGCTTCAGAATAAAGCTAACCTACATGTTACAAAAAAAGTTTAAATACAACCATATTTAAAACCCAGTTATTGGCTATCAAATATTTTTGGTTTTACTTTCAATATGAGACCTTTGGCTTGGCAGTGTCCCTTTATCTTAAAGCTAATTTAAGTTAACTTACCATTGCAAAGAATTTAGATATACTTAATTCAATGTGCTTATCTAAATAAGGTGACTATTCTACAATCTTTAGGAAGAGGAAGTAGTCCCACCTCGTCCTCCACTTCCTCGGTCCTATGACTTTACAGAGCAACCTCCCATAATCCCCCCTCTGCCCAGTGATAGCAGCTCCTTGCTCTGTTATAGCAGGGGCCCAGTCCATCTGCCTGAAGACAAGAAGATTCATCAAGTTCAAGGATATACAAGAAATGGATCTCACTCTGTAAGTGGCTGCAATAGCCACAGAATAATCAATCATACATGCCCTCTCATTTTTGAAAGTGAATTTCTTTTACATCCAGACTTGTTCTTATTATAACACCAGTTTTAGCCAGTGCTTTTTGTTTATGATGTTATCATTTTGTTTTTCCTGTTTTGGTTTTACCATTCTCACTTTTTAATATTTTCACAATTTTAATAATCATTCATAATTTTATATTTTTCATAAAATTACTTTGCATTTGTCTAAGGAGTCATATTTTAAATAGACCATTTCAAGATACCAGAGACTACATGAAATCTTTAGTTCAGAAAGAAGCAAGAAAGAAAAAGATTGTTACTAGGAATGATAAAAGGGTGGGGATGTGATCAGTTCAGTCTAGGAAAACTATTAGGTGATTCAGACATTGCTAAGGAGAGGTGTTACCCATGGAAAACTGAAAATAACAGGTTTGGCGTTAAATAAATGTAAAATATAATAAGCAAGGAGAAGGAAATAAGGAATAGGGCCAACTGAGTTATGATATAATTAGTTTCAGACCTCAGTTATACTATAATAAAAGTGTTCTAATTACTTTGTCCCTAAGAAGAATATTCTTAATTTACCAAAACATTTACCAGTTAAAAACAATATTTCTTTTTCTACCTTAGTTATAACATATATATGAATTGTGTTATACCCAAGATAGCTGACTGAGGTTTTTATTTTTTAGAGCTTGATTTGAGTCCTTAGCAGTAAACATTTTAAAAGAAACTTTTAGCAATGCTTTTTTTTTTTTTTTTTTTTTTTTTAATTGCCTATCTTCCTTTCAAGGGTCCAGATTATAGACTCTACAAGAGTGAACCAGAGTTAACAACAGTGGCAGAAGTTGATGAATCTAATGGAGAAGAAAAATCAGAACCTGTTTCAGAAATAGAAACTTCAGTTAAAGGTCAGCATTTGGGATATGTTTTATCTCCTGTGTTATTTCAGGCATTTTAGCAATAAATTCAGTTTACATGTTGACCCAGTACATCTACGTTCTTTTCTTTACAGGGTTGTTTTGAGGATATGTGATCCATTAAGTACACTATTACAAATTTTACAATTAATATTTAATATCTGTTAATCTGTAGAACTTTATCTCTAAATTTAACCCTAAATTTCTCTGGTAGTATCATTGCCTGGCTTATTAGATAGAATAACTAATGGAAGGCTGCTACGTTTTCCCTGGCTCTTTTCAAACAATAAATTTGCCTTTGGTGTGCAAAAGCTTCAAAAATTGAGTATGTCAAAAGAAGCAATGTTGTGTGTGAGCTATTCTGTAGAACTTAACTGGTGTTTTAATTTTTAGGTTCCCACTTTCCTATTGGAGTAGTCCCTCCAAGGACAAAATCACCAACACCCGAATCTTCAACAATAGCCTCATATGTAACCTTAAGGAAAACTAAGAAGATGATGGATTCAAGAACGGTATTTAAATAGGAATTAATTTCTAAAAGGATTCTCAAACCTATTTATTGCTTTCTTTCATATGTTTCCATTTTTAGTGTTTTATCAAAAAAATTTACAGACTCTTAAGCAAAACTTAGTATTCTTCCTTTTCTAAAACTGTATTCAGGGAATTAGCACCTCGGAGGACAGACCTACTCAGTAACCAATCTAGGTTTTCTTTGATCAGTATTGACATGGGGCTTAGTCCACAGTTTGTGGAACCTGTTCTCAGATAGCTGCCCTGTATTTGATCCCTTGACATGTCTAAGAATTTCCTTGATGAGAGTGGTACACATGTCCTGTGGTCACCCAAGTTAATGGGTTTCCAAGCTAGCCTAAATCTTCAGGGCCTTTCAACTGTCATGGATGTGCAGCTTGTCAATCCAGTGGTTACTCTAGAAAATGTAAGTTGGGATTGGGAAATAAATCCTGTATTTCACACTTTCATCTGAGATCCATTTAATTCAAACTGGCTGTAAACCAGTCTAACCTTGTTCTTGTGAAGATTCTCAGGAAGATTACCTCCCTTTCACCAAATAGTCTTAGAAATTTGATCTGCAAAAGAACTTTTACTTTCTATCTTTATAAATTCTCTACTTATTTGGTATGGGATAATTTTAAGCTAGAAGAAAAGAATAAAAGGTACTACAACTAAAAAGGTTTTTGGTTATTCTCGAAAGATATTAAAGTGTATGCTAAAATGTCTTAAAAATGTATATATAAGAAACATTAAAAAAAAGAAAAGAAACATAATATTTTAAATTAGCACAAAAATTATGAAGACCTATAAAAGTAATTAGTATAGAATAAAAATAATAGCTGTGTTATCAGTATTCACATTAGTGGTCATGGTTCTGTCAATAGAATACTACTGTTTGTTCATAGAGTTAGGCATTTTTTGCAGATAAGAAGGGTGCTTTCTTTGGAAATTGTAATGTTAAATCAACAAAAAAAGGACTAAAAAATGCATTCTGAGGTCAAGCAGAAAGATATTAATGGATTTATATTATTCTACGACTATCTTTTTGTTAATAACTATCTTGAGTATTCGAAGTAGATTTGTACGTAACCAAATACTGGAAGTATAGGAAACTATAGTTATATAATATTGGTATAAGAAAGACCTTTATAAGTAATATCAATGCCAAAAGAAAATACTTACAATTTAATAAACAAGTTACATAATAGAGAGGAATAAACATAAATCAGTTATTTTTAAGGATTTTTTTTTTATGGGAAATAATGAGAATCATCATTTAGGTCCATTAAGATTTTTCATTTTTCCTTTTCCTTTTAGTTTTTACTTGAGTACTTTAAGATATTTATTCTATACAATAGAAAATAGTTCTAGAGCTATGGCTCCTGCCCTGCATTTTTCAGATTGCAGTGGAAAGAAAAGAATCTTAGCCGTTAGCCTGACACAGTACTTGGTTACAGAAATATTTACCTATGACCTGTTCTCTGAAAATCTCCCACTCCTCCAATGTCTCAGTCAGCCCCACCAAGTCAGCCCCGAGGACGCAAAGAAATCTATGGATTCTTTTCTATAGTTCCTAGAATTTGTTCGATATTTAAAAGTTCTATTACATAAAATAAGCTAAAATTTGCTATGACTAGTTATCAAAGTATTTATTTTGGATCTTACACCAATGTCATGTTGCATCTTTAGTAAGAAAGTGAAAAAGTAAGAATTGGTTGTTTATTATGACTGATACTTTTAAACTCTTCCATAAACCATAAAAATGAGCCGTATGTAAGTAAACGTTTTCAAATTACACCTGTCCGTTTTATAGAAAATAGGTACTTCCACAGTTTTATTATTGATTGGAAACTAAGGATGTTTTCTCCACTAATCTTTCACGGTAAATATGTGGCTTAAAAGCATCACATTTTCATTAAAAGAAATTGATGATATTTAGAAGCTGTGTCCCCTATTTTGTCCTAGTTTGAGTTTTATACAATGTCCTATTTCACATCCATGGCGTAGGATCATCCCAGAGCTGCCATACCCCTTTGTATTATTTAGAAAACAAGAAATAACCTCACTAGTTTCTCTTTTTTCTCTCCTGCCTCCCCATTTTTTCTTTCTTTCCATCATGACCATGCATCAGAAATTACCTGTTAAGGATAAAATAATTCTGGTGTTATCTAAATCACATTCTAAACCTCCACTTTTCATTCTGAAGGCAAAAGAAGTGCATTTTAGAACATTTTTTATTCTGACACACTTTTCTGAAGTTACTCTATTTATGTATTCACACGTTTATTCTTAATTTAAAGGAAAGACCAAGAAGTGCAGTGGAACAGCTCTGTTTGGCTGAAAGTACTCGACCTAGGATGACTGTGGAAGAACAAATGGAAAGAATAAGGAGACATCAACAAGCATGCTTAAGGGAAAAGAAAAAGGGGTTAAATGTCATTGGAGCTTTAGAGCAATCATCCTTACAAAGTCTTTCAAATTTAAGGGATAATCCAATCAGGATTACCCAGGTATATCAATTGCTTTTAATCATTCTTGTGTGAAAATCTAATATCATTTGAATCTTAGAATCATAGTGACATTTTTCATGGGTTTTCAAATGACTACAAGATGGATAGTTATGTTTTTAATCTTACAATAATAAGCTAAGACAGTTTAGTAAAATGGAAATTACCCTGGGTTAAAAAAAAAAAACAGAGCTAAATTACTTGTTGGATGCCCTTGCATCAATTGTGGACTTACGCTGCTCCACTATAAATCAGATAATGATTCAACCTGCCCTGTCTACTTCACAGAGATACTAAGAAGAAAAAAATGCTTTCAGCAAATGTAAATTGCCATGCAGCCTACCAAGATAGTCCCCAATTCCCCTCCCAATAAAATGTGTATTACTCTGTGTCCTAATTTAATGTGACCTAAATTGTAGCAGGAAGAGAGCTTCTAAATAAAAGTTCTACTATTTCTCATGTCTCGATTTGAACTTTGAAAAGTGACACTGTTCTGTTTCTTAACTGTTTGTTTGTTACCCTGATTCATAAATACGGAGCCAACTAGTAAACCTTTTTAGTAGCTTCAGTCTGGTCTGTCCCTGTAAGTAGACATGGATCAACTGAAAGTGCTTCCCTATCTTCATAGAAATTCCTGTTCGTTTAACCAAGAGCAGGCATTGTTAATGGAGAGTAACTCATTAACAGTTGACTAACTGCACATTCTACAAATTACAAAAGGAGAAATTTAAAAGGAAAGTTTAAAAAGTGTGTAGGCTACTGCCATATGTTGATATGCTATATATTAATATATCAATAATTAATGTATATGAATATATTGATATATATTAAATATATACATTTCCTCTTGGTTTTCATAAGGAAACCTTATGAGTGAAGATCCAGCTTTTTTCACAATTAATAGGTGCTATCTAAATAGCTGCCTGGTACCGGTATGAATCTAAGAATACAATATATCTTTTGGACAGACTCGAAGGAAGGATGATAACATTAAGGAACTGGACACTGTCAGTAGAGAAAATGATGTAAAGCCAAACCATGAAAGTCCTGCAGCAGAAATTGTTCGACCAGTAGAAGCTGAACCTCAAAATACGGATTTCAGCACAGAGGTAGAGAGATTACTTAGAGCAGATATTCCAAAGGGATAGATCTTTGAAGATTTATACATGAAGTAATATTTCATTCTGTCGCAGAGGCCATAGATCTAAGTGAAATGATCAGTTTTGAATAATCTTATTAATTGAAAATATGATCAATCAGGGCTGGAATAAATTACTGTTAACACAATTAAAGAATCTTATATCCCAAAACTACTAGCTTATAGCTTCATTCCTTTGGGCAAATAACTTTTTATCCAATAGTAAAAAATGTTGATATTTTTACTATACTTGAATCTAAATTTATATTTAAGTAAATATTTGACAGGGTATGATTTTTTAAATAAACTTTTATTGGGATCATTTTAGATTTACTAATAAATATTTAATGTGGTACAAATGCTTTAAAAAAAACTTTTCCTTCTTTATAGTTTAAAAAAACTGAAAATGTTTTTTATGAAACACATATCAAACCTGAGCCAAATGGAGTAAATTCTAAGGAAGTGATGGATGAAGAAAAAAACAAAGAAAAAATGCCTGAGGATGTTTCATACAGGTAATAATAATTAGGGAATACAAACAAACGAGAATCATTCACAGATTTGTGTAACTGCTTAAAAATGGTGAACTGCAGAGTCAAAGTCTTAGATTTCAGTCCCAGCATAGAACTTAGGAGCTATAATATCTTGAGCAAGTTACATAACCTTCTTAAGCTGTAGGTTCCTCACTTGTGAAAATGGGGATAAATAATATCTATCTCACAAGTGAATTTTAAGGATTAAGTAAGAAAATACATGTATAGCATTAACATTGTACTGAGTACCTAAGAAGTATTCAGTAAGTACCTTTTTTTAAAAAAATGGCAACGGTACATGAGCTGTAGCAAAGTAAGCACCTCAGCATTGCCTACATACTGGTAGACATTGATCAGAAGTCTAAGTTGTCTGATAAGTGTCTTGGTGTAGATTTAATCCCTGGTCATTCACAGAATGTGAAAAGAATTCATGAGACTCTACAAAATGGGAGAGCAAGAAAGCTTTATTGAAAGTCAGGTAGAAAGAGAGAGAGTTCTGTTTGAAACTGGCAAAGGGAGTTTTGCCAGGGCAGAGCCCAGTAAGGATAGCTGCGGCAGGTTTCTGTTTAGCTGAAGTTTTATATTTAAGCAGCATGTAGGGTTCTTGTCAGTTTGCAGCGGAGCTGCCATTAGAATTGTCTTCTCCTGGAAACTCTCCTGTTCCCATCTATGATAGATGTCAGCTTGCAGGGGGTTGCTGTTGCGAGTAGGATCTGTTCTCTTCCCATTTATGATGGGTGTTTGTTAGTTTACAGGGCGTCGCCTTTGTGATTGGGAACTGTTCTATTCCTACTTATGATGGATGTAAGGTGCTTGTCAGCTTGCAGGTGCAGTGCTAGCCAGGGGATTCAGAGCCAAGTGGTTAATCTTTAAGCTCATTCCTGCTAACTCACAAGCTCGCTTCTGTTAACTCTGCCTGTCCCATCCTGCAAGCTCACAAGCCAGCTCCTGTTAACTCTTGTCTCATCAATAATCATTCCAGAAATTACAGTGATTTGCTGTTTATTTTTTAGCTGTATTTGTTAACTAGCCTTCTTAAGTGCATATCCTCAATTTCACCCTCCATTAAAAGATAATCTGTGCTGGAAAAGAGAAATGATGTGATTTACTGTTGTTAGGAATGCCTTTGTCTCCAATGAATGGCAAGATTGAATTTGAAAAATATTTGGCAATAGCTTATAAGAAAAAAACCTCTGCAGAATTTTTGTTAATAGGCATAGATTGAAACACATCCAGTATATTAAAAATCTATATGTTCATGATGATTTAACAACAAAAAATAATTTATTGGCCTCTTTTGGGGATGCTTAAGAATCGAATCATTATTATTCTAAAACTTAAAGAGACTCTAAATTTATTTTGCCTTTCCCAAACAAACTACAGCCAAAAAGTTAATGTGGAAATATTTTTCTGTTAAGAAGAATTTCATTCAGTAAGGCATGAGAGACAGAATATCACTGCTTTGCTAACCCTAAAGAAATAATGGATTTGAATAAAATTTCTCAGTGGCTGCTAAAGCTATTAGATGAAAAACTCTGACAGGGAACTTTGTAATAAATGGATCAAGCTGATAAGCACTGAAATCATGGATCATTTTTACCATCACGAAAAGTGACGACCTGGTAATACAATAGTACACAACACCCACCTTCTTTCCCCCAAAACTTAAATCTGATCAGGCTTCAAAATTATATTGGTTTATAAAAAATATGAGGGATACAATAATAAAAATTCAGAATGTGGTAAATTGTATAAGACAGATAAACCAGGTTTTTTCACAAATAAATGGCAACGACCGAAAAGGGTGTGTGGGGTGGGTTATTTTAGATTAAAGTAGAGTTTAAGAGATTCGTCAGGCAAATCACACTGTATAGACTTTGTTTGGCTCCTGATTCAAACAGATTACTAAAATTATATTATGGGAAATACAGTCAATAATGTAAAAATGTATGGTGTCAGATGGGTACTAGACTTATCGAGAGGATCAGTTCATAAATACTGTAAATGACTAACCACTATGCTGTACACCTGAAAATTATGTAAAATAATATTGAATGTCAACTGTAATTAAAATATATGTATAATCACGGGCTGTAAGGTACAGCACGGAATATGGTTAATGGTGTCGTAATAACTATGTACAGTGTCAGAGGGGTAGTAGACTTAGTGGGGTTATCACTTTGTGAGGGGTGTATATGTCTAATTATTATCTTGTTTTGTACACCTGAACCTAATAATAAATAATGCCAAAAAAATTATAAGGCAATAAAGTAAATTTGAGCCCTAATTGGATATTTGGTAATATTAAGGTATTATAAATACAAAGTGAAATATTTACAGATTGAATGATATGTCTGGAATGAGCTTTAAAAATGATTTAGGGATTTTAGATGAAACAAGATTGGCAAAATGTAGATAATCATTGAAACTCGGGGTAAAGGTTTCGTATTCGCTCTAATTTTTTTTTAATGTTTGCGGTTTCTATGAGAAAGGAGGAAAAGAAAAGAGACTGATTGCAAGCAAAATGTTAGCAGTTGTTAAATATAGATGATGGCCATCTTTTCTATGGGGTTAAAATACTTTATAACAATAAATTGGGGGAAAAATAGCATTCTATAATAAATTTTGAAATATCATATTTTTATTAGCCCTCAAGAAGAGAAACAGATCACAAATCATAAATCAGAAGGCCACCCTGAAGAAAATACAAAGGACAATATTCACGAGCAAGAAGAAAGTGTTGTTTCTTATGAACTAATTCCTGAGGCTTCTAAAGGAAACCAAACAATGGCAGGTAGCTATTACACATGTCATGATTTTCTCACTGGTGCTTCCTCTGAACCTCTGGTGATTCTAGCAAGAGAGCCACTTAAGTACTTTGAGTACAGATTAATCAACCTTTGCCTTCCCACCTTCAGGAAGGATACACCTGGACAAAGGAGGAAAGGGTGACCCTTGCCTAACCAGACAGATACACACAGAGGCTGTCCTGGCTGGGGATCAGTTTGTTCATTTTTTTTTGTTTTTGTTTTTGATTTTAACACATACCATAACTTTTTTTCTAATAAAAATAGCCTTCATTAGTTGCAAAATTTACCTGTTTTCTCTGAGGCTGGTTTCTCAAGAGTGTTCACAAACCTATCACATTGGAAACTATGGAAGACTGAATATCTAAACTGATAGGATGGGTTTGTTTTCTCTAGCCCCTCCTATAGTAATAATCCACATCCGGAGTTTTCTTTCATGGAAGGCCGTGGTCCAAAGTATGTTAAAAATTAAAATTTTCTGTGCTATTCTTTCATATTTTTTAGACTCTTCACATATCTTTTGTTCTTTCTTTACGATTTTGCTTAGAGGTGGAGATAGGAGATCGTACTACCTACCAGTGCACATGATCAGCTTTGATTCTCAAAAATCATTCCTAGTAATCCTCCCTCTCCACCACCACCAATCATTTTGCAGAAGGGTAAATACAGTGAAGTTGAGTTCTTTAGGATTCTTCTACTTAGGTAGAGCATTGTCTGTATTTTATATACATATAATACGCAAATTTATATCATCATGTTCCCTTGTAACCAGTATTAAGCACTGTCTTTGCCTTCATCTCTATCACTTATAAGAAGGATGTGTGCACTGGAATTCTCACTTTTTTTTTAATTGTCACTGACCACTTTCAGTTATTGTTGTGGCAGGTCTAGGTCAAAGTGGTGTGTGGGTATATTAAAACTACAACATTTAAACCATCTATAATATTTAGCTGCATGGAACTAGAAAGGCTTTTAATAGTGAGACCCAACAAGAGTAATTCACTGATAGACACATGAAAATTGACATCAAAGCAAAAAAAAAAAAAAAATTCCAATTTTATTGGGATATGATTGACATCTAACTAACATTGTATGAGTTTAAGGTATACAAGGAAGTAGACTATTCGAAAAGTCTTCAAATGGCATTTCATACTGAATAATCAGTTCCCAGATTAGTAAAGAACAGAACCCAGAATATGTTCTCGAAATATACTTTTATTGTGTGTCATCACGGCATCAGATTTCTTTCCTCAAATGTATCTTAAAGATATTTATCTTCCCCCATGTTCTTGGTGTGTTTTAGTGAAAAGTGTGTCCTCGTCTCCTGAGTGCTCAACGTCACCGGTCCCGTCCACTCAGCCTCAGCTCACTGAAGGATCACATTTCATGTGTGTGTAGTCTCCAGAAAAGTACGTTGTTTCCCTTTGCTTTACCCTTACAGTTTCTGACTGGAATTTTATTCATTTGTTGGTTTAGTGAATAAAAACTGAGATTAATTCTGGACTGTAGGTTAGGGATAGTTGGCAGAGCAAGTAGGCCGTGTATTTGAACCATGGGTAGTAACTCACATTTCCAACATAGGTCCTTCCAATGATTTGTTGTGTGACAGCATTTCTCTGTCTCTTATTTCATCATCTGTAAAAACAGCAAAACTTGGAGCATGCGGCCTATGCCGAGACAAGCCTCACAGTGTTTTGCAGCTGGTCTCCCAACTTAATGTTCCTTTCTGTATTCAGATCTGGGAATTCTGTTTAAGTCATTACATGTTGATTGAGAGTAATGTGTTTTAGAGTTAGTGTGACATATCTACCGCATTGGGAGTTTAATTATTTTAAAGGACAAAGAAATGTTTATAGTATAGCCAATTGGATGGAATGGTAAAATCTTTAATATCTATCAGAAAATATGTCTAAATGATTTTTTTGTTAAGTCAGTGAGATAGCTACTGAAGAAACCACGAGTGGGGACAGGGACAAGGAGAAAGCCTTTCTTGAATAATGTTCCTTAGACCATAGTTTCAGAACTGAGAATAATTTCCTAAAGTCTTACTTTTAAACTTAAACAATTGCTGAATCCTACCTGCACTTTTATACATATAGATACATATTTTTTTTAACTTCAGAAAAGCTGTGAGGTATGGAGTGAGCATTTTAAGCCTTTTTCTGCATTTTTTTCTCTCAGTATCTACCAGATCTAGTAATGTTTTGTCCCATAAAATTACCCCCAATTTCTGTTACACAATTATAAGCAGCAAAAGCACCTGGAGACATTGTGATCATTGTTACTCATATAGTCTTTGATTTTTAGATTCTCAGAATAAATGAATACAAGTACTAACTTGACTACGTTTATCCGGTATTGTTTATTTTCTATAATCCACTTCCTTTTTTTTTTACACCTTTTTTATTCCCCCCTTTCTTCCTTCCGCCTCCCCCACCCCCACTCCGTTTCTAGCCGTTGTTTCTTAGTCTAGTTGTGTAGGACACAACTCCCTGACCTATGCTGGCATTACGAGCCTTGCGCTCCCTCCGGCTGAGGCAGTCGATTGCCAGTCTAGGGTGCAGCTCACTGGCCCATGTGGGAATCGAACCGGCGACCTCCGCATTAGGAGCATGATGCTCCAACCACCTGAGCCACTGGGCTGGCCCCCCATCCACACCTTTTTATAGCAGCTATAATCTGTGTCCTTCCCTAAAGCCAGAAGGATTTATGTTTCACTATCTTGTCGTATTTGTAACTTTTATTTGAGATTCTGTCTACTTGGATCTTAGAAGAAGCTTTTGTTTGCTGTCAGTTGGTATTGATGCAGGACTGACATCCTTTCTGGAGTTACAAACAACCTATTTGTTATAGTCTTACCTGTCTTGCCTCTGTCACTCAATGTATTTAGACTTTTAACTTAATATGTTCAGAAGTGACAGTTGCTACTAGTGACAGAATAACACCAGATATAAACATTATGCTCATTTGATTCCTCTTGTGCAAAGAGTTGATCAGTGGCCTCTGTCTGTCTTAGTGGAGAAATGTACATTAAAAGCTACTCCTTATCTTTTGGTTCAACGAACAGGTTCGCAATTCATTCTACATTGACTATTCTGATAATAAAGAATGTTCAGTGAAAACTCAAGTACATTTCCAGGTTCTTTAAGATGTTATTATTGAATTTTGTTCTGTTTTACTTTTATTCCAAGAGCCAGTGGAATACTGGAATGAGGTACAGTTATTACCAGATATTTTCCAATCTTACAGCATGTAGCCCCCACAAGCAACTAGTGACAAACTCATATTATTTTACATCTTCCAATTGTACATATGTCATTTTTCTGTACTAGTAGTTTTGGTAGAACTTAGGAAAGTTTTACAAATGACACTGCTATGTAGGCTGCTCAATATATTATTACATGTTTTAGTGACATTATGCAAATCTTTGCTCGTTTTGTTGATTTTTTTAGATTCAGCCACAAATTTGGGTACATTTTTTAATTCAGAATTGATATTTAATTGAATTATGTTTCTTTGCTTTGTGAATTACGCTTACAAAAATGAAAAGAAAATGTCCTTTAATTGTATTAATGTTTTAGGATTTTCATGGCCATGCTTGTCATTCTATTGTTATAGAATGTCACCCTTAGTTACTTTAGGAAATGGTCATTCATTAAATCGCAGGTGTCAAAGTAAATTTCCCTCTTTATTTTTCAGCTATGCTGACTTCTGGTGAAACCATTCACACCTAGAGACATGACCTCCAGCAATGTGAGAAGATATTGTACAGTATATTTTAAATCTATGAAATTCATAGTTCTGATGCTTTCGGTCACAGAGCATCATTTTATCACTTCTGGAAAATGTTTATTCCAAAACAGCTTTAATGGCCCATATGTACACTCCATAATCTCAAGGTTATTCTTCGGACACCAGCTTGCTGCTATGATTTCAGAGCATAAGTAAAGGTGCTTTTTACTGTGCAGTCTTCAGCGAGAGCTTACATAGTTGCTGATTCCCAGATTTTGATGTTTCTAAAGCCTACGTGGAATTATATTGCTTTTTGCTTTTCTCAATACATCGGTTTTATTTCCAATGAAGCTTCTTTTCCCCTTTTTTTTTTTTTTTTGTTGTTGTCATTCCCATTTTGGCTACTGCAGTGCTTTGTTTCATACTTGATTTGTAAAAATTTTATATATATATATATTTAAAATGTGCCATTTTATTATTGCTAAGTGAAGTATGTCCTGTTTTCTGCTATAATTATTTTTCAGTCAAATTGCAATGTCAGCAGTTACTGCCACACTCTTGTCAGCTTAAACACAAATGTTACCGCTTACTTTTTCTTGAAAAACAATTTAAAATGTAGGTATTTTGAAGTACTGGGCTTATACTTCATTGGAATAGATGTGTATAGCAATAAGCAGGTTTTCAAATCCAGTACTTAGTTTGTGTACAAATGTAATTATGTTCATTGTGTATATATTATACAATGAGCACATGTAATGTAAGTATTAAAGGCGACTTACTATTGTTTAAATGCAAATGTTCATATCTCATTTCTTTTTTATCATGTTAAATAAATGTTGATGTTCTTAAATCACTTGTGTTAGAATTTTTGCTCTTTCCATCTAAAATGGAAAGTCTGAGGCTCAAGAGACTTCTAGAATCTTTTCTGTCATCTAGTCCAACCCTCCCATGTCAAGGTTGAGGCCCAGAGAGATAAATTGATTTAGCCACAGTCACATTTCTTTTAATGACAGAATTTGGACCAGAATATCATTTTTCTGACTTTTCCTCTGAGGCCATAAGCTCAACACCACTGGGTAAATTTAGTTTTGTGAAGTCTTTTACACCTGTTTCTGTTTGTTTCCCTGTTGTGGAAACTAGCATCTGCAGTCTCCCTCTGCTCAATAGATTCGACTTTGAGAGGCGTGTGTAGGGCAGAAGGTTGTTTCTCTGACACGAGTAACTAGAAACCGTTTCATCATAAGTAGGACCCTCAGAGATCATTTTCTCTTACAATTCATTCTTTGCAGATGTTCACGCTCTTCAGAATCAATTACGTTTTCTTCCCTCTATAACCTTTTGTTCATGCTATATATTGTTCCCAGAGTACAGGGAAATTCGATTCTTTTGGATTCCTATATAAAATGGCTGAAACAAAATTGGCACTGGTCAGTATTCCTTTTCTTCATGCTATATTAAAGAGGATTTAGATTTAATTCAAAATGCAGATGTATAAAAATTTGTCTTCTCCATAAAGAAATACACAAAAAGAAATGCAAATAGATATGGTCTATATTGTAGGAGGTGAATGAACAGAGAGGTTAAAATGAAAGGAGAGTGTTTAACTCTCTGTATCTACATAAATATGTTTACACATATTACCTTTATCTAAAGATGTCACACAAAAGTCTTTTTAAAGGAAATAATCAGCAGATTATTTCCCTTTAGTTACGATGAAGTCATTTTTACAGATTTTTATAGTTGAAGGGACAGTTACTGTTTTGGGGTGGTTTTGTGGGGTTTTCTTTATGTTTTTTGTATGTGTGGTGTGTGTTTTGCTTTGGTTTTATTAAGCACTTTTTTTTTAACTGTTTCAAGAAGGGAAAATGTCACTTATGAGGATACTAGAAAGCCTGTGGAGCTCGGAGAAATCAGTATAAAGGAGTTGTAACTCTTGTCAACATTTCAGAAAGCCAGATGAAAATCATGTTTACAAACAGTACGTCAGCACAGGGACTTGTTACAGAATATAGTATAAGGGACTACTAGTTCATAAAATTTTGAGCTAGATCAATACTTTTTCACATAAAGCTCACCTACCCAACTTCCCCTGTCTTTTGGGAGAGGTGCTCAGCGGAACCCAGGAGTTAGGGAGACTGATGGGAAGGAGGACAGTTACTCTGAATGGGGAAATCACCACAGGGGCCATCTCTCAGGCATGGGAACAAGCACCAAAGTTTAGTGCATGCCCTGTTGGGTTGGTTACTTGGTCATCATATCGAAATCCCCACAGCTAACTTGCCCCCAATTTATAGAAAGTTGACAAATTCTTACGGTGGTCAGAAATTAAACAGATAACCATAAACAAGTGATCTGCAAATGTTTTTGCTTGCATACCCACAAAAATATTTTTAAACATTATGTACCCCTTTGCATATTTTCAATTTGATATCTACAATTTTTCATAAGTTAAACTGAAAAGGATGCAATTTTTAGCATACTGTAAATATTGACTTTTTAAAATAAAACTGTTAACAACAGTTTTTTAACTTACCCAACAGACTCTAAATAGTGCTTTGATACTTCCGTCATTCATTTTTAAAAGATGCAAACAAGCTTTTTAAATTTTACATCCTCCCTTTTTCTTTTTGAAGTTATATTTCCATTTTATTTCTTCCACCATACTTGATCACAACAAATAATATATTAAGTTTAATTATTTCTAATTCTAGCCATTTCTATGAAATCTTGTTACTCAGTCATTGTAGTCATTCACTTTTATACCACCCTGAGGTCTGAAAAGCAAAATTCAGAGAAGTAAGTTTTTCATATTTAAAGGAGAAAGGAGCTAATGTGAAAGGGATGCCTTGATCTCAGGAAGCTTGGGGGTAATCTTATTTTAGAGAGGAGTTCATATGGAAAGTCAAGGTGAAGGTGAAGACTGGGTCAGAGGCATGGAGGGAACACAGCAGAACTGTTTCATCTAATACAAGCCTGGAACAACACATTTAAGTATAGGATAGAACCCCCGAACTATGGCCCTCACAAGCTACTGGCAAATCCCTTTCATTCTCTAAATAATTAACCAGGTTCAGAAAAGCCTGTCTAGTCTACTTGAGTGAGGACTCAAGTAGAGGATTCCAGCTCTTTCCTAGAAAGGGCTCATCCTCACTTCTCCCAGTGCGGGGAAACAATGAAGGCAATCATAGCTGCGCAGAATGGCGGAAGGGACCCTCCACCAACTCTGTAGCCGTGGAAACTGAGTTCCTTCCAGACCCTTGTTATTGCTCTGGGGCCTTATTGTACAGTAGTTGGGAGCATAGACTCTGGCTCTAGATTGCCTGGGTTCGAAGCTAGCTCTGCCACTTACTAGCTATATGTCTTTAGACCAAGGTACTTCTCTGTGTAATTTTTTTCTGCATATCAAAAATTGGTGCACTAATAGTTATTATTACACTTTAAGGTTGTTGTAAATGAGTTAATATGTCCAGTGTTTTGAACAGTGCCTGGCACCATATAAATGCTTATTCCCATTAGCTGTTACTAACTAAGGGCTAACTTTAACGACATTTTCTAAATTTACGAGGGCACTATCATTAATTACCTTGTTTGAGCAATGTTTGTTTTCACACTGGACCACAATTTAGCATGCATCGAAATCACATGAGAGGCTTGTTTAAACAGATTGTTGGGCCCCATCCTGGCATTTCTGATTCAATCTGGAGTATGGTCCAAAATTTTGAATTCTAATGAATTCCCAGGTAATACTAATGCTCCAGGGACCACACTTTGAGAACAACTGGCATATAATAAGGCTCTGTGTTGTCTCTTGAAGTTTTGTTTCATTTATGTAATGATATAAAATTAGGGTAAATTTGGGAGTTTTTATTTACAAAGGTGTGCACAGAGTATAGAAAAATTAAGATACTGTAACAACTCAAAAGATATTTCGCCCTGAGGTCCATAGGAATAAGGAGAGAAGGAACTGGAATCTATACTTGTGAGAAGCCCTTACTCTTGGTTTCAAGAGACAAAGCTAGCCCTACAGGGATTGAGCCATATTCTGACGGCCCTGTCTTTTATCACTCCAGTTTCTTTCCGAGGCTCCCATTGGCTGAACCCAGCAGGATTCAGAGGTCTCAGGGGTTGTATTGAGTGGGGCCCAGAACTCTTGGGGGTTTCCAACGCCTTTTCAGGCGATCCTTGAAGTCAAAATTGTTTTCATAACACAGATGTTATTTGCCTTTTCCACTTTCATTCTCTCTGTAGTGAATAATGGAGTTGCCCAAAAGTTACCTGACCTGTGATGTTTCAACAGATTGAATGCAGAAGCAGATGTGAAATGCTAATTCAGAAATTAAAAAGATTAACAAAAATGGAAAACAATTTTTTTATTAAAACATATGTTACTAAGTTTAACGTGTTTATTACTGTTGTAATAGATGAATGAGTAAATACTTTGTTTCTCAGATTTAATTTCTACTACAGTAAATAGCAATAGACATAACCCACAAAACAAGCTCTTTGGAGTCAACAGTTGTTAAGCATGTGAGAATCCTAAGAACCTCCCCTTAATAATCCATATAGGTCAGCCTCCTGTGACAGGGCACAGCCAAAAAATACGAGATACAGAGGGACAAAGAAGATAGCAGCCCATCTTCCAAAGGAAAATGCTGCTTCCTGTTTTCACTTGCAAGTCATGGCAACTGCTCCTTGAATTGAAAGCCCCAGTGTCTGAGTGTCATCCAGAGCATGTAGGTCCCTCTCGGGCCCTGCGGGCTGTGAATCATTCCTGGAAAATGCTTCAAAGGCAGCGTCCAGACATGCAAAGGTCAGGAAAGGCTGAGGCTCTATGTCTGCATCAGCTTCCACGCACACTTCTGGTGCTGCGTTGGTCCCCAGGTGTATTTGGATTTTAAATCTAGCCTTCATGACCAATCTACCTGATTCTCTTTAGTTCGGGTAATTACAAAAACATCAATTAAACGTGGGTAAATAAAGACATTATTCCACGTCACAGTGGAGTAGCACCCATGAAAAAAATCCATGTCATTTATCTATTCAAATTATATTATTTGAAATATGTGATTGATACAGAGACATTTGTAGTATAAGAAATTGCTGTTCTCTGCCTGTTAGCTGTCTGGTTCTACCCAGTACAAGAACATGAACGGCTCATTCGTTTGTATTTGAAGTAACAACTAAAACTGTCGGGAAACTTGTTCAAGGTATGTATGCCCTAAGTAGCAGATGGTCCACAATCCCCTAGCTCTCTTTTTTTAAATAACATATCTCACCTAGGTCCTTGCCAAGTGTGTTGGGGTGGTGGAGACATCTGGAAACTGCCAAAGAGTGGGCCAGAGATGAAGCTCATTCCTGTCATATCCTACTGGAAAGCGACAGAGAAGTAATGGAGCCGCTAGCATTTCAAACAAATTGGCCCCTAGCCATATCCCCAAAACTGTCCACAAGCAAAGATGAGGGAAGCAACTGCTTCCAGTAAGGTCAATGGTCTAACTTGAAATTTACAAAGTAACACAAGCATTTAATAAACACACAAACAGATGCTTATCTGTGGTATACAAATTAAAACAATAAAATATCTTTTTTAAACCTTAACATCAGTTTGGAAATGGTACAAAAAGAGTGGTAATGCGATATGGTATTCTTGCATTGAAAATTTCAAAATTTGTGAAGAGATAAGCAGTGTTTATCTCAATTATATCTCTGTAAAGCTGGAAAAAAGAGTGTAGATCTCATGTTCTTACCACACACAGACACACACACACCCAAAAACAACCCACAAAGGGACAAAAGGACATTCTGGGAATTGTTGGATGTCTATTATCTTGATTGTGGTTGACGGTCTCATGGGTGTTTGCGTATGTCCAAACTCATTAAATTGTGCATGTTAAATGCATGTGGTTCTTCGTATGTCAATTATACTGCACTAATGTTGTTTTAATAAACAAAATGATAATGTCCAGAGTTAGCAGGGTATAGAGAAGGGTATATTCATATTATATTCATCTGAGGTTGGTAGGACTGTCAACTGATAAAACGTTTCAAAAGTTTGAAGAACTGATGCTCTTTGACAGGCAATTCTACTTAAAGAGTTTATCTTAAATAATGTAGTGAGTCTTTTGTAGTTTGTTTTGTTAGTGGTTTAAGTGAGGGGTCGTTTCATCTCACACTGTAGGAAGTCCCAGCAGTGGAAGCTATGGCTGGCTGAAGACAGGATGCTCTGTCTCTCCTGGTGGACCGTCAGCAGTGCTGCCGCACCTCAGGCAGTGCCACCTGTGGAGGGCAGGAAGCCCAGGAGGCATTATCAGCTGCTACCGTTTCTGTCTCATTGACCAGAACCAAATGACATGTCCACCTGACCTGTAAGGGTGTCTGGGAAAGCAAGTGTTTATCTGTCCAGCCTTTAGAATAGAGGAGGGCAGTGAGAAGGGAGTTGAAGAGGCTGTTGAGTGAGCCAAAGGGCAAAAAATAGCCCACCACCTACATGTCCACTTGTAGGGATTTGATTAAATGAATTCGAGAATATCCATTGTATGCAGCCACTGTGGTATGGTTAATTTTGTTTAGATTATTGGTAGATTATTGAGTAATATGTTTCACAGGATCCCATTTTCCTAAAAATACATGTGTATATGATACATTCACAGAAAAACCTGATATGCATGATAGTGTCCTGGATCTTTAAAGATTTCTACAGTCTCTGAATCTTTTTCTCAAGCATTCATGTCTTAGTTTTGGAATAAAAAAGAAAAAAAATATTTTTAAGTGTTCTTTTTTAAGTTCTCAGTAGACCTGAAACGAGATAAATTAGTCAGTTAAAATCAGCTTGATGAGGCCTCCTGCCCCCCTCCCCGGTGACCTTCATATCTTGGCCATAAAATTTTTGAAATTGATTCAAAGCCAAGTATAAGGAGAAAACCATAAACAAATCATTTTGGAAAATACAGTTATTTGCAGTCTGTTATATTTCACTTGTCTTTCTAAGAGGACAAACTCCAGCATACCCTCAATTGTCTGACCAAAAGCTCAGTCAGGGAAGCCAAATGATAGTTGTTTCAGGAATAGGCTCAGCTCACAATCATGAAGAACCTGATTCTGAAGCAAGACTGATAAGCATGCCAAAAAGACGTCATGGGTGAGTATACTAAGTAAAAAGTTACTTGTGAATTGGACTGGTAGAATTTGATACTGTAAATGTGTCATCTCCAAGGAAATCTCAGGAACAGCAACATAAAACATAGACTCTCCTTGGAGTTTCAAGCGATTTCCTTTGTTTGGCTGCTGATGGAATAGTTCATAAGTAACTTAAGACATTGTAATAAACAATGTGCAGAGTTACATTTTTTAAATCAAAACTCGTCCTATTTTAAAAAATAATGGCACAAATCTATCTTGTCCAAAAATCCTCAGGTTTGAAGAGGCACTAGGCTTTTTCTGTAATACCAACAGGAACAAAATGTTCTGGAAAACTCAAAAGGAGGTCTGTTATTGCTTTCAAAATGACAGTAATCGATTCTCGTAAGATTCCTGTGGATGAACCCTAGGAAAATCAGCACATCCACTTTGTGTAAAGAATATATGAGCTACAGTCCCTTTACCTTCTTTTATAAAAGTAAAAGAAATACAGAAGAAAAAGGAAGTAAAGAAGGTGAAAATCTGGAAACGATAAGGAAGTAAACCTGAGGACTGGGAGCAGAAAAGAGCAAGGATCGGAAGGTAGATCAGGTTGAGGCTAAGAGAATAAATAATGAAGGTCAAGAGCACTGTGGGGACAGAACCCCAGAAAGCAGTTTCCAGGCTCTCGACCTCACATAGAAAGGTGCTGGCTCAGGTGGTAAATGGCCATCAGCTGTGGCTAGTTGGCCATCAGCTGTAAGAAGTGAGCCACTGGCCACTAATAAAACAGCCGTGGCTATGCTAGCAAAAAATGGGGGCTAGCAAGAAGATGGTGGCTGAGCTGGCAAGCGTGGATTGCAGTTAGCAAGTGGGGTTGGTTGGCTGGTAGAAAAGAGGATGGCAGGTTGCAGATCGTGTGGCTCCTGCTTCCTGTGTCTCTAACCCAGCCGCCAGCAAGACTATAGTGGTATGACTCCCCTATCTATGGCTCCATGGGTGTTCCTGTTTGGCCTCACCATGACCTGCATTCTTATGTGGGGAGCAGGAGCTGAGACCCCATATCACACCCTGCATGACAAGCACTCAAGGATAGGGTTCACTTAGCAGCTTCACAAATAGTAAAACACAAAGAATATAGTGTTTAAAATCAAATTTTAGAATGTGTCTGACTATCCCTGTTTCCTAAGCTATCCGCATTACTTTTTATTATTTATGTGGTTTTTTTTTTTTTTATTGGGGAACAGTATGTTTTTCCAGGACCCATCAGCTCCAAGTCAAGTGGTTGTTTTCAATCTAGTTGTGGAGGGTGCAGCTCACTGGCCCATATGGAAATCGAGCTGGCAACCCGGTTCAGAGCTCGTGCTCTAACCAACTGAGCCATCCAGCCGCCCCTGCAGCTTTTTTTATGATTAGGGTTTGCCTGGTATATTTTTTACCCTTTTACTTTTACCCTATATGAATCTTTAAAGTGCACACCAGTTGGGCCTTGCTCTTTTATTCAATCTGACAATCTCTGTCTCTTAATTTGTGTGTTTTGACTCTCAGCATTTAATGTAATTACCAGTACAGTTCAGTTTAAATCTGCCATCTTGCTATTTGTTTTCTATTGTCCCATCTGTTCTTTAGTCCTTTTTTCCTTTTTCTGCTTCTTTTGAATTGAGTGCTATCTCTGCTTGGCATACCCTTTCTGCACCACTCACTGTCCAGGAAAAAAAAAAAAGGTAGGGCTAGCCTCATTTGTTTTTCACCTCTCAAGGGTCACACACAGTCCTGGACTCCTTGTTGTCCAGTGTCTGAAAACAGGTTTCAGCATTTTGTCCAGTTTTCTAATTGTCTACATAGAGAGGATGTATTCAGTCCCAGCCACCCCACCATGGTCCAAAATTAAATTCTGGAATATATATTGTAAAAATAGCTAAAGTAGGCCCAGGCTGGAGTCACTCATGCTAAGAAGCCCCAAGTCAGCAAACCAAAACTTAACTTTAAGTTTCTATGCTGAGCTCTCCCAGAAAAGGAAGGCCTAGATCAACCCATCAGCATTTGCCTGCTCAGCACAAGTCACCTACCCCAGTGCTAGAGTTCTCCTTTACGCCATACAAAGAAAGCCACCCAGCTTTAACCAATCAGTAAGTGACTAGTATAACTTCCTCGTTCCTTTTAGCTTTAGTCCATAGAAATCTCTCGCTTTGTACCGCTCTTTGTAGTTCTCTTCTATCTGCTAGATTAGATGCTGCCTGAGATCAGAAAACTGGGAAATTTTCTTTTAACAGTATTTAAGTTTAAATTTAGTAGAATTAATTAGAAAAATATACCTACTGGGCAGGAAGAGACTTCTAGTACCTATTTCTCTTCTCATTCATTCAGGCAGATTATATTGAACATCTGTTAAGTTCCAGGCACTCTGCATGGCTCTTGGAGGTGCAGTTATGAGCAAAAATAGATATGGCCTCCGCTAACTTCCAGTTTTGGGGAGGAGGAACTAACATCAGTTCACACATGATTATTTGTTCTGGTGAGTGCTATAAAGGAAAGATTATGTGTTATGAAAGCATATAAGAGCATATGAGAAAGCATATGAAAGCATGCCAGACATAGTGATGGTGGGGGAAGACTTCCTCAAGGAAGTAAATTTGAACTGAGATCTGAAGAATGAGTAGGAGTTAATTCATAAAGGGGGTGGAAGCAAGGGGCTTAAGATGAGGCTTTAGCGGTAGAAGGAGCCTGAAATCAAGCCAGGCCTGTTTGTAGTTTTTAGCCTCAGAGCAGTGGAAAACTGCTGAGGTATTTTATGCAGGAGATTGACTTGATCAGATTTGCCTTTTGAATAGATAACTGTCATTTTTGTATACTCTTACAATGAAAAGATTCCACAGCACTGAAAATAAATGGACTAAGACATGTTTCAGCATGAAAACTTAACACTAATATGAGATTAAGTGGGGTGGGGGTGGGGAACAAATGACAGAAGGCTATAGAGAGGGTGCCAAAAAAATGTATACACATTTTTAGAAAGGAAAAAACGATATTAAAATTATAATACTCAATATAGACCAATAACAAAAGATGAATACAAATCACATCTATACATTTTTTTGGCACCTGCAGTATCCAATGTGATCTCATCTATATGAAGCATTAAAATATTCAAGAAAATACACAAATACACAAGCATATAATAATGTTGTAAAAGTATACAGATATATGAGGAAATGACAAATACCAAAATCAGGATAGCAGATGCCTCCATTTGTAATACTTAATTACGGATAGAATGAGAAGAGGATAACACGATTGGAAAGAGTTACAAGAGGGACACAATCATATGTATTTTTATTTTTTAATATATGAGTTGGAGACATGAATATACATTATTCCCTATTCTTTCATATATCTGAAATACTTTATAAATGCCACTTTACAATATGGAGAATGGATTAGAAAATCTAGAATAGATGTGGAATAAAAGTAATTTATATGGAAATGCTATTAGGAGATTATAATAGTAGTCTATTTGAGAGATGATAACTTGGACTGGTGAAGTGATAACAGGATGGAGAAAACTGGCTGTATTTGTGTAATATTTATATTTAAGAGAGAAAAATCAATAGAATCAGCATATGTTCACATCTAATCAATATGCCTTTCCTGTCCATTTTATCTTCTAAAACTCTCTTGATTGTATCTACTTAGTTTCATCCTCACTGCTACTATTTTTTCCCACCTCAATTACTATACCAGCCTCCAAATTAATGCAGACTTACCTCTTATTTTCAGTCTATTTTCTATATGTCATCATATCACTGCCCTATTTGTAACCCCTTAATGATGGTCCTATTTCTCTCAGACCAAAGATAAACTATGTTTAGCTGGCCCTTTCCTAAATAAAACAAATTGTCATAAACTGCTTGCTATTAGGTTGAGTCATATAAAATTACTCTTCTATGTATCAGTAATAATCAGCTACTTCGTATGGTCCACTAACTCATGCCAAACACTACCCTATACATACTAACTAAATGTATACATATTAACGAATTTTTTTTGTTGAAGAAAGTATTTTTTAATATTTATTTATTTAATTGGGGAATATTGGGGAACAGTGTGTTTCTTTCCTTCCAGGGCCCCTCAGCTCCAAGTCATTGTCCTTTAATCTAGTTTTGGATGACGCAGCTCAGCTCCAAGTCCAGTCGACGTTTGAACCGGCAACCTTGTTGTTGAGAGCTCACACTCTAACCAACTGAGCCATCTGGCAGTCCCATATTAACTAAATTTAATCCTCACAATCCTTGGGAAAGGAAGCACTATTATTTCATCATTTTATAGATGAAAAAACTGAGGTACAGAGACACTAAGGACTTGCCAAGATTTTACAACTGGTGAGTGGTAGAGCCAGGATTAAAAACCAGACAGGGTTGGCAAGATATGGAGGCATTGGAATCTTCACACATTGTTGGTGGGAATGTAAAATGGTGCAGCCACTATAGAAAACAATTTGGTGGTTCCTCCACAAGTTAAACATGACACAATAATTCTACTAGTAGGTATACAGCCAAAAGAATTGAGAACAGGTGTCCAAACAAAAAACTTGTTCACAAATGTTCATAGCAGGACTATTCACAAAGCTAAAAGATGGAAACAACCCAATGTCCATCAGTGGATGAACAAACTATGGTCGAGCCATACAATAGAATATTACTCAGCCATTAAAAGGAATGAAGTACTGATACATGCTACAACACAGATGGAACTTAAAACATTACACTAAGTGAAAGAAGCCAGACATAAAAGGCCTAATATTTTATTATTCCACTGATAAGAAATATTTACAATAGTCAAATTCACAGAGATAGAAAGCAGATTAGCAATTGCCAGGGCTGGGAAATGGGGGAAATGAGAAATGACTACTTAATAAGTATGGGATTTCCATTTGGGGTGATGGAAAAGTTTCGTAACTTGATAGTGGTGATATTTGCACACTAGATAGTTGTGAATGTACTTACTGAATCGCATGCTTTTAAAGTGGTAAATTTCATGTTACCTGCATTTCACCATAATTAAAAAAAAAGACAGGCTTCAGAGTCTACATACGCACTTAATTGCAACAATCCTCTGACCACCCATCACCTCAAATCTTAGTGCTGAATTATGCTTCCTGGAGTGTGGAGATCCAAACTGATCGCAAAGATATGCTGTTCCCTCCGCCTGGGAAACTCTCCCTGCAGGCATGCAAGCACTCACACACACTCTTTCCCTTTGTCTAAGAATCTCCTACTTCTGAGTCAGCTTAGACCTCATTATTTCTAGAAGACTTCCTTGACTGAATCATCCTTCTTGGTATAAAACATCTCTTCTGTGTTCCTCACAGCTGTAGCTTCTCCCTCATCAAATCACGTAGCAACTCAACAAATATATGTACCATTGTTGTATCCCCATGCTTAGCAGAGTGCTTTGCACATAGTAAAGCTTTGCTGAATAAGTAGGTAATAATGTTTCGCTGTTTTTAATAATGAAATTTGATTATCTCTCTGTCCCTCAAGGCTGCAGGAATGTGGGATCACACAGATAGGGTAAGAGATGAATGGGAAATACATTACCTTTTGAAAAGCCTGACCCTGTCTGGAAGAGAACAACACATTCCACTGGGAAGTTGAGACACATCAAGCTCTTCACCCCCAGGTATCTTGCCCAGAGCCATCAAGATAAGCAATGTTGCCTTTTCTAATCCTCACAAGAAAGTTGAAAGAGAAGTACTGAACTGATGCCCATCAAGGTGTGCCTGCTGGTCTCTTTACCTTTCTGGATCAAAAACAGACCTTGAGACTTAGGGTTGATAAAATTGTAAGAGTGACCCCAGTGAACCTTGCTCTTGTTATCCCCTCCTGGGTGTGGGTGGAAGCTGTGACTATGATAAACCCACACTCCTGCGATGAGGTTACATTACTTGGAAAACAGAGATTATCCAGATGGGCCTAATCTTCCTAATGAACCCTTTGTAATCATGGAAATTTCTCAGCTGAGTAGAAGGAGGGGTCTGAGAGCTAAGATTTAAAGGTCTCAATGCCACACTGTTGCTGGTTTCAAGATGGACAGGGCCATTTAAGAAGGAATGCACGTGGCCTCTAGAAGCACAGAACAGCCCCTGGTCGACACCCAAGCAACAAAAGGGGACCCTTAATCCCACAACTACAAGGATCTGAATTCTGCCAACAACCTGAATGAGCTTGACAGAGAATCTTCCTCAGAGCCTGCAACCAAGAGCCCAGCAGAACTGATACCTTGATTTCGGCCCCCTGAGACCTGAAGCAAAGAACCCCGGCAAGCCCACCAGGACATCTCACCTACAAAACTGTGAGCCATTACATGGGTGTTGTTTTAAGCCACTAGATTACTAACACTCGTAATAGAATGCTAATATGTACCTCAAACATGAATAAATTTTTTTGTGGGGAACTTAGTCAATCAGTTACCCATTGAATTCACTGTAAAATTGTGCAAAAGGGAACAATTTCTTCCCCCATATCTCTTCTAAAAAGGGCAGTGAGAAAAAAGGCATATTTCCAAATTCAGATGATTCTGTTAACTTCAGAAAATAAGTAAGACCTTTTGCCCCAGAGGCAGGATGCCTGTTTGCTACTCTACTACTCTCTGGCAACGCTGTTCGTTTCTCACACTCAATATGTTCTTCCACTCTCTCTTACCTTCCGAGTAGTACCGTAGGCATTGAATCCTTTCACCCTAGGCTTTCAGGGCCCTGAAATTAATCAGAGGACACTTTGGGTATTCTACAGCAAGTGGAGATCAATATTTCAGCATCTGACAGCTAACCCTGTTAGGGTCAGTTTGTCTTCATCGCCTAGTGTCTCTTAATTAAGAGGTTAACCAAATTCTGAGCTAGTAATGTGATATTAATGATAGATATTTGCTGAATTGCAGTGGGAGCTCATATCCCAGCACTTGCTCATGTCATTATGTTCTAACAACAGTTTTTATCTGTCCAAAAAGAATGGACTCTGTTTACAGCAATGGTGACACTGACATGAAACATAATGTCTTAAATGATGCTAATGTGAATTAACTCCAAAAACCTCCTTTGAGGACCATGTCTCCAGCACTGTTTTGCATGCTGTGTAGGCTGTATAAGGCACAGTTACAGCACAAAAGGACACTCTAGTAGCACAGCCCGAGCAGAGGGACACTCACAACTTCATCACTTTTCTATACTACCCACTCTACGTGTACAACAATCATGCCTACCTTTCACTCTTTCTACCAGGGACCAGTTCTTCAGCAAAGCTCACAGTGACACGAACCAGACTGTGGTTTCTGCTGACAGTTTACCTAACCATCTGCCTATCCTCAGACAAACTTCTTCCAGAGTTTCCTCATCTGATTATAAAGAAAGTTGGAAAATTACCCAGTCTTATGCCTCACCCTAAGGACACTCTCAAAAAATGTGAGTTCCCTTTTCTGACTTCCCATCCTACTAAGGGCTGTGAAAGAGGGGATGTGTTTTCAGGAACTCTGGCTCCAAGTTCAACCATTTAATAGACAAAAATTATACTTAATAAAAGGGAAACTAGACACTTAAGAATACCTCTTTTTACAGAAACATAGCTTTTGAGATGTTTGTTAATGATAGATAAGTTCAATGGAACTATAAGGATTAGAGACTTAAACCTCTGTCAGGCAAGGGAACAATGATTTCTCTAGAGAGAAGGTCAATAAAAGATGCTTTCTCTACCAAATTCTTATTTTCTCTATAGAGATTCCATCCTACCTAAAATATCCTGCCTTTGCTAGCTTTTTCTGCTGCCTGCTAAATTTTGCCTACAAACAAACAAATTACATATTAATGAAGTCCAGTCTCCCTGGATGGGAAGGCGTTCAATGAGAAATTGCTCTGGAACTATGCTGGAGAGTAATATTGGTTATAACATGGCTTTAAAACTCTGTGGATATATATCTCAATTAAATTAATCTGTGTGAATGTTTGCTTGTTCCCAATGGTGATCTGCTGTTATAATGAGGAAACAGACTCATTAATGCGGAGACATGTTTGGAAATTAGGGGAGAAACAGAAGGATTTTTTTTTTTTACCCCTAGTATCTAACATATGTGAAATAATGGCATTTAAATAAAAAATCTTTGCCAATTCAGTCAGTTTTTTGGATTCTGGTGCCAATGAGGCCAAGGGCTTGCCCCAGGGGGCCAGGAGATTCAAAGAGAGATAAATTTTCCTCCATCATCAACACCCCTAATCTTGCTTTGCCATCTCAAAAATGAATGCTGTTAAGTTCCCAAGGGCTTCAAAGGAGGCAGTGTAGACAGAGCCTTTTCAACACTCCTGGGCAAAGTGTGTCTGTATATTGTTTTAATGTATCAGTAGCATCATCTTTACATTCAAGGGATTGATCTATCTTGAAAAGTAAACTTGAGAAACTTATATTAAGTGAATAATGTTGAAGTTCATGTTCAAAGGCAACATGCCTCTTCACAAAGACGAGTTGGACACGGAAGAGCCTCACATTTGTAAGTGCTTTAGATCCTGATTCCCTTTTAGGTCACAGGTCTCTCTTCCCTTGCCAACCTCATACATAATGCAATGGCATCCACTTTTGGTGAAAGCTTGATTGATTTCTTCTCTTTCAAAAGCAATCAGGAGAATGAAGCAATTAAACTTAATAACACACAGTAGAAAGAAAACAGTTCTGTTTGTGTTTCAGTCCTATCTCGGAAAGATCATGTGGCTTTTGCATAACTTTAAATAATTTTATGACAATAGTCATATGGGGTTTTTTGTATACTCTTAATTGAATCAATCTGTCCAAACAGCTCACAGTTTATGAAGTCAAAGTGTTTTTAAGTAATGGAATAGGAGGGTTTTTAGTAGGGTATTGAAGGGCATTTCAAGTGAATAAGCCCAGCATTGCAGGCTTGGGGTCATCTTACAAATAGGTAAACGTTAATGACCTAATGTGCTATTTCTTCCTAACTGATACAAAGCAGCAAAGTATTATCATTCATGTCAATCAGCAAAGATTAGTAGATTTCCCAAAATATTCCTTTAAATTTTTAATTCACTTCCTCATTTAGGTTTTTCTTTTTTACTAATCAACCTGCCCGTATTGCTCAGTACCTAGTTCTTTCTTGCCCTTATTCATTTGCCTATGTTATGCTTGTTGTAAGAATATAGAGAATACTTATTATATACAAATTGGAGCCAAATAAATAAAATCTGCATTTTATATATGAATCTAATTTTTCACAAAGTTTTAAAAGTTTGAATTTGGGGTTTTCCTACAAGGGAAACCCTTAAGTAATTCTTCACTCTGAGCTACTTTACATCAATTTACCAATAAATAATCCATCCATTAGGTAGAAAACTTTTTTTTAAATGTAAGGAATTTTGGCGATTCTAGAAGTGTGTAGTAGTGTTGGTAACGATGTGGAGCAACAGGAACTCTCATTCATTGCTGGTGGGGATGCAAAATGGTACAACCACTTTGGAAGATATTTTGGCAGTTTCTTACAAAACTAAACATACTCTTACCATACAACCCAACAAGTATGCTACTTTATTCGGCATTTAGCCAAATAAATTAAAATTTTGTGTCCACATATAAAACTGCACATGGGTGTTTATAGCAGCTTTATTCATAATTGTCAAAACTTGGAAGGAACTAAAATGTCCTTTAGTAGTTGAATGAGTAAATAAACTGGGGTACATCTAGACAGTGGAATAAATGAGCCTTTAAGCCATGAGAAGACATGCAGAAATCTTAAATGTATACTACTAAGAGAAAGAATGAAATCTGAAAAGGCTTCGTACAGTATGATGCCAATTGAGTGACATTCTAGAAAAGGCAAAACTATGGCGACAGTAAAAATGTGAGTATTTCTCAGGGGTTAGAGGTGGGATAGAAGTGTGAATAGGCAAAATACAGATGATTTTAGGGCAGTGAAACTATTCTGTATGATACTATAATAGTGGATATCATATATTTGTTCAAATCCACAGAATGTGCAAACCAAGAGTGAAGTCTAATGTAATACCAAAATGAATTAAGACAACATATCTGCCTTTAAAAAGCACACAGTCTTGTAATGGGACAGACCCATAAATAAAACAAAACAGAACAAAAAATTCTCGATGCTCTAATAGAATGATGTGATGGGGGCGCTATGGTGGAAACGTGCTGAGTACAGGGAGATCCAAAGATGGTATTTTTTTCCTATAGGATGGAGAGTACAAGGAAACATTATTCCAGAGAAAAATGGCAGTGAGATTTGGTGATAGAATGATGGTCTGTATTCTGTTCCCCTCTGCAACAACCAGACACCAAAGGAATGATTCCTAGCATTGTCTCTTTTTCACACCCTAAAAAAATGTGTAATTGAGTGGGAATAAGGGATGTAGGCATGCCAACTGATGTTTTACTTGCTCTTATGACCAGCCCATATGAGGTCCAAATACTCATTGAGAATATTAGAATATTCTACTTTTCAAACATTTGTTCCATATCTATTGGGGACCAAATGGGAAAACTGGAAGAAAAGAATTTGGTCAAATTCATAAACTACATAATTAGCCCATGCTTCAGCCTTCAGCTTTTCTCATTTTATATTGTCCCAAAGTGATCTTGTGACTATCCCTAGTCAGAGATATCAGGAAGCAATCACTGTCAAAAGTATGTCCAGCTGTTCGTTTGACATTCCACTTGCATGTCTCAAAAACACCTTGCATATAACACACTAAAAACTGAATTCACACACAGTTTCATTCTAAACCTAGTCCTCCGATTCTTACCTTGAGATTAGTATCACTATCCTTGCAGTTGCACAGATAGACAGACACCAAAGAGCTGTCCCTGACATAACTCTTCCTGCTTGACATCCAAGCTACCTCCCACTCCTGCTATTGTATCTTCATATTCCTCAAGTATATGCTCTTCTCTCCATCTCTTCCTTCATCTCCTAGACCAAGCTACCATCAACACTCACTTTGGTTTATCTCCCCTCAGTCCATCTTCTACCCTTCAGAGTAATACTTTCAAAAATGGAAACCTGAGCATATCCTTCCACTTAAAACCTATGATACAATAAAAAAAATGTATATATTAGGCTTTGTCCCCAGTTTCTGGCACACAACTCCTAAAATCTTTGGAATTTCTGCAGATAAGAATGTCTTTTGGATGCTATTGAGATGACTGATAGTGGTGGTGAAGGGTGGTGGGGAGGGGGCTCCTAGATAGCTTCAGGGTGGGGGCTGTTCACCAGAAAGACCAAACCATTTGATTAGAGGACTGGAACTTTCAGCTCCGCCTCTTGACCTCTAGAGAGGGGAGAGGGGCCTGAGATTGAGCTCAATCTCTAACGACCAATGATTTAATCACTTATGCCTGCATAATGAAACCTCCATAAATGCTGAGGTTTGGAGAGCTTCCAGGTTGGTGAACACATCGAGGTGCTGGGAGAGTGGCCCGCCCACCCAGGGAGGACATGGAAACTCCTTGTCCTCCACCATACTTTGCCCCGTGCATCTCTTTTGTTTTGTTCCTGAGTTCTGTCTTTTATAATAAACCAGTAATAATAAGTAAAGCATTTTCCTGAGTGCTGTGAGTCATTCTAGCATATTATCAAACCTGAGGAGGGGGTTGTAGCAACCCCCGATTTATAGCTCGTCAGTCAGAAGTAAGGGTGCACTGGACTTGAAATTGGTGTCTGAGGTTGGCAGCAGTCTTGTGAGACGGAGTCCTTTAACCTGTGGGGTCTGGTGCTATCTCCAGCTGGATAGTGTCAAGATTGAATTGAATTGTTACACACCCAGTTGGTGTCAGAGAGTTGGGGGAGTGGTATTGGAAAAGCCACCAGGTATTTGGTGTCAGGAAGATGAAAAAAATCTCATTTGGTGTCAGATGTATTGTGAGTAAAAACTGCTCAAATCCCTTCAAAGAGTTCTTACTACTTTGGGGCCAACAACCAAAATCCCTTAAGGTCCCACAAAGCCATGCATGCTCTCTAGTTCATGCCTAACTCTTCACTCTTATTGTGAGCTGTCCTCCTTTGTCACCAGTGTTCCAGGCACCCTGAGCATGCTTCCTCAATCACTCCTTTCTGCAGGGCTTGGCTCAGATATTACTTCCTGGGAGATTTGTCTTCGACACCCTCCCCGCAACATACACCAAGATTAGACTTGTTGCCCTGTTTTGTGCTCTCAAATCACCTTGTACTCCCTATCAGAGCAATTATCACAGTTCATAATTATAAATTTGAATGATTATTAATATTTGCCTCCCCGTTAGAATGAAACTCCCATAGCATAGGGTCCATGTCTGTTTTGTTCACAATTGTAACCCAGCTCTTGGGATACTGCTTGTTGTATGACAAATGAGTAGTAAATGTTAAGTTAATAGTGTGTTATAGTGTGCTGAGAAGAAAGGGCTGCTAATTTTTCATGAGAGTATATGAGCTTTGCCTTTTAAGATGCTGGCATGAAAAAGGGGCCACTATGCCATTTTCTGAAAGCCCAAGGAAAATAATAAATTTCCCTGCAATAGGGCTTCACGGGTTAACTAAAACGTCATTTGCTTTTATTGAAATGATGTGTGGCAATATGGTACCTCTGGTTTTCCGACCCTCATCAGAAACTATGATTACAAGATTTTTTCACTTTTGACTAAAGTTCAAATTAATGGATACATAAACAATGCAGTTTTGCAGACAAAATGAGATTTTGCAAGGAATAATGGAAAGTACGTAGGTCTGCTTTAACTCCGGGTCTGGTAGGGGACCTTGGGCACATTACTTAATTTCTCTTAGTCTTACTTCCCCTGTATGTAAAATGAGTTTAATAATTTTTAATCTGATAGGGCTATAAGGAATAAAAAATAAATAAGACATTTAAAATACAATGTTTGGCAAGAAGGCTTCTGAAGCCAAATTGCTTATAATTCCTAGCTCCACTATTGCCTAGCTACATGAGTTTGAACAGGTTACTTAATTTCTGTGACTCAATTGATACATCTAAAAAATAAAGATAATAATATAAACTCCTTCATAGGATGATTGTGAGAAATTAAAGTATGTAAAACATACTTTAGTGGCTGAAATACAGTTGTGCTAAATAAGTTAGCTATTGTTGGTAGTAGGTATTTAGCAAACGGTAGTTCTACTTGCATAATAAACATTAGGGCTTATTACCTGTTCAAAATTTGTTGTCAATTAAGGAAAAATAATGTAAATCATTCTAAAAGAAAGTCACCAGATAAGAGATCTATCTTATTTAAAAAATTAAAAAGAAAATTGTTGTACACAATAAGAATAACCATTCAAAAGTTCAAAAGAATGTAGTAAAGAAAGATTTGGGTCACAATGGAAACGTAGCTACTACAGTGCCTAGCAATAAACTTAACAAGAAATATAAAATATTATTGAAGGAAGTAAAAGAAGGCTTAAACAAGTGGAGAGACATATCATATTCCTAAATTCAAATACAGCAGCTGTATTTGAAGAGACCCATGAAATCAGCCTATAAATTCAATGGAAGTTGTCATCATTTCTCATAAGGATTCTTTATGTAAATTGACAAGCTAATTTTAAGATGCAGTTGGTAGAATAAATGACAGTGAATCGAAAAACAATTTTAGAGAAGGAAGACTAGTAAGGAAGGATTGCCCTAGTAGATATTGAAACAGTCTGGTACTACAGTCTTTAAAATCATAGGTGTTGGTATTGGGTAGAACAAAATACAGCCACAAAAGAGAGCAGCAACCAAAAAGAGGGAGTCTTTCAAATGGATAAAGAAAGGATGGAGGATGTCTCCCTATTATGTAATACCGAAGGAAAAATAGTTATCTCTTTCTCACACTGTTCTCTAAAATAAAATCCAGATGGATTAACCATCAAAAAGTTAAAATCTCACAAAGCAGGAAATATAAATTACCCATAAAAGAACTTTAAAAAAACTGGGATAATATTTTTTTGAGCCATCAGATTGGCAAATATCCAAATATTTTCTAAAACACTGAGTTTGTAGAAAACAGCCACATTCTCATATTTTGCTAATAAGAGTATATATAAATTGACAGAAGCTCTATAGAGGCAATTTGGTGGTACCTATAGAAATTAAAAAGGCACATTTATCCTATTTCACATACATGTACACATGTGAAATGACATACATTGCGACAGTATGGTTAATAACTGCAAAAGATTAGAATAAAACTTAAATGTCCATTGATAGGAAACTGGTAATATAAATAATGGTACATCCATAGTGTTGACACAAAAAGCGTCCAAAGCTGTAGAGAACTTTTATAAGTGTGTTTGAGCTAAGCTAATGATATATGATGGGAAGATCTCAAATGCTCCTGATAATAACAATTTTGCAGTTTCTTTTATGCCTTTGAAATTAAGGAGGGAACATAAGATTACATGAAGGTAGAAGAAAGAAAGGCAGGGACTGGATTACAGGATAGTTAAGATTATTTGCCCTCGAGGACAGTTACATCTTAGAAGGAGGGGGTCTGAACAGGTGGTTCAGTATTTAGAAGGAGAGGTCTGAAAAGAGGCATTTCAAAGGTGTATTAACCTAGATGTACAGACACAATGGACAGGACTTGCTTAAAGCAAAGATAAGCCTTTTACTGAAAAGCTATAGGTCTGGGGCATGACTACCTACCATGTCCTGCCCAGTGAAGAATTTATGATTTATTGCAGCACCCCTTTTTTCATTCACAATAGTATAGAGCTACCAAATGGACTGAGAAAAACTCGAAATACTGATACAGAAATATCTCCAAGATATCTATTTTCTTATTTGTTCAGTTAATTTTTAAAACAGACTTCATTTTTTAGAGCAGTTTTTTGGTTCATAGCAAAACTAAGCGGAAAATACAGAGAATTCCTATTCCCACACCTGGACCGCCTTCCTCACTAGCCAGCACCAGAGTGGTACATTCGTTACAATCAATGGGCCTATATTAACACATCATTATCACCCAAAGTCCATAGTTTACATTTGGGTTCACTCTTGGTGGTGTACATTCTATGGACTTGGACAAATATATGACATATAGTCACCATTATAGTATCATACAGAATAGTTTCACTGCCTTAGAATCCTCTGCGCTCTGTCTAGTCATCTCTCCCTCCCTACCTCCTCTAACCCCTAGCAAACACTGATCTTTTTACTGTCTCCATCGTTTTGCCTTTCCTAGAATGTCCCATAGTTGGAATCACACAATATGTAGCCTTTTCATATTTGCTTCTTTCCCTTAATAATATGCATTTAATTTTCCTCCATGTTTTTTCATGGTTCCATAGCTCATTTCCTTTAGTACTGAATAACATTCCATTGTCTGGATGTACTGTGGTCTATTTATCCATCCACCTATGGAAGGACATCTTGGCTGTTTTCAAGTCTGGTCAATTATGAATAAAGTTGATATAAACATGTATATGCAGGTTTTTATATACATAAGTTTTCAATACATTTGGGTAAATACCAAGGAGCATAATACTGTATTGTAAGGTAAGAGTATATTTAGTTTTGTAACAAATAGAAATTGTCTTCCAAAGTGGCTGTAACATTTTGCATCCCAGAAATTAATGAAAGTTCCTGTTGTTTCACATTTTTGTAAGCATTTGGCATTGTCAGTGTTTGGATTTTGGTTATTCTAATAGGTGTGCAATGGTGTCTCATTGTTGTTTTAATTTGCAATTCCCTAATGACATAGATGTTTAGCCTCTTTCCTTTCCTTTTTTTTTTTAACATTAGAATGAAAGTCCACTCAGTTTTTTTTTTGTTTGTTTGTTTGTTTGTTTTTTATTTTATTTTATTGGGGAATATTGGAGAACAGTGTGTTTCTGCAGGGCCCATCAGCTCCAAGTTGTTGTCCTTCAATCTGGTTGTGGAGGGCACAGCTCAGCTCCAAATCCAGTCACCGTTTTCAATCTTTAGTTGCAGGGGGCACAGCCCACCATCTCATGCGGGAATTGAAGCGCAGCCTTGTTGTTGAGAGCTTGCACTCAAACCAACTGAGCAATCTGGCCACCCCTCTGGAAGCTCAGAGGCAGCTCGATGTCTTCAATGTAGTTGTGGAGGGCACAGCTCACTGACCCATGTGGGAATCAAACTGGCAACCCTTCCACTCAGAGCTCTCCCTCTAACCAACTGAGCCGCCTGGCCTCCCCGAGCATCTTTTCAAATGCTTACTTGCCATTTGTATATTTTCTCTGGTGAGATGTCTGTTCAGGTCTTTCATGCATTTTTTAATTAGATTGTTCATTTTGTCATTGCAAGGGTTTTTCCCTTGAGATCAAGTACATACTGTTTTTTGTAACACCAATCAATTTTCCGATTCTGTGACACCAACTGGATGTCCCAACAAATCAATTTCCGTCACTATCTACCTGGAGTCCGTCTTAGAACCCACAAGTTAAAAGGCTTATTCTCAAAAGTCTGCCCCCATGTCAGATGTCAATTCCAAATGAGGTGCTCAGCTACCCACACTTTTGCCTGAACAACCACAAACTCAGGAATTCTCATGAACCCTTCTCAGGTCCCATAATTTGCTAGAATGGCTTACAGAACTCAGGAAAACAATTATGTCTTTCACAAATATTTTCTCCCATTCTGTGGCTTGTCTTTTCATTCTTTTAGCAGTGTCTTTCATTGAGCAGACACTTGTTTATTTTAATGAAGAATAGCTTATCTATTATTTCTTTCATGAATCGTATTTCTGGTGTTGTATCTAAAAAGACATTACCATACCCAAGGTCATCTAAGTTTTCTCCTTCCTATGTCTTCTTCTAGGAGTTTGATACCTTTGTATTTTACATTTAGGTCTATGATCCATTTGAGTTAATTTTTGTGAAGGGTGTAAGGTCTGTGTCTAGATTCTTTTCTTTTTGTGTGGATATTCCGTTGTTCCAGCCTTTGCTCTTTTGTCAAATATATATATTTTAGTTCATTAAAAAGTGAGGCACAAATTAATATTTTCCTATGCTACTCTTTGTACAAAAATAAAGGTTGACATTTAGAGAATCCATGTATGTAGTTACATAAATATCCATAAAATTTCTGTTAAAGAACAAAATTCAACTGAGTACTTTTGAAGATCTAATTAGCTCTATTAAATTAGTCATGAATCAAGCAACATCCCATTTGGCAGCTAGAAATGGGCTCTGAGAAGTTGCACAAAATGGAAGGGTTTTGTAGGCAGGAGGATGGGACTAAGAAGTTAAAAGAGTGGATTATTTCAGGCAAAGGCACCTGCCTTAGGGAAAGGCAGGGGGTCTTATCAGGCAGATTACCTCACTAGTGCTGACCAGAAAATTCCAGACTGATTGTTTTAAAAATTCCACTCCTGAGAAAGTCTGCCACTGCAAGTAGGTTAATTATTAAATTTTGGTTTGGTGACATGGCTTAGCAAAATTGACTCCATTTTGATCTGTTGTTTCTTTTTACATCATGTCTCAGAAAAAAGTTACACTCCTTACAGCAATAACAATTAAATAACTATATAAACCAAAATATCGTTGCTTTGGAAAGGAAAATTGAGCAGTTGAGGGATAGAGATGGAAAGACTTTTCCTGTATACCTTTCCACAATTTGGATTAATGTAAATAAATTACCTATACTGTCAAATGACAAAGCTAAAATAATTTAGCAATGAGTTTGGTGTTCTTTATTCAAGGGAAAGTAATCCATGGATTGGGAGAAAACAGTGCCTCACACACAGTTGAGACCTCTTTCTGAGGGATCTGGAACAAGAGTGAGTTTTAGAGTTTTATCGAGTGTTAAAAGAAGCAACAGGGAAACGTGGCAAGATTGGCTAGGCGGTCAGGATTTCCTTATAAGGCTAGCAGGTCCTATTTCTAGGGTAAAGTAAGCAGCTAAAGCTGAATTGGAAGATGGTAATTAGTGTATGCTAAGTTTCTTGACTGGCGTGTCTGTAAGTGCCGGCTGACTTAGGTTTAGATTTGTGTCGGGGGTCTGACCACTGGGGTAGCCCCACTTTGTGGGTTCCAATATTAACTTAATCAATACAAAAAAAGAAGAAAAATGCAAAAATTAAGAAGTTTTGTGTGTATTTCTCTAGAAGATATATGCATATACAAAAGTTGCCAAAAAATGTATACACATCTTAAGAAAGGAAATAACTGTATTAAAATTGTAATAATCAATATATATCGATAACGAGATAAATACAAGTCATGTGTATGCTTTTTTTGGCACCTCTGGTATAAGCAAATATGTATATGTCATTTCTACTTGGAGGAGAATTTGGCATAGGATGTGGGGAAAATAGACAAGGGGAAAAAAGACATCCCAAAAAGAATCCAACTTGACTACAAAAATTAGCAGTCTCCAACTGGTAATTTTTAATTAGCTTATTTAATTTTGCAATACGAAAGCAAAAAAGAAAAAATTCCTGTGTCATTTAATCTACCTACATTGGTATTTCCCTGGCAGGTGTCTGCAAAATCATGTTAGTTCAATTATAGAACTTTGCATTATATATTAGGCACAACTATTCCCCTTGAGTTCTAATTAAACAAAGTTGAATCAACTTTCTGCCTACAGCATTTGTGCTTAAAAGAAAAAAAAAACCCATAGCATTATTCTATATATCCTTGGAAAAATTTTAAAAGAGAGAATAAATGTCTTCTCTCAAAGGGTTAAATTCAGACAAAATTTTTAAACCCACTAGAAAATGGCTTCCACATTCCAAAGGATGAGGAAGGAAAACTATGAAATCATTTTGCATGGATTTGTTCAGCAAGGGAAGAGCTGGCTCATTTTCCATGTGGGCTGCCAAGTTCACCAGCCGTGGGGGAAAATGTTTTTACTCTTACTTTCTTACCTCACATACTGCAGTCTTATGGAAATGAAAATCCCATTTGGAGATCAGATTCTTCAGATGGATTTAATTTATATACCATTTGACCAAGTCAATCAGACCAAGCTTAGTGGATGGCTTTTTTCATTACAATGTTGTGGGCTTTGCTTAGAAATTTTTTTTTCTAAGTTACAGAGTCATTTTAACAAGTACAGCATCTAATTTTGGCTTTGTAGCTAATTATCTTTGGACTGCATTAAAATTTTCTCCTGAGTAATAATTATGTTGCCTCTCCTTAAAAGCAAACTTTCTGAATCATCATCTGATTTCACCTTTTAAAATCTAGAGTTTTGCCCAGATTCATTGGTAGCAAAGTATGCTCAAGGGAACCGATTTCAGCCTGTAGCCAGTTGTGTAGTTGTCAGAAATGTGCAAGAATGGAACAGACCAGGGCAAGAAAACAATACAATTAGAACTTCTCAGAGATCAGACTGTCTCATTCTAAGATAGGGCCCAGTGTCCTAACTTCACTGCTTTTCCTTATTGTTTGAAAATATAAATGAATTAATTTACTCTATCTTACAGAGCTGCAGCCTGTTGGATTTAACAGATGATTGCATACCAGCATGGGCACCCACATATAAATGTGTGCCCTGGGATTAACGGTTGCTGCTATTCTGTCCCTTCAAGGGAAGTTGGAGTAAAGCACACCTCCTGCCACTTCATTATGTCAGAGGTTTGTGTCTCCCATTAGTAAATCCACAGAGAGCAGGGACTTCCTGCCAGCCAAATAGTGTAGATGGAATAGATTCAAATATTTGAGACAGAACCTGCATTGTGTCTGATCCTTTCCAGTTGGTTTCTCTAGCTGAGGGAGCCAATAAGAACACCCTATTCTCTCCCCAGGCTCCTGGTGCCTCCAGGAATTGCTTCTCTCCTGTTTCTAGGCTTTATTTACCCCTTTCTCCAACAAAAAAAGAAAAGAAAAGATTTCTAAATTCTTTGCCAGAGACCCCACAAATCCTGGCACATAGTAGGTGTTCAGTAAATATGTGTTGAATAAATAAAAATGCTAAATTATGGCCATATGTGACCTGTTTGCCAGACTGTTGGAAATGATGGGCCCTGTAGCTGTTGACAGCTAAGAATTCTGGGGCGGGAAGTGTTTTGAAGACCTCTCATTGATGTGAGCTGTAAGAACTCTGTCAGTGATATGCTAATGCGTGTAGATAGCTGTGTTTGAGGCAGTGGAGGGAAGGCTTAACATGCTTTATAAGTGCCAAAATGCATAATTTGTTTTGGGCAAACTAACTATTGTTACTTAAACTAAAGCTAACTTCCATATCAATGGCATAGAAGTTATGACAGCAATGATTAGGTTCACAGAAAGACTGCGGGAATGCTAACAGATGCAAACACATGCCCATTTTACTGACAGATAAACTGAATCACTGGCAAAGCTATAAGCAAATACGAATCAGTCTGTGGGAGCTTGGACTACAATTAGGGAGTGGATCTTCTGAAACTAGAAGTCTGCTAAGCAAACAAACAAACCTACTTTCATATTTCATAAAACACAAAGGAAATCATCTTAGGCCCTAATGTTCATTACTAGCACAAGTGTTATAATAACTCTACAGCTTATCTGAGAATTCAATGTTAGAAATTAGTCACAGGAGAGGATGTAGCTCGCCATCAGCATGGAAAGCACCTGAGCAGGCAGCAGTGCCTGCCGGATAGACCCTACCATGAGGACAGACACTCAGACTGCTCAGATAGCCACATGGTCTAGAAAAGGATAAAGAGGCAAAGAGAGAATTTCTTCTTCTGCTTTTAGTTCTTTGCTCTTACAGAGTCAGAGGAACCTGTGGATGAAAAAGCGGTGCTGTAATAAATTATAAATTCCTAACTGGGTAAGTCATAGTCAGTAGTTAGGCCCTAGGCCTGTAACTTTTTAGTAAAAGGCTTATCTTTGCCTGAAGCAAGCCCTGTCCATTGTGTCTGTACATCTAGGTTAACATACCTTTGAAATGCCTCTTTTCAGATCCCTCCTTCTAAAATATGTAACCGTCCTCAAGAGAGCACATAATCTTGTTCGTTATTCCATATTCCAATCGCTGACTTGCTTTCTCCTACCTTCATGTAGTCTTTTTTTATGTCCCCTCCTTAATTTCAAATGCATAAAATAAACTGCAAGACTGTTATTCTCCACTTATGTCCCCGGGCTTTAGCTGGGTAGGAAGTGCTTCTTGGAGCATAGAGAAGGTCACAAGTCATGTGATGATGGCTCTCAGAGTAACCTTTCTTGAAGCTGTCCCTGAAGGACAGCAGGCTGCTCAGAACCCTTCTGCCTAGAGAACCAGGCAGCCCAGAAACCGAGTGTGGATATTGAACTTGCAGGAAAGCGGTTCCTCATGGCAGTTGACCTAAAGCGATTCCTCTGTAAAAAATGTCCAAGTGTTGAAGGGCTCCATGCTATTGTTGTGTCAGAGATGAGTACCTGTTATTGAAGTGGCCAGTGATAATACTCCAGAGCATGCTTTAAGATCTGGTTTCTTAACAGACCAAGGTAGCAAACTTGGACTTTCAGAAACTAAAATATTGGCTGTTACAATAATACCTGCCAGGTGGTTCAATTCCATCATTTACCTTTGGTGGTGAGTTTCATAGACAGTAGCACTGCCAATATAGGACTAATGGTCAGCCTAGAAAAGGAACTTGCTCCATTATTTGAAGAATTGAGACAAGTTGTGGAAGTTTCTTAATCTCACAGTGGTTTTGATGTCTACCTTATCTTCATTATTACAGACACAATATGGATCCAATCTTTAGACAACAATACTTATATCGATGTACTCAAAAGAAAGGGCCTCTTCTTCCACCTTAGACTAGAGGAAGAGCCTATAGATATAGTTTATGGAAAGATTGATTGTTATCTTTTCTTGCATAGGGTCTTTTCTTGTTTACTGAGATCTGGGGATACCACAGAAATGGTTCAGTCTATCACAGCTCCCATGGAGTTAATCCAGTCACTATCTGCATGAGATTCTTTTTGGTGGATCAGAATCAAAATGGTTTAATCCACTTGAGTCATGAAGTGTCCCCAGACCTGCAGAATGAAACAGATCCCTTTCATTTTTTAACTTTCATTTATTTTAAGTGTGTTTTTCCCATCAGTTCCAAGTCAAACTGACTTGTTTCAACCTAGTTGTGGAGGACGCAGTGGCCCATGTGGGGATCAAACAGGCAACCTTGTGGTTAAGAGCACCATGTTCTAACCAGCCAATCTAACCAGCCACCCCCGAAACAGATCCTTTATTGTGAATAATAATCAGCACTTTTTTTTTTTTTTAAATTGGGGAATATTGGGGAACAGTGTGTTTCTCCAGAGCCCATCAGCTCCAAGTCGTTGTCCTCCTATCTAGATGTAGAGGGCGCAGCTCAGCTCCAAATCCAGTCGCCATTTTCAATCTTTAATTTCAATCTTGAGTTGCAGGGGGCGCAGCCCACCATCCCATGGAGCAATTGAATTGGTAATCTTGTTGAGAGCTCATGCTCTAACCAACTGAGCCATCCGGCCGCCACTTCAGAAGCTCAGCTGCAGCTCATTTTCTTCAATCTAGTTGTGGAGGGCACAGCTCACTAGCCCATGTGGGAATTGAACCGGCAACCCTGTTGTTCAGAGCTCATGCTCTAACCAACTGAACCATCCAGCTGTCCCAGGACCTTTTTTTTTTTTAATATTATTTTATTTCTCGCATGAGTGTGAGGAAGATAAAATGGCTTAGTAAAATAATACAATCAGTATAATAAAAACAAACAAACAAACAAAAACCTGTTATTCTCTAGAGTATTTGAGATCTTGCTTCCCTGGCACATGTCATTAGTTTGGGCTCAAATAAAGTCTTATGAAAAATTCTCTACAGGTTTGGGCATTTCATATATCGACAAGACCCAGGGTTCTTGGTAGTGCCTTTTTGCATGTCTAAATGGGGATTTTTACAAATTTTAACTTCTTGGGATTGGGAGGATTAAATGAGTTAATCCAGGTAAAATTCTTAGAACAGTGCTTGACAGAGGTAAATACCTATTATTATTATTATTATTATTATCATCTCAAGTCCTGACAGATCTGAGACCTCCACCACTGCTGGAATGTCTCCTGAGTAAAATGTATTTATTAAATTCCTGTTAAGCTCTTCTAGGGAAACTAGCATTTAATGAGCACCAACGTTGTTACAGGCCGAAGGCACTTTACATATATTAACTCTTTTACTCCTCACAATAACTCTAAAAAAGTCACCATTATCTACATTGTATAGATGGGGAAACAGGATCCCCAAGACCCCAAGTAAGGTGAAGCCCAAAGTTTCCTGGCAAATGACTGGCTTAGACCGTGTTTCCCTGAAAATAAGACCTAGCAGGACCATCAACTCTAATGCGTCTTTTGGAGCAAAAATTCATATAAGACCTGGTCTTATTTTAATGTAATATAAGACCTGGTCTTATATAATTTAATATAATACCCGGTCTTATTTGAATTTTTGCTCCAAAAGAAGCATTAGAGCTGATGGTCCGGCTAGGTCTTATTTTCAGGGAAACACGGGATTTGGAAAAGTCTGATTCTAAATCTGGTCCTCATTTTACATCACGGACATGTGTGTGAAGGATCATAAATCCCTGCCATGTGGGTACTGCATGTTCTGCACTTCCCCAGGCCTCTCTGTCTGCAGGGCTTGTCGGTCCTTGGGTAGAACAGATTTTCTATAGAGTTTCAGCAGCCCTGGGAATCTTACATCTTGTACCAAAATTCAAGTCACCTATGAACACTGTCATCAAAATTACATGTTTTGATTTCCAGAAATTTTATAAGAGAAAATTTCAAACTCAGTGGGTTTTCAGGATGTGCTGCAGTTGTACATGTGAAGTGCTTCAGAGTATCAGGGAAGAGGGAAGAGACTAAGGTGAGGTGAGAGAGGTTCCTAGGACACAAAATTTAAGGAATGTCCCTCTCACATTCCTGCAAATGCAGCGGTGGCATTGCCTCCTACCATTTTCTGTCCCAGGCTTCTCTCCTCACCCGAATCCTGACCCTGTCAGTAAAAACTGAATAGCTCGAGATACCTGTGTGGGTACAAAAGACAGTAGAAAAGTGGTTTGAAGCCAAATCACAAAGAGCCTTCAGTCATCATACCTGAGAATTTGCATGTGATATCATGGGTAAGTGTTTCTCTAAGTGTGGTATTGGAATCAACTGTTCTTTTAACTTAAGAATTCCCAAAATGATTAGAAAGGTCTTTTCTGCCAAGAATACATGTTAGCCTGGCTGAGTCCTTTGCAAAACTTCTTCGTCTTCAGGAAAAAGTTAAATAAGATAATGTCAGTAAAGATATGTAGTAAAGTCATTGTGAGGTCTGCACTTTGATTATTATATTTCAGCATTTATATTGTGATGTTTTGTGTGTACCATTTATATTCACGTCACCCAGATGCTGCCAGCATTCTAATCCAGAAGGTACAAGCCAATAACAACCAAATGCAAGGCAAAATCCTTGTTGGATCTGTTTTTTGTTGTGTTTTTTTAAATTAACTGTAAAACACACTTTGGGGCAAATGTGGAGGAAATCTGAGTACAGACTGAGCATTAAAGAATATTAGGGGATTACTGTTAATTTTATTAAGTGTGAGAATGGTATTGCGATCATGAGGAAATGCAGTTAGGTGGTTAGAAGTGCATACTAAAGTATTTAAGAGTGAAATGTCACGATGTCTATAATTAACTACATAATACATAAGCAAATATGCTGAAATGTTAAGACTTATTAAGTCTAGGTAATGAGTATATGGGTGTTCATTATACTATTCTCTCTATCTTCTGTATTTATAAAAATGTTCATAATGAAAAGCTTAAAGAAAAAAAAGAATGCACAGTCCAATGGCACTGGTTTTCTGACATTCAGGGGCAGCTTTTACAAATGCTTTTCTTACCAGTGTCTTGATCAACAATAACACTTTGTAATTTTCCTACTAAATGTGAGAAACGGGTTTTACTGGTAAAAACCGGCCTGTTGACCAACATGATGAATGTTGGAAGTGAGATTTTTTTTTTTTTTTAAGAAATGGTTTATTTTATATATATATATACATATATATATATTTATTTATTTTTTAATTTTTTTATTTTTTTACTTTTTTTTTTGCCTTTTTTTTTTTTGTGTGTGTGTGTGTGTGTGTGTGTGTGTATGTGTGTGTGTTGAGAGCCCACTGGCCCATGTGGGAATCGAACCAGCAGTCTTTGGCTTAGGAGCATGGAGCTCTAACTGCCTGAGCCACTGGGCCGGCCCGAGATTTTTTTTTGTTTGTTTCTGGCAAAATGAAACGCATTCAAGTATGTGATTATCTAAAAATATCCCAGAGACTCTGTCTTTAGGGTCCTTGCATAAGTAGAGTGTAGGAATCCCCAGAGGCCTGTAGCCTACGCTCTTAGCAATGATGCCCTAGGCTAAAATCCTTCAAGGGATCTTTGGCCAGGACACTGGAGGCTTCTGGGTACCTGGCCCAATTCTCCCTCTAGAATCTTGACTTTTACTTGAAGAGAAATTTTTTTGGCTATTTGTATCTAACAAAAAGAACCTAAAAGTTGTGCACGGCCAAATTGGCTCAGATTAGTTTGCAAGGTAGGCCTTTCACGAAATAGATTCTCAGTATGTACACATTACTTCATTCCCCAATTTTGAACTTTCTGCTGTGATAAATAATCTGAGATACAAGGTGTCTTTTTGGCTATCTTTTCAAAACAACAATGTCCCAGTACTCTCTTTCACTTACCATATATACTCCAGCTAAACTGATTAGTCAAGTATTAGCTGGTTCTTCTAAATTCACCCCATACAACTTTTTTTTTACTTGAAAAGAAATGTTGGACATAATGTAAACACCAATGAACACTGTGATGTCCTTAAAGATCCATTCTGTCCATATTCCCCAGCAGTTGATGTCAAAAATTTATGTTTTATTTTCCTTATTATTATACATGTCTAGGAAAAATCGTATGTGTTTTTCTTAAATCTCACACTCACAATACTTCTGACACTAACTGTGTGAACCAGTTCTTTAACACCAGCTAGGTGTCCTACAACTCAATTCAGTTCTGAAACTATCCGGAATTAGAGTCAGATCCCACTGGTTAAGGGCATCAGTCCCACTTCAGATGCCAATCAGGGGCCCCAGGTTGTCACCTCTGCTTCTGATTCATGGGCTGTAAATCAGAGTTCCACAATACTCCTCCTCGGGTTTAATCATTTGCTAGAACAGCTCACAGAAATCAGGGAAACACAACATTTACTGATTTATTATATAATATTACATAATAAAGTAATGAATATGCAGATGAAGAGATACATATGGTAAGGTCCAGAATTCTCCAAGTTCAGGAGCTTTTGTCTCTGTGGAGTTCAGGGTGCCTCATTCTCAGTGGCATGCAGATGTGTTTACCAGCATGGAAGCTCTCTCCAAACTTAATAGTTTTTGGATTTTTATAGACACCTCATCACATAGGCTTGATCAATTATTTACTCAATCTCTAGCTCTTCTCCCCTCCCTGGAGGATGCGGGTGAGACTGAAAAGTCCAAGCTTCTAATCATGGCTTGAGTTTTCTGGTGGCCAGCCCCCATCCTGAAGCTATCCAGGAGCCCACCCAGGGAGTCCCTTCATTAGAACAAAAGATGCTCCTATTGCCAGGAGCCAGAAATGAAGATCAAAATATATATTTCTTATTATATCACAATATCACAATAAGATATGGAAAATGTCATTGCTTTAAAGTAGCGGTTATTAATACTGTCATCAGATCATCTGTTTATTTATATAAATGGACCAGTACTGATAGCATTTTTAATGCGCATCGGTAGCTCTTTTTGATTGATATAAATAAAATTCTTTACTACAAATGATGTAATAAAGCGTTGTTTTTACTTCCCTTTCTACCCAATATTCCATTGTCCACTCCCCTGTTTACATATTCATCTCTTTTGGTTCTTTGCTCTTTTAATTTGCCCTTCTGGCAAAACCCTGACGTTGGAGCAATCCAGTACAACTGTCATGGACAACTAAAAAAGGTCTACAACCATCTCCATCATCCCACCTTAGGAAATTATAAAGATCCTGCAACCTGGACAATCCCAATCAATTTTGTCATGAATCCCAGGCTAAGCTGGGAGAATTATAATTCCTTCCCCGAGGTATTTGAGGTTGCGATTCAGAGAGTCTTGTCAGTTCCTTCATGGGTAAAGATTTAAACAAGAGTGATATTTAAAATATTTAGATTCCTCATTCTCTCCCTTCCTCCATCTTCTTCCCTGTTGCTTTTGGATGTTGTCCTGTGAAGATGGGACACACTGGCAGCCATTTTGTAACCATGAGGGGGAAACTTAGAGACACAGAGAAGTGAATTTCAAGTGCTGGTGTCATTGATATGTTGTATTTCCCAATCCTGGAACTACCCATGTACGGTCATGTTGTTATATGAGGATGTAGGGTAGCTAGATTTAGCAAATAAAGGTGCAGGATGTCCAGTTAGATTTCAGTTTCAGATAAACAAACTTTAAAAAATATATAAGTAAGTCTATGCAATATTCGGGACATACTTATGCTAAAAAGTTATTTGTATAATTACACTTTAAAAAAAGTTGTTTGTATGAAATTTAAATTTAACTGGGTGTCCTATGTTTTATCTGGCAATGCTGACAGATAGCAAATTCATTATTGTTTTGAGAGGCAGTAGAATGTAATGGACATATGTTCTCTGGAGCAAGACTGTGTGAGTCCAAATCCTGGTTTTTTGTTTGGTTTTGTCTTGTACTGGCTGTGTGGCATTGCACCAGTAACTTATCCTCTCTATGAATCAACTTTCCTTATCTATAAAAAGGGGATGACAATGATGATGATGATGATGAGCCCACGGTATTGTTTTGAGAATTAAATTGACACACATAGAGATGTGCATTAGGGAAGTCATGCTTTATAAAAAGAAAACAATATTTAATGATTGGAATGGTATGAGCACTGGGCGTTCAGAATGGTTGCAAACCATGTTATAGTAAGAGGGGCCTGGAGACCCTGCTACTCCTTTTGTTTTCCTGGTTGTTGCTGGATCCTAGGGAAGGAACTCAACATCCAAAGAGAGGTGGTAATTTCCACTATTTTAAAATCTATATATGAAACTTGGGAGCTCTGGGCAACCATACTTCCTGACATTTTGTTATATTGTATCTGTTATAATTTACTTTAAAATACTTCCTTATAAACAGTGTAGTGCACTTGTGTGTAAATTAACTTTAATCTACACTCTAGGGGAGGTTAGCTATCATTAGAGTTACCTATTAGAATTCGCACTCTAGGGGTGGTTAGTTATAATCTGAAGTACCCTAATCAGAAATCCATACGCCCCAGGTGGCTACTTAAGCATTTCAAAGACCTTTATTGAAATTTATACCAGAAGGTTCATTAATTAGCATAAGAGATGTTAGAAATACATTTTCATTGGTGAAATAAATGGTGTCCCAGATATATGGCTAGCTAGAAAGATTTCACAGCCTTATTGCTCTTGTGTAAATGAGGTACAAGGACACCTGACATGTAAATTCCATGAGAGCAGGGGTCTTTATTGACTTTACTCATAGCTATACACTCAGTGCTAAGAACAGGGCCTGATACATAGTAGACACTAAAATATATCCAATATATGGTGAATAAGTTGCTGGCAATCTCAGCAACTTACTACTTTCTCCGTCTAAGTTTTATTTGATTCTGTGTCAAATAAATTCCCCAATGTCTTCCATTCAATTCTTGGAAGCATCTACTGACAGACTTGAGTAGAAGTTAGGCAGATTCTGCTCTCTGGATTTTGCTGCAGCCACCTCAGAGTGAAACTCTTATGCAAGGTACTTGTAGGAATGCTTGAGGACAGAGAGTGAGAATTTCCTTAACCTTACATGAGTAGGTTATAGGACTTTTTCTGCTCAAAGGCTCACCCTCAACATCATGTCTGTATAGCAGCCCGTAGACAGGGCACAGGAAGAGTGAGAGAAGAAAGAGCATGCAGCTTCCTTCGGAGGATGTGATCGCTTCTGCTCATAGCTCATTGGTCAGAACTTAGTCCCATGGCCAAACCTGGCTCTAAGTGATGCTGGAAGGTCTGTGCCCAGCAGATACCTGTGGTGGGAGTGAAGTGGAGGACGATTAGCAGGTTCTGCAAAAAACAAAAACAATTCAACAAAACTCACTTTAAAAAATAATTTGGGGCGGACGGTTGACTCAGTGGTTAGAGCCCAGTGCTCTTAACACCGAGGTCTCCAGTTCGATTCCCACATGGGCCAGTGAGCTGAGCCTTCCACAACTAGATTGAAAAAAAAAAAAAACAATGACTTGACATGGAGCTGATGGGTCCTGGAAAAACACAGTTCCTCAATATTCCCCAATAAAAATTAAAAAAACAAATAAATAATTTGAAGTAACTTACCAAGATGGGTAAAGGAATACAAACAATGTAGATATAAAAGCAAGTAATAAAATAAGGGGAAAAGGAAAGAGGAGGGGAAAAAAGAGTATGAGTAAGATTAGTAGTTAAAATAGATGCCACATGTACTTTCACAAAGGAAGGGAGTGGGTTGCCTTTTTTCTTTTTTTGGCCTGCAGCCAAGGTAATTTATCCAAACTGCTGATTCACTTTTAAAAATATTTCACCCATTAAATATTATGTTTAGAGTCTTCCCTGCCTTCTTGGAGATTTGATACAGTACTAACTGGTATTGTAACTTGTATGCTCCAATAACTATCCATCAACTCCAATTTTAATAACTGAAAGAGTTTTAAACATTGAAAAAAGCATTTGGTTAACCAGTCAGATATAAAATACGTGAAGGGATAAAAAAATATGGTATGTGTGGTATCGACTTTCACATTTTGCCTACCTTTTCCTTGATAGTTTATAGGAAAAACATTTTACTAAATTCAAAAGAGGAAACTACTCAGAATACTAGACAGGCATATGATTTCCCTATTGTGGAAAGTTGCCAGCCAAAGCAGTTATGTCTCAAAATGGTTGCTCTGACAGAAACATTTTAACTTAAATACTATAATCATTATTTGGTTGTGTTTAGTTGCATTGTAATCGACAGATTGGTGAAGCTTTCATCAGATTTCTAGTTCTTTCCAGCTTTAAGATCCTATCAGTCCATCATCCTGTAAGATATTCTGTATTTTCATGCATCATTTCTTTTCTCTCTCTCTCTCTCTCTCTCTCTCTCTCTCTCTCTCTGTCTGTTTCTCTCTCTCTCTCTCTCTCTCTCTCTCTCTCTCTCTCTCTCTCTCTGTCTCTCTCTTTCTTTCCCCTTCCTTCCTTCCTTCCTTCCTTCCTTCCTTCCTTCCTTCCTTCCTTCCTTCCTTCCTTCCTTCTCTCCTTTTTTTTTTTTTTTTCAGTTTCAGGGTACAAAACACCCTAATGATTAGACATTTACACCCTCACAAAGTAATAACCCCCGCAAGTCTACTACCCCTCTGACATCATACATATCCGTTACAATACGATTGACTACATTCCCTATGCTGTACTTTACATCCTGTGACTACAGGACGCCAGGATGCCAAAAAAAATATACACACACTTTAAGAGATGTTAACACTTTGGTCAGTGTTGCTCAACCAGTAGTTCGCCATAATCAGAAGTGTCTGGATGCTGATGGTAACCACTTTGAGCACCTCTTGTAATTGCAGAAGTCAAACTTGTATTCATCTTTTGTTATCGGTATATATTAATACAGTTTTTTTCCTTTCTTAAAATGTGTATATATTTTTTGGCACCCTCTGTGTGTGTATATATATATATATATATTTAATTATAGTTAGCATTCATTATTATTTCATATTAGTTTCAGGTGTATAGGGCAGTGGTTAGGCATTCGTATAATCTATGAAGTATTCCCCCCAGTAAGTCCAGTACCCATCTGACACCCTACACAGTCTTTACAACATTATTGATTATAGTCTCCATACTGTATTTCACATCTCCATGACTATTTGGTGACTACCAATTTGTATTTCCTAATCTCTTCACCCATTCCCCCAACTCCCCGCCCATCTAGCAACCATCAGTTTGTTCTCTCTATCTGTGAGTCTATTTCTGCTTTGTTTCATGCATACTTTCTTTAGACTTCAAGTCAATCAGAGAATGAGGTCATTATGCTACTATTGATCCTGCTTAATATGGCAGTATCAACAGGCAAAATGAGGAACCTGAAGTAAAGTTGTAAAATGTGTTACAGCTGCACATTTTAGAAAAAATTTCAGAAGTATCTCACTTGTGGTGTGGCAGGAATCTCAATCTAAGCTGGGTCTGCTGCTGGGGTTCAAGCATGTCTGGGCATGTCTGGAAAACTAGTGAGTCAGGACTGAAAGAAACCTGCTGACATGGGGGCTGAGACTGCTTCCTAGAATAGAACTCATTTTCGTGGTACAGAGAATTAGACAGAGAAGCCCTATAAGAAAGACTTAGTCATTGGATGGGGAGTAATAAATACAGCTTAGGGGAGCTGTTACTCAAATCCGTCGCCAATCTAGGCCCATGAAAGCACGTCTGGGTCCCTAAGAGAAACAGAGCCCTGAGTAAAAACATAAAGAGCTGTTTCACTGAAAACTGTATAAGATGTTGAGCACAAGCAGTCTGCTTTGGGGTTCCCCTATAAGAGGTCAGCAGGGTGATCTCCATTTCTGTAGACTGCACCATAGCTTTGGCTATTTTGTTTGTATAACAGATCCTGGTAGGAGCCTGCAGTGCCTACAAGAACAGAGCAGGAGCAGAGGGCATTGAGAGAGAGGAATGTGTAAGTATATGAGGGACTTCTCCCATACATAACCCAGGAGCTCCCAGAAAGCTAGAGGTGTCCTCACTATGTTCATAAGCTTGGTAGGTAGAAGAGTCTGTGAAATTCAAGTTAAGGTTGCTAATCTGACCATTAGTACTGTAGTCAATGTATTTGAATGCTATTCCTAATCATATAGCTCATATGCAATGGTGTGTTATTGGGTAACTTATAATTATGCATAGAATTATACACTCTCCAAGCAGGACAGAGCAAACGACAGAACAGTGATTCTCCATTTATGAAGGAACAGTTTTTGTTTTTTGTTTTTTAATTTCCAGTGGACTGATAACTTTTGCAAAATACAGTAAAAGTGAATTACCAGAATAATAAAATAAAAATAAACTCATGACATTAAAAATACAAGCCCCAATTTTTTATTATTAGGTTCAGCAGACATAAAATTACTCTGTCAAGTTGTGATAAAAGTTTCCAAAAGCTAATTTCAGTACTTAATCTAGCTGCAGACCTGTAACAAACAGTTCATGGATGGGCACTGGTCTGCAGACCACACACACTTCTGAAAGTTTTATCAACCTCTCTTACCTGATGCCACTTGCAGTAACTGCATCACCCAAAGGTCCTGCCTCTAATCACACCCTTCAGTGAGTGGGATAGTGACACTGTGACACTGGTTATGTAGAAAAATGCCTTTGTTCTAAGGAGATACAAGCAGAGTAATGGTCTATAACTAAAAGAAGAGAGAGAGAGAAGAGAAGGAATGGGGGTAGGGATAAGGTGAGAGGGGGAGGGATAGGGAGAGGGAAAGAGAGCACTGTGGAGAGAGGAGACAGGGACACAGCCTGCACAAATGTGACAAAATGTTAGTATTTGATGAATCTAGACAGGTATACAGGTGTTTATTATCCAAATTTTTTTCAAATTGTCAGGAAATTTCCAATTTAAGAAAAAACTCTTCAGTGATGGAAAACATACTTTTCTCAAAAAAGCCAGTTCCACAATAGCTCATTTTGCTCTTTAAGTACAATTACTGCAGCTAGAACATTTATTTGTGGCTTAGATACCTACCATTATCACATATCTAATATCCATTCACTTTTCACTCTTTTTACCATATCTCCTATACATTAGATACCCTTCAAACATAACTTTAATTATATTACACCTTTTAAAATAATCTCAGTATCTACCTATTGTCTTTCAAAATCAAACTTTGTATTCAAACTTTCTGCAATCTAATCTTTAACTCTTTTTTCTTTCTAGCTTGCTTTGTCATGGTTAATTAACACTAAGGAATAAATTTTTATGCTTTTCCATGTTATTGCTTCTTAGTCCTAGAATTTCCCTTCACACAGAATTCTATTTTGTGTACTCTTCAAGATCCAGCTCAAATGAATTAAACTTAGATGTTGTTATATATCCTACTATACACATCTGTTCGAACCCTACATTCATGTTTTCCTTGATTAACTCAGCTAAATGTTAACACTTATCTCCAGGGCTTAATACAGTGCCTCCACACACACTTAATACAGCATACACTTTTCAATTAAACGCTGTAATATTTCTTAGTTTAGAATACATAGGATGATAATACATTCCTGTCTTTCTTAGAGTGACTTTGAGGTTAAAATATTTGAAATTAGTATTTTGCATTGTATGTGTGTGTCAAGGTATCTGTAAACCATAATGCCCCATACTTTTATTATTTTTGCTTTCCCTTGAGGCAATATGTGGAAAATATAATACCTGTTCAAAAGCCTTGGGCAGAAGATATATTACTGGGGTACTCATGGTATTTGAAGACTTTCCAACATGTGCATGAGGACGGAGAATTTGTTTTAAAGCCATCAGTCCTCTGATACTCAATTCCCTTAGACAGCCAATCCTAAAACTGATCTGCCTGAAAATGTGCCTGGGGTCAGAGTGTAAAGTGCTCTCCTTTCCAGTCTCTCCCATCCCAGTTGTACCTCCCCTACTTCACAAATGAAAGGCATAATTCCTCTCCATCACAAATCTTTCTACAGTGAAATACACTATGGGCGATGCAAAACGTCCAGGACACCAAAAGAATCAATTGACTGGAAAAGAGAGTGAGTAACACGTCCTTTTACAAGTCAGGTGGTTTTCAGTTACTTATTTCAACAAAGTTGAAAGGGAACCAAATCAGAGTTGTCAGCTGATAGATAATTAAAAGAATTTTTTTGTTAGATCTTTATGTGATTTTTTGCATATAATTTGGAAGGAGTTTAAAGAATGGGGCATTACTATAACAAGACTCCATTCATTTTCACCTACTTATTTATGTAGACATGTTTTCTCAATGCTTACTTGGACTGGAATTGATGCTGAACTCAGTCTCATTCTGGTAATACTCATCTACTGATAAACTGGTTTAAAAAAATTCATCCAATTCCATATCTGTGAGATGAATTTCCAACATTGTATGTATGTTTAATCGTTATTTATAAATATTTGCAATATAGTTGTTTTATCAGTTGAAATAAGACAGAGTTTTACGATCACAGGAAATTTAAAAACTGCCCTTAAATGTCAATTTATACACACATTTTTATTACAAGGAAATGTAAGATAATCGATAAAAGAGTTCAAAAAATAAAATATATTATTAGGAAAAAACTCTGGAGGGGAAGTGGAATCTTGAGTGCCATAAGATTAGCGATTGTATCTTAAAAAGTGGATATTCGTGGGTAATAAATCCCTATGGTAGTTTAGAATTTATCGGCTACGTTTTAAAAAGTGTGAGTTATAAAACATGTATAACAAGCTGGAAAAAATGTATATACCACTTTAAACTGCGTAAGGATGTACAAATTTTAGAGGGCTCATGAGCCAAACAGTTGGAAGATCTTGAACATGAAAGATGTGCTTGCTCTGAGACTGTGATTTCACCATTCCTCGAGGTTTTCAAACAGAGGTTTAGAGTAAAACCTGTGGCTCTGTGTTGCGCATCTAGAGTTAGTACCTTGCATTGCATTAATTTTTATTCATTTTAATCGCCTCTCCTCGTAGATTGCAAGCGCTCCGAAAACTAAGGACTTGTTAGATTCCTGGCTCCGTGCCTGGACCCAAGGGACACTCCCCAAACACCCCGGAATGAATGACTTTATCGTGAGAACTCGGAGGGCTGTTAAAATCCCCCGCTAGCACTCAGGTTTTCTTTTGGCGTGTCACGCCCTCTGCCAGGCGGGGGACGGCGTGGGAAGGCCCGGAGGAAACTCCGAGCACTCGGCGGGGGGGGCCCCGTGGGGGGGGCGGGCCCCGTGGGGGGGGGCGGGCCCCGTGGGGGGGGGGCGGGCCCCGTGGGGGGGGGCGGGCCCCGGGGGGGGGCGGGCCCCGGGGGGGGAGGCGGGCCCCGTGCGGCGGGGGCGCGGGCGCCGAACCCGATGCCGGGGGAGGTGCCACCCAGCGCCGCCGCGCAAGCGCGCAGCCGTCTCCGCGTGAGTGCGCGCAGTCGCGCGCCTGTCCCCGCGCGGGCTCCGTAGCGCGTGTGCAGGCTGACGCAGCTCGCCGACCCTCCTCTTGCTCTGCAGCGGCGTCGGCGGAGTTTTGGGCGTTTGGGAGGGGGCGAGTGAGCGAGAGTCGAGAGGGGGAGGCGGCGGCGGCGGGGAGGAGGAGGAGGAGCAGGCGCCGCCATGGCCGCCGCTATCACCGACATGGCCGACCTGGAGGAGCTCTCCCGCCTGAGCCCTCTGCCCTCCGGCAGCCCCGGCCCGGCGGCTCGGGGCCAGGCTGAGCCCCCCGAGGAGGAGGAAGAGGAGGAGGAGGAGGAAGAAGAGGCTGAGGCCGAGGCGGTGGCGGCGTTGCTGCTGAACGGCGGCGGTGGGGGCGGTGGAGGCGGCGGCGGAGTGGGGGGCGGTGAGGCGGAGACGATGTCGGAGCCGAGCCCCGAGAGCGCCAGTCAGGCCGGGGAGGATGAGGAGGAAGAGGAGGAGGAGGAGGAGGAGGATGAGAGCAGCAGCAGCGGCGGTGGCGAGGAGGAGAGTAGCGCCGAGAGCCTGGTGGGCAGCAGCGGCGGGAGCAGCAGCGACGAGACGCGCTCGCTGAGCCCCGGCGCCGCCAGCAGCAGTAGCGGGGATGGGGACGGCAAGGAGGGCCTGGAAGAGCCCAAGGGACCGCGGGGCAGCCAGGGCGGCGGCAGGGGCAGCAGCAGTAGCAGCAGCGTCGTCTCCAGCGGCGGCGACGAGGGCTACGGGACCGGGGGCGGCGGAAGCAGCGCGACCTCCGGGGGCCGGCGAGGTAGCTTGGAGATGTCGTCGGATGGGGAACCCCTGAGCCGCATGGACTCGGAGGACAGGTCAGTGCACTAAAGCGATCCCCCTGCTTTTCCTTCCCTGGCGCTCCTGGGCCGAGGGGACTTTTGGCTGAGATTTCCCCTGCTCCCCGAATCCCCAGCCCCTCCCCCAGGCTCAACTCGGAAACCTCTCCCGGCCGCCGCGCCCCTCTCGCTGCGGAGAGCGGCTGCAAACTCTCCAGCCGTTTCCCCCCAACTCTCCTTTCCCCGCCCTCTTCCCCCGGGGCTCTGCAGTCCTTGCAAACCTAAAGAGGGTTCTTAACTCGGAAACAACCCCGAAGTAGGCCTAGATGCTCCGGCGGAGCGAAAGAGGCCCTTCCTTGATGTACACACCTCGGTACGTAAGGTTGGCTTCAGCCGTGGTCGCGGACACTTGTCAGAACTCGAGTTGACAAGTGTTTCCCAACATGGCTGGTTTCGCCTGGATTTAGCAGAACTTCCTTTTCACGAAGGAGATGCCCCCCAACTATTACGCCTGCCTCTCTGCTTGAAAAAGAAGAGACTATTTTTTTTTTTACATATATTTAGTCAGCACTTCCAAAATTCCGTATGTTGTAGTCATTCATATGATCGCCAAAGTGATTTTAATAACTTCCATTTGTGTTGTGACGAAATCTGGGGAGAAAGTTTAAAACGAATACGTCTTTGTAGAAAAGAAAAATGAATCGATGTCTTTTAAAATGAATTTGCGGGATCAAAGAGAGTTGGAATCGGATGAAAATACGGTCTTCCAGGTACAACATACTAGTATTCGACTGAATGTCTTTCTATACTAATGCTTTAACGTGAGAGCCATGGTTTTAGATGATAATGTTTAAAGTCATGTATTGGAGAAATCTCTGAAGAAATTAGCATTTTTCTAAAGCTCGTTAGAAATAGCGTGGAGACAGACTTTTTTTGGAGACAGTAAAATTTGTTGCAGTAGCGTATCTCAACTGTTAACTATCATTACTTTTGATCTCTTTAGAAAACTTTGTATTTTAACTAATGGGCTTTTAATGCATTTTTTAAACAGAAAACTGCCTCTAAAGTATAGTAGCATTTATTCCAACCATTTGCTGTTTTGATGAGCAGTAGAAATTTTAAAAATCGATATTGACTTGAATTTAAAAGTTTTAAGTATGAAGTTCTAGGCATTCTCGATTAACTGATAGAAATGAATATTTTGGTTTATATTGAATGTAATGAGGACTACAGGACCCTAAATATTTTGAAAATAAAGCATTAGAACCTGACGCTTACTTAATACCTAGTTAAGAAAACATCTGGGATGGGGTAGGCTGTACTAACCTTAGAAAAATTGCACTGCACTACATAGGCATGGCAGGAAAGAGAATGTTTTCAAGAAAATAAAAAACTGATGTGAACTGCTCAGTGAAGCATGTGTTAATTATCATTTTATTATATCCTCCTGCAGTGGTACTCGTAGATATTTGAAAGTTGACATTAATTTATACAGCCAGCATCTACCACAGTTCTTCCATTTACTTGGTACACACACATGTGCACACGCTCGCCTAACACTGCACAATTTAAGTGTGGCAGTCGTTTTAATGTCTCACAACTGTGATGCACGATAGGCATTATTTTGACTTTCATTTAACAGATGAAGAAGCACATTGAGTGTCTCAACTAAATGCAGTAAGTCTAGAATGGTAAAGGTGGAGCTGGGTCTGAACAAAGGTTCTTAAGTCCCCTGCTATTTCCACTTTGCAAGAGTTAGAATAATTCACCTTAAATAACAAGCTGTATGTGTCATTTTTTTCCCTGTGTTTTGGGTTTCTATCTGTCTACTGAATCCTTTTAGGGGACAATGAATTATTGGTCAGGTAATATTTCGGGTAGTAGAGTTTTGGCTTTATTTCATATGTATTAGGTATTCACTTGATTATCTAATTTTCATATCATATTTCAGAGTAAGGAGTAAGGTGTTGGTGCCATAAGTCCAAATAAGGTTAAAACTTGATAATGAAACATTCTTGCTTTTCAAAATATTGTAGTTATTTTACCATTTCAGGGTAAAAGATTTATCATTTGTATTAAAAAAAACCTTACATTGCTAGTTAAACTGGTTATGGTCTTTGTAGTCTTAATTCTGAACTTGCCTCTGAGTTTTTTTAAGACTTATTTTAAATTTGGAAAGGATTCATAATTCTTATAAACTGTCCTGCAGATTACATCTATCTATGTGGATTTTATAGATTGATTTCACTATACGAAGTCTTTATGTTTGTAGCTGATGAAAGGATATTGTGGTTTTAAAGTGCTTTTAAAAAAACTTGACATTCCCATGTCAGTGATTTTTTTTTTTTATATCATTAGAATTTACTGTTTCTATTAGAATGTCCATTCAGTTTTTCTGTCACTGAAATTAGACCGCATCTTTGAGTTTAACATACTTTAGAATTTGCTGAAATATCTTAAATATTTTTAACTGTAAGAGCTTCTTTTTAAGAAAGAATTAAATATAAAGACTTAGATCTTAAGCTTGTGATCCAAGGTGTCACTTTACAGTCATGTATTGGAAGTGTGGTGAAAAGTGACTATAAAATGATTAAATGACACTTGGTGCAGAAACACTGATAATTTTCCCCAGGAGAGTTATTTAAAATTAGCATTAAGTGTGTATTAGTGTGTTTATTTTGGTCAAGTTAGAAAACCTTTAAGTTCATAGGTAATTTGCTTTTATTTCGGTTAAAGAGATAATGAAGTTTTCTTTGGGGGGAGTATTTAGCTGTGCAAGACCACTGAAAACTAGTTTTACTTTGAATCGGAGCCTAAGTATTTAAAAAAGTTACCACCTCTTAAGTTAATTTCAGAGGCTAAGTTAAATACAACTTTACCTGGTAGAATCTAAAATTTAGCCTTTAAAATGTTTAGTTTGCAAATTAGTTCTAGCTATTGAATCAGATTATACTTATGCGAAAGTACTCTTAGCTTCTAATCTATATAAGTGAATTGATAGTAACAACTTCTGTTTTGTGGTTATTTGTCTCTTTTTTTATACTATGTTGTTTTTTTCCCCCAACTGGAATATAAGTCATGGCTTATGTTGAAAAACACGAAGACCTCTTTTCAGCCACTTTTAGCAGCCTTTCTGGATAAATCCACATGTCAAGTGAAAAGTGCATGTGTAAGGATGGGGTGGTAGGGCAGGGCATATAGTGTGAAACTTATTTTAAATGATCAGCAAAGGCCAGAGGCCCTTAACCATTTTTTAAGTCAAAATTTGGACTTCCAACCTTTTGGGTTGCCATCTTTGAGGTGCAATTAAGATTGCTTTGACACTGGGAAAACAGGCTTATATTGTCCAATTTCCCAGTAGAACGATTAGGAAGATCTTTTTTCTAATATAGAGGCTAAATTAAATTCTTAAATCAGATTAATACTAGAAGGCTGCATATTGAGATTATTGTCAATATTTATTAAGGATCTGTATGCTTGAGGCAATAAAATATTTTGTATAAAGTAATACTTTGTTCATACTTCATGGTGAAACTCCTTTTTACTATTTATCCCTTTCAACTCTGAAACAGCCAGCTGTCCATAGTCTCTCCGGAATTCATTTCTCTTTTAGCTACCCTTTCATTTTGATTAAATTTAGGGAAGTGCTTCAAATAGGCCTGTTTTCATTGATAACATTTGTAACACTCAGTTAAGGAAAGTATGGTGACAAAAAACTACAGATTTTAGGATTGAATTCATATGGAGAGATTCTAAGGGGTCAATTTACTTTTAAAAACCATTAAGGTTATTTTGTTGGGTCAGGGAATCCTGTATATAAGCTAGTTTGCTGCCAAACACAGGTATTTACTATGTGCAGGACTCTTTACTAGCTGTTGTGGGACATGGAAAGACAAAATGCTTCCCACCCACTTCATTTTGTGTATTGCTGTGAGACTTAATTCCAAGGTACAGCTTTTGCCATAACTCTTAGTATAAAACTTCATTAACTCTAATGTAAACAAAGTTAAGAGATTCACACCTTGCTTATTGTATTATTTATTGTTGTGTAACACATTTTCCTAAAATTTGCAAATTAAACATTTGTTAACATGTGGTTTCTTAGAGTCAAGAATGGAGAATTCTCTAAGCTGGGTAGTTCTGGCTTAGGGTCTCATGAGGTTGCAGTGAAAACATTGGCCCGCACTGCAGTCAGCTAAAGGCTTGACGGGCTAGAAATACTTTTCCAAGATGCCTCACTTACGTAGCTTTTGGCAGGAGGTTTCAGTTAACTCACCAAGTCAGTATCTCCATAAGGCTGTTTTTGTATCCTCATGAAGTAGTAGCTCATTTTCCCCAGAGCAAGTGATCTGAGAGAGCAGCGAATAAACCACAATGCCTTTTTATGACCTGCATATACCTGCTCATAGTTTCTTCATACATCTTCTTTAGCAGATTTTTTTTTGTTTTTTTAAATTATATTCTGATACACAATAATTGTTTCAGATTTTTGTTCACCAAGACAGTCTTTCAAAACCCATCAAAATACCACAACGAATCCTTTCCTCGTCTTTTTAAAACTAATTCCCATATTTGTATTCTATATTTTTTTCCTCCCCTTTTATGGCGCTACTCTATATGTGTGCAGGGGTGTGGAATATTGCAGTAATCTGGAGTTAAGGGGCACAATTCAAATCTTAGTCTTTCTGCTTAATGATTTTAAGATTATCGTTGAACCTTATTTCCTGAACTGCAAAACAGGGTTAGGATTTACCACGAAGGGTGAATTTCTAACTACTCCTGTGAACTATTCTGAGGAACCCATGTTATTTGAATGCTTGCTTCGTCCCTTTTGTTGTAGAATGGTATGTTTTTGAGAGCAGGGACAGTTTATCTTGTTTAGAACTTTGTGGTAGTTAACACAATACCTTGAATATGGTGGGTATTCAATTATTAGAATTAAGATGAAATACCAACAGTAGAATTTATATAAAAAAGGAGACTGAATGAGGACCGGTAATTGGTGCCTTTATAGTTGGTATTGGTGAGTTTAAGGCCAGCTTTTCTCTGGGAGTGCACTCAAATAAGTCGAGATTGTATGCAAAATTTATGGGGGCATGTCTCTGAGAAGATGTCAACAACTTTTGTGACATTTTCAAAAGAGTTTGGTCTAAGTCAAGAAGTACCAAATTAGAGGAGATTCAGAGGTGCATAATATTTGTTAAAAGATTGGATAACTCTGAAACTAAATTTCTGTAAAAGCCATATTTTAAAAAATGCGTATGGATATGGAAATCTGAAGTGGGTAGTCCCCAGAGGGTATTTTTTTAAACCATTGTTTAGGAGCTGTATAAAAATGCTTAACATTTTACCAAAGTTAAATGGAAATTTTGAAGTTAAGGAGGGAGAAAGTATAGACAGTGAGGTGGTTAAGAGTGTAATATGAGTCAGAATGTTTCAATTTGAATTCTGGCTCTTGTAAGCTGGGTGACCATGGGACAGTTATTGAAGTTGTTTAGCATTTTACTACTCTTTCAGGTTTCTCATCTGTGAAAGGAGTGGACAGTAATAAAGGAGTGGACAGTAATAGTTTTTTTCCTGTAAGATTGTTGTGGGGATTACATGTAGAGTATTTGGCACACAGTTTATTAAGCCTTTACTATATGATAGGTATTTATTTCACAGGTGTACATAGAACCTCCATTATGTGCAGGTACTAATCTAGGTGCTGAGTATATAGCAGTGAATAAAACATAGCCTCTGACTTAAAGGGTGGGTGAGACAGACTGCACAAATGAACTGATAATAGCTGGTAATGATCTGTTGTTATGAAGCAGTAAAAGATCTTAAATGCCAAAAAAGTACAGTACCAGCTATTAAATGTGTGACAAGTATCTGAATGAGTGCTGCAGAAACTTGCGAAAGAATAGGCTAGATCAAAATATTTCATTACGAAATCTAAATTTTAATCAATTTTCATTAACATGTATTCTGTGGTTGACCTAAAAAGCCTCATAGTACCTTTTATTTTTAGTTTTTAATTATGTAAGTGAAGGCACTGTTCTATTAGTAAAAAGCTTTGAGGTATGTTTTCTAGTAATGGTAATGGATTTGCAGTGATCTAACCATATGTTGAATTCATTATTATGGCTAATAGTTTGCATTTGTGAAAACAATAGTTATGTAGACCTTAAAACTAAATGGACAATTTTGGGCATGAATAGAAGATCAGATAGGTGTTTGAATGTTTAAAAAATCAATTTTTGAGCATTTACTGATGGTTATCATTGTGCCTTGTTCAGTGATAAGAAGGAAATATGATGGTATCTCTCCAGATACTTAGTTTTTAAAAAGATGATTCCATTATTTTCTAGTTTTTCTGTAAATTGTGACACAAAATTAAAATTTGAGAGTATTGTAATTAATTACTAAAGTTTTGGTGGGAGTGGGGAACGACTGGATTTTATGCTTACTCTAGAAAGCTTCAATGAAACATGAAGAAAAGAGCCTAGCATATTCAGGAGACTTCCTGCCTACGTCAGAGGATCCACATTGGTTGGAACTGGGAAGTAAGAATTAATGGCTAAAGTGGGACTTTTCACGCCAACATGTATACACATCTTTCTCAATATAGGTTTGTGAGTCAGATTCTTTTGTCTTTCCCCAGTTTTTGTCTTTGTAACTTACTCACATTCAGGTCTTACCTTGAACATTTTCTCTGACAAACCATCCCTGATTCTTTGTTAGACACATTGCTAGCATAGCACTCCCAAGTTCTTCATTGCCCTGATCACAATTTGAGTAATTGTTTATTGTCTGTTTATCCTGTTGGAATGTGTGCTCCCTGAGAGTAGGAACCGTGTCTTGTTTTTATCATTGCTCTATCCACAGCACCTGGCACAGTGCTTGACCCTTATTTTAGGTATTCTTAAATATGTTTGGGATGAATGATGAAACTCATGTTTACAAGAAAATTAATTATGTGGCAAAGGTAGAGAAGGAAGGTTTGGGAGTTGGGAGTCCAATTAAGAGGTAAGAGGAGGAGACGGCTGGTTAGCTCAGTTGGTTAGATCGCGGGGCCCTGCATGGGCCACTGTGAGCTGCGCCCTCCACAACTTTGTAAATTAAAACAACTACTTGACTTGGAGCTGCTGGGTCCTGGAAGAACACACTTTAAAAAAAAAAAAGGTAAGAGGAATAGTTAGTACAGGTGTGAATTAAAGATACTTGAGCTAGGGGGGAAATTGGGGGAAAAGTCACGCTTGGGAAACTGAATCAAAAGAAAGAGAAACTAATTTCCTGAGTTGTCTCTAACACAAATATTATGTTACTATTTCTGGGTGGAAGTTTTATTTTTTGAGGTTTTAATTGGAACAGTAGTTTACCTCTTCCACCCCCCCCCCCACACACACATCTATTACTAAAATAACTGAAGGAACATTGGGTAGTGAAAGAGTGTGAACTTTAAAGTTAGAAGGATTTGGATTATTTTAATTTAAGGTCTCAGAAGTTGTTTGATTACCTGTAAAATAGAAATATCTTAGTGTTATGATTAAATGAGATGGATTATGTAAAAGGGCCTAGGGCGATATTGAATTCATAGTCATTTGTCCTCCCATTTCTCATAACAGATGTGGAAAAAAATATTCTAGTGGGAGTAAGTAATCAGTACTGTAGTACAGGCTTTACTAGATAAGGCGTGCAGGAAATTTGGCAAATCATTTCATTTCTCTGAACTTCAGATTGATTCTTTTTCTTAAAAGTGGGGTTTTTTGACTAAACACTATAATTTGTATCTATCCTTTAGACAAACCGAGAATATTGCTGGTATGGTTTTGTTGTATCCAGGATCTCAAAGGAACTTCAGATAGGTTCTTCTGGGTTCAAAAATTACCAGAATTCTAACTTATATTTACGGTGTTGTATTGAAATAATCTGTTTCTGTCATCTCCAGGCTGTAACACTTTTAAGATTAAAATTAGGTCCTATTTATTTTTATACTTCCAGCACTTACCTACCTACGTTTACCTATTACACTGCCTATATTCAGTAACTCAGAAATTGGTTGAATTAAATTGAATATGGATGTACCTGATACATACATCTTCTTTCTTACGGTCATCAATGTGGCTGCTTGAAACAAGGAGGGGAACCATTCTGTGCCTTAAGTCTTCCCCCAATTTTTCCAGCAGCATATTTGAAAAAATTTGTGATTATTTAAATCTAAAAAAGCAAACTTCCCCAACTTAATTTTGTTCTCCAACAAAAAAATTAATTTGCATATTATTTTAGGAAAAAACTTTCAGGTTTGTTGAGACTCTTGAGCTTACTGAAAGGATGTTTGTAAGTTCAGTTTATTTCATCCTCACCAACAACTACATGAGGTGAGGAGGTCCACAGAGATTATAACTTGTCGGTTACATAGCTCCTTTAGAAAGCAGGCAGCCTTGGCTCTAGATGAGGTCTTACTAGCTACTATATATACTGCCTGTGTGACTTGTAACAACCTTGACCAGGGAAGTTTAATTAAAATTGTTTCAGTAAGTGGCTGTTTAAATTTTCAGCCTGTCTCTTTTGTGAAGCATTCATTTACATTTCATTGCGAAGCCTCATTTTCATTTGTAATATTTATGTCTACATAGATTATGTAGCCTAGATCTCTCTTAAGACTATGAAATATAGAAGTTAATTTTTAAAACATTTAAAAAATACTTTCATTTAAGTGTTTTTCCAGGACCCATCAGCTCCAAGTCAAGTAATTGTTTTCAATCTAGTTGTGGAGGGTGTAGCTCACAGTGGCCCATGTGGGGATCGAACCGGCAACCTTGTTGTTAAGGTGAGCACCGGCCTCCAACCAACTGAGCTAACTGGCTGGCCCAGAAGTTAATTTTTAAGTGTTGTAGTTATTCAGTCTTTAGAGGAATAAAGTCTTTATTGGCATTTTATTTCTTTAACACTTTTCAAAGTCTCTGATTTGCTTTCTCTGGTTTTCATTTATATTTTGAGTTTCTAGAAAGATGAAGTGTTACCAATTAGAGAAAACACAGATTTTTAGAAAGGTATTAGTATTCTTCAATAAATACATTTCCTAGTTCATTTCTGAATTACACAATTTTTGCCAGTATTTTTTATAAATACTTGTTAAAGTACGGAGAATGGATGAATCAGCAGTAGACTTCTTAGTGAATTAAATTCATGTTGGCAGTCATTTTAACATGTCTTTTGAGGTGTTGAGTGGTACTGTAGTCATTTTTGTCAGAAATGTGTACACTGCAATCATCTGCTAAAATCATTTTTATGATTTAACACTAACTTAATAAAAATACCAAACAAATATGTGATTACCTCTTTATAAAATGGGCATTGTTCTTCATAGCAAATTTTTTGCATACAATATTTGCTTATATAGGTATTTTTCGGGAAATCTTTTTAAGAAAGTAGAAGATAGCTCTTTATAGTGTAATTGTACTGCAGTAGAATGTTTCAAGTATTACAGTCTTTTTGAAGATAATTGCATGCTGATCTTAAGCTCGATGAAAAACGTGGGTGGGGTAATCTTAAAGGGCTGTAGACTAGAGATGAGAAACAAATTTAAAATAATATGTACAGTGCACAGTTGGTGATAGAAGAATGCAGCCTACTTGTTTTCCGTAGGTTATATTTCATCATTGTTGCATGACAGTCCCCTTTGGCCAATTTAGTGAGTATTGCTGGGTCTTTGGGAAAATCTTTTGTCTTTATTTAGAGAAATAATTGTGGGGATAGAGAGTAATCTTTTTCTTGATTAGAAAAATCCATTTTAGCTTTTTAAATTACAGTGATCACAGCTTGTAATTGCAATAATAAGAGTAATAATATCTTGGTTTTGGTTAATAATTTTTAGTGTGCCTCCAATTAATTTTTATGGTTATCTCAGTGTGACAAAGCCATATATATTATTTACCTTAAAAATCCTACTTAAATTTGTTACTAAAAACTTATGAACACTTACTGTGTGCAAGACATTAGGTAGGTTTAGGAGTTTGTCCCAAATGAGAGGTTTAGAGATGATTTGTAGTACAGATCAACCAGATCAAGGAAGCAGAATTCCTCCTACCTTAGGTGAATAGACAGGACCATGGGGAAATTTGACTTGAGCACATGTAAAATGTACATTTGTCTCTACTGTTTTTCTTTTCTAATTCTCAGCGTAAAGACCAAAAAGCCTACAGCACTGCAGCAGTTTGAAAGGCAAAACTAGTCGGCCTTACAGAAATCTGATGTGTTCTAAATTCCTTAATCTCGTTTAAGACCAGTTTCATAACTAATTTTTGTTCTTGATAACTAAAAACTAGAGTAACTGCTCCTTTGTCCCTGGAATGAATATTTGGAGTTGGATTTTATATTGACATTATTAGACTCAGATCTGTTTCAGTTCTGAATTTGGGACACATTCTACCTGAGGGTAGTGTTGCTTTCTATGACTGACCTTGAATTATTTTTTTAATGAAGCTAGCTGACTTGTAGAAATCAAATTTAATAGTTTATCTTGTTTGTAAAACTATCTGCCCAGATGAGTCAAATTATATGCAAATGCTAAATGTCTTTCTTCTGTGCACATGTAATAGTAGATGTACAAAGCAAAGAAACAACTTGTGTGTGCATACCAGTGAGACTGAGTGACAGTAATTTTGATATGTAAAATAGACTGCATTTCAGTATTTTTTTTTTCCCCTTCTACCTCCCCCCCTCCAATTCTAGCCGTTGTTTCTCAGTCTAGTTGTGTAGGTTACAGCATCCTGGCCCATGCTGGTATTGTGAGCTTTACACTCCCCCCGACTTGAGGCATTCGGTCGCCGGTCAGCTGCTCATGGCAGTTCTCGGCCACTCACGCTGGTTGCTGGCCGCTCACACTGGCACGCTGGCCACTGGCCAGTGGTCGCGGCACACAGTAGGCCACGGCAGCACACAGCAGCCCGCCGCAGCTCACACCGCCGCCTCCAACTGCTCATGGAATCCCAGCTCCAGGGAGAGCTGTTGTTCACAATCTTAGCTGTAGAGGGCGCAGCTCACTGGCCCATGTGGGAATTGAACTGGCGGCCTCGGTGTTAGGAGCACGGCACTCCCACCACCTGAGCCACGGGACCGGCCCTGCATTTCAGTTTGTTTTTTTTAAATCAGTAATTTAACCTGTATAACTGTGGCAGTTAAATTGTTTGGCATTAGTGTTTTGTACTTTGTGATTTGGGGCAAGCCACATAATTATCAGTCTCTCTTATCTGTAAGATGAGGATACTAACAGTACGTACCTTGTATGGTTGTTGTAAGCATTAAATGAGTTAATACATGTCAAACATTATTCCAGTTACTATGACTGCATGAGAATCCACTCCAACACTTAATGGGTTTAAAACAATTGTTTGCTTACAAATCTACGATCTGGGCAGGGCTTGGCAGGGTTAGATCATTCTTGCTCCACTTGGTGTCACCTGAGAGCAGAGTAAGGGCTGGAGACTGCATTCACTAGAAAACTCACACATATATCTGTCACATATGTGGGTGCCTGGGTGGAAAAGACCCAAACAGCTAGAAGGTAGAAGAGCTGGGGCTCCGGCATCTATCTCTGGCTCTGTACTTTTTTCACAGGATCTCTTCAGCACGGTGGCTTAAGAAGAATCAGATTTCTTTCCGTGGTAGTTCAGGGCTTCCAAGCCTTGTGTCCGAGAAGAGCCATGCTGAAGCTATATTGTCTTTAGGACAGCCTTAGACTTCTGGCAGTATCACTTCTGCAGCAGTCTCAGGCCTGCTCAGATTCAAGGGGAAGTAATATAGACCCCCCTCACCATCCCCCCACTTCCTGATGCCACATTGTAAGAAGAGGATGATGTGGGAAGGTGTACTTTGGTGTGGCCATCTTTGGAAAATGCGGTCTGACACAAGCACGGAGAACAATGCAGGACATACAGCAAATACTAGGTGTTAGCTGTTATGATAAAGAATGTAGTCAGATTTAAATAGAATGTCTTTTGTGATACAAATTTTGATGTATTATGTTACATAATCCCCCCTTTTCCTTAATAGAAAGTCATAAAATGTAACAGGTAGGCAGTTCATAGTATTTTTAAATTTTTGTTGTTGTTGGGAAATAGTGTGTTTCTCCAGGGCCCATCAGCTCCAAGTCGTTGTCCTTCAATCTAGTTGTGGAGGGCGCAGCTCAGCTCCAAGTCCAGTTGCTGTTTTCAATCTTCAGTTGCAGGGGGCACAGACCACCATCCCATGTGGGAATTGAACCAGCAACCTTGTTGAGAGCTCGTGCTCTAACCAACTGAACCATCCGGCCACTTCAGGTCATAGTATTCTTGAAGTACCTGTTTTTTTTTAACTGGTTCAGTTTTAGTTTTTAATCCCTTTGTCAGTGCCTAGAGTAAGGAGCAGGACACAAAATAATTGTCCATTCCAACAAATGGGAGTGGAATGTTATGGATAGCTCAGAGTTTTACTCTTAAAGTTGTATGATATCTGGTATACAATTTGAGAATTTGAAAAAATACAGGATCCTCTTAAATGCTTTGCACTGTTTTGAATTGTAACCTTTAATAATTTTGATTATACATGTGGAAGAGACAGAGTAATCTTGCTAGTAGTGAGTGGCAATTTTTTTATAGATGAAAGGAACATCACCTGTTAGCCGAGTAATACCTTATATTGTTACATGATTAGATTAGGAAGCTTCTGTGTGTGTTAATAATGTTTTTTACCTACAATTTGATAAGTAGTTTGAAAATTATATATAATATACTTATGTCCAAAGCTTATTACCAATTTCAGAGGTAAACATAAGTTTATAATGTTTGCTCTGACTCTGTTAAATGTTCCTTACTTAGACCAGTAGAATTTTTGTTGCCCTCCACTTCTTTTCATGTGGAGGACCATGTTCCATTTTTAAAACATTAGAATCATAGAATATTTGTTTTATAATAATTAACATACAAACTATGACCTGAAGACTTCCTAAAGATTGTTTTTCATTGACAGAACAAAAATAAAACAGCCTTGATCCATTAGAGCAGGGGTGTCCAAACTTTTTTCAACGTTTTTCACCAAGGGCCATATGCGGTAAAATACACAAACAGCCGGGCCACTCACTCGAGGTGAAGTACGTATTGCCTCACCTGGTTTATTTAAGTAAACTAAATATATTTGTGGAATTTGCTGCAGGCCAATTAACAATGGATCATGGGCCACAGTTGGCCCGCGTGTTACAGTTTGGACACCCCTGCATTAGAGATTAGGGAGGTTCTTTTGTGGAATCTTGATCACTAACTTCCAGATCTTGAAGAAAGTAGTTAGATGCCAGGATCATCCTGTTTTTCTACTACATTCTTTTAAGTTTATGGTATATTTTATTCTTTCTGTCATTTATTCTGTATATAAAATACAGGTCTAACTTTTTAATGTAGAAGTACTATCCATTTCATAGTAGTTTGACAATTTTGAGGTCAGTGGTTGAGAAAACAATTTGCAGACTTTGAGTAGTGGATGAAACTTTTTTCCCAGATGGATTTTTATATGGAACCCCAGTGCATGAGACATATTAAAATGGTATTTTATTAGTATTTATTTTTTGTAAGAACCTTTTGCATATTAAGGCTCTTAATTCTTGGTGTGCTGATTTCTTTTTTCTTTTTAACCCCTTCTTCCCACCCCCACTCTGGTTCAAGCTGTTGTTTCTCAGTCTAGTTGTGTAGGACACAGCTCCCTGGCCCATGCTGGTATTATGAGCCTTGCGATCTAGTATTTACTTTATAAGTTTAAAATTTTAACAATTTATAAAGTCAAATCAGTAAAGGTTTTTAGATGAATTTAAATTTGAAGTAGGGTTTGTGGATGATACAAGTTTATGCCAGTTTTAGCATTCAGTTTATTTCCTTATTCCTTTTTGGCTGCTTAGTCTTGAAAATTTGACTTGAAAATATGGGGAGCTTGTCTTTCAGACTCCATATAAACTTTAGCTCTTAGTGATCGAGAGCTGTAAAAGGGTATTACTAGTATGGAAATTGTTTTCGAAAGACACCATTACTTAACTATCTTAATTATCTTTATATTACAAGTGTGAAAGTGACCAGCCCCTCAAACTTAAGCAATAAAATTTAAATAATTTCATGTAAGCCCTTTAATTTGGAACTAGCCACCTGGTTACTCCCCTAGGAGAGTACAGCTTGCAGCAAGTTAACTGAGAGTCTTCTTGGAAGACGTTTAATTGGGTAAAGCATAAGGTGTGCAATTTGCAGATCTAATTTTATATGAATGGACATGTGGAGACCTAAATTAGGGTTGGGAAACACCAGTGCAGAGCTGCAACTCTGTTAATCAATGTCATATTTATAAGAAATTGCAGATTCTTATACTTTAATTTTTTGGAATTACTAGAGTAAATTATACTTGATTTCAAATTATACACCCATATCCTCTTTAGGTCCCCAGTTCTCAACTCTCCTTTAAAGTTAGAAATTTCAGTAGCCTAGAAATCATTTCAGAGCAGGGGGAAGAAGAGAAGGACCCAACGTTGCCAAGGGAAATCCACAACACAGATGAATTTTCTTACAAATAGCTGAAAAGAAGGCTGCAGATAAGACTGTTCTACCCATTTGACCTCAGAATGAGTTAACCTCAGAATAAAATAAAATTGTTCCAGGTAAAAATAGACTCTTTCCTCTCTTTCAGAGAGACAGTTAAGCTCAGATAGTCTAGAACAGTGGTTCTCAAACATTTTGCTCTGAAGGACCCCTTTGCTTTCTTAAACATTGAAGAATGTGAATTATACATCAGTTGTAAAGTGTTTAAAAAGTTACTGAAGAATCCACGGAGCTTTTGTTTATGCGGGTTATATTTATCACTTACAGGATTGGAAATTAAAACCAAGGACTTTTTAAAACACTAATTAATTTAAAAATAAACCAGTTATATGTAACAAATAGTATTTTAATGCAAAATAACTTTTCCAGTAAAGCAAACAGAAGTGACATTGTTTTATTTTTTATTTTTATTTTTTAAAAATATTTTATTGGGGAAGGGGAACAGGACTTTATTGGGGAACAGTGTGTACTTCCAGGCCTTTTTTCCAAGTCAAGTTGTTGTCCTTTCAATCTTAGTTGTGGAGGGTTCAGCTTCAAGTTGTTGTCCTTTCAGTCTTAGTTGTGGAGGGCGCAGCTCAGCTCCAGGTCCAGTTGCCGTTGCTAGTTGCAGGGGTCGCTGCCCACCATCCCTTGCAGGACTGGAGGAGTTGAAACGGCAACCTTGTGGTTGAGAGCCCACTGGCCCATGTGGGAATTGAACCGGCAGCCTTCGGAGTTAGGAGCATGGAGCTCAAACCGCCTGAGCCACTGGGCCGGCCCCGTGACATTGTTTTATATTTAATGTCTTTAATGTCTGGCTTCACAGTTAGTTTCTCATGTGCTTCTGCATTCAGTCTGTTGCAATGAATTGGTTTGGTTGAACTATGTGAAGAAAATCTGGCCTCATACAGACATTTAGTGGGAAAGGAAGGAATATTATAATAGCCATTTTAGATAGTTTTGTGGCTATTTGATGATATGCCAAAACTTGACAAATGATATTTTACGAGTTATTTGCAATGTGGAATCTGAAACCGTATCCACAGACTTCTCGTTCTGTTACATTGGGACCATGGTCTTGTCCTTCTCCGTCATGATTACATGGCATACATGTATTTGCTCCTGTATCTTATCACCTAGCAAGCCATCTTCACTTCTCAGTGTTGATTTGATATCCCTGTTGACTGTGGTCAAGTCCACCATGCAGATATTTTTCTTAGAAGTAATTTGAGTTCTCAAAGAAAAGGCTGTTCTTGTATGTGTATATAAGTTGGCACTTAATTGGTTTCTAAGGAAGCCATTTTCATAAAATCAATTTAGTTACTCTAGGTGTTAAAGTAGAACACTCTGGTCTGCCAGAAGCTTTCTTAACATGGTCCATGGAAAAGAGGAAAAGGGAATGTTGTGTTGAAAATAATCTCATGTCCTTTCCTAAATAGTGCATTGACATCTCTAATAATGAGAGAGTGTGTTTTTTTTTTTTTTTTTTTGTGAGACTCACGGATTTTCTGCAGTCATGGTGTTTATGTGGCTGTATGCGAATGCTTTAGTTCATCATTTTATAATATGAGACACTTCATTAGATACTTTGGGTTAGTCTCAGTTGGATAATAGTGAAAGAGATCTTTTAGACTTTGCTTCTTAAAATGTATGTAGTGGCAACATCAAGAAGTAAATGCTTGTTAAAAATACAGTGTCTCAAGTCTTACCCCAAACTCACTGAATCAATCTGTAATTAGTAAGATCCCAGGTGATTCATATACACATTAGTTTGAGAAGCACTGCTTTAGATTATTGAAACTATCTGAATAGTGTGAGTGTTTTTTGTGGCTTAGGTTTTCTTCCAAATACCAGGCTGCTTTTGTTCACGTTTTATAGAATCAGTAAATGTTCATTAGACATAACTACTCAGTGAAAAAATTTATGTATGATCCTAGCAGTATTATAGATCAGGTGAAATGTCCCCTTTTAGTTCCGATCATTTTGTTATCGTACTGTTACAGAAAGAAGGACACTGCTTTCTATGAATCGGTATCTAGCTCAGGGTTCTGTCACACTCAGAAATCACCTGTAACTTGTCTCCTGTGTTCCCCTACTCAGGATTGTTGCCTTCAGATTCCAATATGGATGGATCTGGAGCCAAGAGGGAGCCTAGAGGCTTAAGATTGGACACTTCCTAGAAGTTGGGGAGTCTAAGAAGGGCTGTGATGTAGGACTCCCGTTGGCCCTGCCTGGTTGTGGGAGGCTCTGTGGGGTGCTGTGCCTGTGCGAGTGCTTTTCAAATCTTCCGGATCATAGCACCTGCTCCTCACCTGCTCTGCCAATGGTAGACAGAGTTCATGCTCTTAAATCTGCATTTCGTTGTCTGTTTATGAGAATCTGTCCACACAAAATACTCTTTTTTAAGTGAATGGTATTGCACACTGACTGATTAAACAGTGCTTTAATGTTCGTAGCTATTTGGGCTGGTACGGTTCCTCTCCAGTGGTAAAGTTACTAAGCAAAAGTATGTTAAGCACTAGGCAGATAGACTATATTTTAGTTGGATTTATCACAAGTATGGGAGTCTCTTGACCTTGTTTTACTTTGTCCAATCTAAAGGAAATTGATTTGGTTTCATTTTCAACTAATTTTGGACTTTTAAATAAAAGCAGTACAGTTTTGTGGTTAAAGTGATATGTAAAGGTATATATAAGTGAAAGTTTGTCTCGTGCTCCACCCCCCCAACATCCACAGAGCTTTTGCATGTAGAGGACAGCTGTATCTAAATCTATCTTCCTCTTCCACTTACCTATGCAAATTGGAACTTAACTACCCTGCATTTCAGTTTGTTTTAAACTTAACTGTACCTTGGAGTTTATACCACAATAGGTCATTGAGATTTCTCTCTTTTCCTGAGATTGTTTATAAATTGAGTGTGATTTGGTTGTTTACTTAACACTGAATATTTTAATTGCTTTTAGACTTACACAAAAGTATGAGCTTCACAGTTAAAATGTTTTAATATATGAAGCAAGTGATAAGGAAAATAGGTAACCATTTCATGGTTAAGGGCCTCATGAAATTTCTAGGGCTTAAATAAAAATTTGTGATTCAGTATAGGAAAACTACCATACCCACAGTTTATTTCTGCAAAAAAATAACAATTTATGAATAAATACTCATATTCAAGAGCTGATTTGTATTTGAGAGTTTTACAGAGATTACAAAGTTTTAGAATGAAGTTTTAGAGTTGAAATTTAGAGTCTATATATTGACTGGTAAGGTAGTTAGCTGGATGAACTTAAACACGTGACGATCCTTTAAAGGAAAATGACCATTTTTCTTATCTGAAGCGTCCTACAAGACCATTTTTGTTAGCTTTTTTAAGTGGGTGCATTTGATGTTAGACATTGATTATTAAGCTTACTTAATTGGTTAAAATTCAGTTTGTTATCGGTAGGTGTCAGCAAGTAAAATTGTAGTGGTATAAATGAATGCTTAAAATTTAGAAGGTATGTGCTGAAATAATTGTGGTTGAAGTGTCATGTTTGCAAGTTGCAGATGATTGAGAAAAACAAATTACGTATAACCAGTAGGATAAAATATTAATTGTTGAATTCAGACTTACGTATACTTTTCTGTGTCTGAAATTTTCTGTAATAAAAACTTGGCGTTAGAGAAGCATACCTTTTAATATAACTTAATTTTCATAATATAATGGTACTTGAATTGCAAGTAGCTATATAGTTTTTGATGGCTTTAATCTGAAAACATTCTTACTGTTGACCCTTCTGTAATTGTAGCTACTTCCATGTAATTTCTCTGTTGAGAAGATACTGAAAAAATAAATGAATTGCTTTTCAAATGGAAGCAAAAGTGTGTAATGTTTTATTAAGATGTGAAATTTTGAGCATTGAAAATTACTGTCATTACTAATGTAATTTTTTGGTAAACACAAGGATTACCAATATGTAATATTTTGTTTAGTAAATAAAAAGTAAAAGGGATTGATTGGTGTTTTCAGTCTCTTGATGGATAGAGATTAGTTTAAAAAAAAAGTTGAGGGCCAGGAAAAAATATTTTATTCCAGATTTGGTAAAGTCAGAAATTTTTATTGCACCCAGTGTGTTTTCTCTTCTGCTTTTTTTATTTAGAAGGGAAAATACAGCAAAATTTCCCAACTTACTTGAGATGGAAAAAGTAGAATGTGATGGCAGTTGTATTCTCAGATAAGTGGATAGAAGAAAAGATTTTGGGTCAACAAGTGATTTGGAAAACTAAAAATAATCTTTTGATTCTGAATTATTTACAGTGGGAAACTTACTTTATTACTTTATCATGCTTCTTAGAACAATGGAAGGGATGAAAGGTTATGAACTCTGTGTGTGTGTGTTTGGTTTTCTGTAGCATATAGTATTGGGAAGTTCATATGTGCTAAAAAGCTGCTTAAATTATCCCATACATATCTGGTTTTGAAGTATTAGCATTTTTTGGCCTTGATTTACACTTTATTGCCAACTAAATAATTTCAACGCATTGTTGTTTTCTAAAGGAAAATATGGGTAGTATGCTTTGTATGGAGCAGAATATCAAGTGGTAATCTTAATTAAATATTTATAATATCATATTCATGTTAGTGAATTTCTAGGAATAACAGCCTTTTTTCTTCTTTTGTAGCATAAGCAGTACTATAATGGATGTAGACAGCACAATTTCCAGTGGGCGTTCAACTCCAGCAATGATGAATGGACAAGGAAGCACTACTTCTTCAAGCAAAAATATTGCCTATAATTGTTGTTGGGACCAGTGCCAGGCTTGCTTCAACTCTAGTCCAGATCTGGCAGATCACATCCGTTCCATACATGTAGATGGTCAGCGAGGAGGGGTTGGTTTTGTAATTTCTTTTTTTTACTTCCTGTTTTCATTAGTTTTATTAATTTATAATTGCTAGTTAAGCTTTTTTTTTCTCTCAAAGTAATTTGGGATTGTTTTTACACAGGCTTTCTTTTTTCAAATGTTTTTTTTTCTTTTTTTTTTCTTTTATTTACTTCCCACATACTTGGTAGATTCAAATTAATTTAATAGAACATATGTGTTGGATTTTAATTTGCTCTGAGGTATATTACTTTGGAGAAATTAGACTTTCTGAAATATTACAGTGGGAATATTATAAATGAATACAATGTATTCCAAAGTTCTGATATTTTGAGTTGAAGACATATAGGAATTGGCACTATTTAGGATTTCTATTGTTAGAGTGGTCCTGAATTATCCCTGATGCTGCAATTAACTGAAGAGACTTGGTACCAGGATTAGTATATACAATCCTATTAAATGACAACCCACACCTATTATTTGCAAGTGAGAATTGATCATCTTTCCCAGGTCTTGCCAGAGCTATCTTAGATAAAAAGTTCTTATAAGTCAGTACTGACATGTACCCTTTCTGGACACATTTAATTGTGTCAGTTCACATAATTTTTATTGAATAGTGAATAAAGAGCTAGGCAAATGAATTGAGTCAAAGCGTAATGGGCCAAAATATTATTTATAATATTAATCATTTTTTCAACTTTATCTAGGTGTGTTTTGAATAGTTACCACATTTAGTGTTTTTTCCAGAAATTAATGTCATATTGTAAGTACAGATAATTTATTAGGCCACATTATTTCCCATTATTTGCCATCACTGTTGAGATATACTAATACTAAAATTGTTAAAATCATCAGGGTTTAAGTGAGCAGGCAACTGTTTCTAAAGGTTGTATTGATAATTAGATTATATCGTTAATTTAAAAAAAAATGCAACCATATGTAAACACCCCTAACATTTTAACTTGTGGTATTACATTTGAAATTTAGGAAATATTTGCTGTTGTAACAATTAATGTGTCAGCAGTCTTTGGATTACTCAAGCTTGATAAGTAAACATTTGTCTTACTAGATTTAATATACACTGTGTCCAGGTAGATACTAGATGGAGTGTTAAGGAACTGTATGCATCATATTGTACTTTCACTGCATAACCCATGCAATTTAGGCATTTTTGCCTAAATTAGGCAAATTTAGGGGGTTAGGCAATTTTGGTAACAGTCTTTTTTCTCCCCTCCCACATAACAGATTTTTAGTGTGCACTATCTTAACTAAGTTGGTTTCCTGGTCATTACAGAGTTGCTTTTTGTGAACCAGTGCTCTTTGTCAATTGGTATATATCACTAAGGTGATACGAGCCATGGCATGATGCTTTTTAGTCACTTAACTTAGCAGCTATATAGAATCATGAGCTACCGTGTTTCTCTGAAAATAAGACCAGGTCTTATTACTTTTTGCTCCAAAAGACGCATAAGGGCTTATGTTCAGGGGATGTCATCCTGAAAAAGCATGCTAGGGCTTATTTTCTGGTTAGGTCTTATTTTCGGGGAAACATGGGGTGTAGAAGATCTCTGAGCTTCTCTTAGCAGTGTGGGAGAATTTCACATTCCTAAGTCTTGCATCCTACACGTTGAGTTGGCACATAGCCTTATGAGAATGTTTTTAGCCCTGTATAGGTTTGTAGAAAAATGGAATTACAGACTGAATGTGTCATGTAATCACTGCAACTACACATACCTTATTGATATTACAGAGCAATGCATGAAGTCTTAGTATTTCTATAATAATTATATATTGTTGAACACCCCCATGTCATTTCTTAAACTTATTCATGAAATTACTTTATTACAAATAATATGATTCTCAGGCTAATTTTAAGAGTAATGTTATTTTGACCACAGAACGGAGTCCTCATCTTTGAAGAACATTAATTGCTAACCTAAAAATATAAAATATTAGAGAAATATAGAAAATTATTTCTACATACTAGTCATTGCTATAGTCTTCAGAATGAAAGTATGAATGAGAACTTGAAAACCTGATACTATTATTTAAGATATGAGATCTTCATCTGGTTTTATGCTTTAAAATAGAATAGTTGTTGGTTGGAACATCTGATTTTTTTTTTTTTAAATGGCCTCTTCGAAGGGAACTTACAGTCATTTTAACTGTTGTTCAGTAGCTTTAGTTACATTTAAATTGTTGTGCAACCATCACCACTACTCACCTCCAGAACATTTTTGTTATTTGATACTGAAGTTTGTACCCATTAATATCTCCCTTTTCCTCCCTTCCATCAGCCTCTGGTAACTGCTATTCTATTATTTGTCTGTACAAATTTGACTATTCTAGATACCTCATATAAGTGGAAAACAGCTGATTTTGATGATATAACTTTATTTTTTAGATACTTCTTTTTACTACTCCAAGTGTTAAAGTGTCATAATGGAACAGAAAGGAATTAGGAAAATGTTGGTAACTCTAGAGGACTTTATGCTTCTAATTATTGAAAGATAACAATTTTACTGGAGTAGTAAGTTAGCAAGATCTAAATACTATATTAATTCCTATTCTTTTTCTCATCCCATACTGATCTTGACCCTGGGAAAAACAAAACCATCATATAACAACTTAGAAACTTCTTTTTCCCGCTTTAAGCTATACTATCTCACATAGACTTTACATTTGTAAGTTGAAGTCACGGTGTAATTTACGTTTTCTTGACCTTTTCATATGTCAAAGTGGGTGGATACTTAACTGTACATAAAAATTATACTAACCATTTAAATACCAAATTACGAATATAACCTTTTAAAAAAGAGTCATGAGAGGGCTTTCTCCTTTTTAAAAAATAAAAAACAGACAAAAATGTAATCTTTTTTGTTAAGTATAATAGAATTTTGTTGTTGAACCCATACATTTTATGCCTGACTGGTTTTCAAAAACTAGACAGAGCTGTTCAATCAAATTTCAGACCCCATTATGTCCTCTTAATATATGTCTACGTTTTGGTAGTTGGGGAACTCTTATCTTGTAGGATTTCAGTGGTTCAATAAGATCCATTAGTCGTCTGTTCTTTCTGTTTTAACTCTTTCTTACTTGAAAAACAATTGCTAGAAAGAAATTTGTTCATGTTTCTTGATGCAGGAATTATACATGTAGTTTTAAGTTTACCTTTGTATGTGTTTTTTAGTATGTTTGAGGAGAGAGGGCTAGAGGGAGATGTTTTTTGGGGGGTGGGGAATAATGATGGGATTTTTTTAACAGGACTTTATTGGGGAACAGTGTGTACTTCCAGGACTTTATTCCAAGTCAAGTTGTCCATTCAGTCTTAGTTGTGGAGGGTGTAGCTCAGCTTCAGGTCCAGTGGAACCGGCAACCTTGTAGTTGAGAGGACGCGCTCCAACCAACTGAGCCATCCGGGAGCTCAGTGGCAGCTCAGCTCAAGGTGCCTTGTTTAATCTTAGATGCAGGGGGCGGAACCCACCATCCCTTGCAGGACTCGAGGAGTTAAACTGGCATCTTTGTGGTTGGGAGTCCACTGGCCCATGTGGGAATGGAACCAGCAGCTCTCGGAGTTAGGAGCACGGAGCTCTTAACTGCCTGAGCCACCGGACCGACCCAATGATGGGATATTATTCAAAGACTTTTATGGGGACAGTTGCTTCTATGTTACGTAAAATGACACTTGTGGACTCACAGGGTTAAATCAGTTTGCTACCTGGAAGTGAAATCAATGGTAGGTCACTTTGCATTTTGATTGCCAATCTGGTATCTGTTGAGCATAACATGAAATTGGTCATCTTAATAAATGAAAAATATTTTATTCTTGTAATTTGTTTTATTAAATATTTTTGTCCTCTGGTTTATTAAATATCCTTTAACAGAGGAAATTGGAAATGTAAATATACTTAATGTGGCAAAAAATAATAGGATACAAAATTACAACTTTATATTAGACAGATCTTGAAAGAACAAAGTAAATTAATTTGAGACAAAGTAATTAGATATAAAAAAGATTTTGCTTCTCTTGTATGTTTACATTTTGTAAAAGAATGAACTGGGTTTTTTCTGAGAAATATTAGAACTTAAAGGAACCATGAAATCATTCATCCAACCTCTTCCTACCTTTAGATGGTGTATCTCTTGGTACACTTGGAATCTAATTTCTTAGTAAAATTAGGCTTTCTCTCCACTTTGGGCATATAAATTATACTGCTTGCCAGCTCTGTATTTAGAATATATTTGGTTGATTTTAATTTACTTCACTAATAATCGCTGAATTTTCCTTAGGCGTATGTAGGCTCTGTCAGATTGCATTATATTCCTTAGTGTATTTTATAATTACAGAAAATTTTGATGGATTCATTTGCACACTTCGAGTGTGAGATGCTAGTGACCAGATAAGTGTAAGTGCATTTATCTTTATTTTGTCACACAAGCCATTGTAGGTGTAGGCCATGCATACATTCTGATAAGTACACTGGTACTTTTATTCAGGGAAATTGATGAACGTGAAGGAGACTGAGACTATATTTGGTTCCCAGATATGTACTAGCCTTCTTCATTTTGGGGCGTTTTGGAGGAGATCCTTGGTAAAACCGACCTGTTCTGATAGTAACGAGTTCTAAAGGAGTTCTCAACAGAAAGCCCAAACCTCTTCTAACATTGACGTTGCAAGACCTGTACGTCTTACACATTGTTATTGTAAATTTGAAGATTCTTTGGTTGTCCAAAAAGACTCTTTTAATGGCTGTGTGGTATTTTCCTTTTTTCTTTGACAATAACAGAATAATCTGGTAACAATTATTTTGAGAAGAGGCCTCCAAATGTCTAATGTAAACACAATTTTTATGTTAACTAGTCTTTCAGAGAAAACGTACCATCTTACATTTTCATCGTATTTTGGAATTATCAGAAGTGTTCTTATATTGTCTATTTGATAAGAAAGGAAATATAGATAAGTGATTCTTCCAAGATTACATAGCTTCAAAGTGTGAAAGAGCTGGATAAAATTCAGGTCATTTACTTTTATTCTATTTCTGCTACATTTAACACAACCTAATATAACATAAATCTGTCTATCATGAGAGACTAGACTATGAACCTCTGCCTCAGTATTCTAATTAATGTAACTAAATCTTAATTCATTTTAAGATAGTATAGAGGAACCATGATAGATTTTATTTTCAAATGATTCCTTTAGTATTTGAGTTTATTTCCTATGGAGTTTGGTTTTCAGTGTTAATTTTTACAATGAGAAAATTTCTAAAAATAGGGTATAAAAATGTTTCCACATACTGTGCATCTAAAAAGACTCAGGTTTGAAGAAAGATCCTTTTGTCATATTTTGGACTGTTTTTGTTTTGTTTTGTTTTTTTATTTTTTTTTTTAAATTATAGTTGGCATTCATTATTGTTCAGCTTCAGGTGTACAGTACATTGATCAAGCATCTACATCTTCCCTGGGGTGGTCTCCCAAATGGGACCTGTGTCCATCAGATACCCTACAAAATCTTTACAACATTATTGATTACGTTCCCCAAATTATTTTTCAAAAACTCTGAGGCCATTTTGTGGTTACCGACTGTTTTCTAATCCCCTCACCTTTCCCCTTATCCCCACCCCCCGCCCATCTAACAAACCTCAGTTTTTCCTTTTTGTCCCCAAAACTGTTTCTGATTAGTTCATTCACTTATTCTTTTTTTTAGATTCCGCATATAAGTGAGATCATATGGTACTTGTCTTTCTCTTTCTGACTTATATTTCGCTTAACATAATGTTCTCTAGATCCATCCATGTTGTTGCAAATGGTAATATTTTTTTTCTTTATGGCTGCGTAATACTCCATTGTATAAATGTACCACAGTTTCTTTTTTTTTTTAATTAATTAATTTATTTATTAGTTTCAGGTGTACAAAACAAGGTAATACTTAGACGTTCATCATTTATATCCCTCATACTGTGAACCCCTCTCCCCCCATCCACTATCCCTCCGACCTCACACTGAACCATCACATTATATATATAAAACTATAGTTGGCATTCATTAATGTTTAGCTTCTGGTGTACAATGCCATGATCAGGTATCCACAGTATCCCTGAGGTGGTCTCCCAAATAGGACGCATGTCCATCGGGTACCCAACAAAATCTTTACAACATTATAGAATACCTTCCCCAAATTAATTTTCAAAAAAACCCTGAGGCCATCTTGTGGTTACCAGCTGCTTCCAAATCCCTTCACCTTTCCCCTTATCCCCAACCCCCTCCCACACACCCATCTAACCACTCTCGGTTTTTTCTCTGCGTCCCCAAAACTGTCTCTGATTAGTTCATTCACATAGTCTTTTCTTTAGATTCCATATATAAGTGAGATCATATGGTACTTGTCTTTCTCTTTCTGAGTTATTTCACTTAACATAATGTTCTCTAGATCCATCCATGTTGCTGCAAATGATAAGATTTCTTTCTTCTTTATGGCTACGTAATACTCCATTTTATAAATGTACCACAGCTTCTTAATCCAGTCATCTACCGATGGGCATTTCGGTTGTTTCCATGTCTTGGCTATTGTGTATAGCACTGCAATAAACATAGGAGTGCATACAGATTTTTGAATTGGAGTTTTGGATTTCTCTGGATAGATGCCTAGGAGTGAAATTACTGGATCATAGGGTAGTTCCATATTCAGATTTCTGAAATACCTCCATACTGTTTTCCATAGAGGCTGCACCAATCTGCAGTCCCACCAACAGTGCACAAGGGTTCCCTTTTCTCCACAGCCTCGCCAGTACTTGTTGTTTGTTGATTTATTGATGATAGCCATTTTGACTGGGGTGAGGTGGTATCTCATTTGGACTATCTGTTTTATCAAAGGGTTTTCCTAATATAAATTAGGAAAGGAAATTTAGCTTTTAAAATATTTTGTTTTTTGTGGATGCTTGATGAGAATTTTTAGTGCCTGTTTTGTGTATCAAGACTACCCTGGTGCAAGTTTAGTGTTTCCTTCTCCCTCTCCCCTAATTATTTTTCAAATATTTCACCCAAATATGACTAAACGTTGTTAGCTTTGTTCCCTTTACACTTATTTCATTTCCTGTGTAATTCGCTAGGTTGAAGGTTACGATTTTTCTGTGAACCTGAAAGAAGTGTTGCCCTAATAGGGTTACTAGACCTTACTCTATCTAGAGTCTAGACCATACCTACTCATAACTAAGGCTCATTATTATCTGATGGAATTACAGGGTTTGCCATTGCTTCCATGTTTGAGTTTATTTATAGGAAAAAAATTAGGAGTCACAGATTTATTGTTTCTCTCAAATGTAGTGATTGGTGGTTGGGTAATGTTAGATAGGGGCCATGTTGAGTGTCTGATCTTTTTTTTTTTTTGAGAGTAACTCAACACAGGAGTTATTTAGAGTTACATAACAGAATTCTTCACTGTTATAAAAGTTGTTGTATAAATTATGTTAATTTTGTTCCAGATACTTGCTTTAAGGCCTTTCTGTTTATTGGCATGACTTGTGAGAATTTTACACGAAGCTCTGCTTCGTCTTTATTACTTGGATTGAAAATTTAAGACTGAGTCTAGTAGTCTTGAGTCAGGAAATTGATAACACTGATTATCTGCATGTGATTATCAAACTTTATTGAAATTTTACAACACACGTGTAGCTTTACATTTCTTCTTCTTTTTTTGTGGATTCATTTGAAAAGTAGCTTTCAATAGGAATTTCAGGAATCATTTTATAAATATGTACTAAGGTCAGAAATTTTTTAAGTATGAAAGAGGAAATGTTACGACTTCTATATCTGCTTAACTAAAAACTTAGCAAATCTATTATGGAATCAGGATATGCAATAACTTTCTCTAAACAGTTACATCAAATAGCAATAGCAATGTTGCCTGGCTAGGCCTGTCTGATGTAAAATGGTTTTGGTTTTGCATAAAAATTGATCTCAGTTATTTTAGACTGTTGATTTTTCTAGCTTTTAAAACAAATTATTTTAAATTGACTTCAATGATTGTTCAGTTTTGTGTGTTTCTTCTGTTCTATATGTAGTACCTTTTTAGTTTTAGGTGTATAGATGTTGTATATTATAGTCTTCAAAGTGTGGCTCTATTTATAATTGTTCTTACCTTAGAAGAGAACAGAGCCTAGAAATGGTACTTTTAAGATGATGATTACAGTAAGTAGATTAATAATTCTTTTACTGATGTTAGGTAACAGTTTCAGTGTTCAGTTTGATGGAAATATAATCAGTTAGAAAATTGATCACACTGGTAGGTAGATGATCAAGATTAGGTTGTTAGTTGCTAGATTGTACTTTTCCAAACCCAGCCCTAGTTGCCTGAATCCAAGAATGTAGACCTGTTAAGATGATAGAGGAGCTGGTGCGGGTTGCTTTTGCAATTGTATTAATTTGACATTTTGTATTAGATTTTGCTTCCTTACCAAGATAATTGAAAATCATTTTTAGTGACTAGAACAATATAAGAATAAACAATATGTGTGAGAACAGGAATTCAAGAGAAATATTGTAGTTCTGTAATTATATTCCTCATTATTTGAAAATGAAACTGCCAGTATCCATTGATTAACATTTGACTGTTTTATTTTCATTGTTTCTTTATAACATTATATTCTCCTGATAATTAAATTAATACATGCTTGTTCCCTCATACAGTAAATACAAAATGTAAACACTAGTCCACAGCCCTAGTTCCTAAGGATGTATTGTTAATATTTTGTATACTTCCTTCTGAGTGGCTCTTTGAGATTAGTGTATCAGTTCCTTATTGAGCGAATGGACAGCAGCCTTAAGAGGGAATGGTTAATACTGTGCCTCTCATAAAGAAAGTTCAGAAAGTTTAACTATTTTAAGCATTTGATTGACTCATACATTAAATGGCTCTTCTTGTTAATTGAAGACTTTCAACATGTTCATTTGAACTTACAAGGAATAAAATTCTGTGTTGAAATAAGTGATGAAAATTATTATGGCTCTTGTTTTAACAGGTATTTGTTTGCTTATGGAAAGGTTGTAAAGTATATAACACTCCGTCAACCAGTCAGAGTTGGTTACAGAGGCATATGCTGACACACAGTGGAGACAAACCTTTCAAGGTAAGTAAATGTATGTGAGTATTTTTTCTCTTTAACTTCAATTTAAATTGACAAGATTCTTAGTGCCATTGTAAAAAATTGTAAAACAATTCTTTTGCCATTGTAAAAAATTGTAAAACAACCATTTGTTTTAACAGTCCAGTAGATGCATGGAATTTAAAAAATAGAGGAAGAAAGATAATTTAATCCAATTTTTAAAATTCGGAGAACAAAATTCTGTGAGGGAAAGGTCTTAAATAGTGGACAGATGAACAACTTGAATGCATGTCTCTAAAATTGGTTGGTGTTAATACCTTGTGCTCTAATTATGCTTTCCCATGAAACAGATTTTCCTATGAAATCTATGGCATAGATTTCAGCCTTTTTATTAGCAAACAATGATTGCATGACAAAATGAAATTGTAAAAGATTAAGGGACCTAATTCCTTTCAATCAGTTTTGAGGTCATATTACTGAGCTTAATTATAAGTTACTATGTCCAATGGATATAGTCAGGGAAATCTGTATAAAGAGCAACTTTTAATAAAAAGCATCCATTTATCTTTATTAAAAATTTAAAAAATATTTTGGTTTATAATTATGGAAGGCATATACCAAAGATATTAAAAGTTTGTGTTTAAAGAAATTTAATAGTTGTTAAACCCATACTGTCTTCTGGTAAGTAAATACTGTGTGAGAAAATTCCCCTGGGTTTCATTAGAGAAGGTAATTCTTGCATTCTTGCGGAGTTTATTTTTTTAAGTCACGTACATTTTTTTGAAAAGACAATCTTTAAGAAGTTTTTTAAAAAAATATAAAGAAGTGATTTACATTGAGAAATCTTGCTCTCTTTCTTGTTCCCTTATTCCCTCCCAAATAAGGTAACCACTGTTATTAGTGTCTAGTGAATTCTTCTAGTATTTCTTTATGAAACTACAAGCAGATAAATACGTGGTCTCATTCTTATACATTGTTTTACACAGAATTTAGTAAACTATATACTGTCTGTACTTTTGGGTTTTTTTCCTTTTTTTTTGTTTTTATATCTTTTTTTAAATGAGTTTTTTATTTTAGAGCAGTTATAATTTTATAGAAAATGTGTGTACTGACTCCTCAAAAACTGAACTACAGTCAGACCTTGACATTTTCGAGGGATTGGTTTCCGGAGTCCCGAGGATACTAAAATCCACGGATGCTCAAGGCCCTTATATAAAATGGCATAGAGTGTGCATACAGTTGGCCCGGCCCTCTGCATCCACATCCATGGGTTTCCAACTGTGGATTGAAAATACTGTTTTCAATCTGCGGTTGGTTGAATCCGTGAATGCATAACCCCCAGATATGGAGGGCTGACTGTTGAAAAATAACCACATATAAGTGGACTTGTGCAGTTCAGACTGGTGTTGTTCAGGGGTCGCTGTACTATATTTGAGACTGGGAAGGAGTAGAAGTTCAGTGGGATTTGTCTTTAGATAGGAGCAGGTGATGAGGTCATGATGTTTGAAGTAAGTCATATTTTCTAAACATTTTTTAGTTATTGTATATAACATAATATATAATAAAGTGCCTAAATACATTTAAGTGTTCAACAGTTTAAAGATTTGTTTCATATGTATGTATGTATGTACCTTGTGTAACCACCATTCTGATGAAGAATATTTTCAGTGAAACAAAATTTCCTAATGTGCCTTTCCAGTCTATACCTCACCTGTCCTCTACCCGCCTTCCCAGGCCATATTATAATTTCTGTCATCCTGGCTCAGTTGTGTGAACTCTTGTGTCTAGCTTTTTTCACTCAGCAAATAGCGGTGAGATTTTTCCTTATTGTTGTGTGTACCAGTAATCATTCTTAAATTGCCGTGTAGTATTTTGTTGTACAAGTAAACCATAGTTAATCCATTCTAATGCCAGTGGGCATTTGGGTTGTTTTCAGTCTTTGGCTACTATTAATCAGTCTGCCCTCGCATGTTCTTCTCCATGTCCTCTGATTGCACTCATGCATTCATTTGAGAGGAATTGCTAAGTCATAGAATAGGGCGTTTTCACCTCTTAGAAACTACCAAACTTTTCCAGGTTGGTCATATCATTTTACATTCCCATCAGCTGCAAATGAAAGTTTTAGTTGTCAGTCTTTTTAATTTTAGCCATTCTGGTGAATGTGTGTTGGTACCTCATTGTGGCTTTAATTTTTGTTTCCCTGGTGAGTAATGATGCTGAGTACATTTCCGTGTGCTGTTTGATTTTTCTATTTTGATGAAGTGCCTATTGAAGCCTTCTCTTATTTTATTTGAATAGTTTGTCTTTTATTATTGTGTAATTTTAAAATATATTTTGGAAACAATTCCTTTGTCAGATATGTGTTGTAAATAACTTTACAGTCTGTTTTTGGCTATCCTTTTTACCTTTCCTAATCGAATCTTTTGAAGAAGAGTATTTAACTTTAGTGAAATTTAATTTTTTTGACGATTAGTGCTTTTCTTATTCTTTAAAAAAAAAAAATCTGTGCCCACTGTTAGTATATGAAGATGAGAACAGTCTTACAGAAAAGCCAAGAGTTTTGTCTTGTGATAGGGAGATCATTTCAGGGGTGTGTGTGTGTGTGTGTGTGTGTGTGTGTGTGTGTGTTTTAAAATACAATTTACTACCATTTGCCAACTGTAGTATTCAGTAGTTACTAGTGTATCACAGGTTTGTGCTGTCATCACCACTGTTTAATTAAAGAAAAATGTGCTTTTGAGAGAAAGCATAAAAGAATAGAATAAGTAGGCTATTTAGGGAATAGCATGTAGTTTCATATATATAGGTGATACTTTATGGTGGCAATTTGAAAATATTTTAAATGTTTCTGATTAGTAAGCTTGAACTATCTAGAAATTAAATGTAAAAGCAGTTGGTTGCAAAAAGTTTCTTATATGGACTGTTATAGTATTTGTTGTGTAATGGACAAGACGGAGTGTAGAGGTCAGAAATAATCATGATTAGCAAAAGGCTTGAATAATGCTGCTTTGTGCCTTGCATATTACATACATGTTTTATTGCAGTACGTATTTTAATCCTTACAACAACAATTCTTTGAGGTAATTACTGTTATTGCCCTCATTTTATAGATGAGGAAACTGATATGAAATTAAATATTTTCTAAGGTTAATGGCAGCTAGTGGCATACTGAGGATGTCAGAGGCTGTATGAATCTGGCTTCTGTGTCCTTAACCACTTGTGCTTCCCAGTAATTTATAATGCAGAATAGCTACTATGTAAATTTGTGTGTTGTATATTGTCTTTGGGTTAATGTTGCTGTCTCTTAACTGTGTTGGTCTAGAGTTTGGTTATTCTAAGGAGTTTGCATTGTAGTTTTCTGCCTTCTATATTTACAGTATGCTTCAAGCATTTGCCAAAGAGTTCAATATTATTTGTGTTTTGAAAAAAAAAGTCATTGTGACTGCTCTGTGTGTGGGATAATTCATAAAGTCATCTTAATGAGTTTAAAAAATGTGTACTGTTTTTACTAAAAATATTTAAAGTTATTCTTTAGACTTATGCCTGAATAAAGAGAAGGAATGGAGACTGGAGAAAGGCAGGGCTGTTATAAGTACCCTGTGTGGCCTGTCTGTTACAGACCTTGTTAGTTCACAGCCAACAAAGCTTTTTCTTAATTTGTAGTATTACTACTATCATTATTTTGATGCTCATGTAATACAGGTTGTATGTATTGAATCTATCAGTTTTTACTTGTGTGGCTTCTGGGTAACTTGATGTAGGAAATGAAAGCCATGGGATGTATCATTTAGGTTTCAGCCTATTTTTATGGTCCCTAAATTTATTTGTCTTATGCTTGATGATAAGAAGACAGAAAGTGTCATGAAAATAATTGATCATGTCAGCTCATTATGAAATTCTAGTTTTGTAAAATCATACTCCTAAAATGCAAATATAGTTTCTATGCCAAGGGTTTTAATAATATTTATCTCTGATAATTAAAATGCAGATTATCCCTAAATAAGTGTTCACTTTGTCACACACGCACACAGACACACACACACCCCTGTCTATACCTACCTACCCACCTACCTACCCACCTCTGCTTTATATGTACATTTAGAGTTTGTAGGAACGGGAGTTGATGCTGTCATTTTGTTAAACGTGGTAAAACATTTTAATTATTAAATGTTTGGAAAACATTGCATGTGTTCATAGTACTAGGATTTGGGGAGTCTTTAAACTATTCTCTTTTTTGTAATTATGATTTTGGTTCTTGTTAGTTCTCTGCTGTTAAGCTTTATCATGGCTAAGTGCTTTCAACCCCACCTCACTTAGAAATAGTTTATTTAACTGAAGAAAGTAAAATTTAGTTATGTACAGCATGTATGGTGGTTGTCTTGATTTCCTTTTTCTTTATTGCCAATGTGGCAGTGGTTTGTCTGGATGAATTTGCATGTATATGTTCTAAATTGTATAGTTGTACTTCTCAGATAAACTCAGTTGTTTTACTTCCTTCACACGTTTCTCCCCTACTCTGATATTTCTTGTTTCCTTCCAGCACAGTTATTTGTTATAGTTATTTAATTGTCTTGGGTTAATTTACCTATTGTAACTTTTCTTCAGCAGCTAGTCCTCTTTAGTTCAACATAATCAACTCCGTTCGTAATATTGATATATTTGACTGACTTCTCTCTGTGATAGAGTAGAACTTAAAACTCTTAGACTTTATTTCAAGTCTGATATATGAAACAGCCGATCTTTTTAGATGTTTTGGAACCAAGAACCTAGCCTGAAAGATTGATAAAGAGAAAAGAAATTTTATCAAACCAGACTTAAACTATTATATTCTCACTATAAAGTGGCTTATAGTTTTTACATACAGACAAATTCTGGTAATTTGTCACAGGACACAGTGTGAGTGATACTAATATTACATCATTCACTGTAACGAGTCATGAAATAATTTCCTTCTTCAGTTCCTTTATGATCTATTTTATAATGGAAGTTGATACTGATAATTTTAAAATCTTTTACCTTTTTTCAGCTTTATTGAGGTGTAACTGAGAAATAAAATTGTAAGATTTAAAGTGTACATTGTGATTTGATATGCATATACAGTTGTGAAAGAATTCCCTCCATGTACTTAATTAACACATCCATCGCAGCACACACACACTTTAGTGAGAATCTTTTGCCTTTCAACATCATATGTAATATAAACAGAGCTTTAAACACTCTGTTCTATCTTTCTTTAATTCTTCTTTGTCATTTTGTATTCTGTTGTGTGTCTGTGGGTTTGAAGCTCCCATGTTCCCTAGCCTTGACAACCAATTTTTAGGAGGCTCCCAGTACAATTGGAGTATAAATAAGGGTAATAATCTGCAGTGATCATCGTCACACTAAAAAAACAAAAAATGATCCCCCCCTCAAAAAAAAAAAGAGAGAAAAAGAAAAACCAATTGGTCGCTGTTAGAGAATGGTAGGGATCTTATTATTTGGAAAGCTGGTACAAATTAAGAGGTTCTTCATTTACTGTATGAACTGTGCCACTGGGTACCAAATCCTGGTGCCTGAGTTGCACCAATGACCAATTAAATTAGAATGTCTGGGGCATGTTACCAGCCATTGCTTTATTTAAAAAGATCTTTGAGGTGAATTCGATGTGCACCAAAGCTTAAGAAACTGTTCTACAAGATATTTCTCTATGGGGAGGGGGGCTTAAAAGAGAAATATCCCTTATATCATTAGGTGAACTTTGTTAGTTCATCTAATGATACGATAGCTAGCTGATACTAAACATTTCTCTAGTAAATTTGGTTACCAATTTAATGCTCTTTGAAAGGGGGAAAAGCATGGAGGAAGGAAGATCTATGCTGCGTTTACTATGCATGTTACATATGGGATTTTTATTAACTTTCATTTTCTTCTCTAGGCCTCCTTGGTAACCACACTTGCCTATTCTTCATCCCCCTTTACCTCTTCTCCCAAACTCATTGGCGGCTCCTTTTAGTTTGCTTTGCTGGCCTCTGCTCTACATGACTTCGACATGTTGGAGAGTGCTCTTTTCTCTTAAAAGTTCTCACCCTAGGAGTTCTCATCTAGTCCTCTGGTTTTAAATACTATTTATGTTCTGATTACTTCAAGATGTTTCTCTCTAACCCTAACTTCTTGGATTCCAGAGTAGAATATACACTTTGGATGTCTAATGGAGCGTTTTGAACTTAACATGTACATATCTTGAGGTTTTCCATTCCAAATGTGGTTGTACTTGAGATTCAGTAAATAGTAAGATCATCCATCCAGGTACTCTGGCTTGAAGGACCCTGGATTATTCTTGATTTCTCTCTTAACTTCTATAGGCCCCCTAAATGCATTAGTAAATCCTGTCAACTTGAATATGACTGCTACTTCTCACCATACTCTTTTATCCCCAGTTAATCTCCTGTGGTTCTGTTGGGCACTGTACTATTTTAAATCCTTGGTAACTCCTCACTCTCTCCAAATTAAAATTCACATTTCTTAGCATGATGCACGATAAGGTCTTCATACCTCGTATTTACCTGCGTCTCTACTCTCATTCGTTTCTTACCATACCTACCTAGGAAATTGTGTTCCAGGCATACTGTACCACTTGTAGTTCTCAACAGGATCACACCTTACCCTCATTGTGGTTTTGTGTAGTCTGTGCTTTCTACGTGGAATTTTAAAAAGCTTTTTATTTTGGAAAATGTTCAGATTTGTGGAAAAGTTGCAGAGGTAGTACAGAGAGTCCCCCTGTACCTTCACGCAGTTTGTTTCCCCTGATGTTATCATCCCATGTTACTGTGCTTAAAACTAAGAAACCAACATTTCTACTTGGAAGTTTTGTTTTCTTTTAGATTACCTGTTAATAAGTACTACCATATCTTCTGTGAAACTGATGTTTTCTGCTATATGTTTCAATAGCTCCTAGATTTTCATGGCACTTCTGAGACTATAAACATGACTAAAACAGTCTTAGTACTACTAGCAAAGACAGTTTTAGTATTGCTTCACTTGAACAACTCTGTTTAGGAAAAACAACCCAGTAATTTCATGTTTCAAATTTTAGAACAGCTACTCGACTACAGTGGTAGCCAACATAAATAGTGTGTTTCAGTGGACTTGGGAGATAGGACATTCAAAACATTCAGTGTTCAATAACCAGTTTTTTCCCTAATTGTTGAAAAAAGGTGCTTATTCATCAGAATAGCCTATGAGGTGACTTGAGTTGAGGGGTCATTGTTGTATATGTGAGTGAAAACATAAGTATTTGAACTCTACATCTCACTGAGCACCATGCTCATGTTAAGAGGAATGAAGATAATACTAAGGCCATTTGAGGCAACAGCTGATTTGTCTCTCACCTATTCTCTGATATACACTTAATGAGTGGAATATTGACACTTAAAATTATTTTCTCCTTTAGGGTAAAAGAATTTGTGTTTAAGTGAAATGTGTGTGATTGTGATTCTACTATATTTTTAATAAAAATGTACCCTTTTCCTCTAAATTTTCGTTGCATATGTGTGTTTTCTTTTTTTAGATTTATGATTCTTGATTAATGGATGGTCAAAATCAAAGATGAAACAATTTTATATTACAGTGCTTAGTATTGATTTTATTTTCAGAGCATTGAGTCATTGCTGATTAAAATAAACTTAAAATATGTCCTCTCAGTTCTAGATGCTACCACAGCCTATTCTTTTCAGTCTCGAGGCATCCCAGGAGAAAATCTACCATCCTACTGGAACCCTTAAAATTAAGGAGAATTCTGGTGGAATCATATCACAGAATCTCTTTGAATTTAAACACGAGGGCTTTGATCTGAACTGTTACGGTCATCTCTGCCTTTTAATTGTAGTCAAGTAGCTGTTCTAAAATTTTAAATGTGGAGTTTTCAACAGATTTGTTTGAATAACCAATATTAAACTGGAACCCAAAGGCAACAACTTATTTATATTATATTCTTTGAAATATCTGAAACATTGGCCACCACAGATGCGTATTTAATGTATGTTTTTAGAGTAGGTGTTAGGAAATACCTACTGGTATCTTTTTGGAAAGAAAGAAAAATAAGTATTGTATGGCTTATTCTATGGTAGTGCTGTGTAATAGAAATATGTGTGAGCCAAATAGGTCATTATAAAATTTGCAGGGCTACATTAAAATAATTAAAACAGGTGAAAATAATTTAATTTCTTAGATATAACTGATTATATTATTTCAACATTTTCTCAATGTACACAATTGATGAAATGTTTTGCTTTTTTGGTACTAAATCTTCTAAATTCGGTATGTATTTTATAGCCACATTTCAAGTGCTCAGTAGCTATATGTGTCTAAGGCTGAAATGTTCTAGACAGTGCAAAACTAACCCATTAGCGTAATTCTACTTAAAACACTCAGTTCAGATGCTAAACACTTGATCTGTACTTAGATTGCACAAAATTTGCAGTTGCAGAAATAGATTCGTACACCCAAGTTGTTTTGAACAAACTTAAAAGTTTTTCAGTACATTGGTTATCATGTTTTAGATTAAAAATCTAAATGGTTACTAAGAAACAACAAATAAAAACTACAATGAGATAACACTAGGATAGTTTTAATAAAATAAATGAAAAATAAGTGTTGGCAAGGATGTAAGAGCTGATGGTTATACAACATTGTGAATACGCTAAGTGTCACTGAATTGTACATTTTAGTTTTAACGTGGTATATATGAATTTAACCACAGCAAATCATAAAAATTATATAAAATTAAAAATTTGGTTTCTTAGTTATAGTACCCTTATTTAAAGTGGTATGTAGCAATATGTATAGTAAGTTTTTAAATTCTAAGAATTCAATAACCATTAAATGTTAAACTTCTTGTGGTCAGAGTCTGTAGCTGAACATTCTGGATGCAGGCTGTCTGAGGTCCACACTTGATTGGGTCATAATAAGTAAATGAAATACTAATTTTAAAGTGCTGGATATGGCTAATTGCTTCTTTTCAGGGTTCCCAAAGCACTCTATGCCTTACCCTGGACTTTAGTCGTTGGAAGTTATCACTTTGTATGTATGTCTTGCTGATCACATATAAACACTTTTAGGGTGAGAATTCTATCTTAGTCATCCTTATACTTCTAAAATTGTCCATGTTACTAGATATAGAGAATAGATGAGTATTTGAACAAAAATTTTGAATAATTCTTCTGCCTTTTAACTTAGTATGCACCCTATAACAGGCAAAGATTTTTATTTGCAATGCTGATTGCCATTAGAGTCCATAAAATTGTCTCTTGTATATCAAAATAAAAAGAATTATTATCAACGGCACTGTAGAAGCAGCTTACAGCGAAGTGTTTCAGCCAGCATTGGTTTTATCACAATTGAAGCAGTTCAGTTCTGCTGATATATTTAGAAATACATATATGATATTTAGAAATATACACATGATATAGAAGATGATTCTGGATTGAGATATATATTCCTGTCTTCACAGTGCATGGAAAGGATGAGTTGGGATAAGTATCTGGATACGCAGTGCAAGTGTGAGGATCTCAGGAGGATGAACTCCTTTTCACTTGGGCAGACTTTTAGAGAGACTGTGAATACAGTAATAATCCCTACTAATAGAGGGTTGTATTTTGTTTTTAGAAGTTTAAAATGATAGACTTGCCTGGATTGAAAGAAAGAGCCTGTAGATTTTTTTTTGTGTGTGTGGTATTATGTAGTTAATGTAATATAAGTTGAAGCATCTAGGAATAATGTGGTGGAAGTAGCTGGTGTTTTAAACGTGACAAAATTTAATGGTTAGAGTTTGGTTGTCAAGTCAGTAACTAAGTAAACTAGATAAAAGTCAATAATAGAAAAGACACCAGCAATCAAGCTATGGATTTTGCTATTTGGGGATTCTAGAAGTGGTGTTTGTTTTGATTAACTTATTTGTTATAAGACCTGCAAATATTTCCTAAGATTTAACTAGAAATCACACACTTGTACAATTTGTGTATTATAATTTTAGTGATATCCAAGCATTCTGCTTTCATTTTTCAAATAGCAGATCCACTAGGTTGACTTGGGTAGTTCCCCTTTTGTTTTCTCAATCTTGTAAGTACAGGCTAAAGAGTCAGTATTTAATGGAATTTATAGAGGATTGCATAAGACCAGCTCTGAGTCTAAGTCTTCTCTGAGAGACTAGATTAATTTTTTAAGTCAATATTATTGTATTTCTTTCCTATCTGTTAGAACAGTAGGGAGGCTACTGAAGGTTTTGAAATAGCATATGTTGTACGATAAAAATAATTAAAAAAACCCAGGAATCCAAGTAAATGCCAGGATATCTAATTCTTTGATGTAAACAAAACTTATTGCACCTCTTTAAAAAGTGACTAATTCAAAACCAGATTTCTGGGAAGAATATCCCACTATTTTTGTCTTCAGATAGTGGGAAGAGCAGGAAACTGGGAAGTCATGAAACTTGAGTTTTATTTTCCATTTCTGCCACTCACTGCTTAATGTGTATTTGCGCAACTTATAAAATGAAATGGTTCTTAGTGTCTGGAATTAGTTCTATAGTGTTAATGATTTACTTCTGAAAATACAAAATAGTCACTCATTCATATTATGCTTGTTCCCTACACAGCATCCCTGACATCCTTTTTTATTTTTATTTAGTGTGTTGTTGGTGGCTGCAATGCCAGCTTTGCTTCTCAGGGAGGGCTAGCTCGCCATGTACCCACACACTTCAGTCAGCAGAACTCCTCAAAAGTTTCTAGCCAGCCAAAGGCCAAAGAAGAATCTCCTTCTAAAGCTGGAATAAACAAAAGGAGGAAATTAAAGAACAAAAGACGACGCTCATTACGTAAGTGTTTCACTGAAAATCTGTATTAGAATGCATTTATATCTTGGGCTTTCATGCAAATTTGTTTTTTTGCCTTTCTTCAACTTTCTTACCTGTTTTTGTTAATAGTAATAAACAGGATACCTGTGGGGCCATGTGAGAATTCAGTGGTATTTTATCTGTAGTAGCTAAGGGAGTATAGTTCTATATGGCCTTAAAATACAAACTGTATAGAATTAGATTTTTGAGGGCTACTTTGATTATGTTCTCAATTAATAAAATATAAAAATATGGCAGTGTGGTGTTTCTCACAGTGTTTTAGAATTTTGAGCATTTCAAGATAAAAATCAAGTAAAACTTAAACAACCTATCTGCTCCAAAGTGGTGTGTGTGAATAGCAAAACTATTTAGTCTGTTTCAGCATTTAACTGTCGTAACACATGTACAATTGTTCATTCTTAATTACCAGATTATGAGATGTATCCTCCATATTTAGGATAGAACACAATTAGATGACAAAGCCTTGTAAATGTTGGCAGCAGGAATTGACTTTGAAACCCCAGAGCCTAGCGCTGTGCCTGGTTTATAGTGTCAGCTGGCTAATTAAATATATCCTGAATGAAGACTGATTGAGTGAAGCTGTCATTGAAAAGGCAGGTCACTCCAAGGGTGAACTAGAAAGAAAAAAGATTGTATCTTAACGCTTTCTCTTGGGAATTGATTAGAGTGCATAATAAGACACTAGAATTAATGCAGATTATAAATCTTGTCTCTAAAACATTGAAATTGTTTTGTTACTACAGAGGTACAGTGGACATTGAATGAACCACAAGAGTTTCCTAAACTCTTAAGTTTCATATTGTTGGAATAAACATTTATTTTTCAAAGTTAGCTACTGGATTTAGGTTATGGATCCATTTTCCTTATGTAGCTCATCAGTTAAAAAAAAATGCTTGGACCCCCCAATTATGACGTGTACTTATACAGTATATATAGGTAATACTGCTAATACACATTATGAAACAACTACAGTACTAAGAAGGAATATTGAAAAATATCAAGATGAAAAGAAGTGATATTATTTTCTTCCCTTACTCTAATGCATCATGATACACACCTGCTTTGGAAACTGTTGTTCAAGTTTTGTATTCTTGATACTTTAATAGTGGACATAACATGGTTGAGGTCTGAATGCATAGACTAAGGTTTGAAGACTCTTCATTATTATAAATTTAATTCAAGCAATGACTTCTGTGTTTGAATCTTGAATGAGGAATGATAGACTTGAATGATTGAAAGGGCTGAGTTAGTGTTATTTTCTCTAAATGCTTATCCTTCTCAGGAAAAAAGCTACTTGGAAAGCATGAAGAAAGTACACACTTTTTTTTTTACAGTAGTCAGATCTAATAGGAAGGGGCTTTATTTCTCAGCATTAGGTAAAATCATGACTTTTTTCTCCCATAAATATCAAATATTTTTTTCTTACTTATTTTCCTAGATCATTGCATTCTTAGTCTTGGGGGGTTCTGCTAGTTTGTTACTAAATGGTGTTCTGCTTTTCTCCTTCTGAGGAAAAATCCAATGAGAAAAGAGGTCTCTAGGTTGTTTTATCGGGTATGCCAACTGGTGAAATCATTCTCCCACAAAATGTGTGGTATATTCATGTAGATGTTCTGAGAACTCCAGGAATGATAGATGGAAATCCACTCTATATAACCACGTTTCCCCAAAAATAAGACCTAGCCGACAATCAGCTCTAATGTGTCTTTTGGAGAAAAAATTATAGTAAAATAAGGCCGGGTCTTATATAATAAAATATAATATAATACCTGGACTTATTTTAATATATTATTGTATTATATTAAATAATATATTAAGTAGTATATTATATTAAATAATATGTTATTTAATATATTAAAATAAGACCGGGTCTTATATTTTTGCTCTGAAAGGCGCATTAAAAATGATTGTCTGGCTAGGTCTTATTTTCTGGGAAACACGGTAGCAATAAATCAGAGTATATGGTAAATCAGTTACATATAATTCACAATATGCTGCACCAGGAAATCAAGCCATTTCTTCTATTGTCAGTAAAATTTAATTTTTAATTACAGATCACCTTGTAAAATTAAATGTATTAGTTAAGCAGCACAACTGTAAACAATAAATTCATCTTTAGTTTGAGCAACTTTTTTATTAAGAATAAAAATAGCACAATTTATATAATAGTGGGATGAAAATTGAAATTTTAAAAATGTTCTTAGCAAATTATATGTTCAACGTATAGCTTTGTTGTGATCACACTAAAAGATTGCTTACCCTAGGATTGTGAGTTTTTTTTTAAAGTGGTATAAGCTTATTAATATAAACTGCTTTATGACTTAAGGCATTCTCCATGTGCATTTATTTTACTTAATCATAATCTGTAGCTGTTTTATCTCCATTTCACAACTAAAGAAACAGGCTGAGGTAGATTAAACGGTTTTCCCCAAATCACACAACTGATACCGTGTTTCCCCGAAAATAAGACCGGGTCTAATATTAAGTTGTGCTCCAAAAGACGCATTAGGGCTTGTATGTTCAGGACATGCCATCCTGAAAAATCTGCTAGGACTTATTTTCTGGTTAGGTCTTATTTTTGGGAAAACACGGTAACTGATGGAGTTGAGAGCTAGAAAGAATTTTGGTGGACTTACTGGCATTCAAAAATGTGTTTATAATTTTCTTAGGTGGTTTTTATAAGTTATTTATAATGAAGAAAATACTTGTCAAAATCCCCCAAATAATATTACCACTTCGTCAAATTTGGAAAAGTTTTGATTACATAATAATATAGAATGTTCATGAAATGTATTCCTTATGTTTGGCTATGGTGAATGAGATCTCAACGTGGTGCACAGATGGAGATGATCATTAGATTGTTGAAAATGCGCGACTGGTGCCCAGGAGAGTTACTGGAATAAAGTGTAAAATTATGAGAAAGATAGTAGCTGAAATGTGGAATCATGAGCTCTAAAGTTAGAACTTCACGCACCAAGTGACCAACTTAATCCACACTCACTCATTCGTTGGAATTCTGCTTTGTATATCCTTAATCTTGTCGGCTAAATTTCATGTTTTGAAAGCAAAGAAAATCTTGCATTTAAACTTAGATTGATACCTTGTTAATTGTTTTAGTCTTTCTTAACTTATTACATGTTTTTGTGTGAAATAGTCTTATTTGGCTGGTTAGCAGACTGTTTTATTTAAATATTCTTTATCTCTTTGTATTGGATTTTAGCACGACCACATGATTTCTTTGATGCGCAAACACTGGATGCGATACGACATCGAGCCATATGCTTTAACCTCTCAGCTCATATAGAAAGTTTAGGGAAGGGACACAGTGTTGTTTTTCATAGTACTGTAAGTATTGAATTTTTTTCCTTCAATTTTTCTATACGTTTGCAGGAACATGTATGTTGACTTACACAATCATATTTCTAAATTGCTCAAAATCTAAGAAGATACATTTTAACAAAAATCACACAACTTTTTTTGCTTTATCAGTATTTTAAAAATTACTTGTATTGTTGGCTATAAAGCAAAGGTTTCCTACAAGTAGACATTTTTGTGATTAAATTGAACATTTTAGCCTTCGATTTGAGCTATTTAGGAATATTGGGTTGGGATTTGGGCTACTAGGCATTTGAAGATCAGGCTCTGACCTTAGTAAACTAGGTGTCTTTTCTGACCTCTGGTTTCCACATTTGTAAAATTGCAACTTTAGAGTCCTTTTAGCTCACACCCTTACATGCTGCATGTTACTCACCCCCAAAACACACATCTAAAGTTTGTGTTCAACAGAAAATAAGATAATGAAAATAAGATCATGGCCATCAAATTAAAGATTCATGAAGGAGGGACTTTTTATCTGTTTTGTTCCACATGTATCTCAAGTGTCTTTAATTATCTCTGACACATAGTAGGCACTCAGTATATTTGTTGAATGAGTATGTTGCTCAACATAGGAAAAGAAAAGTATCATTTCATTTTTCTATTTGAAAAAGCAATACATAGTTATTTTTGGTTAACTAGTGGTACTAAGGCCCACTGCCTGCCGCTTGAAAAAGTTAAAAATCGAGAGAGGTTGGTGGAAAGAAAAGTAGGTTTATTCAGAATGCCGGCATTCTGAGAGTAAAGCAGACTCCTGTCCAAAGGCCATCTCCTCGTTCCTAGAACAGTCAGAGGTTTTATAGGTACACAACAGAAGAAAGGAAAGGGGGAGTCGGTCAGGCAGGTCGAGGGCTGACATGCTTTCTGGGGTCTGGTCTGTTTTAAGATAATGTTATCTCTGGACTGGCCACCGTGGCCTGGGGCTTTATGCGTCACCAGTAGAAACTGCAAAATGGATTCTGGTGTTCCCGGGGGCCTGAGGATTAAGAAATTGCTCTTTTTAGGTTAGGATTCTTTAGATGAAATGGATTAACAAGGTATTTGTAGCCTTAAGAAAGGAAACAAGAGTTCTTAAATCAATCAGTGAAGGGAGAAACAAAGAGAAAACAGCTGAATACCAGGGTAGATCAAACTGCAAACTAGCTAAGTCTAACTACGTTATTGATTCCCCTAGTTTTACTCTTACACTAGGAGTTACTAAAGAGTTCTTTCTTTCCATGCCCCTTGCCTTTTTTATTATCCAGTCATCTTTAAATTAGTGTAGTGTGGTGAAAATAAATTTGTACAGATAAAACTTAGACCAGACTGTTTTTTGAATCCCTGGAAAAAGATTGTTTAATTTCGGCTGCTAAAATATAAAATATATTAAATTAAGACTTTATTTTTTATATTTCAATTACGATGCACAGTAATTTAAATACAAAAGGTCTATATTGGTATCTGTTTCTCTATTGGTTTAAGTCTATTTTTTCCCATCTCCTGTAGTAATGAGGCTTTCTTGCAGTTTTACTTTTTCTTGTATGTATACTTCCAATTCAAAGTTCTTGATTTTGATTCCCAAAATTAAAGGCAAGAAGGTAAAAAATAAGATACAAAGGAAAGGGAACCTTTTTTGAAGTTGGTACGTGAGAGGTATGAGTTTGGGTTTGAGGTATGAGTTTACGCTCTTGTAAAGAACACTGGAAATAAAAAAAAAAAAAAAACAAAACAAAACAAAAAAAAAAAGAACACTGGAAATAGTTATCTGAAAAAGAAGGGAAGGGTTGGAAGGAAAATTAGAGGGTTTGAAGACAAAGTTAAAATGGGTGCGCTGGGAATTTTGTTGGGATTCAGCAAGATCAAGAACTTGCTCAGCAGTGATATTTGGAAATCCTCCTTGAAAGTTTGATAACATAGGTTTATGATTTGGTGGGTCTGTAATTTTTTTTTTTTTTCCCCAGAAGTCAGTAAGATGTGACCAGATCATGGCTAATTTGTTTATTCACTTAAATATTGAGTACCTACTTTGTGCTAAGTACTCATGATGCAGAAGTGAATAAAACAGGTTAATAGAAAAAAAAAATAAGCCATGTCTACAGTCTAGTGGAAGAGACATGATAAATAAGATAGTAAAATTGTAGGAACTTAAAGAACTGAGGATATGAGCCATTCAGTTATTGGGGGATGTGAGCATCTCAGCCAGAGGGAGAATCAAATACAAACTCCTGAAATGGGAATATGCCAAGTATTTTGAAAAACAGTGAGGAGGCCAGTAGCTGCAGGAAATGAGTGAGGCAGAGAGTAGGAGTTAAGTCCGAGAAGTACTGGGGAGTACTTATTGGACTAGGACCTTGTCTTTTATTGTGTGTGTGATGAGAAGCCATTGAAGGAGTTTGATAACCATGATCTGATGTGATTTTTTAAATATTTTTTATTAAGGTATAATAAATATAAACTGCACCCATGTAAAGTGTACAGTTCTATGAGATTTGATAGTTCTACATATCTATGAAACCACTTCTACCACCAGTTAAAATACAGAACATTCCCATCACTCAGAACTTGACTGATGTAGCTTTGTAGTTCATCTCTGCCTCCACTCCATGCCCTAGAGAGCTCACTGATCTCTGTCCTCTCTTGTACATGTTAATGTGTTCACTTTGGTTTCTGTGTTGTGAGAAAATATTGTAGGTCAGTGTGCGGGGAAGAGGAGATCAGTCTTTTCATAGCCCAGGTAGGAAAAGACTGGAATGGCTCTAGTGGAGATGCCAAAGAGGTTAGAGTGGATATGTTTTGATAGTAGTACTGACAAAGTTATGGATGGATCAGATGTCGGATTTGATAACAAGAGGAAAGGATGATTCCAGTGTTTTTGGTCTGGGCAACTAGCCATAAGGATGGAGTTGCAATTTAAAAGACAGACTGTGGTGGTGAGGAGATTGGGGGAGAGGGGAGTATACCTGTAATTTCGACACATTCTATAGAGCCATCTAGTGCCTCTGTCACATAGGCTGATGGATGTAAGAGTTTGAGCTCAGAGGAGAGCATGGCTACAGATTCAACTCTGGAAGTTTGCAGCATATTAGTGGTATTTAAAGGTATCAGACTGGATAAGATCACCTAGGAACTAAGTATAAATAGAAAAAATAAATTTAAGGACTGAGATTTGAGACTCAGCAATGTTTAATAATTTCAAGGACAATAAATCTGATAAAATAGTGGTAGCGATGATAAATAAGGTGATACTGAAAAAAATAACGAACTTTCACTAGACCACTCCTTGCGATGAAATCCTTAGGTTCACATGAGAGGAGTGGAGATGGTAAAAAAAATAAATTAATTAAAAATGAAAGAACTGAAAGTAGTGGTGATGTTATTAGCAGTCTGGAAGAAAAATTAAAAATTAACTGAGTCAAAATAGTCTAGGACAATGAATATAAGTTTTCCAGCTGTAGAAAACATCTGAGAGGATTTAAGAACATTAAACCTATGTTTTGTTATAAGTTAAAAAAAACAGGAATAAGTATGATTTGTACTCCCAGAGGTACCTTGACTGAGTAATGTAGAATGTAATCCTGCGGAAAGTGAAAGGAAAAGACATCAATAATGGGGAAAGGTCTTTGGGCACAATAAAAAGGAAAGGAGCTAGGTGAGCAAGTTTTCTGAAGTTCTATGACTTGGTTTTGATGGAAACAGTATGTGTTAAACAGAATCGTTTCTGTTAGTAGTCAGAATGTTCAGTACTAACTACTAGTTTAAGTTTTCTAGTTATCAAATTAACTTTAATAGGAAGTAACTATATGGATAATGAAACAATTTACTGAAAAATACATATGTGAGTTTACTATGCTGTGCAGTTTGCCTAATTTGTCTTAACTTCTTTAATTGAAACATTTTCTTTCGAGCCTCCTCCAGAAGAGGTCAGCAGATTCCTAGTTACCAGTCAGTTGCCTTGCTGTGGTTGGTTGGTTTACATTGTTTTTATATCTTATTTCTTTTTAGAGTTATTTTAGCATCCTCATATCTGTCTTGGGGCTATTTAATTAAACTCATTTCCAAGTCTAGAATTATGGCACTTATTTATAGGTTTTTAAATAATAGGCTTAGAAAGTATTTTATTTTTTGTAAAGTAATATTATTACTTGATTATGGTATGTTTTGAGTTTGACGTAACATTTTGTGTGGCTGTTTGGAACCTAAACTTGGTAAAAAATACTCAGATTTAGATTATTAAAACACATACCAATTTTGTTAATATGGAAGTTGTATGACTATTTTGATTTGTTTTCATTTTATTTAAACATTACCTTAATTTTCAAAATCTGGTAATGAATGACAACTTAAGTTGTTTATCTTAAATTCTGTAGACCTTTCCGTTTAGGTTGATGCACCTTTAACTTAGGTGGATTCCTTAAAATTGAACCTAAACACTGATTGGCTAATGTTTCATTTAAAATAAACCAAAGCAACCAATAAGCAAAAAACCCCAAGCAAATAACAAATACCTTACTTGTAAATTAGAGACTTCTCTTCCTAGCAGTATTTTTTCTTTACTGTTTATTTGTTCTTTAAAAATATTCCAGCCAATATGGATTCTTGGTTAGCATTCTAGCTAAACTATAGACTTCACAGTAGATAGTAAAATAAATAGCATTTTCAGTTCCTTTATAAAGATACGGTTTTATATTTGGGTATAAAAACCTTCAATTCTTTTTTCTCTCTTTTGTGAAAATATATGATCAAAGATGAAATTGCTACAAAGCAGGGCAGAACAAGATGTTGTGGTGGTAATATCTGGTCCAGGATATGAACACTTGAAAGTTCTTGATTAGAATCAAAAGTATTTTTTAATGATACGTTAGACTAATGTGTTACAAATCATTTTTATGATTTCTTTCATATTATTACTAGGTAATAGCTAAGAGAAAAGAAGATTCTGGAAAGATAAAACTTTTGCTTCATTGGATGCCTGAAGACATGTAAGTATTTGGAATAGTATGTATAATGAATACTAATGTCTTACTTTTATTAAAATCTCATACTCAAAAATTAGTTGTTACTGGATTCAAATATAAAAGACTTAACAGAAATTAAACCATGCAACATTTTGAGGTTGTCAGGATTAAAGAGGTAGAAGCTCGTACAGTTCCTAGCTCAGGGTACAAGCTTTAAAACTAGTTCTTTATTGTTTTTAATAAAAGTTGTTATAGCAGTTTTTAATAATATGTAATTATTTGTAGGATTTTTTAATGACCTTCAAGTAGTAATGCTGGCAGCCTTAGCTGTACCTTTCTTTGAATCATTTATTTAAAAAATTCCTAAACATTTTCCAGGACACAATTAATGCTATTTTATAGAAGAAGCAGTTTACCAGTTTTCCGACAGTATTATATTTTTCTTTGATTTTTAGTACCCTTTTTAGACTACTTCTGGCCCAGATGAGATGCTCCTTAATTTAGATATCAATTTTAATTTTCTTTTTATCCTTTTATTAAAATTTTTTCTTGTTACAAAAGTAATAAAGATACATCATAGAAATTTTGGATAAAAAAGTTCTTCAATAGTTTTGGGAGTTTACAATGCTCGTGAGCATATTGAAATAAAGAAATGTAGTTTTTAAAACTCTTCTGTTAAATTTCCATTAGTGTAGGACATATTTTCCAGCACTTGCCCCTCTTCCCCTTCCAGGTTTTATGGAAATGCTTTTGTAAAATATTTTGAAATGGCCATGTGCAATCTATTTAATGAGATTTTTTTGCTGAACATTAAAGTTACCCATTTTTCTCTACTGTTAAAAAAAGATACTAAAATCTGTTAATATACAAACTATGCAAAATACCGTTTTTTGATAGGCGTCGTCTTCCCGAACGTTTGTACTAATTTCTAATCCCATCTTCTACAGGAGAGCTTATTTCTCTGACTTATTATCAACACTTTATCATTCTTACATTTTGCATTCTTTTATTATAAGTAAGATCATTTTTAAACTGTTCATATCTTTGGTGAATTGATGGTTTGTGTCCTTTTTCAACCCCATCCCTTTTCCCTAACGAGTGTTCACCTATTTCATACTGATTTGTAAGAGCTGTTGTTATATTGAGGTTATAAACTTAATTTCTTTAAAAAATACATTCAAATGCCTATGTATTCTTAGTATTTTAGAAATTGATCAGTCCAAATAGTACAAAATTTTTATTTGAATTTCCTTGTAGGATAAATTTCTTTGATTTTAGAATTTTGGTTACATGTGCAATTTTTTTTAAGTGGAACTTGGGGTTATCACTGACTTCTTTAGAACTTGATGTCAGATTTGCATCAAGTCAGGTTCAAGTGTGAATTTCACTCAGCAAGCTAAGACAGGCAGAGTGTTCTAAAATGTGTTTCTAAGTTTGATAGGGCTTTGCCACTAAAAATTTCTAATGCACCCCCAGATTTGTGCCTGAAATTTCACTCTCCCATTTTCAGTTGAGACTCCTCATCCCACTCCTTGGGTTGCCGAGTTCCCTTGGCTCCTGAGTGGCTTGTTAGCCTGGGTAGCCCTATCAAACTAGCGGAAAAGGCTGGGTACTGGTATTTGAGGAGTGAATTTAAAATTAATGTTATTTTACTTATGACTTATTTTTAAATTTATAGTCTGCCTGATGTGTGGGTGAATGAAAGTGAACGACACCAGTTAAAAACTAAAGTAGTTCATTTATCAAAGCTACCCAAAGATACTGCCTTGCTTTTGGACCCAAACATATACAGGTAATTTAATTCTTGGTTTGATGTTCTGTTTTCTGAATTGTAATCTTAAATCTCCCTAAATTTTGGATATAAGGTTAGGACTTATTTTTAAGTACTGAATTCAGCATACCTTGCTTTCTGGAGTTTTGTATATGGCAATTACATCACAAAGATTTATAAATTACGGAATCCAGAAAGATAACATTTTGGTCAAGTTTATGTGCCAGTTTAATGCCAGAGTTATCTTAAGTAGCTTAATTGTAATATACATAGCATTTAGAAAATAAGTGCCTTTTGTTTAAGTATGCAATTCTTTTTATAATACTTCTGTGGATCTGGGAGGAATGTATTGCATGTACCCTCAATATCATACAGGATTGAATTTTTAAAACTTAGATTCTTCCCCAAACTTTTCAAAACAGCAGTTTATGTATTATTGTGTTTGTTTTTAAGAGGTAGCTCAGAGTGTTCACATTTCTAATAACTTTCTGATCTGACCTTTGTTTTAGTGTGCTGTGCTTATGGAGGTATAGGGGGGGAAGGAGAAGAGACCAACATTTCTGACTATGTGCTGAGTCACTTTGCTAGGTGCTTTACATATACTTCATCCTCACAGCAGCTCTGTGAAGTAGGTGTTACTATCTCTGTTTTACAGATTGGAAAACTGAGACGAGAGGTTAAATAGTTTGCCCAAGGTTACACAGATAGTATGTGACTGAACTTGATACTGCCTCTGTCCAAATGACATACACTAGGGTGATTTAAAAAGTGGTTAAATGCTTAAAAGGCACTATTATGGACAAACTTTCTATATTTTAAAAGAAAGTTGTATATGTATTTTACAATAGGAATAGGTTGGATAAGTATAAGATGACATACAATAATTGATAATCCCAAATGTGAATTTTAACTATCATAAAGAAACTGTCCTATGCCCAAGTTTGAAGCACTTGAACACTTTGAAGTTTCTGTTCATTCCATGACTCTACTTTTTGGAATGTTATATACACTGTAATAGGAACGCTATAATTTGAGACATCATCTGAGAATGAAATTCTAACATACTGGTCCTTGCCATGTGGAAACACAGAGACTCGAGATTTCCCTACTCCAAAAAAAATTTTTCTTAATGTGTCTTTTGATAAAAGTGCTAAGCACAATAAAGCTTTCTTTTTTTGTAGTATGAGCTAGGTTATCAAGAAATTAACTAGCAAAGAGAACAGTGAAATATAACCTTAAAGGAGAAGATTGAGGGAAGTCCACTACCAAAATTATGGAAAAGTTGTGAATTAAAAAATAATTGAATATTCTTTACTTACCATTACCTAATTTAGGGTGTATTTCTGCTTACCCTTTGAAGGGAGTAGTTAAAATTAGCATTCTGAAAGAATGGTATTTTGGGAGAGCCACCCTGCTATTACAACTGGTTGTAAACAGGTCTGATTTAGTCAGAGTTGACAAAGGGGCATGATGAATCTTACAAATTATAAGATCAAGACTAACATCAGTGTTTCTGCCCTGAATTCTACTTTCCCCTCTCTAAGGGTCTTCCTTTTTCACAGAACCATCTTATTTTTTCTGTTCTTGTGCTGTATATGAAGCAATTTAGGTATTTTAGTGAAAGTAACTTCACAAAAATCATTCAAGCTTGGGACTGATGTCCAAAAGTGCATAGTAGTTGTACTGCATGTTCTCAAAATGTAATTTTACAATATTTATTGATGTCATTCTTGGGTGATAAAGATGTTCTTAAGACATGTAGATGCTTCTGTGGAGTTAATTTTTCTTTAACTGTACCTATGTTTCCCCACAATCTTAACATTTAACTTTCAGTCTAAACTTTCGTACTTCTACTATTCCAGAAATTAGAATGTAGTTTACCCTAAAGTGGTACAGAGTAATAGAACCGCCTACATTTGCTGTGGTGTAACATCCTACCAGTGTTTTGGATTTTGATTGGGAACACTTGTGAAATTAAATAAAAGGAGAAAAAAACAATTCTAACTTATTTTAGGAGACATAGTTTGAGGTTTATGCACATCTCAAAATGAAAACATAACAAGCCTTCCAAAAATATATTAACTTTAAAAGGAGACCGTAAAGAACATTTATTTGAGATTTAAACATCTGTTGTAAAGTATTAGTTAAAATGCATGTGTTAAACATTTGTAACTAAATTTGCATCTATTATGTGTGAATGTTTTGGAAATAATTTTTAATGGTGATCAATGATCATGATCACATTGCCTATATCTTAAATATTTTGAATGTCTCTTTTGTAGTACTTTAAAATATGTTTTTGATTCATTTGAATAAAAGAATATTCATTTTTCTCTCTTTCTAGAACAATGCCGCAGAAGAGGTTGAAGAGGTAAAAAATAAATAAATACATAAAAAGCAAACGAGCGGGGACACCTGCAGTCTTAGTCACTGACAATGGGTTTAGTAAAAGTTGCACATTAGAGTCAACCCCCTTCCTTTTTTTTAATCCAATATTTAGAATAATATTTATGATTAGTGTAAACATTCTGTGAATGAAGTAGGCTCTTCTGTGGAATATATTAATATATTACTGTATATCCACATTTTCATGGAATGGTACTGTGGGAGACTGAGCAAACACTCTTCTGGCAACTTAGTGGAACAGCTTCTTAAAGGCTTTGCATGCTTGCTGCTTTAAGCTGCTTTTTTTTTTACCCCTTTAGTGATTACAGTAGTTTATGTTGGAAAGAAAAACAATTACAAAATGTGCCCTTACAAATACCAAAAGCACTGTAAGGATATTTATCTTAACAGTGTCTATTGATTTGAAGTCATATTAGGAAATATTTAGACAATGAAAATTATCAAGAGATAATTTTTACCTTTCAATTATGATAAATAGATGTGATTGGTTGCCATTTGTGTTCTTTTGCAGAACTCTGATAAGAAAAGTGTTCAATTTGTATTTAAGCAAACAGTGAACGACATTTGCAATCAACTAAAAATTCGTCTTTCGAATTAGGGCTGAAAATATCTGTTAAAGAGTGTTGCCGTATGTCTGGTGGCTCCCTTTTCAGGACTAGGGTTTTCTCATGGAGTACAGTATGTTAATATTTACCTATATAACTAATCTGTTAACGGTTTTTGAAAAACCTCTATTTCAAATATTTGAATAAGAGTATTTTCATTTTAACTTACATAGGCCTCTAAGTTTTTTTTGAGGAAAGCATTTGGTTTTTTAGTTTTTTCTTAATGCAAGAAAAATTGTATTCTTTTTTTAAAGTATCTTCAAACTGAATCCTTTATGCACCAAAGTTGGTTTTGAAAAGGAAAACAAAATCACTTTCTTGCTTTGTTAAGCAAGAAGCCATATAGATTTTTTTTTAACTTACAGAAATGGAAATATGTGTAACTTGTTAGTATTGTATCAAACAAATGTTGCATAGAGATAATAGAACATTGCTTGTAAATAATTCAGCAGATTTGTAATATATTTTTATATTATGAAATGTACTGTAGATGTTTTTCTAGAGGCATGAAAGTTAAATGTATATATTATGGGTAGAAATAATATTGAAGGATATTGTAATTCACTAGTGCTGCGAGAGGAATTGTTAATAAAGCACCTTCTTTAACAATAAATGTCTTTTGCAGACTTAAGGGACTATGTACTACTGTTAATATCTTTAAGAACAAAACACATTGAACATCCTTCCAGAAAGTCTTTGAGGGAGGACCTATACCCATAATAGAGTTATGGCACTCATTTCTGACAGTGACCGTGAAATCATTTATTTCCTTACTGTTGGAAGGACGTATTGTAAAGTATGTGGTTATATGCAGTCAAACTGCAGAAAATACTCCTGATTGAGGAGTTTTCACTTTACTACAGTGATATAAAAACCAGCAATTTTTACACTAAATTTTTTAAATAAAGAATAGACAAAAATATAGAACTAAGCCTTTGGTTTCAAAGTGGGAAAGGTTCCATGCTACATAAATCATTTCTCATTTACTTTAAAAAAAATTTAAAATAATAAAAATTATGGGAAACTTTATTCGTTATCAGTGGGGTAAAGAGCTATATACATGAAATGAGTCATAGAAAATTAATTGAAGTGCAAATAAAAGCACGGCTACTATAAGACATTCTGGAATGGTTGTTTAATAAGGGTATTATCCATATGATCTGTAGCAAATGTGATTTTATTTTTAAAATGAAAAAAGTGTGTTTTCTTACCTTTGTTGATTTTTGCTTAAGCACTTCATCAATTGCTTTATTCTGTATCTACGAAGTAATCTGCAATCTTCTTTGTTCTTTTTAAATTTTGATTTGTTATAAAATTGCCAAATAGAAGTGTTTTGGATATATAGTTTGTACCTGTATTTTTTATTTTATTGCCTCATGTTCTTGTAAGTCATTCTTAATTGACCGATGATTGTAGACACCTAAGTATTTTTTCTAATAAAACAAAAGCAAATCACATTTAGCTTCAAAATTGTAACAATTCAATTAAATTTTAAAATGACATATGAAATAAACATCTAATATTTTCTTTAGGTGCACAGCAAATTAATTAGTTTTTTCATTGTGTACAAATATTTAGACATTAAAACCAAATTTCGTGGTTCTTGATTAGCCTCTGAGTACTCATAATCACTCATGATACTTTGCTGCTTATCTGACTTTGGTCTGATACTGTTAATAGGCCAAAAAGAATATAGAGTTAAAGTGGAAGAGTTTTATAACTTGTATGTATACATATAAAAACAAGCGGTTATGGTTGGCAAATAAGTGTGAACATTTTAATTTATAATGTCCATTAAGTAGTGTCTACTCATCTATATTGTTCCTCCTAACACCTATATATGACATTTGTCATATGGCACCTGAAGTATAATTTGTCTCTTATTCAAAATCCATTGTCTGGTTCAGCAGCGGTCAAACCGCAGCCCACAGACATACCCATTCATTTTTGGGTTGTCTGTGACTGCTTTCTCCCTGTAGTAGCAGAGTTGAGTAGTAAGACTTTTTGGCTTACAAACCTGAAATATTTACTCTCTGACCTATTAAGGAAAAATTTGCCAAACCCTGGTACAGTTGATAAAAGTTTTTGTAAAAATAAACTAGACCACACAAGTTACATTTTAGTATGATAGTGTTAATCTTGGTAATAAGCCAGTACATTAAATTTCAGTGAAAGCTGTTTAATATACTTTCAATATTGCCGTATTAGGTTCCTACAACAAATGGTGGAGTGTTTTTTTTTTTTTTTTTTTAACTTTTACATTGGATTTCTTAGTAGTTCTTAATATTTCACCATTTGTGTTTTTGTATTTTGTTTTACTAAATAGGACTAAGTAAGATTTTGTAAATCAGATCATGTTTAAACCACAAGCCACATCTTGCTCTATCTAAAAGAATCTTGGAAGTGGAAAATATTGTAAAAATTTATTTAAAGTTGTTTATTTTTTTAATAAACTTACTTTGTTCATATATATAAATCTTCCCTAAAGTGGACACACGTTACTTCTGAATTTCAGATGACAGGAAATTAAGATGGAGAGTAATTAACTCTCACTGCGTATTTTAAGATTTGTTCTCATTGAAAGCAATGATAATCATGTTGGTAAACTTTGACTGTAAAACTTTTTTCCTTTCACACTTTAATAAAATGTTTTAAATATTTAAGTACTCTTAAAAGTATAGAATTTGCAACAGTTATTTAAATCATCGTTTATTGTTTGCTATTTGAATTCTTTTTAAATATATGGTTAACAGAAGTGTTAGATATTTGAATAAAATACAATAATAGCAAAATATGGTTGAAGTCTTTAAAACAGTTTGTGGGGGGGCTTTCTATATAGCGAACAACTGGTTTTTTTAAGTGTTTAATACTTTTGCAAAATTTTCTAAAAGGCAAGCATTCTTAGTTTTAGGTAAATTCTCAATATGAAAAACTGATATTTATCTATATAACAAGGCCTAGGATTGTAGACCTACAAAGAGATGCTAATATATATAGTCTTATAGAAAGGAAATAATGTAATTTGGACTTTTTTTTAAATTTTGTTTTAAAGAAGTACATTTTTGGGGATTTCAATGAAAAATATTTTTCTAGTCTAAAATACTTAAAAATAAATTCTTAAAAGGATAAAACTTTTTACATACATAAGAAATTTTATCTGTATGTATATAATTTAAGTCTTAAAGAATCTGTGACTTGGTAGATGTTTTGCAGTTCTGACACTACAGCTTTAATATAAATAAGGTCTGCAGATTTTTTTTGGCCTTTCTGATGGTCATGAACCTCAGTAGTCTTTAAAATATAATGAAATGCTGTATTATTTTTAATTTTTAAAAATTAAAAAAAATGTTGACATAGTCCAATTTATTTCCTGAATCAGGTTTGCATAGTATATAACACATGGTTCTATTACTTTGAAAATTAAAAAGGACTTACTTATAAGTGGTTACAGCAGGAATTGCAATCCATACATTTTCCTAGGTCAGTATTCTTTTCCTACCAAACTTCACAGTGAAAGAGGAAATCAACATACATTGTAATACTATAAATTTTTTTTAGTGTCTTCTGCCATTGCTTGTTCTTAGCATGATACATGGCACAAATTATAGTCTTATAATTGAGAACTTGTTATAGTAAGATATTTTGGAGCGTTACAGCCATATAAAACACTAGTAGAGTTGAAATAACTGGGCTTAAACCACACTGATAATAATATATATCTTTTCGTATGAACCTATATTTAAGTTTGTCTAAACAGTCTCAGTGTAAAGGATGATTGATCTTATATTTTTACGTACTTAGTTTTAATGTAACCATTTTTGGTTTACTTAATTTTGTTGAAAGTGTTCTTAATTTTGTTTTCGGATGAGCACCATTTTTAAAAATAATACCTCGGTTATATTTATGATATGAGTAGCATATTTTTAAATAGCAACACTCTTGTGAAGATATTACCCAGTATTTGAATATTCGAATGTTTTGTCTTCATCCCAAAGCATTGTCACCCCAAGCACTTTTTCCCCTCTTCAATATTTCTATGCTTCTGGTAAAGAAAAACTTTACAAATCTTACTAATTTATGAAATTATCAAGGATTTGTATGTTTCTATTAAAATTATTTCAGAAATTCATCTACATTTGGATGGCTAATAGGTCTTTCATAAGATTATTTCATGCTTTGGGGTTTTTTCCTTTTAGAAAAGCATAAAGTTTTGGGGGGACAGTGTGTAGCTAGGGAATAATAATAGGTTGTAAAATGTAAGCATTTACTTTTGATAGCTGAGCCTAATGCAAATAGTTTGGTATAAACATCATTGAGCGTTGCAGAAGAATGGATTAGAAGATTCCCAGTTTATGTCTTTGAATTTCACAAATTAAGAGTTTAATAGGTTATCTTATTATTAACATATCTTAGATTTTTATTAAAATAAAGTGACATGCAATATTATATTAGTTTCAGGTATACACCATAGTTAATTCAACATTTATAGACCTAAAGAAATGATCACCGTTAAGTCCAGCAATCTGTGCTATCAAAATATTATTGACTCTTTTCCCCCGTGCTGTAAGTTACATCCCAGTGACTTACTTGTTTTATACCTCGAAATTTAAACCTTATTCCTATTCACCTTCCCCCCTTTTTAATTTTTAAATAAGTTAACATTCAGTATCATTTCATATTAACTTCAGATGTACAGCATAGTGGTTAGACATTTATATAATTTAAGAAGTGATCCCCCGACTATGTAGTACCCACCTGGCACTATACAGTCATTACCATGTTATTAACTCTATTCCCTATGCTTTGCCTCACATCCCCATGACTGTTGTAGCTCTTTAACGCCTTCACCTTTTTCACCATGTCCCCCACTCCTACCCATCTTTCACCCCAACAAATCTAGTACCTGACACCATACATACTTATTACAATATTATTGACTATATTCCTTGTGCTATACCCTACATCCCCAAGACTACTTTGTAACAACCAGTTTGTACTTCTTAATCCCTTCCCCTTTTCTATCCATTCCCAACTCCCCTCCCATCTGGCAACTGTCAACATGTTCTCTGTATCTATGAGTTTGTTTCTGTTTTTTTTAATTTTATTTTGTTCCTTAGATTCCACATGTAACCAAAATCTCACTGCATCTGTCTTTTGCTGTCTGACATACTCCACTCAGCACAATACCCTTCATTTCCATTGATGCCGCCACAAATGGCAAGAACCCATTCCATGTCTGAGCAATATTCCTGTGTGTGTGTGTGTCTGTGTGTGCGCGTGCGCGTGTGTGGTTGTTGCATTTTTTAAAAACTTTTATTTAAAGTGTGTTTTTCCAGGACCCATCAACTTGAAGTCAAGTAGTTTTCAATCTAGTTGGTGGAGGGCACAGCTCACACTGGCCCACGCCGGGATCGAATCGGCAACCCTGGTGTTAGCGAGCACTGCACTCTAACCAACTGAGCTAACTGGCCGCCCCTGGGATTGTTGCATTCTTACTGGGCATTAAAAATAAAAAGTATTTTAATTTACAGCTATGCTTGCAAGAGGATAGCCATCATTAAAAGGGTATTTTCTAGTGATTTCTTCTGAACCTGGGCCCTCTATTGTATGCTTCATTGCAGTTATTGTAGGCTTATTTCTGACTGGCTTTTTTTGTTTTCAATCTCAATTTTTATGACTCTTACCTTGGTTGAAGTTCTCCCTGAGATCATTGAACATCCTATAATCAGTGTTTGGAACTCTACATCTGGCAGATGCTTTTTATTTTGTTTTTTTTTTCTGGAGCTTTATTCTGTTCTTTAATTTGGGATATGTTTCTTGGTCTCCCCATTTTGGCTGTCTCCCTGTGTTTGTTTCTATGTAGTGCTGCTATGTCTGCTGGTCTTAGTAGAGTGGCCCTTATGTAATAGGTGTCCTGTGGGACCCAGTAGTGCAGTCTCCCCTGGTCACCAGAGCCAGGTGTTCCACGTGTCCTTTGTTGGTTGTGTGTAGCCTATTGTAGTTGAGACTTGATTGCTTTTTGCATGTGAGTAGGAGGGATTGACCCTTCCACTGATTGATTTGATGACTGGCTGTGACTACAGTGGAGGAGCTGTTGTGCAGGGGCTGACCCTTCAAAACAGGGTTCCTTCTAGTGGGACTCTGGTGCCTGCCCAGCCTGCCCTTTGGGTGTGTCGTGCTTGGAGGTGGCAGGTCATACTCCAGCCCAGTCCAAAGCTGGCCACTGGGCCTGCCAGCCCAGGGGCCTCCTAGAAGGGAACCTCCTGCATGCCAAGTTCGGCCACAGTCTGTGCCCTGCGTAGGGCTACCTGTCATGAGTCACAAAACCATCCAGAGGTGGCTTGGGAGGCCAAGCTGTGAAATAAGGCTGGCTGTCGCTAGTGCCCAGCTTAGGGCTGCTCAACCAGAGATGTGGGACATGCCAAAGCCAGATGCTAATTATTTGGGTTTTGTGAACCTTTGAGAGATTTTAGGAAAGCCCACAGCATGAGCCAAGGCAGGCCTTTTATACGGGAAAAGCCACTGGAAACAGCTTGGGTGTGCCTGAAAGTTGGGTGGGGTGTAGTCTTAAGGAATCACTGTGGTGGGGCAGACGAAAGGTGATAGCTAGTTTGATGGAGACTCATGACATCTGCTTGTGCCAGCACACAGGCAGTGGGAGGGCTTGACAAAGAAACACGGCTTCTTCTAGCTCCTCTGTCCAGGAGAAGCTGTCCCTCCCGGTCCTATCCTCACCCTGAGGCTACACAATTCCGTTCCTCCCGTGTGTCCCTGGCGCCTGTTTGCTCAGAGAGAGTCCGTCATTGAATGAGTCTGTGCTCTGTCCTTTAAAGAGTTGTGCCTGGGAGTGCAGCCACCCTCCGTCTCACTCGGCCACAGTCTCTGCTGGTTTTCACAACTAGAAATTATGGGTACTTCTCTCCCTGGCGCTGAAACCCTGGGCTGGGGAGGAGCTGGGGCCCCTCAGGGGCAACCACTACAGCTGAGATTATCCCTCCCAATTTTTAATGGTCACACCCAGGTGTGGGACCAGCCTTCCTGTGTTTCTGCCCCTCCTATCAGTCTTGAGGTACCTTCTGTATGTTCGTAGTTGTAGGGCTTCAGTTCATCTAGACTTCAGGCTATTCTCAGTGTTGATTTTTCTGTAATTCAGTTGTAATTGATGTGGCCCTGAGAGGAGGTGAGTACAGTGTTTACTTACTCCGCCATTTTGACTGAAATCTCACATCTTTTAAATGATACTTTTAAAAGATGGCAGTAAATGTTATTCTTGATAGGAGAGCTTATTTAAGTTTCTCTGTTCTCCTCCCTATATGTTCTCCCCTAAATCACCCAACATAGCTAATTTCATTTTAAAATGTAATTCAGAGTAGTCAGCATTTCTTTGAAAGTTTGTCTTAAACGTTAGTAGTGTTAGAATACTACAACTAAGAAAAGAAAGTTTCCAGAAAAGGAGTTAACATGGACTCTTGAGATCACATTGGGGCAACTCTTGGAAGAAATATATTTGCATATTGAAAAGTCTTTCTAGCCAATAATAAAAATTTAAAAAATAGTATTTAAAAAATATTTATTAAAATTGTAATGCTGAAATGAAGAAATTAAAATAGACTAGGAACTAGGAATGAAAGTGAAAGTCATTACTGTCAACTGGCCACACTTTCCTGGTTTCCAAATTAATATGTTGTTGACTAGTTCTAAAACTCTTCTTTTATGCTTATTTAAATCATTATAAATCCAGTTCTTGGATTTGACTTTTACTCAAGACATTCGTATAGCTCTTAACTTTTTTTTTTTTTTTTTTTTTAGCTCTTAAATTTTTTTTATGGCCAAGAGAGATGTACCATAGTCACTTAACCATTCCTTGTTGGTTGATACTGAGATTGTTTACATATTTTCTGTCATATAATTAATACAATAGCATCCTTGGAAATACACTTGGAGAGATGTTTCTATACTGTAATTTCTTGGAAGGGACTGTTAGCTGACTTAAAAGAGTTTGTGAGTTGCGTCTATTGTGAGTTTTGGTATTGCCAAAATGTTTTCCTAAAAAGGTGGTACCAATGTAAACTCCCATTGACTGGATGTGAATGCTCTTCCCTGCATTTCACCAGTACTTAACATTTTAGTCAATGTAAAGTGGAAAAGTGGGTTAAGAATAGGACTCGCCTGGGTTTAATTCTCAGTTCAGCTGAAAACTGACTATGGTTTTGGGAGACTTATTTAAATTTATAGTGCCTATTTTTTCATTTGTAAAATGCCATGTTGTTATCACTCAGTGGGATTTGTTGTGAGATTTCAATGAGATTTATAGTCATTGTTTTGAATGAGCATGGCTTGAAGAGTATAATCTTAATCTTTACATCTATCCCTTCAAATGCACTGTGGATGTGGTCTTGTCATTGGAGGAAATGTGCAATTTACTTAGTTTTTCTGATTATGCTTGGGTAATAAAAAGTTCTCCAATCATGTATCATCACAAAAATAATCTAATTTTAACATCTGATTAATTTCAATATCTTACAATCTATTTTAATTGTACAATTAGAAGACTTTTGACAGATGCACAGTAACCATGAAATCACCAGCACAATCAAGATAATAGAACTTTTCCGTCTCCTTCCTTGAGTTTCCTCCTACTTGTTTGCAGTACATCTTTCCGTCCAGCCCCAGGCAACCACTGATCTCTCAGTGTAGACTGGTTTGCATTTTCTACGTTTTATGTAAATGGAATCACAGTGTGTACTCTTGTGTCTGTCTTTTGCATAGTGATTTTGAGGTGGATCAGTAAACGCTGTAAATAAATACTTACATTTTCTGCTTATATCTAATGATCACTGAACATTTTTTTCTGTATCTTTTGGCTATGTTTTAAGTAGGTTTGAGGACACTGAGTTATCTGAACTCTGACTTCAAGTTATTTAAGATTTATTAAATACAAAAGACTTCTGATTTTGGAATGTAATTGGGCAGCATTAAAGATATTACTTAAAGCACTTTAAAAACATTAATTACAATTTCATAATTTACATCAGTTTTTAAGGTAGTGTGGCTTAGAATGGAAGTTTTTAGGTATACTGGAGATGTTAGAACAAGTATTTCTGGCAAAGAATTTGTTGTACCAGGAATGTTGTGAAGTTAACTGTTAGCCTAAAAATTAATAAAATACTAATAGCAAAATCTTAGAGCGTCTGCAAAGTGCAAGGCATTGCTCTAGATTCTGGGGATTCAACAGTGAATGAAGTAAACATTCTTGATCTTATGGAACTTAAAAGTGTGTGGATGGGAGATGACAGGCAGTATGCAAATGAGTAAACTGTAGTGCGTCTTGTGTGAATGCTGTGAAGAAAAAATGGGGGAGGGCCGGCCCAGTGGCTCAGGTGGTTAGAGCTCCATGCTCCTAACTCCGAAGGCTGCCGGTTCGATTCCCACATGGGCCAGTGGGCTCTCAAAAAAAAAAAATATATATATATATACATAAAACTATCTTAATAAAATGTGTTTTTTTAAAAAAAAAAAAGGGGGAAGGAATAGGGAGAGAATTTGTAATGCAATTTAAGTAGGGTAGTTGGTAAAGCCTTATTGATCAAGTGACATTTGGGCAAAGCTCTGAAGGAGCTGAGTGAGAAGTCATGTAAGTTACCTGAAGGAAGAGCATTCCTGGTAGAGAGGACAAGTATAAAAACCCTTGAGGCAAGATTATTTATTCAAATATGTATTGGGTTCTTACACTTTCCCAGCATGACCCCAGGTATTGGTGATGCTGCATTGAGCAAAACATTTTTTAAAATCCTAGCTTCTCGGAGCTTGCATTTTATCATGCTCGGTGTGTCATAGGGCTGGGGTTGATGTGATAGGACTTTACCTTTCAGGAGATGGGAAGCCATTGGAGGAGGGTTTTGAGCAGAGAAAAGTTATGATCTGAATTATGTTTTTAAAGGATCATTTTGATGATTGAAGAATTGACTGTAAGTGAGCAAAGGCAGAGAAAGAAGAACAGTTAAAAGGCTATTAAAGTAAACATTCTGGCTGGAACCAGAATGGATGGTGGTAAAGAGTTGGAACTTGGGTATTTGAAGGTAGGTTGCTGAGAGTTTGGATGTAGTATGAGAGAGTCAAGAATGACCCCAGGTTTCCCAGGTTTTTGTCATAAACTAATAGTATAGAACTGCCATCCCAACAGTGATGGGAGAGGCTGCAATGTGGAGAAGGTTTGGGAGGGGTGAATTAAGCTTTGAATGGTTTATATTTAGGATGCTTGTTAGACATCCAAGTGGAAGTGGTATGAGTCAGGAAGGAATTTATAGTGGAAATGATTTAAAGTAGAAGCCGGCGAATATAATTAGCATACTTTGAAATCTAGGTTAAGTTGTTACACATTGTCATAAAGAGGAGTTTGTCATTTCACCTTCAGTGAATTGTTCATAAACTTCCTCTTGAGTCTGGGCTTGAACAAAAACAGAACCCTGGGTACCTTTTTAACAAGGAGCAGTAATTCAACCTAAGACCTAGTAGACATTTTTTGATAGGTTTACCAAGTGCCAAGTGGTGGTAAAGAATGATCAATGGTTTGAGTTACTTATTATCAAATATTTAGGAACATAAAGGTAACTGTTTATATCTTTTGTACCAAATACCACTTTAGATCTTTTTTGCAATAATGTGAGATAAGGGGGTTTTAACATGAATCACTTGGAGTAATACCGTGTATCCCCGAAAATAAGACCTTGCCGGACAATCAGCTCTAATGGGTATTTTGGAGCAAAAATTAATATTAGACCTGGTATTATATATTATACCTGGTCTTATTTACATAAGATCCAGTCTTACAGTAAAATAAGACCGGGTCTTAATTTTTGCTCCAAAAGATGCATTAGAGTTGATTATCCGGCTAGGTCTTATTTTTGGGGAAATATCTAGGAATATTTAACATTTATCAAACACTAAGTGCCAGTTTCTGTTCTGAGTGCCTCAGATACATTAGCTCATTTAATCCTCATAATAACCTTGAAGCTGGTGTTCCATTTTCTGGTGGAGGAAACAGTTGCAGAGAGATTAAGTGATGTTTCCAAGATTACATAGATAGTATCTGGGCAAAGCTCTTGGACAGTTTGTGAATGATACTCTGTCGGAAGTGACTTTTCAAACCTGACACAGGACAAGATGAATGCCAGAAGAAATAGTATATGCAGAAAAGACAAGTTTAGAACAATTGTGTAAATATTTAGTACCCAGCATGTACTTGGTACTTTGAATAAAAATGATAAGGTGTTCCATTCATACTTTACAGATTTAGGAGTAGTGAGGTTACAGTGACATTAACGTAATTTCTGTATAGTGTGAAGTACCATGTTCGAAACACACCTGGAGTATTGTAGAAGCACAAAGCATTGGGCCAGCCTACAGCATCCAGGCAGGCTCCCTTCAGAAGACAATGTAGTTACCTGTTAAAGATTACATGGGACTTAGTGCTGGAGAATGGAAGGGAAGATGGTTTAGTTCAAGCCAGAGGGAGCTCCACAAGCTGTATTGTGGAACAATGTGGTATCTAGGTAAAGCAGAAGGCCGAGAGTGGTGGGAGGTAAGTCTGAAGAGGTTGGGAGGATGCTCTGCTGAGGGCCTTATTTCCATGCGCCACAGTTTGGTCGTCATGTGAAAGACGATGGGGAATGATTTAAGGTTTCAGGAAGGGAACTGATGGTCAGATTTGTTTTGGTCACTGTGCCTAGTAGATGAGAAGCGGGGTCTGATGGAGTGGTGATGGGAACACAGTCCAGGGTGCTGCTCTGCCTTGCTCTCCAGAGGGGAAATTAAGAAAAGGAATAAGTCATAATTTTGGAAGAAGATGTTTAAATTTTACTGAAAAATAATTTTCCAAGATTTGAAAATGCTAGAATGCATTACTGGGGAAATTAATATATTTTCTTACAGTTCTTAATCAAATATATTATCTATTAAATAAATTCACACTTGCTTTCCAGTGTGAGGTAGCTAAGACAAGTATCCTTTTTAGTGCTGTGTTGTTCTAATTGTACCATTACATCATTTAAAATCAGATGTAAAAAAGTACTGGCATAATGTAGAGTACATAAAATACATGACCCATTTTAACTTTGTGAGAAGTAAAACATCAAAAATGCCTTCAAGCACTTAAAAATGAACCTGCCTTTATGGAGTGTGATAGTCAAACGGGCAGGTAAGTCCTGCCTAGATTTATTTCCATATAGTGAAAAATAGCCTCATTAACATGGAACTGAGCCAAATATTATTTGTGTTTTTTTCTCCTGCATTATGCCTTCTTTTGTGACATTGTGCAGATCACTTAGGAAGTTAGTAACATAGGGCATATTTCCTGAAATAGAGACCAATACATAACGTGTGTCCCCGAAAATAAGATCTCGCAGGACAATCAGCTCTAATGCATCTTTTGGAGCAAAAATTAATATAAGACCCAGTCTTATTTTAATATAAGACCTGGTCTAATAATATGATATGATATAATATAACATATAATAAAATATAATACATGGCTTTATTTTAATATAAGACCTGGTCTCATATAATATATAACATAATATCTAATATAAGACTGGGTCTTATATTAATTTTTGCTTCAAAAGACACATTAGAGCTGATGGTCCGGCTAGGTCTTATTTTCAGGGAAACACGGTAGTATAGAGAGGTTAGTTGATGTTTATAGATTAAAAGGAAATTTGAACATAAGACAGTCTAAGCAGATTGAGTAAATACCAAATAATTGAAATTTTATCTTTGCCAGAAAAAAAAGCTGGGGGAGGAAAATACAGAAGTGAATTATAACGAGCAACAAATATGTATGCAGTAGGCATTTTCTGTGGCTGGGAATATGGGCTAGCAGGTCTGCCTTCGATGCCATCTGATGAAGATTGGAGGTTGAAGTACTTTTAGAAGGCACTTTCTAGGGTCATTTCATCCACCCCGTGGAGAAGATATGAAACTGGTTTGGTCTCTTTTCCCCTTTTGTTTCAGAAGGTTTCATACTGTTATAAAGTATGAAGCAAGGTAATATTTTAAAAGAAAATAATGATTATAAGATAGGAAAAAAATTTAAGATACAGCTGGGATGATGTCCACAAAATACATATTCTGAAATTTTATAAATTTACTAGAGATTCGCCATAAACTTGTTAGATCTAAGCTAGTGGAAAGAGGAAGTTGCAAGATTAATAGTGTTTGTAATTCCGCCATTAAGCGTTTAGAATTAGCAAGATAGAGGACTAGGTGAATTTGCAATGCTTTACATTTAATCCTTACAGTTAACATGAAATATGGATTTCACTATTTTTGTTTTACAGATGAGTTACTCAGGTAACTTTCCCAAGACTATACAGCCAGCAAGTTGCCGAGCCTGGAGTTTGAACCATTTCTGCCTGATTCTAAACCCAGAGATCTTACTACTGTGCCTTTTTGATAAGTGGTTAATTATTTGAATGTATTTTGCCCACTGTGTTAAAAGAATAAGCATCTCTGAAAGAAAGCATCTTAAATTAGTGTCAAGGAAATCTTAACCAAGTTTTACTCATCTTTCTCCTTGTCTGCGTCCAAGCTGTTTCCACTTATTAATGCAACTCTGCTTAGTGATTGAAATTACTTTTAATTTATGACAAACAGCAAGGTAAATATGGTACAAACCATTGGAAGTATACTTTCTTCACTTATTTCTTCTCTAATGCTCTTCCTTTCTTTATGCAGATCTGAGTTTCTGACCTATATCATTTCCTTTTCTCTGAAGAACTTTTCTTAGTATTTCCTTACTGGCAATAAATGCCCTCAATTTTTATTTGTCTGTGAAAGTGATTCTCCTTCACTGCTGAAGGATGATTTCACAGAATTCTTGGTTGGTGTTTTGTGTTTTTCTTTAAAAACTTTAAATATTTCACTTCACTTTCTCTGATTGCATGGTTTCTGAGATATCTACTGTTATTTTTATCTTTGCTCTATAGATAAGGTATTTTTTCCCCTGTGGCATTTTTCAAGATTTTTTCTTTATTCTTGATTTTCTGCAAGTTGAATATGATATGCTTAGGTGTAGATTTTTTGGGCATTTATCTTTCTTTTCTCTGAGTTTTCTGTATTTGTGGTTTGCTATCTGAGATTAATTTTGGGGAATTCTGTTTTTATTGCTTCAAATGTTTCTTCTGTTCCTTCTTCTGGTACTCCTATTACACATGTGTTAAACCTTTGTAGTTGTCAAACAGTTCTTGGATATTCTGTTCTTTTTTTTTTTTTTTTTTTTTTTTAGTCTGTTTTTCTCTTTGCTTTTCAGTTTTGGAAGTTTCTATTGATATATTCCCAAGTTCACAGATGCTTTCCTCAACCGTGTCCAGTCTACTAATGAGGCCATCAAAGTCATTCTTCATTATTTCTGTGGCAGTTTTTGATTTCTAAGAACTTTTTGATTCTTTTAATTTCCATCTCTCTGCTTACATTACCCATCTGCTCTTGAATGTTGTCTACTTTTACCATGAGCCTATTGATACTTATCATTCATATTGATATTAACTGTTTTAAATCCCGGCTTGATAATTCCACTTGCCTGCCATATCTGAGTTTGATTCTCATGCTTGCTATGTCGCTTTAAAATGTGTTTTTTGCATTTTAATATCCGTGTAGTAAATGTTTGTTGAAAATGGGATCTGATGTACCTGGTAAAAAGAACTGTGGTAATTTTTTTCAACATGCCTTTAGTGATAAGGCAGTGAGGTATGAGGGAGGGAGGAGCAGCTTTCTATAGTCCCATGATTAGGTGAGCCTGTGCCCCTGGGCAGTGACCTTCTCGAGTGCCTTTCCGTCTTTTCCTTACTTAGGTGGGGCAGGATGGCTAGAGAAGGCTGTAGTTGGGTATTTCCCTTGTCCCATCTGAAGGACTTCTCCCAGGTCAGTTAGATTCTGATAAAACTCCAATAGGGTTAGTCTCTGGTGAAATAGTTTCCTTAGAGTGCAGGCCTTGTTAAAAATTGCAGAATGCTTTGCGTGACTTTCAAAATGGCTACTTTCTCCTGGTCCTACCAAAAGCAGAAGACTTTTCTCTGTCTACACTATGAGAATCTGGTAGGACTTCTGGAAATAAAACTCACAGAAGTGGAGGTGGGGCCAGGAGTAGGTCCCCTTGGAGTTTTTTTTAACTCAAACTTGTCCACACTGAGTTTCCAGCAATTCACCAGTTACAGCTTTCCTACCTCAATACTGGTTCCCATGGAGGTTTCTGCTCCAGTAAGTGTGATTCTTTGTATCCACCTCTTTGTGTCTCTAGTTTTGGGGGCTGTGGTTTGCCCTGTGACCTCAATTCTCTGATGGATCTAAGAAAAGTTGTTAATTTACAATTGAGCTTTCTACTTGTTAGGACAGAATGATGATGTCCAACATTCCAGACCAGAAACAGAAGTTCAAACCATTAGAAATAAATAGTGAGCTGCTATCAATTCATCCCATTGCTCTGTCTACAATACTGTAAATGAGAGTTAAGCATTTATAAGGAATAAGGGATGTATTTACAGACTATATGTTATGTAATTTATATCTTAACGTTATGCATTCTCAGACAAAATTAAAGTATAGTATTTGTTTTTATGATTTTTAAGTTCTGGTTTTCCTCTATTTCACCCTATTCAAAGGAAAAGGAAGAATCAAATGGGCAAAAAGGAGGGATCAAATGAAGATTGAGAAAATGTATTAACTCAATATTTATTGATTTCCTACTCTGTGCAGCATTCTGGGGATACAGGAATGAGTAAAACAAAAGATGCTGTCCTCATGGAACTTACATTCTAGTGGGGAGGTGAGGGATAAGACAATAAACATATATGTGTAGTTAGTGATAAAGGCCATGAAGAAAAATAAAGCAGAGTAAGGAGCTAGATAACGGTAGGGTGCTATTTTAGTTAGCACAGTCTGGGAAGTTCTTTTTGGGGTGGTAATACTTTTGCAGAGAGACCTGCGTAACAGGAGAGAGGGAGCAAGGCATGTGGATAAGTGGGAGAAACATATTCCGGGAAGATGGTATAAGTATGAGGGCCTGAGGTGTGTGTAGCCTTGGCCTGCTGCAGAAATAGAAAGCCAGCCCGTGTGGCAGGAACAGTGTGAGTGAGGGGAGACTAGAGGCACATCATAAGCGCAGGGACAAGCAAACTTTGTAAAAGTAGTAATATTTTGGGGGGCGGGGTTGGCTTTAGGGTCTCTATCACAACTACTTAATCTGCCATTGTGGCGGGAAAGTAGCCAGAGATATTTGGTAGCCAAATGGTATGGCTGTGTTCTGGAAAACTTTTTTACAAAAACAGACAGTAGTCTAGAGTTTGCACGTTGGCACTAGTTTGCTAACTGCTAATATAGGGCCTCATAAGCCATTATTCTGAGTTTTTATTCTGGGTATGATCAGAGTCACTGGGGGTTATAAGCAGGTGAAGGAAGGGATAGGATTTGTTTGAAAAGGATTACAGGTTGCTTTATAGGGGATAGAATATATTGTCCACACAAGAGTGGAACAGGAAAAGCTACTGGGGGTTGCGTATGAGTTGAGGAAAGAGATGGTGGTTTGAACTGAAGTAGTAACGGAGTTGACAAAAAGGGGTAAAGTGTGTGTGTGTGTGTGTGTGTGTGTGTGTGTGTGTGTGTGTGTGTGTGTGTGTGTGTGTGTGTGTGTGTGTGTGTGTGTGTGTGAGGGCTAGACAAGAATGCCTCTAAGGCTATTTGAGCAACTGAGTAAAACTTAGAACATCTTACTAGTTTGGGGAAGACTTCTCACAAATGAAATTTGGTGGAGAAAACAAGTTTGGTTAAATTTGAGATACCTATTAGACATCTAAATGCCTGAAGTAAGTAGGCAGTTGGATGTATTCCAGTTTCTGAATGTATTCCAGTTTCTGGATGTATTCCAGTCTTTCAGGGAGAGAGGGGAAGGTGTGAAAATTACCTGGGAGAGCGAATGGAATAAAGACAGTGATAGAAATACTAGACAGCCCTGAAATAACACGAGGTTTGTCATCATAAATTTAAAGTGATAGTATCATCTTTGTGTATGTTTTCCCCAAGCCATGATGAGCTGTGTGGCACAGCTGTGGAGATGGTGGATTGGAATTAACTAGAACTTGGATTTTATTTTATAGGCAGATAGAATGGAGGGAGAGAGTCCTAGGAAAATATGTGTTTGGTGGCATCTAATTTGGGTGGGGAGAGAAAAATCTCTAGGTCCTGGTAGGGTTGGAGAATTGCTGGAGTCATTGTTACTAGACGTGAAATGGAAAGGTAGGAGTTTGCTCAAAGTAGAATGCTTGACATTAAGATTTTGCTCATGATCCATCATTAGTTGCTGCAACAGAGACCCAGCATACGACCATGAGAGTGGGTGACTGAGGTCAGAGTGAGGATGTGCTTATGGGATGTAAGGAAGACAAGTAACTGAGAGGCTAGAGTGGGTCATTAATCTCTCACATGCATCTTGGAGTTAGAACGATCATAAGAGTAGTAGTGGAGACCAACAGAGTACATGTGGAAGCAAATGCAAACTTTTCAGTGAATGTGCATGAGGGGGAGTGAGCTGGAAGGTAAAAGGTAGTTGTGATTGCTAATTCTGATTAGCTCTGTGACTTCAGGCCAAGTCAGTTAACCACTCATGTGTCTGCCTCCTTATGTTTGTAATGATGGGTCCCTGATCCATTTTATAAACCTGGAAACCTTGACTATACCGTGTTTCCCTGAAAATAAGATCTATCCAGACAAATCAGCTGTAATGTGTCTTTTGGAGCAAAAATTAATATAAGACACAGTCTTATTTCACTATAAGACCGGGTCTTATATAATATAATAATAGAATAGAATATATAATACTGGGTATAATATAATATAATATAATGTAATACTGGGTCATATTTTTGCTCCAAAAGACGCATTAGAGCTGATGGTCCAGCTAGATCTTATTTTTGGGGAAACACGTTAGTACATGAAGAAGTAAGAAAAGGCTGGAAAGGGAAAGAATGGAGGTTTCCTTCTAGTGCAGTGATTATCTTTGAGCATTAGTCCCTTCAGGTATTGGTTTAATGAATCTATTGATCCAGAATGTTCTACAGTGACTCAGTCACTAAATTGTCACCAAAGTCAAATGGCCAATTTTATAAATACTTTTAAAGTATTGTAACTGACTTTTGTATCCCGTATTATGTTTGTCTATGTTTTTCAGCCTCTACCATTTTTTTTTATATTTTGGAAGGTTATTAATAAATTGTTATTGAATGAATATGAAAGACTTTCTGAAAATAACTTTTTAAGAAGCAGTTTTCACCTTTTATGCAAATTAAGCATGATGAGAGTAGAAAGTAGTAGTAATAATTCTGCATATTTTGCTTAAAGTATGGGACATTTACTAATTTCTTTGTATGTAAATGGTTCTAAAGTGTATAAAATCTTGCTGTTAATAAGAACGTTGCAATATTGAACCACCAGTGTGTGTTGTTAATAAAGTATATTTATAATAAGATATGATCAGAGTTATTTAAAACTCAGGTCAGAGGGAAGCAGGAAAATGAACCCATTTCCAATAACGTTCGCAATTTGATCTTCACTCTTTCTAGGTTTTCATAGTCTCGGTTACAGATAATTCTTTTTTCATCAAGTAGCTCCTAAAAAGTGATTTGTAAAGAAATGTTCTCTAAATGGAGGTGCTCACTTTTCATTATAAATGTAGAGCTATCCATGTTAATAGAAAACAATCAGTTCAAGAACAAGGCAAGGCATAGAGGATATCTGTAAGTACAGTGTGTTTACAGAATATTGAGAAGGCAGCAGGAAAAAAATCCTTGATTTGTAAATAGACTTTCTCCTGGCTTATGTATGTCCCCCCATAGAAAATGCTTAAGAGAATTTGTTAAGTGAATGAAAGGCGATGCCATTATTAGGCCTTTAAAGTTTGCCTTTGTCTCTGGAATTTTCCTAAGACTCCTTATGGGCATTAGTGATAAAGAGTGGAGAAAATTTACCTGTGAAAACAGGTACGTACAGAGTGCAGCTGCTTTTGGAAAGGCTCAAGTTTCTGACAAATTTTATTTGCCTACTTGGTTTAAATAACAATAATTTTTATTTACAGCCACAGTTTGTACAAACTGCTTTGGTTTTGTGGTTAAATATTTTCACTCTGTCTCGTGAGAAATACCTGAACCAGTTTTTACTAGGTGCTATACAGCTAGTGACTGAGAAGTGTTCCTTTGGCCATAAGGAGAAGAAATTTGGGATAGCTTTTGTTTTCACCCAGATACGGCCAGACAGAAGAAGTAAGGAGAAAACTTAGGATAGTATTTGGAAAATTGGTGAAGAAACCTCTCAGCAGTTCCCAGTCTTATATGTACAGAGATTGAATAGAAGATCATTTCAGTCCTAAATCAGTTATTGTTTCAGTGACAAGATTCAGCCAGACTGGTCAATCCTAGATGAGCTTGTATAGCATGTCTGAAGGTAGCTTTACTTTTTGGTTTACAGTATTATCTAATTTATAAAGAGGAAATATATATAGAATCTGAATTTAAGTTGGGTAGTCTTTTTTTTTTTTTTGAGAAAACGTACAAGTTTCAGAAGAAATTGTAGCACTGGAATAGTTAAATTTTTATTTAATTGTGTAACATACAAAGAAAAATGGGAACTATTTTTAGCTGCATCAGTTTGTATTTCTTTTTACTTGAGCCCCTTGGTAAAAGAAAACAAAAAAAAATGAGAGTAATTCTTTGTCCATAAAGTACATTTTCCAAAAGAGAAAATTTTCCAAATAATGAAAGTAACACAATCAATATACAGAATTTAGAAAATATGAACAAAAATAATTAAAAATTATCCACTTATTTTTAAAATCACTGTTACTATATTAGCTATCAATATATGAGGACATTTTCTTCTATACAGTTTTTTTTCCAGATTTGTTTAATAATGGATCCTGTATTGGCTGAGCATCTTTACATCGTTGGACTCCTAGTACTGTAATATTCCATTGTTTGTGTGTACCATACTTTAGTTGGCTGATCATCTGTTATTATTGTAGTTTCCAGTGTCTCACCAGTATAAACAATGCTTTCATAAACATCATTAAACTGAAAACTTTGAGTGTCTTTTGTTATTTGCATTCTGCAAATGGTATGTGGCATTGTTTTTAAGTGCCCTTCCATTCCTGAATATTATTAAAATACCAAAAATTGATAAGTATAAAGGACAGTTCATTGTTTTAATTTACATTTTATTACAATAAAGCCTGAGTATATTCTTATGCTTATTGCCAGTTATATTTCTTATTATTCACCTGTGTAAGAATATTAATCCTTTTACATGTTGCAAACAATGTCTAATAACTTCTGTTATTTTTTAGACAGATTTTTAATCAAATCTCTCAATCTTTTTCATTATGGATCTTTTCTTTGTTAATGTGTAGAAAGTCCTTTCTTGTCCAATATCAGAGTAAGTTATTCAGGTTATTTTTTGGTGTCATTTAAACACACACACACACACACACAATATCAGGTGAAATTTCAAGCATATTTCAGAGTACAGAGTGGAGCTTGATGAACCTGTGGCACCCATCACCCAGCTTTAAGAAACATCAATATATGGTCAATCTTGTTACATCTATATCTGCCCCCAGATCCTGTTGGGATATTTTGATATTTAGAGTTATATCTCTAAAAGGTAAGGATTTTACTTTTTAAAATATAACCACAGTACCATTACCACACATACAGAATTTAGAATTTAACTGTCTCTAATATCAATTATTCAATATCATTTTCCTGATTGGCTTACATTGTTTTTAAAAGTTTGAAATTAGGAATCAAATAAGATCCATACATTGGTTTTGGAAAAAACATATTGAAGTTTCTTTTAATTAGTAGGTACCCCTTCCATATTTTCCCCTTCCTTTATTCTTTTCTTCCTTCCTCCTTGCCTCATTTTTTGTTGAAGAGAAGGCTTAAAGAATTTTTTTTGACTCTGTAATGCAGTGGAAAATGTCTTTACATGTAATTTGAAGGTGGGGTGTACCTCTGCCCCCTGCTTTTAACAGTTATCCAGTTTAAAATACAATCTTAAATTCTCCATTGAAAATACAATTTTAAATTCTCCATTTATTTGAAGTGCTACTTTCTCATATATGAAATGTTATATGAGATTATTGACATGATAAAAGTGACATTTCAAATTAATGGAGAAATGCAATATTTTTACTATGTAAAAATCCTTTGGTGTTTTGATTGGAATTATAATAAATATGTTCATGTGTGTAGAGAGAATTGACACCTTGGGAATACTGAGTTTTCCACCCAGCAACATGTATCTTTTTAATTTATTGAATTGTTCTTTTGTTTCTTACAACAGTTTTGTTTTTCATTCTATAAGCCTTGCACATTTCTTGTAAAACTCATTTTTTTTTTTAAAGATTTTATTGGGGAAGGGGAACAGGAATTTATTGGGGAACAGTGTGTCCTTCCGGGACTTTTTCCCAAGTCAAGTTGTTGTCCTTTCAGTCTTAGTTGTGGAGGGCGCAGCTCAGCTCCAGGTCCAGTTGCCGTTGCTAGTTGCAGGGGCTACAGTAGCCCACCATCCCTTGCGGGAGTCAAACCAGCACCCTTGTGGTTGAGAGGACGCGCTCTAACCGAGCCATCTGGGAGCTCAGTGGCAGTTCAGCTCAAGGTGTCATGTTCAATCTTTAGTTGCTGGGGGCGCTGCCCACCATCCCTTGAGGGACTCGAGGAATCGAATTGGCAACCTTGTGGTTGAGAGCCCGCACTCTAACCAACTGAGCCATCCAGGAGGCAGCTCAGCTCAAGGTGTCATGTTCAATCTTAGTTGCAGGGGGCGGAGCCCACGATCCCTTGCGGGACTTGAGGAGTTAAACCGGCAACCTTGTGGTTGAGAGCCCACTGGCCCATGTGGGAATCCCCATGTGGGAATCGAACCGGCGGCCTTCGGAGTTAGGAGCATGGAGCTCCAACCGCCTGAGCCACCTGGCCAGCCCAAAATTAACTTCTTGAATCTCAAAATTACAGTGGCCCATGTTCAAGTATTTTACTAACACTTGTTAACAGACTGAATGTAAAATATATTTTGCAGCAAATGAGGTTTGTAATAAAATGATTCCCACTAACATAGTGACCCTCAGTTTCTCTCCTCATAAGGAAACACTGTTAACTGTTTCTTTTGTATTCAGAGAGTACGTGTATATGTATTCTGGCATATACATAATATATGTATATTTCCCCCTTTTGTTATACAAATGTTATATCACTTTATATTTTGCTCATCAATAAACTTTAGAGATGTTTCCGTATCAGCACATAGAGATCTATCTTATTTTTATTAATTTCTACAAAGCACCTCTCTGGAAGGATACACTATGCGTAGTTTATTTAATTCATTTCTTATTGATAGGCAATCAGGACCATTCCTCTATTAAAATCATGATGTGGAGAAAATTCTTGTATGTGTACCTTTGTGCATGTGTAGAAATATTTTTGAAGAATTACATTTTAGAAGTGTGATTACTGGGTCAAAAATTGATACATACAGTGTTGCCAAGTTACTTCCAAAAATGGCTACACCAATTTGTAATCCCAGTAAGGGTAGATGGAAATAATCATTTTTCTACACTTTCACCAATGTTGGATATTGTTAGTCTTTTTTGGGGAAAAGAGGGCAAACATGAAAGTCATAGATTTTTACTCCTTTATTTTTTACAACTTTATTTACAATTATATAAAATTGTGTACATTGAGTTGATTTGATACACTTAGACTATTTAAGATTTACTCTCAGCAAGTTTCAAGAATATAATACAGTATTGTAAACTACAGTTACCATGCTGTACATTGGATCCCTCAGAACTTACTCATCTTACAACCGGAAGTTGCTTTTTGACAAATATCTCCCTGTTTCCCTCACCCCCTAATGCTTGGTAACCACAATTCTACTCTCTATTTCTATGAGTTGGGCTTTTTTGGATTTTACATATAAGTGAGATCACACAGTATTTGTCTTTCTCTGATTTATTTAGCATAATTCCCTCAAAGTTCATCCATGTCATAAATGACAGGATTTCCTTCTTTCTCATGGCTGAATAATACTCCAGTGTGTGTGTGTGTGTGTGTGTGTGTGTGTGTGTGCACAGTCGTGTGTCAACAACGGGGATATGTTTTGAGAAATGCATTGTTAGGTGATTTTGTCGTTATGTGAACATCATAGATGTACTCACACAACCCTAGCTGGTACAGCCTACTACACACCTAGGCTGTATGGGGTAGCCTATCACTCCAAGGCTACAAACCTGTACTGCATGTTACTGTTCTGAATATGGTAGGCAGTTGTAACACAGTGGTAAGTGTGTATGTAAACATATCTAAACATAGAAAAGTTAAGTAAAAATACAGTATAAAAGAAAAAATAGTATAGGGCACTTACCATGAATGGAGCTTGCAGGACTGGAAGTTGCTCTGGGTGAGTAATCAGTGATTGGTGAGTGAATATGAAGGTCTAGGACATTACTGTATGCTCCTGTAGACTTTATATAAACACTGTGCACTTAGGCTACACTAAATTTATAAAACAACATGAGATTAAATCAAACGAGAAAATGATGCAACAAAGAGACTCAGTAAACATAAGACATACGAGGATGCTGTGGCTGTAACAGCATACTGTTTTACAGCAAACTTTGTTTTAAGTAGAAAGAGTACACTGTAAACTATAGTAAATACACAAACCAGAAACACAGTTGTCCATAATACCTCATTATCATCGAGTATTATGGACTACATAATTGTGTGTGCTATGCTTTCTACAACTAGCAGCACGTGGGTGTATTTACACCAGCATCTCCAAGATCTCTGAGAACAGAGATGTGCAGATCATGAATTTGATTTTGGACCATAACTAGCATGTACAGAGTCTGTATAAAAAGTGAAAAAGATACTATGATATGGATTTATTGTTGTGGAGATGGTAATGCATCTAACATTTAGTTTCTCGTGATGGGAAGGAGTGCAGAGGACAAGGTTGAACATACAGAAATGAGGGGAAATGATTGATAATACCACGTTCTGTAGAAGGCTGGGTAAGATGGATCTCCAGAGCACGGGTGGCTTAGGTAGGAGGAGGGATGTTATACTTTTAGCAGGTAGAGAAAAGGAAAATTGGTGAGTGCAGATGTTAGTAGGTTTGTAGATTTGCTGGGGGGAATTAAGGAATAATTACAATAATAGCTAATGTTTAACGCTTGCTATCCTATTTGCTGATCGGCTTTATGTATTAGAACTCATTTAGTCCTCACAACACTCCTATGTGATTGGTACAATTACTATCCTCATTTTACAGATGAGGAAACCAAAGAAGTTCTTGATTGGTGAATTCACTCTCGTCTTAGACGTTAATGGTGTCGTCATCTGCTGAGATTTAAGATAGAGGTGAAGTAGGAATAGTTTCTTCAAAATTCATTCATCCTCACCCCCTAAATGACTTCAAATTAAAATATATATATATGTGTGTATATATATATATATATATATGTGTGTGTGTGTGTGTGTGTGTGTGTGTATATATATGTACATGTTTGACAAGGGGCAGTGGATTTTTTTTTTGAAACTTACATAACGTATAAGTGGAAATACCTTTCGATGGCTTTGTTATTCTAGTTGACATGTAACGTACAATCTAAGTACAGATTGGTTGATCGTTATGCAAACTCAGCTCAAGATAATTATTTTAGCTTCTCTACCAATCATGTTACTGCTCCTAAATCCCTCTAAGAACTTCATGTGCTGCTACTGGTGGATTAAGTGGAAATTTGAAGAGAGTTAGCATGAGAGCTAATCGGGAAAAACCAGCTCTTCTCACACCAGCCAGGAGTGAGTTGTCTATCCCTAGAAGTTTTTCTAAAATTGTCCATCTTTGTACGAAAAGCCACTTTCTTCTCAGAAATCTATTCCTGGTTAATCAAAACTCCTCTCTCGGCATTGAAGTTTGTGGTTCTCACGTACCAATGTTTTCTTCTTTCACAATTGTTAGTTTTTGTCTTACAGAATTTTGTTTTTTTGATCTCCTGCTTCAGTGATTATTTCTTTAGAAATACGGGCGGTCCCACTCCTCCCTCCCCGCCACCAACTACGTGGGTTTTATGTATCAATTAAGGAAGTAAACAGAGAAAGTGAATTTTGGTTCTAGCAATATGACCATTTAGACTTACCTGAATATCCTTAGCATAAGTGGATGTTGCCCTGGAAAGTGATACTAGTGGTGGTTTTTGTTGTATGTATGTGTGGGGATAGGGGCACTATAGGATGGAATGGTGAGTCACTTGATAATTTAGACAAGAGACTTAGTTTCTACCATCTATGGAGGAGGTAAGAGATAACTTAGGTGAGTTAGGGACTTAGAAATGAAATCTCTGCATGAAAACAGGACTCCTAAAGGGAGGTGGAGAGGAGTCTCAAAGAATTAACTAAAATCTTCTCAAATGTGGCCTGAATGGGAAGAAAAATACAAATAAATACAAATAACCATGGAGACCTGAGATGGAAAAGGAAATAAAATTAATGTTTATGTTGAACTAACGTGACTATATTTGTGGAAACCGATTTTTGTGGAAACAGATTTAGGTTTATAAGGAAAATTTTTTGTAGAGAGATTTTGTAAATACTGCTATTGCAGTTGTGAATTATTAGGAAAAAAGTAATTGATATTTTGGATTTTAATTTTGCGACTGTGTATTACCCAGGAAGCATAAAGTGTCTTCTATGACCATTCCTACTCCAGAAGATTAATACAGCATTGTTCCTTAAAGGTCTGAGTGGTTCTACAATGTGCTTTTACCTCCCAGTGCCAAAGGGGAAAGTGTTGGTTTTTGTATTTCAGGCCCATGATGATGAGGACCAAACTGGAATAAAAAGATGGAGACAGGGTTGGCTGAGGGATGATTCAGGAAGGAACTCTCTTGACGTTGGGAAGAGTGGTGAAGACCTATATCCATTGGCCTGCAGCACCCATAACTGTATCTATGTGATCAAATGCAGGAAGCCTATCGAGGCTGGACATTGAGGGCTTTGGTTTTGAGAGCATTACCAAATATCTCTCTAGTTGAGCCTGAGGTAAGAGGTAAGGACAGTTGGGATTGCATCTCAGCATCTCCCTGAAGTGATGGTGACCAGTACTTATCAGCATCTTCACATGTGGAAAGAACAGTGGTAACCATGACAACCACCACAGACTAAAACCCCTCCCCTCATTTTCCAAGCACTATGTAATCTCCCAGAATTCTTGTATGATCTCGGGGAAACAGATGGGAAGACCTTCCCCCAATAATAGGAGAGAGAAACCCCTTCCTTCTGAACCATGTTAGACTGAATTTTCTTTTAACCTTACTAGGTGAGAGAAGGTTGGGGCCAAAACCAAATTAAATTGATTTATAAAAATTGAAGAAAAAAAAAGAAACGTAAGTCTTATTACTGAACACCACGAAGCAAATTCATTCCTGCTTCCTTTTTATAATTAAAACCTATGGGAGTCAAATGAAAAACGGCTTTGCAAACCACTTTGATTTTTGAAGTATTATTTTTCAGTGATTAATTTCTCTCACTTCCTCTCTAATTAAGAAAAAAATCCCATTCCCAAATATATAACATACTCATTAACTTCCAGGCTTATAGTGAAACTAGATTATTCTGGTCTCTGTTTTTTTCCTGTCTTTGGATAGAGAGGATAGAGGGTCTCTGTCGTGTTCGTTTGCCAGGTAATCTCAAGTGAAGCCTCCCAGTAATGTATTTACATATTTAGGTAATTATTTACTTATTTGCACTTTTATAGCTCTTACTATGTGTCATATGAAGCTAAGAAGCACTTATAAATAAAAACTCATTACAAATCTTGACAGATCGTGGAACATGGGTTTTGTGGGGATTGATTCTTGCTGCTCTATCCTTTTGTCCTCCCTATGTGAATATTTAGTTGTTGGAAGAATCCATATTGGACTTATTTCTCTTTTTCTAGCACTCCCTGCCATCTTCTGCTTCCGTGTTTCTAAGCATGCTATTCTTTCTGACTGGAACACTTTCCACAGCTTTCCTTCTGGATACCTGGCCTTGATAATTCATCCTTCTGATAGTGGCTTGCTCATTGCTTCCTCAGAGCAGCCTTCCTTGGTGCCCCTCTATCTCTGTTATGCTCCTCTGTTTTCGTTTAAGGTCCTATGGCACTAAAGTGTACCCATCATATTTGTGTCCATCTTTGTGAACATGCCTTCTTCACTAGACTGTCAGTTCCATGCACCACAATAACTCAGCAAGTGTATCAGTGAGCCATGATTAGAGCCTCGTCCCATCCGACAAGTCCCCTAGCTTTCTACCACTTCTGACCTAAAAACAGAGGGTGTAAGATCTTATACTTTGAAATCCTTGATAATCTTAAAGCTCATTTTTGTTGTACAGAAAAAAAGGGAAACGTGATCTGGTTTCTCATGCTCAGTGCTAAGGCTTCCCGTAGAAAAGGATGCAGATAGGAAAAAGTAGAAATTCCTGAATGAAAATGTTAATCGTTCTCTGTCCATATCAAATCTAATAAATGGAATGACATACCCATTTGCCTCAGACTCTTTTTATGGAAGAGTAAAATTAATTTCAAAAGACTGAGTCTGAAAAATCCCCAAAGAACTGCATTTCTCAGTGTTTTGCATCAAATTTTTTCTTTGACTTCAAAAGTCCAATGATGATTTCAGGTGAAAAGCAGGAAAAAGAGGAATGCAACTGTGTAGCTGTGAGCTGGCCACTGATTTCTCTGGATCTCAGTGCACATCATTAACTAGATGAAAAGACAGTGGACTCGGCCTTGCTTGCTTCTCTGTGGAATGGGGCAACATAACAATTGTTTTTACTAATCACAAATCAACTTGCTTCCAGTCAACAGAATGTTGCCTCAGGTCCTGCCCATGTCTCCACCTTCTTGTCTGCCTGGAAAGAGAGATTCCAGAGGCGGGAAGTTTACGCAATGAAGTGCCTTTGATTTCTGCTCCAGAGAATTGGGGCATGTGTGTTTGCTAGGCAGTTAACATAGTTTTCAGTGTCATAGTCATATTTTCCATTGCTGCAAGAAAGATCAGTTATAATTTTAGCACTAAGAAGCAAAGAAGATTGTTTCCGTATTAGCCAAAAAATAAGTATCATTGCAAAATATTGACTAGCTCAGGTGACACAATGAAGATGTTTGAGGTAAATATAATTCCAGCTTTCCTAAAGTTTGGGAAGTGGGATACCCAGATGTAGCTTTGTTTAGGATTGCCACCGGTTCCAGGAGCTTGCTTTCTGTTTGTGAGAGGAAAACTTGCCTTTTGAAGAAATGTGGCGCACACACTCTTAATATAACATGAAAGGAAAGGCTCTTTGTGCCAAGAAATCACTCACGCGAGGTGGAATTTTTTAAAACATATCTGGTGGCAAGCTTTTTCTGAAAACTTGAAGGAAGAATGAAATAATCTAAAACTGTGTTGGGATGGAGGGATTGTGACGGTGGCCCTAAATGCTCTATTTTTGAGATTATACCAGAGATCCAAATCTCAAAACTAGAAGACTGAATGCCACCATCACAATCCCTCCGTCCCATCACTGTGTTCATGGTAGTTGCCTGCAGCCTTCCATACTGAGTTTGCAAAGCTTAAAAACAAACTAAGCTTGCAGCTTTTCTGTTGTGCAGTGAAATGGTGTGCGAAGACTGCTTCTCAGGCTCATTGGGTGTGTTTCCAGGTAGTGGCAATGATTTTTAGATTTATGGCAAGTTCTAGATCTGCCTCAAGAAAAAGCATGTTTAAAAACTGAGGTATAAGCACTTCTGGGGTGGCATGTCACCAACCAGTGTCTCTCAGGATAACGTTCAAGTTCAGAACTGCAAGGGTTGGAATTAAACAATGAAGGGAAGAAACTCCTTTGGAGGCTTTTGTTTTTGTTTTTCATTTTCCCTATAACCAAGGACTGAACTGTTTTCTCTTCACATTTGTGGCTCCATTTAAAAGGAACATTTTGCCTTGGATATCTTGATTCTGCTGGAAGCTTAGGGAACTTTCAGCCTTCAATCCCTGAGCCTCAGTAAAACTCCACCCATCTTCATATTTGCAAGTTTTTCCCATCCTGTTAACATTCCTCTTTAAAATGGAAACACACTGTTTCCATCTCAGCCCTGCTTGCTTGACCTTCCATACCACTGATGATTTGTAGAAATAAAAAAGGCATCGCTGCCTCTGCATTCTTTTCCCAATTTGAGTCTTTTCTCCATTTGGAGAAATTGGCTGCCTGTTGTTAGTGAGGCAGGCCCCTTTGACCTCAACCTTTGGAGAGATTTCAACAAAGCCAAGAACTCAGCCAAGAAATTAAACTGGATCAAACTTCTAAAGAGTGTCCAAGACACAATACTGGGACTTCTATCATCCTCAGTAAGGACCTGAATAATCCCTGAAAGTTACTTCCCTCAACAACACAAGCATGATAAGAAATAGGAATATGTTACTACTTTTTAATTTATTTTTAATAAGTAATATCCTAGGGTGAAAAATACGTAATTATTTTGTTCTTATTGGGAGTGGTAGCCATCATAAACACCTCTTTTCTCTTTCTCCTGACACAGTAGAATACACTTATGTTTAAAGTTTATTTATACTATCATAAAATGCAGAATTGAACCCTCTACCCAAATACATGAGAATTGATTTTAGATTTATGACAAATCCTAGACTTGTCTAGGGTAAAGAATGTATATTTATTTAAATATGAAAGGCAATCTCTTGAGAGTGTTGTGTGGGAACCATGCTATTTAAATATTCTTATGCTGAAAAGGCTTTCTTTTTCAATCTTTCTTGGCTTCCATCCCTGAAGAATGAAGCCTCATTCCACAGGGGCAGGAGAGAAATACTGGATAAGAAATCAAAAGACATAAAAGTCCTAGCTCAGCATCTACTGCAAATTTGTTTTGTCATCTTGGACAAGTCATTTTCTCTCCCTCTTCATCTTAGTGAACTGATAGTAATATGATGTGGTGGAACTGAGGCAGTGAATTTAAAGTCTTTTTATTTTACTGTTTTCACTGCAGCCACCTCCTATCAAATGTAATCTTAAACATAGACTCCAGTACATAATATTATTAGATAAATTATGAATTCTAAATGATAACCTTTATTAAAAAATTAGGCATTGAGCATAGAGACCATTTTGTTGTTCTTAAACAATTGAAATGGGAGTTGTATTAGTTTCCCTAGGGCAGCTGTAATAAACTACCACAAACTGGTGGCTTGAAACAACAGAAATTTATTATCTCACTCTTCTGGAAGCTAGAATCCAAAATCAAGGAGTTGGCAGGGCCACGCTCCCAGCAAAGTTCTAGAGGAGAATACTTGCCTCTTCAGCTTCTGGTAGCTCCAGGCATTCCTTGGCTTGTGGCAATACAACTCCAATCTCTGTCTCATTTATGTTACTTTTTTTTTTTTTTTTTTTTTTTTTTTTGTTGTTGTTGTGAGCCCGGGCCCATGTGGGAATCGAACCGGCAGCCTTCGGAGTTAGGAGCACGGAGCTCAACCGCCTGAGCCACCGGCCGGCCCTCATTTATGGCCTTTTTCCCTCTGTGCTTGTGTGTCTGTGTCCTCACATAGTGAGTTCCCTGTGTTTCTGTTTTCTCTTTTTACAAAAACACCATTCATTTGGATTGGGGCCTATCCTATTTGAGTAGGATGCCTCATCTTAACTTGATTAGTCTGCAAAGACCCTATTTTTAAATCAGGTCTCATTTACAGGTCCTGGATGTTAGGATTTCAGCATGTAATTTTAGAGGATGCTCTTCAACAGGAAGGGTTACGGGTGACAATTGCAGGGTTATGTTAACATCAGTATTTAATTTATTTCTATGTTTTGTTTGGTAGCACAGTATGAAGAGAAATGTTTCACACTGATAAGAAATTATAAAATTATAATTAATTTTTAAAAAAAACATTATTTAAAACCTTGCAAATCTCAATCTCAATTCCTTCAGTTAATCTGATCCTGAGGTCTGAAAGAGCCACATTAGGAAATTATGTATCATTGTTAAAATACTGAGAATATCCCCAAAAACTTGCTCCTTCCTTACTGGAGAAGGTTCACTTTTAAAAGGGAGTTTATGAATGGACTCCTGAAGAAACTTAAGTCACCATTATATTTGGCTGACACTGCGTTTTTAGATGTCTCAGTACCCTGAGTTACTCAGTGGTGCCATGTGAAAACATCTGATTAGTGGCATGTTGAATCTGACATTCAAAATTTCAGAAGTGTAAAAACAGTATTCTTTTGTCTTTTGAGTCTCAAGTTGATTTCAATTTTGTTTCTGACATTTCTTCTGCTGTTAGGGAGCATGAACTACCAAAATGAGCCCATTTAGCTGGTGAAAAATAACATATAGATACTCCAGCTGGTACAACTAAGTTACATTTGACGATTTTTAATTAGTGGAGGTTTTTTTAAACAAAAAAGTTATTTATATTTTTATTTGAAATATCTGTTCCAGAACCTTGTCCTGAAACTACTAAAAACTTCAATGTAAAAACATATATTCTGGAATTTACTACGCTTATCATTAAAATAACTCAGAAAATCCAGTTTAAAGACTATGCCTCAATAAATTTGACAATTTTTATGACTTTATTTAACTTCTTTCACAATGCTGCTTTGACAACTATTTAGTACATGTACAATCATCACAGGCATATTCCAGCAATTGCTTTCATCTGAGCAACTCTTTTCATATCATCAGAATAGACATGGCCAAATTTTTGCCAAGTTATTCAATGGTATGTTATAATCTAATCGTAAAAGCTAATTTTTTCCTCTAGTGTTTTATTTAAGAAATCTTCCTTGTGGTCATTTGTGTGATTCTGTAGGAAAACAAGCAAAACATAGAGGTCAGCAAATCCCCATTTTCATTCAGCTGAATCATCAAACCTGAGCTTTAAAGGAATTCAGCAGATATGTATTGTGAATGTGTATTTTGGGGTTCCATCAGTGAGGCTAACCAGCGTGGTATGGACCCCTAAGGGTATTTGGAAATACGTTGGGGGCATTTTTGAGTGTCCAAAAACCTAAGGGCACACTTGGCATTTAGTTTCCTTGAGCCAAGTATGCTAAATGACTTGCACTTGTCTCATCTAAATGCCTGCAGGAAAGGAAGGTAATTATGTTTTTGTAAAAATCTGCTTATTTAACACAGTACAGACTTTAATAAGCTCTTTCCGATAGAATCTGTCTTTTCCTCACTTATAACTTTGGATGGTCCGGTGAAGGAGCTGTCGTCAGATTTAAATTTTGTTCACAGGAAATTTTTGTTGATGACGCTAAGTAGTTCAATTAGGAAGGAACGTCTGAGTTCCTTAGTTTTGGAACTTGTGTTTTGTTTCAAAATCATGTACTTTAGCAGAACTAAGGATTGCAAGATTTCACTGCATGAAATACAAGAAGTTGAGCAGTTTTAGTCACATTCAAATGAAACTGAGTGACAGATAGTTCTCAGTGTAATTTTTTGCCTTCAAAAGATTTCATGTGAAACTTACAGGCAATTGATTTCATTTCATGTGTTGTCGCTACAGTGGTGTGGTTGACTATTAATTGAATATCACTTAGTTCCAAATTGGCACTTTTCGTCATGAGGCAATCTTATTTTACTTATCATATTTTCTCATTAAATTCAAATTTAAACCAATGATTCATTTCTACTTTTAAAGTTAATTATTTCATCTCACCTGAAAAAATTAAAAAAAAAATTTAAACAAAAGTATCTAAAACTTACCATAATCCATAAGCTTAAATAATCAGTATGACATATGTTACATGTTTACTGCAAGGCTTTCCATGAATTTCTGACAGGAGCAGAAGCATCTGAGCATTGTCTGGCATTTGGTGAATTGTATTAGTGTGTTCTAGGGTAGGTCTACTCTCCTGTATAATTTTATGGGAGAGGCCATGTGTAAGTCTGAATTAAAAAAAAAAGAAAGAAAAGACTGGTGCAGAATTAATACCTATGCAGTGTATTATATGGAGGCTAGAGATGATTTAAAAAGCTGTAGTTCAAGGTCTGCATAAAAATGAAGAAACCTGATTGGAAGTTAACATGATGGTGGTCTCCAGTGTGTACAAAGTTGGTGTTTTTAGAGACATTTGAAAAATAGGTAATATCTATAATGATTGATTTCTGACCAGCCTGGGTTCTCAACCAGCCTAATGGTATTCAGCTTGGTCCACAGTCAATTTCATCCTTTTCTTTTTTCTTAGTCCAATCTCATAATTTTTTCATCAGCTTTAGTAAACAATTTTAGTACAGACATGGCGCCTTCTCAAGATGTTCTCCAGGTCCCATTCTAAACTCCCCAGGCCTGACACAATTGCCATTTGATATAGCTAAGGAGGAAACACTTCCTTTCTTGATCTTTCTCTGGTTTGTGTTACTGGGGTGCGGGTGAGGGGGCGGAGAATAGCAAGTCTACCTGTGTATTTGATTCACCCTAAACAACTTGGCAAAAATGATGGTTCTCAAATATAGCTGCGTCCTCTTTTACTTAAGTCAGGAGATCCATGTGATAGATTTTCAGTGTGTGTACCTTTGCCCTACAAATGGCCTCCTGTCAGGTGGACATCCAGGCCTACCCCCACAGGGACCAGGGAAACTTCTGGATCTCCTCCATCCTCATAGCTGCAAGGAACTCAGCGGGTTCTTTGTAGATCCTCTTTTCTATGAATACACCTTGTTGACTTCACTGTCTTGCCCACCCTTAGAATTCAGAGTGCTTCATGGCTCTCAGCTTTCAAAATATTCCAAATTTGGATCTGAACACATATGCTCTTTATTTTGGGATTTACCAATGAAAGGTTTTCCATATTGTCATCCCTCCCCTGGTGACTGGCCACTCTGTTGCCTCTTCTCAGAAAGTCTATCCAGATCATCCAATCTAAGTAATTTTATCTTCCATCATTATCTTCACTACATCCTATAAATAGCATTATTTTCTTCTTAATATTATCTGAAGTAATATTCAGTCATTTACTTCTTTATTTTCTGTATCATCTTTTTTAGAATTTAAATGTCTTAAAAATAAAATCTTTTTCAGCCTTGATTGACGTTGTATCCTGCGTTTCTAGAACAATGACTATCACATAGTTGGCATTCAATGGACATTTATTGAATGGAAATAGAATATCAAATAGTTCTTGGAAGCCATACTCTGAGTTCCACAATCTAATCTTTGTTGGGCTATAATGTTACTAGTTATCTTTTTTATTCCCTTGTTGGCAATTTTACCTTTTCCCATAGTGACTATTCGAAAACTTCCCAATCTCTCGAGAACCCTAAGTACATCTAGCTCCCTTTTACTTTCATGTCTCCTGAGGATTCTGTTGTCTGTGACAGTTTCTCAGATTTTTTTGTTTTTCACAAACTTGACAGCTTTGAGGAGTACCGATCAGCTATTTTGTAGAATGTCCCTCACCTGGGTTTCTCTGATGTTTTTCTCATGATTAGATTGGCATTATGTGTTTTTGGGAGGAAGACCACAGAGGTAAAGTGCCATTTTTCTTACATCACCTCAACAGTATATACAGTACTTATCATTGTTGATGTTAACCTTGATCACATGGCCAAGGCAGTCTTTGATAGATTTGTCCACTACAAAGTTATTCCCCCCTCTCCCTTTTCTATATTATAATCTTTGAAAGGAATTTACTATGCACAGCTCACATTTAAGGAGTGGGGAATTATGCTCCACCTTCTTGAGGGTGGAGTTTGGACTGGACTAGAAAACTCACAAGACATTTCTAAAATTTTGAAGGGTAAGATAAAGGAAATCCAAACTGTGTATAAAGATAGGACTGAGGAAACAGTAAAGCTGTGTAGCCTATCAAGACCAAATTATGGAATACATCAATTTATGATCACATAGTAAATCAGCAAGATAAATTCAAAGCAAGCATGCTAAAAATGTGTCTCAGTCAATGGAAAATGTGTAGCTCCAAAGGGCTACAAAATAACAAGGGCCCAAATCCCGTTTCTTTCTCCCCTTCCCCAAAATAGAAAATTTATAATCTGAAGTGAGGGGATGTATAAAACCTATTACTAGTGAGACAGAAAGAAAACATACAAAATCTTGAGTAAAGAGAGCTGAAGATTAAAAATTTCTTACTTTCATATATAACATTAAGCATATTCCTGGAAATCAAAGGACAAAAAACTGCAGCACTGAAACTATTAGAAAACCAAACATAAAATATATTGAATAAATAAGATAACAAGGAAGATTGGTGATACTACTTTTGGTAATACCAGATAGACTATTTTGTTAAGAATATCTAGAGAATCTTTCAAAATATAAATAAAGTATGCTTGAAAGCAGGGGAGAGCTAATGAGCCAGTAAAGAATTATGGGACCAAGATCCAGAATGAAATTCAGAGAGCTGAGCCCAGCATTTCATGTTCCCATGAAAAGGCCAATAAATTCCAGAAAGGACTGCTGAAAAGCTAAACAGAGATTTGACAGTCTTGTGAGGTTAGTGGGACAAAGATTGTAGTCCAGGCTCAATAAGAGGAAACCCTGGTGAATGCCTCCCAAACTTTGAGTTAGGACCATAAAAAGCTACACCATAAGATGAAGATTGAATCAGAAATACAACAGTTCTCATAAAGAATAAAGCCTATCTTTTAATAATCTCAATTCCAGGTTGGATTAATGTGATGAAGTATTGCTATCAGCCTTATGTCTGAGGCAAATGTAAAATCCTCTCTGGAGGAAGAGAATATTCTAAGCCTCAAATAATTTTTACAGTGTGTTTCTGTATGTCAGGTACTCAGTCACAAATAACTGTGACCGACATACAGAACACAAGACAATGTGACTGAAAATGAAGAGAAGCAATAGACAATAGCAATGGATTCACAGGGATTCATTTAATGGAGTTAATACATATATTTTTAAATAACTGTGCTAATTATATTTAAAAGAATAAAAAACAAGATCAAGAACTTTACCAGAAAGCTGGGGACATAAAAAAAGGAACAAAATAGAAATTTTACAAATGTAAAACAAAAAAACTGAAGTTAAGAACATAGATGGATTTAAAAGCAAATTTGTCACAGCTGAAGAGAATTAGTATTCAGAACGATGTATTTATATATGTAACAGAACAAAAGGTACATAAGAGATACAGTCAAACGACATAGTTTTTTCTTTCTCTTTTCCATTCCGCTATTACACAGTTTGTCTTGCAGGTAGGAAATTATTCACAAGACAAAAATTGGAGAATACTTCTCTAACATAGTTGAAAGAATTGCCTGGTGAGAACTAGGTTAGATAACATCTATGTTAATCCATTGTTTAATAGGCCACCTATTAATTAGGTTAGAGTGTTAAATATTTAAGGAAAGTTCTTAAAAAATTAGAAGTGATGTGCTTATCCTCATATAAGATACTTTTTTCCTTCTAGGCACACAGATAAAACTGTGCAAAGAAAGTAAAAGAAACAAAGTGGCAAATATATATGATAAATAATTAAGTAAAGCCTAATATCAAAAATATTTATAAAGAAAAATATTTTTAAGGAAAACATTAAATCCTCAAAGGAAAAATAGACCATGGTGTGGTGGTACAGAAAGATTGGCTAAAATAATATAGAAATATTAATCTAACATTTAAAAATTGATGAAAGCAAAGCAAACTAAGAATGATATAAACAAATATGTAAACATTTTAAAAAATCAACATTGATAGGACTTTGGAGAAACAGGGAAATCACTATTTCTGGAAGCACCTTAAATGGTTCAATCTTTTTAAAGAGCTATTAGGCAATAAGTAATGTGCCACAGAAATTTTAGATGTTCTTTAACCAATAGTCATAATTCTGAGAGTTTGTTCTACAGAAATAAATAAACTATTTTTAGAGACATTATCTTACCTTCTCTAGTTATTATAGAAAGAAAAACTACATCAAAAAGGGGGTGAAGTAGGCAATTTGTATTCTGCTAATTTAGTGGACTATTTTTTGCAATAATTAGTAACGATAGTTATAAAGACCGTGTGTGTGTATGAATTTTAAGTAAAAATTTTAAAAGATAATTTTTTATCAATAAAAATTAAGTTTATGTAAAAAACTGCCTTTTGGAAAATCATAGAAATGTAAACAATAGGACTTACAAGAGTTGGTTATCAGTACAATTTTTTAAAAGAAATTTTGATAATAAAACTGTCAAAAAGATTTGTTACTTTGATATTGATGCATATTTTTAAAAAGATAAATTGAATAAGATATTTTCTTTTTGAGAAGAACCAATAGATATTTTAATGTTAATAGATATGATAGTAAATAGCTATCTAAATTGTTTTAACAAAACTTAAAATGCTTTTATTGAATTCTTTCCCCATTTGTTTAGTCCATACATATTTCAGAGAAAAGTTCATCCAAATATCAGATTAATCTTTTAATTCGTAAGAATGCTGGTTTGGAAGATTTAGTGTTCTGTGAGTAGATATCTTGTTTATTAAATATTCAGTATAGTCATGTTTTGCTGAGAGCAACCAAAATTAAACTTTCAATGGTTATGGGGGGGAAACCATACCACCTTTCATGGTGATAAAAATATTGTTACACACAGTAAAGTTACAGTGTTCTGGTTACAAGTTTAATGAATTTTTATGAAAAGAAAACGGACGGAGAGGATTAGATAAGAAGATCCTATGTGAAAAGAGATTCTAATAGCTAGGTCATTTATAGTGATGAACGGAGACTTAATTTTAGCTTAATTAGCAGTTAACGACAAATATTTACTTCTTGGCAAGAGCCCAAGCAAAATATGCAATTTGTTCAAAGCCTGTATGTAGTCCTTTTAAAATAATGGTAAAATAGTTACCAAAAAGTAGACATATCATCCTTTTAAACATCTTACTTTTCCCTAGGTTTTGATACTTTGGCTTGTAACACTGAGCAAGTCAGTTGAATACTTATATAATATGACATATGGTGCCATTTAAACTGAAAATGCTGAATTTTGTCAAGTTTAAGAACTTGCAGTGGTATGACAGTGAGAAGGTCACATTTTGCCCTATTATGTCTCATTTGTTCAACATATAAAATAAAATCAAACTTTTGTTGCCACATGTTTTTCCTCTAAAGCTTTTAATATGTATTCGTTTTAAAAGACAACAATTAAGTTGAAAGGACTACAAATCCTATGGTGTACGCTTTTATTCTTTATCCAAAGAATAAAAGTGTTGTCAGAGAAATCAAAGGTGAGCATGTCTGTAAACCTGCTCGAGAATTAATTGCAAAAAAGTTTTTAGAAAAAGATTGTCTGTTTCCTGGTCCTTCAAAGGGTAAGATAATGATTTCCTAGAGATCACCATTTTAGGTAGCTTTAAGTTGAATTGCCATTCACAGTATAGCTGTTTTAAGACTTCACTTTCCATGGTATTCTCTTCACCTTGGATAGCAACATATGGTCTCCAGATCTCCTCGCCACCTGAAAAATGACTATGAACAACAGCCAGATTTTTCCTGTTCTTTATAGAAAAAAATTTTTAGATGAACATTTTTTTTCTCCATCAACCTTTCTCTTCTGAAGTTTTATATGAAGAGAGACATTCTCTAAATCTTTCATCTGAATAAATTTGTCAAATATTGCTTCATACATATCACATAGAAATGTCTCCTCAGAAACTCTACATTGATCTCTAAGAAATTGCTGCCCTGCTTTTTCTCAAAAGAATACAACAGGATTTTATATCATGTTCAAGAGTAATTCTGAAATGTGACTGTGATTTAGGGAACATAGGTCTTTTCAATGATTTTGCTTTCAGGACTCGACAGATCGGGAAGGCAGGAGAAATGGGTTCTAGAAAGGTCTCTTCATGAACTCACTGTGTAGCCTACCTTTTCTCTCCTGGAGTGAAAAACACATTAGTTTAAAATAAATGATCTTTACAGTGTTTCCAGTCATATGACCTGACTTCATTTTCTTCATTATCAATAAATACTATGTTCATATTCCTTATCACCTGAGAATTAGTTATTTATTGCTGCATAACAAGCCACCTCAAAACTTATGGCTTAAAAAACACACATTTTATCACTCATGATTCTTTGGCTTGACTAAGATCACCTAGATGATTCTTCTGCTCCATGTGATGTTGGTTGGGGCTATAGGCATCTAAATGTTCAAATAGTGTAGAATATCTAAGATATCTTCTTTGTTGGTGCTAGTTGTTGGCCTGGAGCTCAGCTTGGGTGGTTGACCTTGATTTTCCTCAATTTTCTTACAGTATGGTTCCTGTGTTTCAAGTGGAAGAAAGTATGATTAAGCAATTTTTTTTTTGAGTGTCACTTATTTTTTTCTTTTTTAAAAGGATTTTATTGGAGAAGGGGAACAGGACTTTATTGGGGAACAGTGTATACCTCCAGGACTTTTTTCCAAGTCAAGTTGTCCTTTCAATCCTAGTTGTGGAGGGCACAGCTCAGCTCCAGGTTCAGTTGCTGTTGTTAGTTGCAGGGGGCGCTGCCCACCATCCCTTGTGGGACTCGAGGAGTTGAACCAGCAACCTTGTGGTTGAGAGCCCACTGGCCCATGTGGGAATCCGAACCGGCAGGCCTCGGAGTTAGGAGCACAGAGCTCCAACCGCCTGAGCCACTGGGCTGGCCAACCAATTATTTTAGAGCTTAGGCTTATAAGTCCCAAAACATCACCTCTGCTTTATCCTACAGTTGAAAATAGGCACAGGATTAGCCTAGATTCCTGGAAATTAAATCTATCTATCAATGAGGTGTGGCATATGCACACGGGGAGGGAAGGAATTGATGGTGGCCATATTTGAAACTATCTACCACAATCAACTCTCTAGAACAAAAATGCACATCCCTCTCACATAAACAATACAGTTAACCCTCCCTCAAAAGTCTCATCTTATTACAGCATAAGCTCCAATTTTAGTATTTCTTTTTTTTATTTTTTATTTTTTAAAAATTTATTAGTTTCAGGTGTACAAGACAAGGTAATACTTAGACGTTCATCATTTATATCCCTCACACTGTGGACCCCCCTCCCCCCATCCCCCCATCCACTATCCCTCCGACCTCACACCGAGCCATCACATTATATATATAAAGTTATAGTTGGCATTCATTAATGTTTAGCTTCTGGTGTACAATGCCATGATCAGGCATCCACAGTATCCCTGAGGTGGTCTCCCAAATAGGACGCATGTCCATCGGATACCCAACAAAATCTTTACAACATTATTGAATACGTTCCCCAAATTAATTTTCAAAAAACCCTGAGGCCATCTTGTGGTTACCAGCTGCTTCCTAATCCTTTCACCTTTCCCCTTACCCCCTCCCCCAATTTTAGTATTTCTTTATCTGATTAGGTTCAGGTGTGTTATGGGCTAAATGTGTGCTTCTGTGATTCTAATACAAATTATTTAGTTTCAGCTTGGGAAATTCATCATAATCAGTTAGTGAGTTGGCTCTCTATCTGAGGTGACTGAATCACACATCTTTCACATCTTTTATCCTTTAGCAAAATAGTCCAGGTTTGTTCTCATGGTGGCAGAATTCCAATAGCAGCACAGGACAAACTCCACTGTGAAAGCACTTTTTAAGCTTCTGTTTGCATGACTTGGCCAAAGTAAGTCACCTGACCTACCCAGATTCTAGAGTGAAGAAACAGACTCTACCTTTTAGTTGGAGGGGAATAGTTTGAGGCCATTTTTGAAACTTACCACACATTGTATATAGCCTACAGAGCAAGACCTGCTAAAGTCTAAGCTAACTTAGCTGTGTGTAACAGTCATTGAGTTATGTAAATTCTGTCAAGTCTAACTAGGGCTGCATATAGTTATGAATCTTATTTTTAAGCATGTCTTCAAACTCCCTTTTTACATGTCACTAATGTTGCAAATACTTGTTGGATCTTATTTTCTTGTTTATTCAGAGCCTGGTGGGAAATATCTTGAATCAATTTCCAAAGAATCATTCACTGTTACTCATAGGAATTAGACACTGGTTTCATCAGTAAAGATATTAGTAGAATCACAAACATTCAGGGACTCTTAGAGCTCATATATTATCCAGTTTTATGAACAATTCAGAAAGCTCTTTTGATTTTCTTTATTAAGGAGAACATCAGCTAGTTCTTTTGGCTTCAGGCATCACACCATTGAGTTCCAGATACCATTTTCTCCTGTATTCTATGGAAGAAAGTGTGGATAGGATATCTGCCAGGAAATAAGTTTAGTTCCAAGAATTCTCCTCCTTCCAGTTCCAGGGTAACCAAGGCCTTCCTTGTTATCTGTGAAACTCACCTGCGTTCTGAGGAATTTTAACAGCTGAGGGGATGATCCTCTTCTTTAGGTCTGGTGCATTCTCTGGGGGCAACAAATAGTTTAAATGTGGTCACTGAGTCACTGAGTTTGCTGGAATCATTGGATTTTAGATTATGTAGTGGGTAGAAAGAAACTTCTTGATGCAAATAGTTTGCAAGGCTAGAATCTTTCTTCCCTGCTAAAAGCTTTATTGTTTCCAGGTGGCCCATGGCTTGGGAGAGAGCTCCAGAGTGGTTCGAAAACTGACAGGAGAAGGCTCAGGTAGAAGCTCTGTCACCAGGGGGATGCAGAGGGGCCCCTCAAAGGCCACTGGGCTCTGGAGAGGCTCTTAGTCCTGTTTGAGGGTGAGCTTTTTGAAGAGCTATGGCAGCTACTCAGCGGGCCCAGCCTGGGGACCGTGAAACAGGTGGTGTTAGTCAGGTGGTTGCTGTCTTCTTGATGAGTTCTACCTCCTCATTTAGGAAGCGGCTCTCCCAGAAGTCACAGCGATGAGGGGCTGAGCGGGCGGAACGCAGGGCGTGCAGACCCATTAGGGCCTGGCTCAGGTTCTTCTCCAGGACTGCTGCAGCTTTCAGGGCATCCTGGGTTTCACCCCACTCCTTTTGGGTGGGCTTCAGCACCACATGGAAGAGGACGTGACCTCTGCGCTGATTTTGCATCTTCAACAGTCACCAGGCACCCTCACGCTTCTCTTCTGCCAACTCGTGGAAGAAGTGCCCCTCACACTCCAGAGCCACAAGGCAATGGTGGAAATACAAACCGTGAGAGAGGTAGGTGTGTAGGAGGCCTGCTGAGGCAATTTAACCAGCTGGTTGATGGTGGCTTTCACCTAGGTGGCATAATTCTGAGGAATCTGGAAGTTCATGGTTGGTTGGCAGTAAGGGAGTAAGCAAAAAAAACTGTTGGCTGTTGGCTGGTTTGGGGACGGAGCCCTAGAGAGCAATTTCCAGGCTCTCGGCCTCACATAGAAAGGTGCTGGCTCAGGTAGTAGATGGTCATCAGCTGTGACTAGTTGGCCATCGGCTGTTATGGGTTAGCCATTAGCCACTGATATAACTGCTGTGCTTAAGCTAGCAAGGTGTGGCGAGGTGGTGTAGTGTGGTGGTGTGGTGTCCTGGCATGGCGTGGTGGAGTGCGGATTGCAGAGATGCAGATTGCAGCTAGCAAGTGAGGTTGGTTGACAGAGAAGCAGATAGCGTGTGGATCCTCCCTTCTGTGTCTCTAACCCAGCTGCTGGTGAGACTATAGTGGTATGACTCCCGTACGTATGACTCCGTGGGTGTTCCTTTTTGGCCTCACCATACCCTGCGTTCTTATGCAGGGAGTGGGACTAGAGACCTCAGAAGAGACCCTGCCTGTCACCCTGTGTGACAGCTGGTCCCGGAGGCAGATGTTGGCAGGGAAGATAGTCCTGGAGGTTGCGACTGGAAAAAAGGTTGAAAGATGGTGGGAGGCAGAAAGAAGGAGCGTCTTCAAGTCTGTTCCCTCCACTGTTGGAACAAGAAACAGATCCCAGAGACCAGTGGGTGTACTGTGAGCTAGAATCATTTTGAGTAACTGTCTCAAGGCTGATCTCACTTACAGCACAGAAGGTATATATCCATCCACATATTACATATATTTGCGTGGGTTTCTGTTCCCTCCATTTGTAGGAGATATATTCTTCAAGTATCTAATTTAATCATGTAAAAACCCTTTCAAAAACTATTTCTGAGTGACTTTTTGAGGAGCCTCTTGTGTAATAAACACTTATTCTTTTACCTGCTTTGAAAAGTGCTTCCACTTTCTCTTAGAGAATTGTTGGTGGCTTCCATAGCCCAAATATGTAGTTTGGATGAGGCTGACTCTCTTCACCACAGGATGGGCCTCCCACAGCACCCCATGTTCCTAGCTAGAGTGCTTGATCAGTGGTAGGTGAAATTAGTTGGGCCAATCAGAGAGTTTCCACAGCTTTATAAAAACGAGAGTGGCATGAGCTCTTTTTTTTCTATGGTCCTATAAAGATAGTGCTAGATCACAGATGTGCAGCCACACAATATATCTAGAAGTGATAATATTTGTACTCTTTGTCCCACACTTCCTTATGTTACTTCTCCCATGTTACTCCAAGTCATCCTCGTTGCCTCGAGAAGAAGACAGCAAGAAATAACTGAATCTTAGGTTTTCTTTCTCTCTTACTTCCTTCAAACAGTGTTTTTAAAAGTCAAAAGATCTGAGGTAATCTAGACACAAAATTTATACTATAGTTATAGAATTAGCAAAAAACTTGAAGAATAAGATGGCCTCATCTGTATCCTTGAGGAGATTGGAGGAGGACACGTGGACTAGTGGGTTACACGTGGACCCGGGTGTTGCTTATAGGAAATCAGAGTTGGAGGCTTAGAGGGCCTCACCTGGGGGAGGTCCAGGTGGAGAGGAGCTGGGTCAGCATTACAAGCTTGTTGCGTTTCACTGGTGGCTATCTTGAAGCCAGTGGGAGCCAAGCTGATGCTTGTAGATCATTCATCATCCTCCAAGGGCACAACACTGCCATCTGTGGATTGTACTTTAGGAAGTCACTTTCCATTACCCTGAGACGTTGACAAGCTCTATTGAAATTGTCCAGTCCATACATTTCAAGGATCCAGTGCACTTCTATCTCTGTTTTTCACTTCTCTCCAATAACATGGGGGAGAGGAATCTTAAGATCCAGAAGAATGAGTTGTTTTTCCTCACACAGTCAGCAATTTTCTCAACTCCGTCTAATAAATAAAATGTTATTTTCCCATTAATCAACTGATATCACCTATCAAATTTATATATATGAATGGGCCTGCCACCGGCAGGTCGCAGTTTAAAATATGAGGCTTCAAAATTTCTCTCATTTACCATGACAGCTAAAGGATAGAAGGAAAGGGAAGAGCTGTGGAACATACCCACACTGTCAGTGGCCTGAGGCGGGCAGGCAGCACTGCCGCTTACCCACTGAGCCTACCTAGGTTTTAATGTCTGGTGGAGCGCACAAATGGAAATTTATAAATTTGCATGGAGATCTCAGACTGGAGAATCTGGCAAAGCGAGGTTATAGCCATGCTACTCAGTTAAAAAAGAAAAACCTGGGGAAGAATTGGAATAGAGCAGATGGTTTACATAGAAATTTCTGGAATTTTCTGAGAAATTACGGCTTAAATAGGATGCATGAACTTGTCTGGGAAGTTAATGATTATTTCTATGAGAAAATGTATTCTAGTTTTCAACTCAGGATATCTGGAACATATCTCCCTTTGTTACAACTCCAGAAGGATTCCCAGGAATTTCAATTTCCCTTTACTCTGATCTCAGAGATGGGAACTATACCCTCTCTAAGCTGAGCCTCCACAGATAGAAGCAGGAACAAGACTACCCAAAACACATATGGTGGATAGGAGTGTTGACTTTTATCTCCACTGAGAAAGGGTATTTTATAGCAATGAGATTAGGGTCTCTGGTTCCTGGGTTATATCCATACATATCTTTATGAAAAGTGAAAAAAGCTTGGAAAGAGTGCTAACAGAGCCCAGAGTCCAGGACTTGGGGGAGAGCAGGTCAAAGCTCCCTTTCCTGCATGTACGCCTTACTTCTTCATGTGCTCTTCAGGGTGTAAATGGCAGATCATGTCACTGAAGTCCTGACTGCCTTTAAAGCCTTCCTGGCACAGAATGTGATATTGATGTACTATCTCCTTTATTTTTTGTTCTGGGGACAAGTGGGACACACTTGCTACCTGGGCTACCCTGTGAACTCATGGAATTGGATGAGAGGAAGCTTGGCCAGCACCTGACCAGTTCTGTTTGTGGAACCTGGGATGATTGTTTCTCACCGACATAATAGGTTAGAACATGCGACTAACATAACATTTGATCTGTCTTGCACAGATTTGGTTCAGAAAAACCTTAAAAATATACTGAAAGTGGCTGAAGCTTTCTCTGTATCTGTTGCTTAGAAACAATGTGTTGGAAAAATATACTGATATCTAAGCACATAGAAATGGAAGTATTAGATGTTATGGAAAAACAGATGGATAATCTCTCTCTCTCTCTCTTACCCTCCCTCTCTCTCCCTCCCTTCTTTCCTCCCTCCCCACTCCCCCACCCCTTCTTTCTTATCCCATTTCCTTCTTTTCAAAAGTTAATTTAATAGATAGATTAAGGACATCTTTAAATGACTGTAAAAATAAGGTTCATGGTTAGATAATTTTCCCAGCTGCAATGCTCTGTTTAAAATACTGTTTCATGGCCTGCACTGTTTATTTTATATTCAGAGATGTGGGCACGTGGGAACCATTTGCAGAAAATATCTTTGCTTCTACGATTGATATAATACAGGAGCAGAGGGTCGAGGTTCAACAAGCTGCCTTTCTAAAGCCAGATGTACAATCTTTCCTTTTATTACTACTGGCAAGTACATTTACGAGAAAAGAAAGATGGAAGTTATGCAAAGTAATGAAGAGATAAATCCATTCTGCCTCTGAAAGTATATGTAACGCTCAAGATTTACAGAAAAAAGAAAGTTCTTAATGATCATTTTGGGTCAAATTCTGCTGGAAATGCTCAGGATCATTTCACCTGCTTGTACTGAAAAATAATAATCGATGATAAAAGTATGGTGCCTTAGTTTAGATTCTCAGCATGTCTACTATTAATGATTGATTGCAAGAGCCTTCAAATTTCTCTCTCTACATTCATTTTTAATTTTCTTTCCCCCAGTCAATCCATTCTATATCCTGGCACCAGAGTGATCTTTAAAACTGCAGATTTGGCCATGGCTCCTCTTTGTCATAAAATGTTATAACGGTTGTTCCCTATTGCTTCTAGAAGATATGAAAACTTGTCCATTGGCTAAAACCAGCTTTCAAGCGTATGTATAATTTTTTTGACCACATACTGTGAGCCTGAAAAAACACGTGATAGTTGCCAACATTTAAAAATTGGAGAATTTGACAGAAAAATCTGGATGTTCTACTATTATTAAAAAACTGGGAGCTCTGGCAGCACTAACCTTACATTTTGTATAAAAATAATTGAACCATTCCTTTTGTAAGGGTGCAGTTTCCCCTAGTTTCCCACAGGAGCCTACACTTCCTGTCTTTTTTCTCATTTACATGATCTCATTTTGCTCATTGACATGATCTGTTTGGCATTTACAGGCACTTAAATTTTCAACTACTGGACTGTGTGGGCTCACGTCCAGCTCCTTACCCTTTGTATATAAGGACCATCTGACTCTTATTAACTTTTTTAGGCTCATTTCTCACATTTTCTCCTCTTGAACTTTACAATTCAAAAATACAGTTTCCCATAAGACACTGTGATTTTTACCATTCTCAGGTCTTTCCACCTATCTGAAATGCCTTCCCTGCTTATTAAACTGTTTGTTTTTCCTTCTGAAAGTGTTTTCCTGATTTCTTTAGAGTGAGCCATTTATTCCTGGCTTTTTTTTTTTTCTGACCATAGAACATAGCTTCCATGATTGATTATATTACTCTATATTTTGCTCATTTGTGTAAAATAAGGAGAAACTTTTATGTGCAGCAAGTATAAAATTCTTCGTGGGAAGAGCCAAGCCTTTGAAGGGGGTGTCAGGTTGACAAGCTTGCTCAGGAATTGCAGCTGAGCCCCGGGGCTAAGGAGTGAGTTGTCCCAGGACTCAGAGAACTAGAGGAGTTTTAGGAGTTCCTCCTAGGGAATGGGGACAGTCTAGGTGGGGCTGGAGGGTCAAATTGAGAAGGCAGACAGGAGACTTGAAAAAAGCATAGACATTTCAAATAGAGGACTTTGCAGGTAAAAACCACCACAAGAACTAAATATAGAGTTACTTGAAAAGAACTAAAAGAGGGTGACCCTGGAGAATGGACTAGGAGTGGAAAGCAGTTGGGGGAGAGGCAGTTGCTTTTTACCAGAAGCTTAGGGTAGTTTTTGAGTTTTAAAAAATCAAGTGCACCTAATAGTTCCATAAATTATCTAAAAATTGTATTAGGAAAATATAGTGTGTTTACGAAAATATATTGTAATTAGGAAAACAATTGTGTGTAATATGATCTTTTTCCATGACCCATAAACCTGCATAGAGAATTTTTAAAAATCTCCATATTTGGAGTGATTCTTTTTCTTTTGGAAACCAGGGAAGAAGCTAGGTTCTAAGTATTGGCTGTTGTGAGATCAGAAGTGTCATTTTGTGAAGGACAGAGAGAGAATAGCTGATATCTTAACTATGTTTATATTATTCCAAATACAATATTAAAATAGTCTATCAAACTGATACATGCACTTGATTAAAAAAATATTACAGAAGGCTTGAACTAAAAAACCATAGTCCCCACCCTACTGTTTTTCAGCCCCAGGCCCATCCTCCACGGGTCCACCTCTTTTTAACTCTTTTAAAATAATTCTGTATTTAGCTCTGCTGCTGCTTATCTTCATATGCCCAAATAATATGCTAAGGTCACACAGCAGATTATATTTTTTAAAGATGATCAAGACAGTATCTCCTATTTCACATAACTTGCTTTTAAAAAAATATTATAAAAAGAACACTTAACATGAGCTCTACCCTCTTAACAAGTTTTAAAGTGTACGATACACTGTTGTTGACTATAGATGCAATATTGTACGGCAGATCTCTAGAACTTCTTCATCTTAACTGAAACTTGAGGCCCGTTGCTTAGTAACTCATTTTCTCCTTTCTCTGGCAACAGCATTCTGCTCTCTGATTATATGAATTTGACTACTTGAGATATTTCATACAAGTGGAATCACGTTGTATTTGTCTTTCTGTGATGAACATGTTTCACTTACATTTCCTCAAGTCACATATTTTCTAGAAACTTGCCATTCTCCTATCAAGAGCAAGAGTTTTTGTGTCCTCCCCTTGAAACTTAAAGGGCTTGTTTTGTTTGTTTTTGTTTTTTTGGGGGGGGATTTATCAAAATGGTTTTATTTCTTTAACTTTGTAACTGAAATTTTCATCTGGATACAGGCAAGACTGTCACACACATTGATGTCATTAACAACTTAATTATGCAAACAAGTCCTCAAATATTAACAGGTATATTACCATTCTTATAGCTTTAGAGCTGAGAAAATACATAATGTAGTTAGTGTGTAACCAGAGCACAGTTCTCAACAAGTTCAGACTGGACCCCGCCTCCCACCCACTCAAGCATCTGGGTTGCAGCGAGGTTCTCCTCTAGCTCTCTACCAACTGCTGCTTCCAGATGGCAGAGTCAGATACCTGAATCAGGACGAGTCACTGAGCCTTTGGAGCAGGGACCTCCTGGCCATCAGCATGCAATTACCTTTGGAAATTTAATGTGACACAGAAGAGCTTTCATGAACTGGGAGTGCTAAAGTGGACTCTGCTAATTAAAATGACTGAGCCTCTAGCCTAAGCCTAACTGGGCCCTAACTGGACTTGCAGAGCCTAGCTGCACACATTTACTGTGCTGTCCCTTGAGCTAGTTAATAGGCATGGACTTCCATCCAGGTGATGCTAACAAAGTCAAAGAAGAGGGAACACAGTGCTCAATCTCACATACACACATTAGGTGTTTAATGGATGTTTGCTTGTTGATCTACATGGAGACATATATGATTAATAAGCTCAATAAACTACCCCAGAGTAAAGACATCTCAGGAGCCACAATTCAGACCAAAATAGAACATTATCATCAACCCAGAAGCTTCCCCAGAGCTCCCTGTAGTCACTGTCCCCTTATGTCCGCAAAGGTAAACATTATCCTATTTCTTTTTCTTAAATTAATTCATTAATTTTTAAATGAAAGTTTATTGGGGTGACAATTGTCAGTAAAGTTACATAGAATTCAGGTGTGCAATCCTGTAATTCATCATCTGAAAATCCCATTGTGTGTTCACCACCCAGTCAGTTCTCCTTCCATTACCATATATTTGATCCTCTTTACCCTCATCTACCCTCCCCTTACCCCCTTACCCTCTAGTAACCACTGAACTGTTGTCTGTGTCTGAGTTTTTGTTTCTCATTTGTTTGCCTTGTTCTTTTGTTGTTTTTGGTTTATATATCCCGTATCAGTGAAATCATATGGTTCTCTGCTTTTTCTGTCTGACTTATTTTGCTTAGCATTATAGTCTCAAGATCCATCCATGTTGTCACAAATAGTCCTATTTCATGTTTTCTTACTGCCGAATAGTATTCCATTGTGTATATATACCACAACTTCTTTATCCATTCATCTATCGAAGGACATTTTGGTTGTTTCCATGTCTCGGCCACCGTAAACAAAGCTGCATTGAACATTGGAGCACATGTATCTTTATGGATAAACGTTTTCAGAATTTTTTGGTAGATACCCAGCACAGGGATTCCTGGATCATACAGTAATTCTATTCGTAATTTTTTGAGGAATCTCCACACTGCCTTCTATAACGGCTGCACCAGTCTGCATTCCCACCAACAGTGTATGAGGGTTCCTTTTTCTCCATAGCCTCTCCAACACTTGTTACTATTTGTTTTGTTGATGATAGCCATTCTGACTGGGGTGAGGTGATACCTCATTGTAGTTTTTATTTGCATTTCTCTGATGATTAATGATGTTGAGCATTTTTTCATATGTCTGTTTTCCATTTGTATGTCCTCTTTGGAGAAATGTCTCTTCAGATCCTCTGCCCATTTTTCAATTGGGTTGTTTGTTTTTTTGTGGTTGAGCTTCATGAGTTCTTTGTATATTTTGGATATTAGCCCCTTATCGGAGGCAATGCTTGCAAAAATCTACTCCCATTCAGTTGGTTGCCTCTTTATTTTGTCGACGGTTTCTTTTGCTGTGCAGAAGTTTTTCAGTTTCATATAGTCCCATTTGTTTATTTTAGCTTTTACTTCCATTGCCTTTGGAGTCAAATTCGTAAAATGCTCTTTGAACCCAAGGTCCATAAGTTTAGTACCTATGTTTTCTTCTATGCAGTTTATTGTGTCAGGTCTTATGCTTAAGTCTTTGATCCATTTTGAATTAATTTTGGTACATGTTGACAGATAGCAGTCCAGTTTCATTCTTTTGCACATGGCTATCCAATTCTCCTAACACCATTTATTGAAGAGGCAGTCTTTCCTCCATTGTATGTTTTTAGCTACTTTGTCAAAGATTATCTGTCCATATTTATGTGGTTTTATTTCTGGGTTCTCAATTCTATTCCATTGGTCTATGTGTCTGTTTTTCTGCCAATACCATGCTGTTTTGATTATTGTAGCCCTGTAATACAAGCTAAATCAGGGAGTGTGATACCTCCAGTACTGTTCTTTTTTCTTAAGATTGCTTTGGCTATTCGGGGTTTTTTGTGGTTCCAAACAAATCTGATGATTTTTTGTTCTATTTCTTTAAAAAATGCCATTGGGATTTTGATGGGGATTGCATTAAATCTGCATATTGCTTTGGGTAATATGGCCATTTTAACTATGGTGATTCTTCCAATCCATGAGCACGGAATGTCTTTCCATTTCTTTGTGTCTTCTTCAATTTATTTCAAAAATGTCTTATAGTTTTCGGCATATAAATCCTTCACATCCTTGGTTAAGTTTATTCCTAGGTATTTTATTCTTTTTGCTGCAATTGCAAAGGGGAGTTGTTTTTTCTATTTTTTTTTCTGAGATTTCATTGTTAGTATATAGGAATGCAATGGACTTTTGTACGTTGATTTTGTAGCCAGCAACTTTACTGTATTAGTTGATTGTTTCTAACACCTTTTTGGTGGAGTCTTTAGGGTTTTCTATCATGTCATCTGCAAAGAGTGATAATTTAACTTCATTCCCAATTTGGATGCCTTTTATTTCTTTCTCTTGCCTGATGGCTCTGGCAAGGACTTCCAACACTATGTTGAAAAGCAGAGGTGATAGGGGACAGCCCTGTCATGTTCCTGAATGTAGAGCAAAGGGCTTCAGTTTTTCACCATTAATTATGAGATTAGCTGAGGGCTTGTCATAGATGGCCTTTACTATGTTAAGGTATTTTTCTTCTATACCTAATTTATTAAGTGTTTTAATCATAAATGGATGTTGTATCTTGTCAAATGCTTTTTCTGCATCAATTGATATAATCATATGATTTTTGTCATTTATTTTGTTTATGTGATGTATCACATTGATTGATTTGGGGATGTTGAACCATACTTTGAACCACCAGCATAATCTTTTTAATGCATTGTTGTATTCGATTTGCTAGAATTTTGTTTAGGAGTTTTGCATCTGTATTCAGGTTTTGGTATCAGGGTAATGTTGGCCTCCTAAAATGAGTTAGAAAGTACTGTCTCTTCTTCAATTTGGTATTAGATTGGTATTAGATCCTCTTTGAAGGTTTGGTAGAATTCACTAGTGAAGCCATCTGGTTCCGGACTTTTGCTTTTGGGAAGGTTTTGGATGACTGATTCAATTTCGTTACTGGTGATCGGTCTTTTAGATTTTCCAGTTCTTCATGGTTCAGCCTTGGAAGGCTATATGTTTCTAAGAACTTGCCCATTTCTTCTAGGTTATTGAATTTGGTGGCATATATTCCTTCATAGTATTATTGGATGATCCTTTGCATTTCTGTGGTGTCCGTGATAACTTCCCCTTTTTCATTTCTGATTTTGTTAGTGTCTACTCTCTTTTTATCTTAGTGAGTCTAGCCAAGGGTTTGTCAATTTTGTTAATCTTTTCTAAGAACCAGCTCTTTGTCACATTAATTTTTTCTATTGTCTTTTTGTTCTCTATTTCATTTAGTTCTGCTCTGATTTTTGTTATTTCCTTTCTTCTGCTGACCTTGGGTTTCACTTGTTCTTCTTTTTCTAGTTCGTTAAGGTGTAACATGAGGTTATTTATTTGGGATTTTTCTTGTTTCTTGAGATAGGCCTGTATTGATATAAATTTCCCTCTTAAGACTGCTTTTGCGGTATCCCCAAAATTTTGGTAGGATGTATTTTCATTGTCATTTGTTTCTATGTATTTTTTGATCTCTCCTCTAATTTCATCTTTGACCCAGTCGTTCTTTAAAAGTATGTTGTTTGATCTCCATGTATTTGTATTTTTTCCTGCTTTCTTTTTGCAGTTGATATCCAATTTCAAAGCCTTGTAATCAGAGAATATGCTTGGTATGATTTCTATCTTCTTAAATTTGCTGAGGTTGATTTTATGTCCCAATATATGGTCTATCCTTGAGAATGTTCCATGTACACTAGAAAAGAATGTATAGTGTGATGTTTTAGGATGAAGTGCTCTGTAAATGTCAGTTATGTCCATTTCATCTAATGTGTCATTTTGCCTGCTATTTCGTTATATGTTTTCTTTTTGGATCATCTTTCCATAGCTGTCAATGATGTATTTAGGTCCCTTAGTATAATTGTGTTTGGGTCAATTTCTCCCTTTAGTTCTGTTAGTAGTTACTTGGTATATATTGGTGGTCCCTGATTGGGGGCATAAATAAAAATTGATGACTGTTATGTCTTCTTGTTGTATAGTCCCCTTTACCATTATGAAATGTCCATCTTTGTCTCTTGTTATCTTTTTCACTCTGAAGTCTTTCATCTGATATCATTATGGCTACACCTGATTTTCTCTGGGTACCATTTGCATGGAGTGTCAATTTCCACCCTTTCACTTTGAGTCTATGCTTGTCCTTGTAGCTGAGATGTGTCTCTTGGAGACAGCATATGGTTGGGTTTAGGTTTTTGATCCAATCTGTTACTCTGTGCCTTTTTATTGGTGAGTTCAGTCCATTTACATTTAGGGCGATTATTGATATGTGAGAATTCCTATCATTCTATCTTTAGTTTTCTGGTAAGATTGTGTCTCCATGGTTTCTTTGCCTTTTTGTTTTTGTCTATTGTTTCTATCTGGTGGTATTCTATGATGTTTTCCTCTGTTTCTTCTTTTATTACAGTATATATTTCAATTCTGGATTTTTTTTGAGTTGTTACCATTAAGTTTATGTAAAAGAAAGTTTGATATTTAGAGTATGCCATTTTCTTCAGCACGCTGACTTTCTCCACGCCCATATTCTGGTTCAGGTTTTTACTCTCCCGCTTTTTATGTTTTGGTTGCCACAAATTGCCCCTGTTGATGGTGGTCGAATAGCCTCCTTTAGTATTTCTTGTAGTGCAGGTCGTGCATTAGAAAATTCCCTCAGCTTCTGTATGTCTGGAAAAGTCTTTATTCCTCCTTCATATCTAAAGGATATCTTTGCTAGGTGTATTATTCTTGGCTCATAATTTCTCTCTTTCAATAGTTTGAATATTTGGTTCCACTCACTCCTGGGATGTAGAGTTTCTGCTGAGAAATCTGATGATAATCTAATGTATTTTGCTTTGTAGGATACCATCTTCTTTGCCCCGGCTGCCTTGAGGATTCTTTCTTTGTCGTTGATTATAGATAGCTTCAATAGAATGTGCCTTGTTGAAGGCCTGTTGGGGTTGAGGTAATTAGGTGTTCTATTTGCTTCTTGGATTCAAGGATCCAGTTCTTTCCACAAGTTTGGGAACTTCTCCTCTACTATTTGTTTGAATATGTTCTCTGTTCCCTTCTCTCTTTCTTCTCCTTCTGGTATGCCCATTATTACATTGCTCTTTCTGATGGAGTCAGAAAGTTCTTGTAGAGGTTTTTTTTTTTTTTTTAAGTCTCAAGTCTCTTCTTCCATCTGTGTCATTTCCAGGTGTCACTGATGGAAATGTCACTGATTCTTTCCTCCATCTGGTCAACTCTACTACCTAAGCTGGCTATTTTAGTCTTAATTTCTGCTATTGAGTTTTTAATCTCCAGAAATTCTATTCGGTTCTTTTTTAAAATATCAATGTCTTTGGTAAAATGCTCATGTTGTTCTTTGATTGTGTTTCTGAGTTCACTAAACTGCCTTTCTGTATTTTCTTGCATTTCATTGAGTTTTTTCAGAACTCCAGTCTTGAATTCTCCATCAGTTAAGTTGCATGTTTCCCTATCTTTAAGTTCCTTTTCTGGAGACCTTTCACTTTCTTTCTGAGCTCTCTTGTTGCCTTGGTTATTCATGGCAATTAATGATTTATTATTTCTCTTCCGAGACACCTATAGGAGTGGGTTCTGCAACAGGTTGATAGGAAGAGGTTTTTCTTTTGTTTTTCAGTACGTGTTGGTAGAATGTTGTATTTTCTACCCGACTGCAGCCCTTTTTTCTCGCTCACACCGTAGTGTTATGTTTTCTCTGCACTATTCCAGCTTCTCACAGAGTGGGGGCATTTCCTGGAAGGTGGGCTTTTCCTCTGTTAACAGTTCACCTGGGTCATAGGGCTCCGTGTTCCTGTGGGGATGAAGAGAGCTTTTGAAGTTCCAATGTTCTTCCTGCACCAGATTCAGAGCCCGTGTGTTTCAGCAGTTCTGTTTACTCCTGCATGGATCCATCCAGATAGGTGGGGATGGTGGGGGGGTTTGTTGTGAGAAGTGGCCCAGAGAAATGGTGGCGACCACCACCACAGTGGGTCCTGCTTCCACAGCTCCCTCCCCTTTGCTGGAACTAGTTGGGCTGTACATCTGTGTCAGTGGACCACAGGTCTCAGAACTGTAAATATTCTGTTCTTTTGATCTGACACTGCTACTGTTCTGCTTCTAGTACTGGGCAGGTGGGGGCAGGATGAGTTCTGAGAGGGTGGGGGTGGGTGGCTAGTCTCAGTTCCTAAGGCTTCCCATTCTCTGCTGGGCAGTGAGGGCTTAAACCACCGTTTTCAGCCTTCTTTCCTCAGTCTTTGCTCCGAGGTCTCTGCCGTGAGTGTTGAGTTCAGCCGTGTTATATGCTGTCCCCTAAGCTCTGTGGGCCATGAACGGAGCCCTAGCAGTCTGAGTTCTTCCCTCTCCCGCAGCTGCGGTAGTTCCGGGATGCAGCAATATCGGAGCACTGAGCTAGGTCTGTGTCCTACGCCCACACGGGTCCGTCTCCACACTTCTCCTTTCCTTCCTCCCCTGCTCACACAGTTTGCCCACCTTTAGGTGAATTCAGTAGTGAGCCTCTTCGTCTTGCCTGTCTGCTGTGCAGGGAGTCCTTTGTGGAGTTGTAGCTGTTTAGTTTGTTGTAAATTCTACGGGAGATTTCCAGAGGCTCACCTCACGCCGCCTTTTTGATGACGTCTCAACACTATCCTATTTCTAACATTATTGTTTATTCACTTTTATAGCTATGTCACCTCATACTTGGGAAACAATGAAATATTCTAACACCATAATTTAGATTTGCCTGGTTTTGAACTTTATATAAAGGCGATAGTACAGTAGTTATGTTTGTGAGCCTCATCAATGCTGAGGCATTTAGTTGTAGTTTACTCATTTTTTATACCCCTGTATTCAATTGCATGCACATATCATGATACATACAGATACTTTCTCTCCTATTGAAAAAATGTTTTGATTGTTTTCAGCTCTGAGGCATTACAAATAATGCAGCAATGGGCATTTTTTGGCTTGTCTTTTGGAATACATATGTATGCATTTCTGTTGGGCATATATTTAGAAGTGAATTGCTAAGTGTTAGGGTATATGTAAATTTTTTCTTTTTCCACTTTTATTGAGATATAATTGACAAAACATTGTGTAAGTTTAAGGTGTACAACGTGACTATCTAATATATATATATAATATATATATATATTATGTCTATATATAATTACCACAGTAGGGTTAGTTGACACCTCCATCCACTCATATAATTACCTTTTTTGTTTTGCAGTAAGAACACTTAAGATCTACTCTCTTAGCACTTTCATGCATGTAATACAGTATTATTTACTATAGTCTCCAAGCTGTACATTAATTCTCAGAATGCATTCACCTTATAATTGGAAGTTTGTACCCTTTGACCAATATCTCCTCATTTTCCCTACTCCCTAGCCTCTGGTAATCACCATTCTACTCTCTGTTCCTATGAGCTCACCTTTTGTAGATTCTGGCAATGAGTGAGGATGTATGGTATTTTGTCTTTCTCTGTGTTATGTCTCTTAGTATAATGCTTTCACATATATATTTTCATATATATATATATATATATATATATATATATATATATATATTTCACATAATGCTTTCCCATATAAATGTATACCACCTCTTCTTTATCCATTTATCTGTTGACAAACACTTAGGTTGTTTCCATATCTTTGCTATTGTGAATAATGCAGCAATTAACATGGGAGTGTAGATATCTCTTCAATATCCTAATTTCATTTCCTTTGGATATGTATCCAGAAGAGGGATTGCTGGATTATATAATAGTTTTATTTTTAATTTCTTGAGGAACTTCCATACTTTATAGTGGCTGCACCACTTTATATTCCTACCACCAGTGCACAAGTGTTCCCTTTTCTCCACATTCTTGCCAATACTTGTTATCTCATGACTTCTTGATGATGGCCATTCTAATAGGTGGGAGGTGATATTTCATAGTTGTTTTGATTTGCATTTCCCTGATGATGAATGATGCAAAGTATCATTTCATGTACCTGTTGGCCATTTGTATGTCTTCTTTGAAGAGGATTATTTTTAACTGTCTTAAACAATAAAGTGTGTGGAAGTGATGTTATGTGGCTTCCAAGGCTATGTCATAAAAACATTGTGAAGTTCTGCCTTGTTCACATATGATGGAAGTAGAAGGAACCAAGAGTTAGAGAAAGAAAATACTACCCACAAGTTCTGAAGATGGAGGAAAGGGCCAGGAGCCAAAGGATGTGAGGAATGCAGCACTAGAAGCTGGAAAAGGCAAGGAAGATATTCTCCCCTAGTGTTTTCCAAGGGAGCGCAGCCCTGCAGAACCTTAATTTTGGCTCAGTCATGCTGACTTTGGACTTCTGGCCTCCAGAACTAGAGAGAATAAAATTCTGTTGTTTTAAGCCACCAAATTTATGGTACTGTGTTCTAGCAGCCATGAGAGACTGATACAGATGGCAAAAACATGTGAAAAGTTGTTCAATGTCATTAGACATGAGGGACATGCAAATTCAAACCACTATGAGATACCATTATATAGTTATTAGAATGGCTAATATTGAAAAAAGAAACACTGACCAGTGTGTATTGTTTACTAATTTTAATGAAAAAAATGGGATATACAAATACATTTTCTTGTGTTAATGTGAAAACTGTAGAAGGATATCCAAGAACAAATGAGAGGGGTTCCCTTTGGGGTGGGAGTAAGTGGGATCTGGGTGGTTGGAGAAAAGTGATAAAGTATTTTAATTATTCGATTTTTGATTCTGAATGTGTGACTATATTTGATTTTTTAAAAATGAAGACATGCAGTAGAAAACTTAATTTTGGTAGACGTGGTGAGGCTTTTTTACTGGCAGGCTTTATTTTAAAGTATGTGGCCAAGAAGCCTGCTATTAAGCTGGGGATCCCTAAATTCCAGAAGAATTGGTTGTAGGTCAACAACATTGCCATTAGCTATTCTGGTTTACCCCAGATGGTCCATCCTATTTTATTGGAGATAAATCATTTTTATTTTCCTGGTGGTGGGGGGATGGCAGTTGTCTGCTGCTGAGCACTGTGCTCGAGGAGGTGGGAATGGAGAGGCAGCCAGTCTATGCACATGCAATTATTCCATTGTTCAGACTGGTCCCTCAGTCTCGCCTTCCATGGTAATTGGTGGTTCTGAGTTCCTAGTCCTTTTGGGGCACTGCTGGACAGACTGTCTCCATCCTTATCCACGACCATCTCTGTGTATTCCAGGCTGTGGCTTTCTCTGCCTTGCTTTATCAGTTACAAGTCTTCCACCTTCTAACTTCCAGGAATTTGTTGAAATGCTCTGTGGATACGTCTCCTTTCTCCCCTATTCTCTCTGATGTTTATACCTTTAAATTCCTTTGCTATCACTTTGTTATAGTCTTGGGAGGGAGAGGCAATAAAGATGGGAACCATCTTGAATAGAATCTAGTACTTTTAATGGCTATCTTCATCTCCTAACAGATCTGTGAGCTCCACGAGGAAAAGGAAGTTTACTATTCATTTTCTGTATATATCCAAATTACATGAGTCATTGTCTAGTCACAAAAACAGAAACCATACTAAAGATTTCAACAGAGGGAATTTAATATAGGGAATTGTTTCCACAGGTGTTGGAGAACAGAAAATAAAAAAGGGGGTGCTGACTGAATTAACATGGAGATAATTACTGAGGAGGCTGCTACCAATCCTAGTCCTGGGGAAAAAAAGGAAAGAGGTTGGGATGGTCAAAAACTAGAACTTCAGAGTAAGAGACCGGCATGCTGGGGCTCAGGCCTCTGAGGAATGATTGTGACTGGGTTGTAGCTGGTAACTGATAGCCTCAGATGAGGTTGGGTATGGGTGCCAAAAGTGCTCGAGGCAGGAACCAGCTCTTGCAGCTAAGTGACACTGACAGGAACACTAAGCAAAAGGAAAAAAGGAAGGAGGAAATTGCCTCCTCAACTTGCCTTCCAGTCTCTCTCTAGTGCAAAATTTAACAGGAAGCCACCTGGTAAAGGAGTCTGGGAAATGTAGTTCGCAGTGTCTCTGTCCCAGCATCACAAAGCACAATATAGAAGAATTAGATTTGGAGTTGAGAGACAATAGCTAAAAAATGGCACAGCGGATGTGTATATGAGCATATATACATATATGTAATATTTTTTTATGTTTTGCATATATAAAATATATACAAAAAATATATATTTCTAGCCCAAATCTTTCTTGAGAGTTCCAATTTGTGTTTCTGTTTTTTAGCCATCACATTGTGGTTGTCCCATGGGGATATCAAAAGTGAACCCAGAAAAAGCAATGGCTAAGCACAAATCCATTTACCCACATCTCACTGAACCTAAAAAATGCTACACATCAACTTCAAATTGAATGAAAACAAAGCAATGATTTCCACAGGAAAAGTATTTCCCCAAACTGAATGAAACATTTCAGCAAAATTTTCACCAAAGTTTGCTCTTCTTTTCTTCTTATCTCATAAAGGATGACATGGCTCAGCTACCAAGGGACCATCTTGGGAGTCATTTTCTACAACTTGTTGTTCCTTAACCCTTACATCCCAGACACTGGGTCTTGCCAATTTTATTTCTTAGAGTCTTGAACTCAATTTTCTCTCCTGTGTTGCTTGTACTGTTATCTCAATTGGGCCCTGACGACATTTTCTGTGGACCACTGCAATTATATACTAATTGGCCTCCCAACTATCATCTTACCCTTCTATTTATTCTTCTGTTGGCCAGATTGATTTTAAAAGAATATACACATCTTACCAGATTAATGTCAAGATTATATCCTGTAGTGGATAAAGGTGTTAGTGGTACATAATTTTCAAGACCAGTCAAAATTGGGGAGTGGGGAGCAGTGTTTAAATGTCAGTGACTGACAGAAGATAGAAAGGAAAGAGAGCTGAGCACACCTATGAACATGTTGGAAAAGATTGAATTCTTGTTTGTGCAAGGTTTGGAGGGTGGTATGGAGAAATAGAGGAAAAAGATTGATCTTGAGGCTTAGAAATGGAAATGGTGAGATAAAAGGAACATGAGGTAAAGATTGGAAAGCAAAGAGAAAAATAAAATTGGAATCATAACTTTTCTCTTTATAGAGTTGGGAAGCAACATAATTTTTGCATTAATGTAAAGGAAATTATTTTATAAATTCCAGAAGTGTCTATAACAATTCCCTAAAAAGATGTAAGGAAGGAGACCCCAATTGATATTGTAAAGGAGAGGGAAAAAAAGGTAAACCAGGAAATGAAGTTGTGGTTCTTTTTTGAAGTTTAGGAGAAGACCAAAGAAAGTTACAAAAAATTTACAGAGTTGCTTTTGTGTGTGTGTGTGTGTGTGTGTGTGTGTGTGTGTGTTTAATATCAAGAGAGACACCACCATTTTCATGAGCCTAGAGAGCAGTTTCTGACATATGTTAAATGACCCTGAAACAAGAACAGGGCAGATCTGGTGTGATATAAAGTGTGGTTTATGGATTAGGGGACTTCTAAGTGGTTAACTCAGGTACATTCTCTATTTGAAAATGAGAATTAAAAACAAAATAAGAAAAATTATGGAAAATTGACAGCTGATAAAAGACAATATGCTCACAAATCCATTAGAAATATCTATGGGTCGACTTAGATTTATGGAAGATTTATGGGAAAAAGGTTGTAAATCTATTCAAAATTGCCTTGCTCAGTGCTGTAAGCATTTGAAGATGATGGTGATAGAAAAGATAAGTAGCTAACGTAAAATAGCTATTTCATTGTGATATGGAAAAATATTTCTGCCATCAAAGATTTCATCAATAATGCTTTGATTTTAAATACATTATGAAAAAACAAAATCAGAAAAGCATCTTTACAGTATAAGTATGGATTAGAATTAATAAAATAAGGCATATGTAATTTAAAACCAAAAAGGAATCCCTGAACTTCAGTTTACAGATGGGCTGTAACAAATTGCACTGTATGTGTGTGCATGTATGATTGGGTGGGCTGTGCTCTGCACAGAATCTTCTGGCCAAGGTGGCCTGTGCACTGGTCGGCCTAGTGACCTAGCCAGGAGGAAGGAGGGTCTTTTTCTAACTTGTTTACTCAGAAGAAAGAGCTTTTTGTAATTCATCCACCCAGAATCGGTTGCTTTTTCCTACTTCTGGTGCAGAGTTAGTACCAGGACGATTGCTTAGATAGGTGTGATAGAACATTTGTCTGGAATTATGTAGGCCCAAGGTGAAGTTGTTCATGCATTACTAACCATGTATGTGGCTGTAACTTCTCTAGGTCTCAATTTCCTCATCTGCAAAATCATCTAGGTTACTTCACATTGTTGCTGCGAGCATTAAAGGTGATAACACATGTAAAAGTGCTTCGTGAACTATAAAACACAATTCAGTCTTCATTCAGTAAACATATATTGAGCACCTGCTGTATGCCATGCCCTTTGTTAAACTCCGCAGATACAAAGCTGAAAGAAGCACAGTCCTTGCCCACTGGGAGCTAACAATCTATGGAGATGGCAGATGAATCCATTAGTTATAATTCATTGTGATTTAGAATGTAAAAAATGCTATGGACTTGGAAAGGATTGAGGGATCCTCATAATGTAAGATCCCTGGACCTGTGGAGAGCAGGATGTAGCTGACAAGGTCCTTGCTGCCTGCAAGGTCGTCCAGGGAGGCCTCGCCTCAGCATCTTCCCCCAGAAAGAACAAGATAACACAAATATAGCCACAGGGCATAAAACCTTACAAATACTCAGTAGGAAAAGTCTCGTTCCTAACCCTCAAAATAAGAAAGAAGAGTCTGTGAGACTGATCTTTTGGGGACTTTACCTCACTTTTGTGCTTATACTTTATGTCTCCCTGTGGAGACATAAAGGCCCCAAAGGATGGCTGGTTAGTCAATGACGGGTAAGATTCCCCATGGGGGGAACGACCTAAGCCAGGCACAGCTTCATAGGGGCCATCTGGAGAACTTGACCCCAAAAGATGGCTGGTTAGTCAATGACGGGTAAGATTCCCCATGGGGGGAACGACCTAAGCCAGGCACAGCTTCATAGGGGCCATCTGGAGAACTTGACCCCAAAAGATGGCTGGCTAGTCAATGACGGGTAAGATTCCCCACGGTGGGGGGTATGACCTAAGCCAGGCACAGCTTCATAGGGGCCCTCTGGAGAACTCGACCCCAAAAGATGGCTGGTTAGTCAATGACGGGTAAGATTCCTCAAAAAAGGAACAACCTAAGACAGGCACAGTCGCATAGGGGTCATTAATTACTCATGGGGTTAATAGAGGTAGACTTAGATCTCCACCTTTCCCCGGCTAAGGAGAGTTTCTACCTCTGTGGCTATATTCAATGATGTACGTGATTCAATGATATGATAACATCAGTTCTCCATCTATTCTGAAAAGTAAGTTTCAACATAAAGATTTTGTCCCCTGGAAAGGTACATACAATAATTACTATTGCATCATGGCACTTTCTACAGACAAGGGTGATTAGTTTAAGTCTGTTTTCTAATATGATATGTGAGACTCATAGATGGCAGCTTAAAACAAAAAGAGAAGGGCGAGATGTGGAGAGCAGGATGTAAGCTGACAGGGATCTTGCAGCCTGCAAGGTCATTCAAAGGAGGCTTCACCTCAGCATCTTCCCCCAGAAAGAACAAGATAACACAATTACAGCCACAGACATACAAACTTGCATATTCACAGAACAGTATGTTTTTCTAATACTTTCTTGTTCTACTAATACTAGCTTGTATAGGCTATTGTTCTAAGACTATATAAAAACCGTGTGAGAAATAAAAGCTGTGCCACTCCTCTGCCATCCGTAGACAGTGGAGCTCCCGATCCAAGCTTTCCTGTCTCTGTGTCTTTCTTAATCTCCCACCCTTCCACCTCAGGCTTAGTCCTCCTGGCCTGTGCAGGCCGCAGCATGGACCCTTGTTTGCTCCTCATCAGAAGTTACAGTCAGTTAGATGACTTTAGATCTGTCGCGGTACTACCTATATCTCGATAGGAAAATGGATACCCAGGTGGAGAGCCACCTCGAGCACAAAGTTCCCTTTATGCGAATTAGAAAGAGAAACCTCTTCTGGACAGAAAATTACAAAATGTATCTCCTCACCACTTACAAAGAGAAAGGAGAGAAAGGCATCACCCTGGGTAGATCCAGTCAGCCCTGGGCAGACAGAGGACCTGGTGGTCAGAGGGCTTGTGTGATGGTCAGACTGGAGCCATCTCTTATACTTCCCTGGCAGGGGGCCCACTGTACCAGGCACAACCTGAATTATTAAACATGGTGGCCTGCCAAGGGGTACATTTTATAGTTTTTGCTTTTAAAGATTACAATTAAAAAAAAAATCAGAGCAGGATACCACACATGCACCCATATACTTGTATGCATGCAAGTTAAGGAAGAATTAATTCTGTCAACTTGGCTTACACAGACAGATTGATAGACTCCTGGGAGGCTTGTGAGTACTTTGCAGTATTTGTGGACAACCTGGCTAGCTTTCCTATATGAGGTGAGCTTGAATAGATTTTGTAACAGTGTATCAGAACCCTCCAGGACCCAGAAGCCACTCTTAGTAGTTAGACATAGGAAGTTTAATGTGGACACTCATCACATAGGTGAGGGAATTGTTGAGAAGTCAAACAGGACATCGTGAGCCAACCCCAATATTGGGCATGGCAGGAATGACAAAGGGAGCAGTTAGTGTTATTAGAGCCTGGAGGCCAGGATTACTCTAGGGTAGATGAAGTAACTCTAGGCCTGGGTAGTGTGAGTTGGCACTAGAGAAGGAGGAGACAAGCCCCTGTTGGAGATGCTGCCAAAGGTGGAGAAGGTGTAGGGGGGAGAAATACCCTGGGTACTTCTTTTCCTCCATGTCTCCAGTCTCTCTCCATAGTTCCCATGGCCAATTTCAGATCATCCAACTACAGGGGAACCTTGGCAATGCAGCCTGCAGGGCTCAGCACCCCTCTTCTCTACAGAGCAAGGCAGAGGAGGGAGAGGAATAACATGTGAGGGCTCACAGGCTCAAGGTTGGTTACAAAGAGAGAGAAAAAAATCTGAGACGGAACTGAATAACCAAGAACTCTACAATGTTATTTAGAAAGAAAGAACATAGATGAAGAGGGATTTAGGTGTGTAGTTAAAACATTGATGTGCAATTGACTAACAAGTCCATACGTCAATGTGCAGAGAACGGCAAATAAAATGAATATGAACATTTAAACATGCAACATGAAAATTTTTCATTGATAGCACAGATATGTGGTAAAATGGGTCTATATTATATGTTTAAAGAGCCCACAATTTCCGGTGGAGAAATTTCCTTCCTTTGTTTTGTAACAGTCTCAGCCACATGCGGTAACAGCCTGGGTAAAAGACAATGATAGTCTCATTCCATAATAGCTCAGATCAGCCTAACGATTAACTAGGATAATAGCCTCTGCCTTGGTCTCTCCCTTTAACTCAAGGGAAGTAATGATTTTTTAAAAAATTTCTTGGGGTGACAATTGTTAGTCAAATTACATAGATTTCAAATGTACAATTCTGTATTACATCATCTATAAATCCCATTGTATGTTCACCACCCAGAGTCAGTTCTTCTTCCATCACCATATATTTGATCCCCCTTACCCTCATCTCCTACCCCTTACCTCCCTTACCCTCTGGTAACCACTAAACTATTGTCTGGGTCTATGAGTTTTTGTTTCTCATTTGTTTGTCTTGTTCTTTTGTTGTGTTTGGTTTATATACAACATATCAGTGAAATCATTGGGTTCTCTGCTTTTTCTGTCTGACTTATTTTGCTTAGCATCATACTCTTAAGATTCATCCATGTTGTCACAAATGTTCCTATATCATCTTATTGCCTAATAGTATTCCATTGTGTATATATACCACAACTTCTTTATCCATTCATCTATCGAAGGACATTTTGGTTGTTTCCATATCTTGGCCACCATAAACAAAGCTGCAATGAACATTGGAGCACACGTATTTTTATGTATAAATGTTTTCAGATTTTTTGGGTAGATACCCAGGAGAGGGATTGCTAGATCATATGGTAATTCCATTAGTAATTTTTTGAGGAACCTCCACACTGCCGTCCATAACGGCTGCACCAGTCTGCATTCCCACCAACAGTATATGAGGGTTCCTTTTTTTCCACAGCCTCTCCAACACTTGTTACTATTTGTCTTCTTGATGATAGCCATTCTGACTGGGGTGACGTGATATCTCATTGTGATTTTTATTTGCACTTCTCTGAACATTAGTGATGTTGAGCATTTTTTCATATGTCTATTTGCCATTTGTATGTCCTCTTTGGAGAAATGTCTCTTCAGATCCTCTGCCCATTTTTCAATTGGGTTGTTTGTTTTTTTGTGGTTGAGCTTCATGAGTTCTTTGTATATTTTGTATATTAACCCCTTATCGGAGGCACTGCTTGCAAAAATCTTCTCCCATTCAGTTGGTTGCCTCTTTATCTTGTCGATGGTTTCTTCTGCTGTGCAGAAGTTTTTCAGTTTCATATAGTCCCATTTGTTTATTTTAGCTTTTACTTCCATTGCCTTTGGAGTGAAATTCATAAAATGCTCTTTGAACCCAAGGTCCATAAGTTTAGTACCTATGTTTTCTTCTATGCAGTTTATTGTGTCAGGTCTTATGCTTAAGTCTTTGATCCATTTTGAATTAATTTTGGTACATGGTGACAGAGAGCAGTCCAGTTTCATTCGTTTGCAAGTGGCTATCCAATTCTCCCAGCACTATTTACTGAAGAGGCTGTTTTTCCTCCATTGTATGTTTTTAGCTTCTTTGTCAAAGATTATCTGTCCATATTTATGTGGTTTTATTTCTGGGTTCTCAATTCTATTCCATTGGTCTATGTGTCTGTTATTCTGCCAATGCCATGCTGTTTTGTTTATTGTAGCCCTGTAATACAAGCTAAATCAGGGAGTGTGATATCTCCAGTATTGTTCTTTTTTCTTAAGATTGCTTTGGCTATTTGGGGTCTTTTGTGGTCCCAAACATATCTGATGATTTTTTGTTCTATTTCTTTAAAAAATGCCATTGGGATTTTGATGGGGATTGCATTAAATCTGTATATTGCTATGGGTAATATGGCCATTTTAACTATGTTGATTCTTCCAATCCATGAGCACGGAATGTCTTTCCATTTCTTTGTGTCTTCTTCAATTTTTATCAAAAATGTCTTATAGTTTTCAGCATATAGGTCCTTCACATCCTTGGTTAAGTTTATTCCTAGGTATTTTATTCTTTTTGCTGCAATTGAAAAAGGAATTGTTTTTTGTATTTCTTTTTCTGAGATTTCATTGTTAGTATATAGGAATGCAATGGACTTTTGTACGTTGATTTTGTAACCAGCAACTTTACTGTATTAGTTGATTGTTTCTAACACCTTTTTGGTGGAGTCTTTAGGGTTTTCTATACACAGCATCATGTCATCTGCAAAGAGTGATAATTTAACTTCTTCATTCCCAGTTTGGATGCCTTTTATTTCTTTCTCTTGCCTGATGGCTCTGGCAAGGACTTCCAACACTATGTTGAAAAGCAGAGGTGATAGGGGACAGTCCTGCTGTGTTCCTGAATGTAGAGCAAAGGGCTTCAGTTTTTCACCATTAATTATGAGGTTAGCTGAGAGCTTGTCATACATGGCCTTTACTATGTTAAGGTATTTTCCTTCTATACCTATTTTATTAAGTGTTTTAATCATAAATGGATGTTGTATCTTGTCAAATGCTTTTTCTGCATCAATTGATATAATCATATGATTTTTGTCCTTTATCTTGTTTATGTGATGTATCACATTGAGTGATTTGGGGATGTTGAACCATACTTTGAACCACCAGCATAATCTTTTTAATGCATTGTTGTATTCGATTTGCTAGAATTTTGTTTAGGATTTTTGCATCTGTATTCATCAGAGATATTGGTCTGTAGTTTTCTTTTTTTGTGTTGTCCTTACCAGGTTTTGGTATCAGGGTAATGTTGGCCTCATAAAATGAGTTAGGGAGTACTGTCTGTTCTTCAATTGTTTGGAAGAGTTTGAGCAGGATTGGTATTAGATCCTCTTTGAAGGTTTGGTAGAATTCACTAGTGAAGCTATATGGTTCCGGACTTTTGCTTTTGAGAAGGTTTTGTATGACTGATTCAATTTCGTTACTGGTGATCAGTCTGTTTAGATTTTCCAGTTCTTCATGGTTCAGTCTTGGAAGGCTATATGTTTCTAAGAACTTGTCCATTTCTTCTAGGTTATTGAATTTGGTGGCATATAGTCTTTCATAGTATTCTTGGATGATCCTTGTATTTCTGTGGTGTCCGTGATAACTTCCCCTATTTCATTTCTGATTTTGTTAATTAGTGTCTTCTCTGTTTTTATCTTAGTGAGTCTAGCCAAGGGTTTGTCAATTTTGTTAATCTTTTCAAATAACCAGCTCTTGGTCACATTAATTTTTTCTATTGTCTTTTTGTTCTCTATTTCATTTAGTTCTGCTCTGCATTTTGTTATTTCTTTTATCTTGCTGACCTTGGGTTTCACTTGTTCTTCTTTTTCTAGTTCTTTAAGATGTAAGATGAGGTTATTTATTTGGGATGTTTCTTGTTTCTTGAGATAGGCCTGTAATGATACAAATTTCCCTCTTAAAACTGCTTTCGTGGCATCCCCCAAATTTTGGTAGGATGCATTTTCATTGTCATTTGTTTCTATGTATCTTTTGATCTCTCCTCTAATTTCTTATTTGACCCAGTCGTTCTTTAAAAGTATGTTGTTTAATCTCCATGTATTTGTATTTTTTCCTGCTTTCTTTTTGTAGTTGATATCCAATTTCAAAGCCTTGTAATCAGAGAATATGCTTGGTATGATTTCTATCTTATTAAATTTGCTGAGGCTGATTTTATGTCCCAATATATGGTCTATTTTTGAGAATGTTCCATGTACCCTTGAAAATGTATAGTGTGATGTTTTCAGATGAAGTGCTCTATAAATGTCAATTATGTCCATTTCATTTAATGTGTCACTTAGGGCTGCTATTTCTTTATTTGTTTTCTGTTTGGATGATCTATCCATAGCTGTCAATGATGTATATAGGTCCCTTAGTATAATTGTGTTTTGGTCAATTTCTCTCTTTATTTCTGTTAGTAGTTGCTTGGCATATTTCTGTGCTCCCTGATTTGGGGTGTAAATATTGATGACTGTTATGTCTTCTTGTTGTGTAGTCCCCTTTACCATTATTGAATGTCCGTCTTTGTCTCTTGTTATCGTTTTCACCCTGAAGTCTGTTTCATCTGATATCATTATGGCTACACCTGATTTTCTCTGGGTACCATTTGCATGGAGTGTCAATTTCCACCCTTTCACTTTGAGTCTATGCTTGTCCTTGTAGCTGAGATGTGTCTCATGGAGACAGCATATGGTTGGGTTTAGTTTTTTGATCCAATCTGTTACTGTGTGCCTTTTTATTGGTGAGTTCAGTCCATTTACATTTTGGGTTATTATTGATATGTGAGGATTTCCTATCATTCTATCTTTAGTTTTCTGGTAAGATTGTGTCTCCATGGTTTCTTTGCCTTTTTGTTTTTGTCTATTGTTTCTGTCTGGTGGTATTCTATGATATTTTCCTCTGTTTCTTCTTTTATTACAGTATAATTTTATATACAGTATATATTTCAATTCTGGGTTTTTTTTTGAGTTGTTACCATTAAGTTTATGTAAGAGAAAGTTTGATATTTAGAGTATTCCAGTTTCTTCAGCACGTTTACTTTCTCTATTCCCATATTCCAGTTCGGGCCTTTACTCTCCCCCTTTACATGTTTTGGTTGGCACAAATTGTCCCTGTTGATGGTGGTCAAACAGCCTCTTTTAGTATTTCTTGTAGTGCAGGTCGTGCATTAGGAAATTTCCTCAGCTTCTGTCTGTCTGGAAAAGTCTTTATTCCTCCTTCATATCTAAAGGATATCTTTGCTAGGTATGTTATTGTTGGCTCATAATTTCTCTCTTTCTATAGTTTGAATATTTGGTTCCACTCACTCCTGGCTTGTAGAGTTTCTGCTGAAAAATCTAATGATAATCTAGTGAATTTTGCTTTGTAGGTAACCATCTTCTTTTCCCTGGCTGCCTTGAGGAGTCTTTCTTTCTCGTTGATTTTAGCCTCAATACAATGTGCCTTGGAGAAGGCCTGTTGGGATTGAGGTGATTAGGTGTTCTATTTGCTTCTTGGATTTGAGGATCCAGTTCTGTCCACAAGTTTTGGGAAGTTCTCATCAACAATTTGTTTGAATACATTCTCTGTTCCCTTCTCTCTTTCTTCTCCTTCTGGTATGCCCATTATTCTTATATTGCTCTTTCTGATGGAGTCAAAAAGTTTTTGTAGAGTTCTTTCATTTATTTTAAGTCTTAAGTCTCTTTCTTCTTCCTTCTGTGTAATTTCCAGTTTCTATCTTGGATGTCACTGATTTTTTCCTCCATCTGGTCAACTCTACTACCTAAGCTGGTTATTTCATTCTTGATTTTTTTCTATTGAGTTCTTAATCACCAGAAATTCTGTTGTTGTTTTTTTTTTTTTTGAAATTTCCATCTCTTTTGTAAAATGCTGATGTTGTTTTTTGATTGTGTTTCTGAGTTCATTAAACTTCCTTTCTGTGTTTTCTTGCATCTCGTTGAGTTTTTTCAGAACTGCAATCTTGAATTCTCTGTCATTTAAGTCATATATTTCCATATCTTTAAGTTCCTTTTTTGGAGACATTTCACTCTCTTTTTGGGCTGTCTTGTTGCCTTGGTTAGTCATGGCAATTACTGATTTATTATTTGTCTTCCTAGACATGTACAGGAGTGGCTTCTGCAGCAGGTTGATAGGTAGAGTTCTTTCTTTTGTTTTTCAGTTCTTGTTGGTAGAATGTTTCGTTTTCTCTCCAACTGAAGCCTTTTTTTTCTCTCTCACACGGTAGTGCTATGTTTTCTCTGCACTATTCTAGCTTCTCACACTATGGCGGGATTTTCTGGGAGACGGGCTTCTCCTCTGTTAATAGTTTACCTGGGTGACAGGGCGCAGTGTCCCGATGGATATGTGGAGAACTTTTGAAATTCCAAAGTTTTCCTGCAACAGATTTAGAGCTCATATGTTTCAGCAGTTCTGTTTACTCCTGCAGGGAACCACCTAGATAGGTGGGGTCAGGGGCGGGGTGAGTTGTGAAAGGTGGCTCAGAGCAATGTCATCAACTACCACCACAGCCGGTCTTGTTTCCACAGCTCCCTCCCCTTTGCCGGAACTAGTTGGGCTATGAATCTGTGTCTGCGGTCCACTGTTCTCAGAACAGCAAATATCCTGTCCTTTTGATCCGACACTGCTACTGTTCTGCTTCTAGCACCGGGCAGGTGGGAGCAGGGTGAGCTCTGGGAGGGTAAGGAGGGGTGGCTAGTCTCAGTGCCTAAGGCTTCCCATTCTCTGCTGGGCAGTGAGGGCTTAAACCACCGTTTTCAGCCTTCTTCCCTCAGTCTTTTCTCCAAGGTCTCTGTCGTGAGCGTTGGGTTCAGCCGTGTTATATGCTGCCCCCTCAGCCCTGTGGGCCATAAGCGGAGCCCTAGCAGTCTGAGTTCTTCCCTCTCCTGTAGCTGGGGTAGTTCCGGGATGCAGTGAGCTCGGAGCACTGAGCTAGGTCTGTGTCCTGCGGCTCCGCATCTCCTTCTCTGTACTTCTCCCTTCCCTTCCCCCGCTCGCGCAATTCTCCCACCTTTAGCTGAATTCAGTAGTAGGCCTCTTTGTCTTGCCTGTCTGCTGTGCAGGGAGTCCTTTATGGAGTTATAGTTGTTCCATTTGTTGTAAATTCCAGGGGAGTTTCACAAAGGCTCACCTCACGCCGCCATTTTGATCTTTCTTCTCACCAAATAATAATTTTTGAGGTCTCTCGAAAACTTCCTATTACCTCTTGTGTGAGTCTTCCTGGCACTTAGTTCTTCCAGATGCGAAGGTGAAAGCAGGTTACTGTACTTGTGAATCTGGATGCCTAGTGCCAAAATCAATAATCCTGCTTTTGGGACTCTAATGAGTTTCTTTAGGGTACCCACTTTGCTTTCTTTTATGTAAGCATCTTCTAAGACAGTGCTATCCTATAGAGTTTTCTATGATGATAGAAATATTCTATGTCTGTATCGTCCAAAAGGGTAGCCACCAGCCACATGTCGCTATTGAGTTCTTGAAATGTGGCTGGTGTAAATGAGAAATTGAATTTTAAGTTTTATTTAATTTTAGTTATTTACAATTTGAATTTAAATCTCTACATGTGGTTCGTGTCTACCTTGTTGGATAGTGGATCTCTATGGTATTGAGACTGAGCCTTTGGATCATCTCACTGGTTTATTCCACAAGGAGAAACAGTTTTTCCTTTGCTTTCCAAGTAATTCCTGGAATTAAGCTAATTAACTCAGACCACTAAGATGGACTGAAATTTCACTGCAGCCTTAGACTTTGTTGACATTTCTATTGATTATGTCTCCAGTTCATCATGCAACCAGGGAGATTCCAAATCTCTCTTCCTGATGAAATCAGGGGATATGAAAAGACTTGTGGAAAAGTTTTTAGGCCAAAGTGAGTGTAGGAAGAGAGCATCTAGGGCAGCACTCTAATTGTTCATGGCCACCTGCGGTGTGGGAAGGCATCTGGAAGTATTTTTTTTACTCCTGAGAGAGGCACAGAAAGGCTAAGAAGGAGATCTATGATGTCTCTCAGAGGCCTCCACCAAAGAAAATAGCCAATATCAAACCAAAACAATAACAAAAATAACAAAACCAGGATGAGATACATCTCAGAGGATGCGCGTGGAAGGCAGAGTATGACAATGGAACAGAAGCCTTCTTGCCATACAAAATTATGACTCTTTATAAGGCCACCTGAACTGTATTTACTCCCTGTGATGAAAGAATCAGCAAGGAAAATCCTGAAGTGACTGAGCTTAAATCTACACTGAGAAAATACAAAAGTGAGTAGCTACTTCCCCAGGAAATCTGAATTTCAGAACAAGAAGAGAGTGATTATTTCATATAACACACACACACACACACACACACACACACACGGTGCCAAATAAATGTATACACATTTTAAGAAAGGAAAAAGCTATATTAAAATTGTAATACTCAATATATACTGATAACAAAACATGAATACAAGTCATGTTTGACTTTGGCAATTACAAGAGGTGCTCAACGTAGTTACCATCAACGTAACTTTAGTAGTTTTTTTCTTAAAATGTGTATACATTTTTTGGCACCCTCTCTCTGTGTCTGTCTATGTGTGTGTGTGTGTGTGTGTGTGTATGCATTAATTATCTGTAAAAAACATGGATGGCTATCTACTTTCTATGGGACTAACTATGGGAGTGTGAGGATTAAAAGAATTAAGGTATGTAAAGACCTCAGGACACATGCCATATAAGGGTTTCCTGTTATTAATTCTAGCCCCCTTAAGTTTATTGAGTTTTTAGTGCTAAATTAATTACTACTTTAGAAGTATTTTTACTTCTATATTATTATACCAATTGGTTACTCAAGAAGACATGAATGGGGTGAAGTGAAGGGCTAGGACAGGCAAGAAGATAGTCAGCTATGTCCAGGTAGACGGTAGAGATAAAAATTTAGGAGTCATTAGTATGCAGATTTCAGAGGCTGATCTTAACACAGGTCTTAAAACTCTCCAGGTGACACTGAATACACTTCATTATGAATAAAAACTCTCTCTACTATATTCAAGTGAGAAATTTTATCCTTGCTTCATTGCTCCCATTTACTTTCCTCTTAGGATGGCATTAATTTGGAGTTCTTTTTCCGTGTACCCTGTTTTTTTTTTTTTTTTTTAACTGGCTTGCATAGATAGTGCTAGACATCAAAGAATGAGGAGATGATGGTTTTTAATCCAGAAAGAACAATTACAGTTATTAGTACCACATATGGGACCAAATAACATACTTTGAAAAAGGATGCAAGCTTGTTTTGAAAAAGAAAAACACAGATTCCTGTGTGATTTAATCCTGATTCATAACAAAAAAACTTTATGGGCATTCAACCATCTAGTTCTCTGCTTTGTTTCTTGATAATGAGGCCTAGAAAGAATATATTTTGTTACTTTATATTTTTTATCAGATTTTCTTATTTTAGTAACTAGAGATGAAAATAGTATTTTTAAGCCTCTTCTATATAGCATCTCTTATTTCAGGGATATTATATCCCTGAAATGTATTTAAATTCTAGATGCATATGTTACTATGCTGAGGGCCACTCAAAGCAATGTCCTGCTCAGTAGGCCTTCCCAATTATGGTCTGTGTCAGAAGCGTGCAATTTGCTATTTAGGAATGTGAATAGCTTTCTCTAGCCCTAAAAGCTAAGAATTGAAAGTTCTAGAGAAAAATAATCCTTGGATAATTTTGAAGACTAGCTAAACTTTTCATCCTACTCATTCAATTATTATCGAGTGCCTAATTTGTGCCATATTGATTGTGAATGCTGAATCTAGTGATAGACGTTTTTTTCAGAACACTTCATTAAGGTTCTCATTTACTTGGTTTCCTGTGTTGCTATGTTTATTGTCATTGACTTTCTATCCATGCTTATTGATTCCTTGGACTACATATGCTTTTTCCCATAGTTGTCAATCTGAAGTGGTTTTCTTCTCATAAGAAACGCCAGAATACTGTCTGGGGAGTGTTAAACAACTTCATGGTTATGTATTACGAAAGTGTTTTAGGCAAGGAAGTGGCCTAAAAGTGGTCACCTCATCTTATTTTGCTTGGCTTGCTTGTCATTTGTCTTAGTCTTAAAACCAAGAAATCTCAATATCCATCTTTGTGTGTGGTCTCAGGTTTGGAAGGAATGACTTGGCAGGACTTTTAGAAATATTAAGCGCCTCTTTGGATCATTTACCTACTCAACATAATGGAAAAATGGCACCAAACTCTCTGAAATTGCAGCTAATTTATAAGAATAATGAAAGGGAATCTACCAAGAAAGAGCATTTCACTACTTGATGGTAATTTAGCTTTTAAAAATTATGTTAAAAAGGAAATCACTAACCATAGCAATGGCAGCAGTGTTTCTACCAGAACAGACATTTCTGATTAATCCTTGGCCATTAAACCCTGCAGGTCAATCCACATGAGCAATAAAAATGTAGTGAGAGAGAAGTGATGGAGAAAGTTTTCCTTTTTTTTTTGACTGTCAGCATTACTGGTCATATTTTTTTCACTCTTCCCAGCACTAAACTGTGAGGTGCAAAAATGACTAGGGAAAAATGTTAAAGTATTAAATACTCTCTACATGGCTATTAAAATAAAAATTCCATCTGTACGTTATAGAATTAAGTGATTCTAAGGAAAGTATTAGATCTTAATATTCCCTCAGTAGTTTTTTTGTTACATTAACTTCCCACAAGGAAGACTAAATGACAGTTGCTGAGCTTGGATAGAAAGAAGAAACATGGCTCTGATTTTCTTTCCAGAAGATGATTTTGGAAGGGGAACATTTATTTTCCTTTTGAATTGTGTACACAGTTGCTTCTCCAAGAATACCAAAACTGAATATTTTTTATCTCTATTTTCCTTCTAATTTCAGGCATACAATGATTTGCTTCCCATAACTACTGGTGGGTAAAGGCTCTCCCCTTTCCCTTAGCGTCCTTCTTGAATTCTTAGCTTGGATTAATCTTAAGCTTAATTTGAATAGGGATTCACTGTTTTGTAGCTGGTGGCTATGAAGCTGCATGTTTTACTGCTTTTCACATTAAATGGTGTCCAAAATTACTGGAGTGGAGGATCAGTGACTTTCACAGCATAGATAAGAAATATCCAGGACTGCACATGCCTGCCCAAGGCAACATCTCTTAATGAGAGTGCATGAAAACCAAACCGAGTGCCTAACTTTTCTAAGTTCTTTACAATTTGTAAGCCACGTTAACATACTTTATATGGTTGTATTTTGACAACCTTTTGAGGTAGGCATGGCAGGAATCATTGCGTCCTCTTCATACAATGAGAAAATTGAGGTTAAAATACTTTTCTAAGTTCACTTATCCAGTAAGTGGTGGAAGCTTCTGAAGGCTTTTTAGTTATTTTCCCCCCATTAAACCATATTAGCTCTATGCCACATTTCACGAATGCTGCAATGGAGTTTCCAGGTGCCCAGAAAGATACACTTAGTATAAATTAGATCAACAATGGGTTTGGGAATGAGAAGATGAGGGTTCAAGGTGCAGCTCTACTTCTTAGTTATGTTACCTTGGACCTTATTATAGTCAAGAGATTCTGCTTATCTCCAGGAGGAGTGTTTTCCTACACACACACACACACACACACACACACACACACCAAAGTGTAACACTCCAGAGTTTCACCAGCATCTCTCCGACTTGTGGGTTGAAAAATCTGACTAATTCATCTTTACTATTCTTGTGAAGGACTCTTGATGGAAAATACTGACCAATGTTAGTAGTCCAGAAAATTGTGACTTTGGCCCTGAAGAACACTTAGTGCCTAATAAATGGAATGATCCTTTTCTATATTTGAAATTCTTTTGACCTAGTAGGTTGGTTATTATAACTTCATTTTATGAATCATGAAGAAAAAAGCTTAGGACTTCCAAAAAGTCCAAAAAGCTTAGGACTATAATTTATAACAGTAGCTTCTAAACTTTCCTGATTAATACGTACTGTACTAATATATTATTAGTAAGTCCTATACACAGAAATAGAAATTACAAAGAATGAGGAATAAAATACAAAAATTTAAATGATGAAAAAAATAGTGTTTTCATATTCTTATCTTTCTCCAGTGGACTAGGTGGCTTATTCTTGGGAGTATGTGCAACCAACGTTAGAAATTGCTGTTCAAAAAAAATGAAAAAAAAACCAAAACATCAATACCAGGCTATATTGATCGAGAAAGTATGAAATTTTGTTATGTGTTTTGTGATTCATTTCTCTGGTCCAAAGTGCTGATTTCCAAGTGCACATGTTAAGAATTAGGGTCTTTGGACATCCTTCATTCTAAAGGGAGAATTGATATAATGAAGTAACTTGAGAAAATGAAAGGTATTAATGCTAAACAATTATGAGGTACTTTAACATGCAGCATAGAAACAAAGTCTCTATGGATGATTGAGACTCTAACAACAATTGTGAGGATCTAAAACTTTCTCTCAGGAATTGTTTCAATGACTTCCATAAATCAACAAGAAAGAAAGTATCCAGGAGAACATGGACAAAATTAAAATTTATGGAGAATGAAAGTGAACTCAAGGATAATTTCTACCCACATGCATAGGAGAAGTGTGTGTGTGGTGTGTGTGTAAAATTATTTATTTATTTATTTATTTATTTATATGGAAGTCAGCAACAACCTTGCATAAAGGTAAAAAATGTTGATCATATTTTGGTAAGAAATATTAATCATATTTTATAAAGAACAATGCTTTTTTCAATTCTTGGTAGAAATGCTAATTATTTGAAAGTACATTAAAGAAGTTTAATTATCTGAACAGATATGAGAAGGAAAAAATGCAAGAGAAGAAGAGATGGAATTGGTGACAGTTTTCTTCAGATAATTGCTCTTTGAAGTGGGGTATAATTTTAAGAAATTTATATATATGTATATTTCACAGAAGCTCTTAACATTGTTGAAACTCAGCTATTATTTCTGTAAAATGGGAACTAACCATATACAGTGAACATCAGGTTGATTTTACAAATAAGATTTTGTTATATTTACTTCATCACATATCCATTAATTTTTTCATTACTCTATCCATTCATCATCCATCTTAATTTCTAGATGAATTTCAAAGTCAGTTGCAGACATCAGTGCCGTTTAATTCTAAATAATTTAGCATGCATGTCACTAATTATATTTCAGTATTTGTTTATAGTTTTTTTAGTTAAAATTCACACACAGAGAAATTATCAACTTTTATGCATAGCATTCATTGACTTTTGACGATTTATATATTTATTGTTAATTTTCATGAATATTATTATGTTCTATAGTTTTTTCTGTGTTTTGCCTTTTTTCACCAAGTTCTGCTTTTAGGATACATCTCTGTTGCCATAGTACACCTAATCAGTTGCTGATCATGCCTACTTTTTAGGGTAGCTATGACTTTTAGAAATAATCTATTTAAAATACTAAGTACTAATTAAATTAATTAAATAAAATACTAAGTATTTCTAAGGCACTAAATCATTGTGAGCCTTTGTTTTTCATTCATTCCACATTTATTAAATAGCTATTTGTTATCTATAGTATGATGGTCATTTGGTTCGTTGTGGTGATCTCTTTTCTCTCTTTTTTTGCTATTATTTTTAAAATTATAGTTATTGGGGTGACATTGGTTAATGAAATTATATAGGTTTCAAGTGTACGATTCTATAATGCATCATCTATGTATTGCGCTGTGTGTTCACTACCCAAAGTCAAATCTCCTTCCATCACTATATATTTGAACCCCTTTACCTTCGTGTACTTCCCCTGCTTGCCTTCTGGTAACCACTAAACTTTTGTCTGTGTCTATGAGTTTTTGCTGGTTTGTTTGTCTTGGCTCTGCGCACCACAGGGTGTTGTGCTGAGTGAGGGTTGACCACTTTAATGTGGTTTGGCCTCTATGGGCTTTTGTGCCTGTAGAGAATTCCCTCTGGATGTGTCACTTGTAGATGAAACCCGGTAGTACTCTGGTTTGGTCTGGAGTTGGCCTCTGGGTGTGCTGAATCTTGTGCCTTTCAAGCCTGGCCACTCTAATTTTGTAACAATAATTCTGTCCAGTGATTTAGGAAAAATCTTACACGCAAACAATCAAATTTCCAGGAGGTATCCTTGTCTTGTTCTTTCTTTCTCTTTTAAGTGTGTTGTTGGAGAGTGGGTAGGCATTCCAGGATGTAGGAACAAAGCCTCGTGAACAAAGCCAAGCAGGCCAAGCATTTATTAAAAGAAAATATAGTCCCAAAATGCAGTACATAAGTGCAGGAAGAAAGTGACTGCTGATAGTTTTCTTTTTTTGAACTACCGTGTTTCCCCGAAAATAAGACCCAGCCGGACCATCAGCTTTTTGGTTCAAAAATTAATATATGACCCAATATTGTGTTGTGGTGTGGGGTGGTGTGCGGTGGGGTGGGGTGGGGTGGCGTGGTATTGTAATGTATTGTATTGGTTATACCCGGTCTTATATTACATTAAAATAAGACTGGGTCTTATATTAATTTTTGCTCCAAAAGACGCATTAGAGCTGATGGTCCGGGTAGTTCTAATTTTTGGAGGAAAATGGTATATTATATTATGTTAATAAGAACATGATAATGCATAAAATAAATAAAATGAATTCTCTGGTTAAGAATAGATGAAATAAAATAGGAATTTGTACTTTTAAAGTTAGATATTATCTATCTGTTACATTATCTAAGCCTTGTGTCTTTTTGGAAATGGTAAACCTTCATTTTCCAGTGCCTTCTGTGACTGTTAATCTTTTTATGCTTTGTACCTCCTATATGTTCAAATATAATAGTTTTTATTTTGATAGAAAATCAATGATTCTCTCTAAATTTTCAAATATATCACTGTCTTAGCTTGAGATCCCTAGAAAATAGGCCGAAGCAAGGCTTGAGTGCTAATGTTTTATTGGGAAATGCGATCCTGGAACAGTAAAAGAGAGGGGAAAGGGAAACAAGACAGGAAAGGATGGGAAGCAAATGCAAATGTGCAAGCTATCAAGTGCCCACGGCTTCCTGAAGGTGAAAGAAGGGTATGTCACTCATTCAGACAGGGAGTCTCCAGAAAATATGTGTTGGAATAGTCTGTTGGAGGGATGAAGGGAGACAGCTTTATCTGCCAGCCCCTTCCCGTCTCATTCCTTTCACCAGTCAGTGTTTGCCCATATGGGGAGTTTGCTCTCCTGCCCTTCTAGATCGCATCACCTGGCTTTTTTGGTTGCTGCTGCAAAAGCCAGATCCCACTCCTGTTGAATGGCATTGTCCTGGAGTCCTCATTGGGGTCCAGAAGCAGTAGAAGAAATCAGAGCCTACATTGATCTGATTGAGTTGTGCTGAGGAGACTAGATCTTCTGTGGCTTCTGGGAAGGTATGAAGGTGGTCATCATGTTTCCAGAGCCTGGCACTCACCTCAGAAGAAAATGAGATAACCAGAGATGATTGAGGAAGTGGTGATGGCAGCAGTGGCAGCTGGATGGGTGATGGCTCTAGGAGACAAGTATGGTCTTGAGAAACTGAGGTGACCCATAAAATGTGTCTGGAACAGTTTCTATACTTTATCTTAGGGTTGTATATTTTTTTCTTTTTCCCACTAATCAGGTTTGCCATGGGTTTACGTATTTTAAAATATATTTGCAGAGAAACAGCTTTTAATTTTATATATTATTATTATTGCTTTCTGGTTAGAAATTAAATTTTATCTTTAATAATTCCCTCCTTTATTTTAGTTTGGTGTTATATTTTTAATTTCTTACATTTTAATTTTAACATATACTAAGGCATTTAATGATAAAATTTTGACTTTGAATATAGTTTTACGTGTGGCCCATGGGTTTTGGCATCAAGTAGTCTGCTTTTGTTACTTTTGAGACAATTCACAATTATGATTTTGAAATTAACAGGGTCCGTCTGGAGTAAGCATTTCTGACTCAGAGTGGCACCCACAGTTTCTTAGGAAAAATTTGGGAATATTTATAGGTCTTTCTGAGACTCTTCAATCAAACTTTTCCCTCAGAATGTCCTCAAAATTATTCTAAAAATAATTCACAATAATGCTAATTTTTAAAAAGTGCTTGACATAACTCTCATCCAATTCTAGGTCAATAGCCAGTTAACTTGGCACTGGGGAAATGATCACCTGTGTTGTCTCCCATATTCAGGACAAGACAATATACTCCTTTATGTTGATCTCATGTTCTAACCCACAGCTGTTTTCACCCTATAGATACACAAATACACACATTTTAGTCAGACTTATACAGACATTGATGGCTTTTCATTAATAAAAGTTTTTGGAGTCAACTCTAGTAAGCACAATAAATCCTTGTCCACTCTAGCCTTACTGCTCATTATGGTTAGCAAGTTAATCCTGTCTCTTGTGATGAAGTGAGTGTTGGTTTATTCCTCTCTGGGATCCCACAATCTTTTTTTTTATTTTAATTAAATTTATTGGGGTGACAATTGTTAGTAAATTTACATAGATGTCAGGTGTACAATTCTGTATTACATCGTCTATAAATCCCATTGTGTGTTCACCACCCAGAGTCAGTTCTCCTTCCATCACCATATATTTGATGGATCCCACAATCTTTATTGAAATAATGGTTATTTATTTATTTATTGAAATAATCGGTAAGGCAGCTTTCTCACTTATTTCAGTCCATAGAGTTTAACCATGATAGTGCTTTCAAAGACCTCAACATTGAAATATTTCTCAGTGCTGTAGCAAAGACCTTGGGCCTTCTTAGGATACTTAACTAGGGACAGATAAATAAGTTATATATGGTAATTTTTTATTATTCCTGTCTCCTTAGGTAACAAAATTTTTTTCTATTACATTTTATAATCTGGTATCTCAGCCTCATTTAGTTTAGGCCACCAGTGAGTCCTGATTTGAGTTAAGCAACAAAGGAAGCAACCTGAGTTACCTAGAACTAGTATATTGGATCCAATATTTTTGGCATTTGTTTCCATTTTCATGACTTTAGTCAATTTAAAGTTATGTTCCTCTCCCTATAATTTAGCATCCTCAGAATCCATTTTCACATTTCTTTTCCAGATTTCTGGTAATAGAAATGAACCAATTGTAATTTTTCTTGTTGCGTACTCATGGTTTGACTTTGTAATATACCTCAAAGTACACGCTTGGATATATTTCTAGTTTTAGGTATAGAAACAACGAAGCGTAGGGCATGGGGAGAATTGGCAATCCTGAGAAGTAATTGCCTTAGGTGAGGTATTTACAATCAAGGCTTCTGTGGAAAGTCAGAAAAAGACTTCACTTAATGGAAGAGGGAACTACTTCATCTGGTAAGGGAGGATTAGCAGTTTTAAAGGTTTGGTGCCAGCACGGGACTTCATTCTAGCTCTTAGGGCCTTATTCTTTCTCAATCAGCTCCTTAGCTCGTACTTTAGAGAAGAGCTATGAAATCAACCAGTATTGCAATTGTGCAAATTCTATGTCTGACTTTCAGTGATCTCAGGCAAGCAACAATAAAATATGGGAGACTCTTTTTTAGAGTAGTCACAGAAACTCTTTATTTGATGATTGGGTCTTTAACCAAGAATTGTAACTATTGAACTTGGCATTTTCTTTCTTTAAACTTTCGTGTGCAGAAGCAGGGATCACTCAGTCTTGCCAATAGAAGGTGCTGCATTCCGGGTACTACAGGTGATCGTGTAAGTACTGTGTTTCCCTGAAAATAAGACCAAACTGAAAAATGAGCCCTAGCATGATTTTTCAGGATGACATCCCCTGAACATAAGCCCTAATGCGTTTTTTTTTTTGGAGCAAAATTAATATAAGACCCGGTCTTATGTTCGGAGAAACACAGTAACATCTTTGCCCCAACGATGTTATACAACGAGCTACCAGTCCTTTAATGGTCATGGGCTCTTCACTGCCTTTAAACCAAACCGCGGAAGAAAATCCTGTTTCTCTGAGGGTCTGTTGACTGCAAACTCTTTGGCATCAGTTACTCTGTGGCTTACTATTCTTTGTTTGAAACTTCTCTTGCTAGTTATAACAAAAAGAGCTTTATTAAAGGGCATTAGGTAGCATACAAAATCTCTAGGATGGCCATCTAATCAGGCTTTGATATTAGAAATACAAGTAAATTTCAAGTTGTACCAATTCTACCTAAAGTAAATCTAGCCTATCCCTACTTCAAGGCCCTAAAATCATTTCCTTTTACACTGAAGATAGTTTTGCAGAAATATGTATCCAGTGATTTTCTTAATCCCTATTGCTCATATTACTAGTATAAGAGTCAGGCAAAGATATTAAAACTGAAAGGTAAATCCTATACTCACTTTTAATTGGCAAGGAAACACTGTATTAAATGTTTTATAAACACTGTGCTGTAACAAGGCCAGTGACTTATGCATTTGTTCTTTCTTTCGCCTAAGAAAATCAGCAATTGACTCTGATTTACCTTTGGGTGAACTTTTGTTTTTGAAAGTAAGCAGATTTTTTTGTTCTCTGAGGTTGAAGAATTGGTGCTTTACTTTTCCTTTTTAGGGAAAAATAATTACCTTAGTGCCTCTTGGTTTTCTGGCTCTGTTAGCTGTTCATAGAAAGGTTCAAACCCAATTTCTCTTTTATTAAAGCAAAATTCTTCAGTAAATGAATATTGACAAAGAACTGTTTTCTGTCCTCTTTTCAGGATGTCCTTTGGTTCCCATGCTTAGGGTTTTGAATTGAAAAAAAAAATACTCAGTTAAGTGATGATTTTAGATTAAGTGACCAGGGTCCCAGCATTCAGCTCTTTCAGGCAAAGGAACTTTGCTTCTCTTGAAAAAAAAAAAATCCTTTAATAGGAAACAAAAATGAAAGGAAGGCCTTCATGTAATTACTCAGTTCTCTCATGTCCTCCTTATTTGCTGATACAAGTGCCTCCAATAGCTTTTAAACTGTTCTCTTAGAAGCAGTCCATCATTTTAGAAACTACACAGTTCAGGAAATATAAACTCATGCAAACTCTTTACTTAATCTGCCTTGAGTTTAATATCTTACGATGTTCAATCTCCATCTAGGAGGTCTTTCAAAAGACTAATCTCAAATAACTATATGCCCATTATGACCTCAGTTAAAAATTCCTAGTGGTGAATATTTGATTAGTAGTGGATTAGTCTGAAATGTGAGCATATATGAGAGTGAAGTGATGAAAAAAGTTGTAAATAGCAGAGGATTCTATTAGTATGTCTAGGCTTCGTCACAAATTGTTGGTCAGAATCCTGTGAATATGTGTAGAAATAAAGGCTCTCCCCATCTCAGTTCAGGTTCCTTGAGAATGGATTGTAGATTCTGAGATTTCCATGTGGGAGGTTTATTGGATGATTTTCAAATAAATAATACCTGTATAAAAGTGAAGGAAGCAGGACTGGGCAGAGGGAGGAGTTCAACTAGTATGATAGAGTTTGAGCAGTGACCTTGGTGATCCTATGGGGAAGTATGGATCTAGGATGGCCATCTGTATATGCAGCAGGCTTGTGTTCTGGCTGGGAAACTCTAAGCTTAGGAAACCCCAATATTTCACAGTGGGTTGGAAACAAATCTGCTAAAACTTCGCCCTATGTTGATAAACACAGATAATTCTGAAATGACTTCTCATTAGAGTATGTTTTTGGGTTTTTTTTTTTTTTTTTTTTTTAGAATTTGGGCTCAGAAATTCTAAGAGAGGTATCAGAAAATTGGGCAAGTCTTTGGATTGCTTTATTACTTAATGTGAAGGTAGATGCAAAGTAGGTGAAATTTGGGCGAGAAGAAGGAAGTACGAGGTCTGACAATTACGTTTGTGAACTCATCCTAGAAAAAGTGCTACATACCTCATTGCTGAATATCACTATGGTCACCTTCGAAGTACTCCCCTTAGGAAGCTATGCACCAACACAGTGCCTAGTCCACCCTTCAAAGCAATTTTGGAACTCTTTTTCTGGAATGGCCATCAGAGCTGTCGTCATATTACACTTGATGTCCTGAATGTTATGAAAATGTCTTCCTTTCAACATTTCCTTTATCTTTGGGTAAAGAAAGAAGTCATTGGGGGCCAGATCAGGTGAGTAGGGATGGTGTTCCAATACAGTTATTTGTTTACTGGCTAAAAACTCCCTCACAGACAGTGCTGTGTGAGCTGGTGCATTGTCGTAATGCAAGAGCCATGAATTGTTAGGGAAAAGTTCAGGTCGTCTAACTTTTCATTCAGCCTTTTTGGCACATCCAAATAGTAAACTTGATTAACTGTTTTTCCAGTTGGTACAAATTCATAATGTATACTCGTTCTAATATAAGAAAAAGGTTACCATCATCTTTGTAACAAGTTCGCAAACTTAATTGTCAGTCCTCGTATTATTCAAATTACAAAACATTTTGCAGTTGTAGTTGCATAACTGATGGGGGTGGTTCTGGTTTTCAGCCTCTACACATTCCCTTTAGCTATCTTCTTGCCATGGCAGAGGGTTAGTTACAAAACAGCCACTTCTGATCTCCATCACTGTTATGATCTCTAGATGACACATTTATCTCAGAATCATCAGTTTGGAGTTGGACCCAGCTCACACCATGTCTCTTTTGCTGGGTTGTCTGACTTAACAGTGGCTATGCAGCAGTACTGAAGACTCTGGAGAGTCTATACTTCTGTACTTGGCAGCTGCAATGCACACAAAACTGAGAGCATCAGACTTTGTAGAATGCTTCAAAGCCATGATTTCATATTATGAAACCTAGATTAGGAAAACATGTCCAAGCCTATTTGGGTTTATCTTGGAAAGCCAGGTAGCTGTCTCCTTCTCTTGAGAGATTAATTGTGCTGTCTGACCAGATGTACCATGAGGTCTTGACAATGGCAGGGACTCCACCTTTTCTAATTAACAAAAAGTTTGAAGCCAGTTGCAGTCGATTGTCACTGCAGTTTTGACTTGAGCCTTAAAAGAAATTTGGTCATGAATTCCTGACTACCATTTCCAACTCCCATTGTAAGAATTGCTGTCAGAGTGTTGTGCATAAAATGTGAGTCAGTGGTTCCTTAGGTTAATTTTCCAGGTTAGTTTATTGTGGCTTCATGTTTGTAGGCTTCTAGGAGCAAGATTCAATGAAAAGTCGTCAGTGACGGCCACAGGAGATTGTAATACCTGAAAGTTTGTGCATAACAAACTGGAAAAAGCTTAGTGTACACCTAAAAATGACTAGGTATTAGATAGAGGAACTGATGTTTAGCAAAGTTGGACAAATTTTACCAACATTATTTACCACCATTAAGTGAGAGAGTTGAGATTTGACTGCAGCTACAAGCCCAAAGCCTTATTTTAAACAGCCATGGTATAACCACTGCTCTTATACACTGAGACTGCTTCCTGTCTAAGGGGTTGCACTTCTAGAGAATTAACGCCAGCGATTGAGTTACTGATGCTTCCATTTTGGAAAATGACCCTTTCTCAAAACAGGAAAGCTCTGTAGAAATTTAGGGTTGCACCCATAATACCTCACCCCTCAATTCACTAGTTGTAAGTAGAAATGGTTTCCTTGAATTTGTTCTGAAAATCTTACAGCTTAAAACTCAAGTTAATGAATTTTTACTAATCACATAAATATATGCAAGACACTCTGCTAGGGTTTTTGGAAACAGAAAATCATTTCAAATTGAAGTAAGAGATATGAGCAAATGGAAAAATAAATAGCTGTCTAGGGGAAGCTTCACCCTTTCTTTGAAGATTATCAGGCTAAAGCAACCTCTTAAGGACTGGTCTCATGATTAGTCAAGGTATGTAGTTACCCACATGGTATGATATGAGAAGTATTTTGGACACACAGCCACCCTATTCTTCAAACTCCCAAGGCTTTGTAATCTTTTTTTGAAATTTTATGATTAGAGATTCTTTCCTTTGAGGTGTAATAGCTCTTTAGACATTGTGATTGATCTGTTAAAATTTAAGACTTTGACTACATATATGTGAACACCAAGGGAGGAATACCTTAAAGACTTTGCTGATACGTCAAACAGAAGAATTGGCAGTTCGCTAAGAGCAGCTCCCTGAGGATTGTGATTGGCTAGGCAGTAGGGAGAGGCAAGGTTCTCTGGGGTGGAAGGAGACTCTTTGCCGCTTGGAACATTTAAACCCATCCTTCTTAAATGTGTTTTACACAAGCTCCACATTTCTTTAAATTTTACTGTAGAACATATTGCTTGCTTTTCACATTTGTGTTCATATCGCCATATAACTTTTCCCTAGCTCTGGTGAAAAACATGTCTTTGTGTCAGACATATACACATATACCTATCCCAAAACCCAGAGCTAATACAAGAGCAGAGATGATTTCTTGGATTTCAGTTCTAGTAAGGCACTGGTTAGAAGTCAGGGTTTAGAATAAATGAGTTTTATGTCCTTTCTTGATTTAGAACTTAATTAATAACATGGTGAAGAGCTTAGTAACTTGGTGAATGATGCATCGTTAGGAAGTGGCAAAGTTAAGTGTTTCTGTCTCTCTGTTCCATACGCAACAGCATTTATGTTTTGTTTTGTTAAAAGGAAGGAAACAAAAATATCAGGGCCCAGAAGATAAGCATTTTCTTGTCCACAATTCATCTTAGCTTGTCCCTAAGTGTATAATAAAACTAAATATTTATTTCCTTCAGGATATCCTAATCTCTGATTTTTCCTGAACTCTGGAGGGAGAGCATTCCAACTGCCTAAAAGTTTGCTTCACATTTCCATCCCTTCTCAGATCAGTAATATTGGGCAGTACAGTGTCAGAAAGGCTGAACATTCTTGTCTAGCTTAGTGTTTTGAGGGAAAGCTATTCTTTATTGATTGAAGCTACTGCAGAAGAACCCCTGGGAAATGCTAGTTTTGGGAGGTAGGACTTAAATTTGCCTTTGTTATTATGTTAACTTTCATGGTCCTTAAGACTGAACTGTGGCCTAAGTTTCCATTTTATTTGAAATCAGTTCACTTTTGTAATCACTTGATGTTGTTCTTGTTTAAGGAAAGAAATAATTTAATACCACATTAATTATGTTGCAGCAGTAATTGTATAGGAATGCCAGACTGGTCTAGTTTGTATTTATAGTATACTGTTCTTTCCATGAATATGTTATCAGGTTCATTCATAGCAATGATTTAGGGTACCCCAGATCCAAGTTTCTTTGCTCCTTTGCCTTTTGCCATTCATTCTCTTTTTCCTCTCCATTGTCTTTTTTGCTACTTTGTTGAGTCTTTAGGTTAAGAGTGGAGTCATACTGGTTAATGTCTTTCTGCAAATGGATCTCTGACTATATTTCACAGTGAAATTTCACAGTGAAATTGAATCTGAGGGTTTCATAGTTTGTTTAATCTACAGCTGCTCTTGGCTGTTACTATCAAAATGAGTATTAAAAATTGGTCAATTACATGATGTGAAGTAAAGATTGCCCTCCTGCTGAGGGTTCAGTCAGCCTTAAAAAAAATACCTTACATACTAAAACAGTCTCCATTTGAGTACCAGAAAGCACCATAGAGTGTTGGGTCATATGTTAATTTTATATTAAAAGATCAATCTTCACTCTCTCTGATTTTATTGAAGCCCACGTGAATTCCATCTCCATGACTGTGCCTTGAATTCCAGAAAAATTTGCATGTCTTTTCTGTTTTCCTGCTTTTTCACAGATATATTTTAAAATCATCATGGTCTAAATGTTTAATTCTGGAAGAACCAAAGTGATAAAGAGCTGGAATTGCTTTATATTCTACCATCTGTTTTACCATTTGTCTTCTGTAATGAGAACATTAAATTGAGCTTCCCTACCAATTTCTCTTTAAGGCTCTGATTTAGTGCATGCCAGAAAGACATGAACCATTTGTAGGTCTTTCCGGCAAGTCAGAGTTAGTTGCCAAAACTTTTATGATAGTTTTTTATTGAGCAATAAGTTATATAGAAGGGCAAGTCATTGATCTTTATTCCTAATTTGTGTACAAACTATATAATAAAACATTGGTGAACAGCCTGTGGTAAAATGAAGTTACTTATCACATAGATACAAGGCTACATTTGAAAGAAATGTCCTTCTGTTTGATTATTTGGTGTACTATCAAGCTGGTTAAAGTTTTAAAAAATATTTTAGGAGGAAAACTTAGAAAAGTATGATTTTTAAGCCTCGTACTTCACTAGATGCATTTAACAGGTTTTGAATCTAGACATGCGAACAGTAAAAGACGACAGCTGCTAGATGCTATAAAATAGTTAAATTCTCCATCTGGTTTGCAATATGAGTGAAGATTTGCTGCAAATCTTGATTGAATGCCTTGCCCCAGTTAGTTTACAAATATGGCGGGTCCTTTTAGTCACAGAACATGAAATGTGGTCCTGAGCACCAAAGAATTAAACTCTCTTACAAAGTATTAAGCAAAAATCGGATAAAGATGAAAGCAATACCATTTTATTTAAAATTTGCTCTACTTAATTTCTAAATTTATATTAAAAGATCTTTTTTTACATCTTCAAGAATCTGACAAATAGAAAAATCTTAGGCCCAGTTTAATTTTGGGACAACAGTGAAGTGAAAAGAAGATCAAAGATATTTGTGTTAGAATTGAAACTGGCCTAATATAGAAGATAACACTTTGAATCTGGATCCTTTGAGGAAGTTATTTTTCTTAACAAAACCATCATATTTTTATTAAAAAAATATTTTTAAATTGAGATATAATTGACACATGACATTAGTTTTAGGCATACAACATAATGATTTGATATTTGTATATATTGTAAAATGATCACCACAATAAGTTTAGTTAACATCTATTACCATGTGTAGTTACAATATTTTTCTTTTTTTTCTTTTTTAAATTTATTGGGGTGACATTTGTTAGTAAAATTACATAAATTTCAGGTGTACAATTCTGTATTACATCATCTATAAATCCCATTGTGTGTTCACCACCCAGAGTCAGTTCTTCTTCCATCACCATATATTTGATCCCTCTTACCCTCATCTTCCAGAATTTTTGTCTTATAATGAGAACTTTTAAGATTTACTCCCATGGGTGGCCGGTTGGCTCAGTTGGTTAGATCGTGGTGCTAATAACACCAAAATTGCCTATTCAATCCCCATATGGGCCACTGTGAGCTGCACCCTCCTTAAAAAAAAATTTTAAAAAGTTCAATTAAAAAAATTTACTCTCTTAGCAACTTTGAAATATACAGCACAGTAATATTAACTATAACCGTCATGCTGTGCATCACATCCCCAGACTTATTTATTTTATAGCTGGAAGTTTGTATCTTTTGACCCCTTTCATCCAGTTTGTTCCTTCCACCCCCACCTGCCTCTGGAAACCACCAATCTGCTCTCTGTATCTAAGACTTTGGGGTTTTGTTTTGTTTTCTGTTTTCTTTTGTTAGATTTTACATACAAGTGAGATGATACAGTGTTCGCCTTTCTCTGTCTGACTTATTTTATTTACCATAAATCCCTCAAAGTCCATCCATGTTGTCACAAATGGCAAGTTTTTTTTTATGGCTGAATAATATTTCATTGTGTTGATACACACACACATTTTCTTTATCCATTCATATATTAATGGACACATAGATTTCTTTCATGTCTTGGCTATTATAAATAATGTTGCAGTGAACATGGGGTACATATAAATCTTATCAGGTTAGTATTTTCATTTCCTTTGGATATACCCAGAAGTGGAATTGCTGGATTATATGGTAGTTCTATTTAATTTTTTGAGGAACCTCCCTACTGTTTTCCATAGTGGCTGCATTAATTTACATTCTCACCAACAATGTACAAGGATTTCCTTTTCTCTACATCCTCGCCAGTATTTGTTATCTCTTGTCTTTTTGATAATAGCCACTCTAACAGATATGAGGTGATAGCTCGTGATTTTCACATGTGTTTCCCTGATGTTTTATAGAAATACAACAAAGTTCTATATATCGATTATGTGTCTTATAACTTTTTTGAATTAATTTATTAGTTGTAACAAGTTTTGGTGAAGTCTTTAGGGTTTTCTATATATAATGTCTGCAAATTGTGACAATTTTACTTCTTCCTTTCTGATTTGAATACTTTTTATTTCTTTTTCTTGCCTAATTGCTCTGGCTAGGACTGCCACTAGTATGTTGAATAAAGGTGGTGCAAGTGGCCATCCTAATTTTGTTCCTGATCTTAGAGGAAAAGCTATTAGCTTTTTACCTTTGAGTATGATGATAGTTGTGGCCATGTCATATATGGCCTCATATTATGTTGACATATGTCTTCTATATACTCATTTTGCTGAGTTTTTATCATAAATGGATGTTGAATTTTGTCAAATGCTTCTTCTACATTTATTGAGATAGTTATATGATTTTTATTCTTCATTTTGTTAGTGTAGTGTATCACATTAATTCATTTGTGGGTATTGAACCATCCTTCTATCTCTAGAATAAACCCACTTAATCATTATGATCCCTTTACTGTATTTTTAATGTATTTTTTTGGTTTGCTAGTATTTCCTTGAGGATTTTCGCATCTATGTTCATCAGGGATATTGTTCTATAATTTTCTTTTCTTGTGGTGTCCTTTTCTTTTGGTATCAGCGTGATGCTGGCTTCATACAATGAGTTTGGAATTATTCCCTATTCTTCTGTACTTTGCAATAATTTGAGAAGGATTGGTATTAATTCTTCTATAAGTGTTTGGTCGAATTTACCAGTAAAGCCATCTAGTCTTGGACTTCTGTTTGTTGGGAGGTTTTTGATTACTGATTCAATCTCCTTACTAGTAATCAGTCTGTTCAGATTTTTCTATTTCTTTATGATTCATCTTGGTAGATTTTTTTCTAACAACTCATCCATTTTTTTCTCGGTTGTCTGAGCGAGAAATATTTTGTGCCAGAAAGTAAGAAAATGTACAGTGATGGAAACATATCAGAAAGACATAGAATTCTTGAGTGACTCCCATTAGTCAAAACTGGGACAATTTTAGCATCAAAATAAATAATAACAGATATAATTCATAAAATAAGATAAAACTCTGTGTGTCATACTGATGTATATATATATATGTGTGTATATATATGTGTGTATATATATGTGTGTGTGTGTGTGTGTGTATATATATATATATATATATATAAAATGAATGGGAAAAAAGGAAAAGGTTTCCTTGTAGTAGTTTACAACTAGTAAATGAAGAAGGATGGCAACCATCATTGCAAAAATTGGTTCAGGCAAATATCATCAGTGTATACTAAAAGTAATGATGAAAATCTGATGAGCCTTTGGCTATTCACATAGTCTCAAAATATGTTCTTAAAAATACTAATTAATTACAAAAGGCAAAATGGTAATATTGTGGAGATCACCTTGATTAAAGTTAACATCATCAGTATTGGGACAAATAGTATTATGTGCCTGATGACATGATGCACTGAGGAGGACAAACCTCACTTCTGTAGTATTCCTGTAAGAAATCATAACCCAAATCTAATTATGAAAAAAAAACATGATTAATACAACATCAAGCAAACCACAATTGAGGGACATTTTACATTCTTCAAAAATATGAAGATCAAGAAAGACAAAGATTATAGAACTGTTCCAGATTAAAGAATACTGCAAAACCATGACAGCTAACAGCAATTTGTAATCCTGGATTCTCGACAAGTCAGTCTCTCCTTCTCCTCCTCACTCTCTCTCCTTTCTCCTCCTCTTCTTTTTCTCTGTCTTTCTCTTCTCTCAAATATATATAGAATATATACTATACACTAGTATTGAGTCAGTGTTAAAATCCAGAGTTTGATAATTTTCCTGAGGTTATGAAATACAAAAACCTTGTTATTAGAAAATATATGACAAAGCATTCAGGAGTAAAGGTGCATGGTGTCTCAACATACTCTCAAATGATTCATGAAATACACATATACACACAAACATATAAGTATATAGAGAGACAAAGAAGACAATTATAGTAACTGTGGAATGCGATTGAAAGTCATACAGAATTTCTTGCAATTTGTAAGTTTGAAATTATATCAAAATTATATGAAAAAACTGGCACAAGTCTGAGTAAGTAGGCAATGAACATGCTTGTAAGAAGAGTCCTGTGGCATGTGCTATTCCAGGGTGACGGGCAGAGTGGAGAGTTGTGGAGAACGACTCCTTCAACAACGTGGGGAAGAGGATGATCAAAATAGACAAGGAGGAAGTAAAATACTTGTTTTAGAAAAAATTGAGGTAGGAAGATCTGACTATCACATCACCTTGTGGTCTCACATTCCCGAGAGGTGGTCACTATATAAGATTCATAGTGAGATGTGCTAGGTCAATAGTTATTAGAAAGCCAGGGAAAGGCTTTCTTTGCTAGGTACTTTAGAATTCCTTGTTTTACATGTTATTTGATTTTCTTCTTATGACAAAGTGAGCATATGTTGAACAAACTAAAATAAATTTTATTTTAATTACTAAATTAATTTAATGAATTAATTTTTATTTTATTGGTCCTCCCTCCCCCTAACCCCTAGCAACTACTGATCTTTCTTTTTTTTTTAATTAAAAAAAGAATTGTATTGGGGAATATTGGGGAACTGTGTGTTTCTCCAGGGCCCATCAGCTCCAACTCATTGTCCTTTAATATAGTTGTGGATGGCACAGCTCAGCTCCCAGTCCAGTCACTGTTTTTAATCTTAGTGGCACAGGGCGCAGCCCACCACCCCATGTGGGATTTGAACCAGCATCCCTGTTGTTAAGAGCTCGCGCTCTAATCAACTGAGCCATCCGGCTGCGCTACTGATCTTTTTATTGTATCCATAGTTTTGCCTTTTCCAGAATGTATATAGTTGGAATCATACAGTATGTAGCCTTTTTGGATTGGTGTCTTTCTCTTAGTAATATTCATTTAAGATTTCTTCATGTCTTTTCATGACTTGATAGCTTATTTTTTCTTAGTGCTGAAAAATATTCCATTGTCTGGATTATCACAGTTTATTTACCCATTTCACCTACTGAGGGACATTTTGGTGGCTTCCAACTTTGGCAATTATGAATAAAGTTGCTATAAACCTCTGTGTACAGATTTGGGTGAACATAATTTTTCAACTTCTTTGGATAAATACAAAGGAACACTATTACTGGATTATATGGTAAGAGTAGGTTTAGTTTTGTAAGAAACTAACTGCCTTCCAAAGTGGTTACATATATTGTATTCCCATCAGCTGTGAATGAGGGTTCTTGTTGCTCCACATCCTCATCAGCATTTGGTGTTGTCAATATTTTGGACTTTGGCCATTCTGATCGTTGTGTAGTTGTATCTCATTGTTGTGTTAATTTTCAACATTATGACATGAGATGTTGAGCATCTTTTTCATATGCTTATTTGCCATTTGTGTATCTTCTGTGGTGAGTTGTCTGTTATGTCTCTTGCCCATTTTTATATTAGGTTGTTCATTTACTTATTGTTGAGTTTTAAGAGTGTTTAGTATATTTTGAATAACAGTCCTTTATCATATATAGCTTTTGCAAATACTTTCTTCCCGACTGTGACTTGTCTTCTCATTCTGTTGAGGTTTTATGTTTTTTATCAAATGAAAATCCAAAGAGGGAAACCTGATCAGATACTTAATTCAGAGTGTCTATTAAATAAAAGAAATCCAGTTTCTTAAAGCGGATGTAAATGTTCCTGTTTTTAAGAACATAAAGGCATTTATTTATAGGTCCTCAATAAAGGGGATATTTTGGTAATATAATTAAGAAGGGCTCTTACTGAAGGCTTCTCTCTCTTATCCACCATACCATGTAATGACCCTTTGATTTGAAGAGACCTTGGAAATTGAACACTGTGTATTAAAATAGAAAAGGAGGAAGATATTCCTACCGTGTTTCCCCAAAAATAAGACCTAGCTGGACAATCAGCTCTAATGCATCTTTTGGAGCAAAAATTAATATAAGACCCAGTATTATATTAATATTATATTAATTATATAAGACCCGGTCTTACAGTAAAATAAGACTGGGTCTTACATTAATTTTTGCTCCAAAAGATGCATTAGAACTGATTGTCTGGCTAGGTCTTAGTTTTGGAAAGATATGGTAGAAACAGAAAGTATAGAAGAAATATATGTTGATCTTTGAAAATGTATAAGATGAAAATGGGGTGGCTTTTGTTAGAAATGCGCAGGATGCTGAGAAAGTGCTTAGAGGACCATTTACTGTAGCAGTAAATAATATGCACCTGTCAAAAGGGGATTCCCAGACCATAGCAACGACAACTAGGTGTCCTCAGCTAATGCTGAGCAGAGGCAGTGGCAGCTGATTCAGAAAATCGAAGTATCTCACTAGTATTCATTACCCAGTTCACATTCACATATTTGAGCAAACTGTGCCAAGATGGGGTAGCTCCAGAGACAATTTCTACCAATTTCCATAAGGAATCTTCTTACTATCTAACTCCTCTGCTAACAAAGTCTTCATCATCCAAGAGGTGTTCTACAACCAGAGTTCTTTCTCCATCTTTAACAGTATAGATATTCTCTTTTTCCAGTCTCTATTCCTTTGCTCTTTGTGTTTCTCTCTTCTCCTTTCTCCTCTCTTGCCTCCCTCTCTTCTTGTTTCCCTTTCTTTTTTCCTTCCTTCCTTCCTTCCTTCCTTCCTTCCTTCCTTCCTTCCTTCCTTCCTTCCTTCCTTCCTTCCTTCCTTCCTTCCTTCCTCCTCCTACTGGGGGGAGAAGAGAAAATAAAGCTTCTTTTTGAAAGGCTATTTTCAGCCTCTGCTTCTGTATTTTTTTTAGCTTGCTTCCCAATTGGCATTAATCTAAAGTTAATGGATTGGACTTCTATTCACAGTCATTGGGTGAAATGTATTAGGTCTCCTAAAAAACCTTACAATGAATACAACTCTAAATTCTGCAGATTGATTTCTCTATGATCTTTTTACATAAATCAGTGATATTACATTGATGTAGCTTTGAAAACAACTGTTAATGCATTACTTGTCCTTGCCTATGCCAACCATAATGGAAGACATCTGTTCTGGAAGGAGGTTCCTTAAGTGAAGGGAAAGTGGTTCTCTGCCCTGGAGATGTGGGGGGAGTTTATGTGTTACTTGGGGCTTTAGGGAGTTTGTAACATGCTCTGAAGTAGTCATAGTTATGTAACTGTAATGAGAGATTATTAGGAGTAAGGGTGAAAGTGATTGGGAGCAAGAGAAATGGCAGTTACACTTGTAAAGTTCAGAAAAAGTCCATAAAAACTTTTCTGGCCCATGGAATTTGTAATAGAGATCACCTTGCCAAGGATTTACTTTAGAGGTGAAACAAAGTTACTGTCCTAATAATTAAGGTTTTAATTATTCAGCATCCCCATGGTACTGAATTAATAACTTCAATGATATACTTTATGATTTTTCAAGAAAGGAATTTCAAGATATAGATTCACCTTAATTTTATTTTTCTGGCTGCGGGAACTTTTCTGGGAGGTGTAGTTATGGCATTTTCGGTGAACTTCTCTAGAGAGAGCACCACTGAGAGTTCTGAGTGAGAGTCATAAGCACGCCTTAAATAGTGACGTATCACCGCTAGTCCTAGTATAGGACATCTAGATAACACCCTCATACTTACCTCTTTTTACCAGAAAGATGGTACTTTGTGGAAACTGTCTCTCTCCTGTCCTGTTTGGAGTAGAAAACCAGGTGATGGTGTCAGCACAGAATTCTACTTTCTCTCTTCTTCCTTAAACCCTACTTAGTCTTGGGAAGTATAGGAAAGAAATAAATATCTCTGCATACTGGTTTAAACCCAGAGGCTGTAGTGCTGCTTTCTTTCAATAATTAGCAGAAGGGGCCATGCCATTCAGTTGTGCTGCAACTTCTTGTAATTTTGACGACATAAGCAGGATGTCGTAAATAACTATCAGTGTCCAAAGCTTTGGCAGGGCCTTGGAGATGGTATGTGGGCCAATAAATGATGCGCTAGTAATTGAGTCTGTCCCATCTGATGCTTATAGTCATTTATGCAGTATTTTGATGTCTCTAACAATAATAGAACTCCTGGGCTTTAGTATTCTGTGATATTGAAGGTCACTCACTACTGTATCAGTGCAGGCAGAACATAGATTTGGAAAACATTTATTGAGTATTTACCATATGGCAAACAACCAACAATGTTTGTCCCTTCCCAACCCTCTTCCTCTATCTTCTGGCCTTCTGTCCCTTACCCAATTAGTGTCCAGTCAGATACCTCTTGCATAAGAAGGTAGTCAACATGGGAAATAAGTGAATTTAGTTACTTAACTACTATGAGCTCCGGAGAGAAATTTCCTCATATGGAATCGATAGAACCAGACTGAAAATGTAAAATGTTATAAATCATGCTCAGGATAATAAATTGCTTAGTTGTATTGAATATTCCCTTGACATATTTGTTTCTCCAATACAACTGTCCTTAGTGATTATTATTTTCCCCCCATAACGACAAAATGAGTGTAAATATCATATAGATAGAGTGTCTTATGTTCCTTTCAAAGTATGTATGTATCACCTGACTATTAGCAGGACTCATTGCAACCTTTCACTTTTAGTAAAGGCTCTACTTTTCCTAGTTACCCTTTAAGTGGAGAAAAGGTGCATATGGCCTTAAAAAAAATGTGCACATCATCTGTTCTCTTCCTTCAATCAGGTTGGAATGTGCTGATCTTCCTTCATCTGTGGAATATTATGAAGTATCTCCACGGGTTTTTAAGGCCAGAGAAGAAAATCTCTGAAGGCAGATGAAAGGGAAGTCTGTTCAGGGAGTCCTAGCATAAGCCAGAGAAAATTTTCTGTATCTAAAAGGCAACCTACTTTTTTTGCTTTTGGACAAAGCTCTGAGAGGAAGGGGAAGCATGTGCCGCCTTCTTGACGGAAAGGATCATCATGTCAAACTTTTGTTGGCATGAGCTCCTTGTTGGTAGAACTCCTTAGCCATGAGAAAAGAAATGGGTGATGTAGTTTTCTGAATTGGAACTTTTTACTGGTACCTGTCTCTTCTAAAATACCTTCATTTTGAGGAGACTTTGTGTGTCAGCCAGAAATGAAATGTTATGATGTTGTAGTTGGAAATATTTGATTTATATCAAATATGGAATTTTGAAAGTGGAAAATTGATTGGAGAGGTTACAAAAAGGACTACTTAAACATTAGAAATAATGAAATGCAATTTTTTGGAATTCGGTAAACACAGATTGAGTCTTTTCAGTGCTAGTTAATGAGCCTACCTAGATGAATTAGACCTGACCTCACAGTGCCTTCAGCCCAGCAAAATGGTCACACCACCCAGTGCTATGTGAAAAGCATTTAATGAAGGCACATACAACATGCCACTGGAAGGCAGGGGTAAATGTATCTGAGGAAGATTGGGACAGTGTCCACTAGGGTGATGCCATTGTTGACGATGTCTTGCGGGTTTTCACTAGGTGCAGAAGAGGGGGAAGGACATTGCAGAGGGATGGATATGTGCAATGTCAATGAGGCATGTGCCTATGACCTGTGCTGGAACAGTGGGGAGGTTGGGGTAGCTAGAGCTTTATGGTGGATGTGGCCTAAGGTGAGTCTAAGATCTGTTGGGGTTAGATGGAGATAGTAGGTTGAGAGCATGGAAGTAGGGTGAGGGTTACTGGGGAATTCCTAAACCGGAAGTGGGGGAGCTGAGGCATGGGAGTCAAATGATCAAATGCTACCTAAAGATAGCTTGTTGAACAAATATGTTGAACAAGGAAAATACGTACCGCGTTTCCCTGAAAATAAGACCTAGCCGGACAATCAGCTCTAATCCGTCTTTTGTAGCAAACATTAGTATAAGACCTGTTATTATATTTATTATATTATTATTATATTATTATGTTATATAAGACTGGGTCTTATATTATAGTAAAATAAGACCAGGTCTTATATTAATGTTTGCTCCAAAAGACGCATTAGAGCTAATTGTCTGGCTAGGTCTTATTTTCGGGGAAACACGGTTAAGATATTACCAAAACATAGACTTATTTTTGTCTCTGGCTGACTCTGTATAATTTATTCAATGGAGTAAAATTCCCTTGTCTCAGGATGAGAACCCTAGCAGGCCCATGACATTTCTGTTCGCTCTTAGTAAATTAACTATCCTACTTTAAGTTGCGTTCATATACTCCCAATTCTGTATTTATGTGTCCAGTTCAGCACATTAATTAAGGTTTCAATCTTCATTCAAAGAGAAGAGTCTTTCTTATCCATCCTATAGCCAGGGTCTCCTACAAGCTTCTTGCTCTGTTGTAGCTTGGTCTGGAGCAGGTGAAAGGGAACCAGTGGTCTCTAAAGGGGAAGCAAGATCAGGTTCTTCTGCTATTCTCCATCCTCCCACACTCTAGGTGCAGTTTTCACCTCATTAGAGGGTAAGAGCCTTTTGTGACAGGTTAGCTTCACTATCTCCAGGCCTGACACATGTTTAAAGCTGGCTCTGTTTCTTGTGGGAAGTCAGTTCTGAGACTTTGAATTTATAAATTTTGGATATGGTCACCGGCACCTTTCTTTGAAGTTTTGCTTGTTATTTCTTGGGATCTTGGTGGAAATACTAATTTTAATATCCTGAAAAATGTATATTGTCTGGATGTGTGGAGTATGGAAAATTGGCTTGGAGATATGTTGGGAAAAGGAAGAAATAACATAGGTAGTTAAAATAAAAAATAATTAACATTTATTGAGAATTTATAATGTGTTAGGTACTTTTCAATGCATATTATAAAGAGTAACACTCTTAATTGTCATAAGCATGTGAGGTAGGTACCAATATTTTCCCCATTGCATAGATGATGAAATATAGGTACAGAAAGGTTAAACCATTTGCCCAAGATCACAGAGTCCATGGTCTTGCTGAGATTCCAGCCTGGGCAGTCTGACTCCACAGACTGCTTTTAATTATTAGGCTGCATTGACTGCTACACAATACCAGACATTGTGCTAAATGCTTTACATAGATGATCTCATTTAACATTTCTATCCTATTTTAGAAATGAAGATATTGAATCTCAGAGAGTTTCATTCATTTGCCGAAGGTCCTATAAATAGTACCACTGGGATATTAACACCTTGGATTGATTACCAGGGTTTTGCTCTTAGCTCCTGCAACACTGGTTTCCTCATAGAGAATGCAGTCTGGCAGCTCACAGATGTGTGATATTTTGGGGCTAGCACAGGGGTTCAGAGTGCAGGTCAGGGGCTCTCACTTACCAGCTGAGGGACATCGAATGTACTCTTAACTGCTGCTACCGTAGTGATTTTACTCAGTCTCATTCAACCTCACCTGCAAACTGAGGACAATAATTGGACCTATGTTGTAGAGTCATTATGAATGTAAAATGGGTTAATCTGGGTAAAGCACTTAGAAGATGCCTAGTGCATAATAAGTGATCTAAAGCGGTTAGCTGTTATCATTGTATTGATTCAAAATAGAATCAGGAACATTTACTGTTAGCATGTGATTGTTCCTAGACTATTAATAAATAGGAAGTGCAGGTTCAGGTCGTGGAAATAATGTTCTCCTTAGCGCTCCCAGGGATTCAGAACTTCTGTATGAAATAAAATGATTTTCTGTCAAGGGTGGTGATAATTCTTATGTTCTTTTTTGTTTTCCTTTTTGTTTGTTTTCACATTCCTATCTTGTCACCTGAACATACACCCTCGAGCAATTACATAGGAATATAGGACTCCAGGTTTTCTTGGAAAGAGCAAATTTGAATAGTCTGCTATCTTGCTACCATCAAAAGCTTAGCTGACATTTATGGCTAGGATAGGGTCTTGCCCTCAGATCATTATGTGAATCCAATCTCTTTTGACCTCAATGTATTCATTTATTCATCAATAAATTATTTAGTGCCTTCAAGAAAACAGACACAAATACCTGCCCTCAGGGAGCTTACGTTTTAGTGGTTGAGACAAACAACAAATAAATCAGTAGTAAGTAAAATATATAGTAAGTCAGACAGCAATAAGACAATAGAAAAAACTAAAGTTAGGGAAAGAGAGGATGTGCTCAGGGGTTTGTAATTTTATGTATAGAGTGTTAGGTTTAGATATGATGATCTAACTTTGTTTTTAAAAAAGAGCCTTTATAATTTAGAGCTATATACAGATGTATTATCGCAAAGTATACAGAGCTATTATGGCAAAAAAAAAATGTCTGAAATTTGCTTGAAAATAATCCAGATTTGGTCCAGGGGCATCAGGAGGGAATGGTAGCTGAAACAAGGAAACTATGTGTTAAGTGTTGAAGCAAAGTGACAAGTATGTGGAGTTCTTTAACCTCTGTGCTCTACTTTTGTGTGTATTTGAAAACCTCCACAATCAAAAGTTAAAAAAATAAAAATTATAACATCTTACACATGTACAAATCAAAACAATAGGATTCTGTCACAAAACAGATAAAAACCCTAAATCAGCAGTTACAAAATTAATCAATAAATCATTATTTAAATTATTAAACTATATAATTTTTATATTTCTATTAAATTATTTTATATTAAATTATAAATTAACAAAATAATGAAGCGTCAGCGATGGCATTGCTGAGAGGGTATAGGCCAAGTGGAGATCTGGTAGGGGGTCAGGGAGCTGCCGGTGGTGTTGGAGTTTGGGGAGATTAGGCAACGAGCCCTGGGGAATTTTGGAGAAAAGTCTTTGAGATTGAGGAACAAAGAGTGATACAAATTGTGAATCAAATTCTGTAACTGTTGTGGGGGGAATGGGCATTACCCTTGTGTGGGGACAAATGGTGGTTAATGCTGCCCTTCATGTATATCATGCTTGGCAGTTTAGAAAGCTCTTTGTCAATCTACAAGGTAGGGCCCGTGTCTTATTCATCGCTTCCCCAGTGCCTAGCAGATATCCCGTGCTCCTTGAGTGTTGAACATTCATTTTCTCATATCTTCTACAACAAACCTGTAAGGTAGACAGGGATGGATTCTTTATTCTCATTTAATACAGATGAAGTATCATTTAGTATCATTAGGAGGCATAGGTCATAGAGCTCCTTCTATATGTGAAACTACTTGATTTCAAGTACTGTGGGTCTTTTCTCTCAACCACATAATCTGTTAAGGGGCCTAATCCCTTGGTATAAAAGGATGGCTAGATGATTAATTTTTTTTCTGTGGGGTTGGGTGCAGTTTGAGAGGTAAATAAAAGCATAGTGCCTCATGCTTTTAGATTCTTAGGGTCGAATTAAATTTCCTCCAACTGCGTGTGGCCAGAGAAAATAAGAAATCTTGTTAAAATGTAAACCCAGGCATGAAACTGTTGCTCTGAGACTTGGTATCTCTTAACATTGAAAAAAAGTAAAACAGAACAAGACCCACAAAGGCATTTTACATGCTGCTTAAAATTATACACCCAGGAAATTATGTGCATGTGTCTATGTGTACATAATCATATTTCAAGTTCCGTGGTTTTAAACTTTCTTTCGATATGTAGAATTTTTATAACCAGCAAGTAGATGGGACTTTGGGGTTTAATGAAAAGATGTGTATGGAAAACATATGTTTCCCTTTATAAAAAGTAATCTCTCAGCCTATTGAAAATGCATGAGTTGTTAAGTGCCCATGGAATAATTTTATTTGAATTTTAAATCATTTAGTTTTCTTTCTTTCTTTCTTTCTTTCTTTCTTTCTTTCTTTCTTTCTTTCTTTCTTTCTTTCTTTCTTTCTTTCTTTCTTTCTTTCTTTCTTTCTTTCTTTCTTTTGTTTTTACTGTGTCATGTTTCGTCTAAGGGTCTTAATTTTAATTCTGGAGGGTTTTCAGGATAAGAATAAGAAATAGTTTTATATTTTTAGTTGACTACATAAATATGTCTTTTATAAATGTTAAAATATTTTAGGTGTTGGGAGGTACATGAAGTGTATATTTAGAATATTTTGAATTATAACTTCATATTCTTTGCATCATCTTTGGGGAACAGATTTAATCAACAGCCTGAATGAGTTTCTTTGCTCTTAGAAGACCATATGTTAGGGAAATTATCTTAGAATAGGTTAGAGTAACTCTGCGATTTTCTTGGTCTTAGATGCCATTTGGGAGCAATGGTTTGGGTTTGTATAAAGTTACTCAACTTGGAGATTCATTGTCTTTTTTTTATTATATTAGTTTCAGGTGTACAAAACATGACTAGACATTTACACCCGTCACAAAGTGATAACCCCAACAAGTCTACTACCCGTCTGATATCATATATATCTGTTACAATACCATTGACTATATTCCCTATGCTGTACTTTACATCCTGTGACTATATACATATATATGACTATATGTATAATTATATATAGATTTTATATGTACATATAAAATTATATATATATGTATAAAATTATAGTTGACATTCAATATTGTTCTACTTCGGCTTCAGGTGGTGGTCAGGCATCTACACAATCTATGAAGCGATCCCCCTGATTAAGTCCAGTACCTATCTGACACCGTACATAATCTTTACAACATTATTGATTATATTCCCCATACTATATTTCATATCCCTGTGACTGTTTTGTCACTACCAATTTGTACTTTCTAATCCCTTCACCTTCTCCCTCATCCTCACCCCTTCACATCTAGCACCCATCAGTTTCTTCTCTGTATCTCTGAGTCTATTTCTGTTCTTTAGATTCCACATATAAGTGAGATCATATGGTATTTGTCTTTGTCAGTCTCATTTATTTCACTTAGCATAATAGTCTCTAGGTCCATCCACGGAGATTCATTGTCTTTTAAACATACACTTAAAAGAGGTCATACATTTGTAACAGAATTTCCCACAGTCTGATTTTGTATTTTAGACCTGTCCTGGGTATGTCCTAAAGTTTATAATAATATGTTCCTTGCAGGCTGTTCTACAGGGTCAGCTGTTTGAAATTTCTATGCAAACAAAATTGATTTTAGCAGAAATAATTAAACCATGGGAAGGTCTATGACGAGCCATGGTGATTTTTTTTGTAAATAGTGACTAATGTTAGCATTGAAAAGTTTATATAAAAAAATGCAGGCTGTCACCTCAAAAATGCCAAAAAAACTCTCTCTGAAATTATATTTTAAAAATATTATCATTACCTGACAGTTATTTGGTTGAATGCTTTTAAACTGACAAGTCTTTTTAAATTTATACTTCAGTTATTAATTTCTACTTTTATTTTATTATGGTCAACAACCGTGGCCTGTAATATTTTTTGAATTTTGTATTTTCTGAGGTTTTCCTTTTCACTTACTATATAGTTGAATTTTGTAAATGCTTCTTGATGACTTGAAAAATGCAGTATTTTATGTTTTTAGTAAATACAGTTATAGTTGCCATGTTTGTATAAAATACTGTATGTGTGTATTTCTAGTAATTTCCCCATATATCCCAGAAGTTGCAGCTTTATTTATTTACATGCTAGGTTAACATCAATGTAAATTGTAATTTTGATCAAAATGAAAAGATCTCTTAAAAATTAGTGACTCATGTATATGTTGGTAGAATATCACCTTAATATGGCAATATAATATTTTCTTTTGGTAAAAATATGTGACAGCCTACCCAACTCTCTAGTCAGTATCAGATCATATTTCTTAAAGGAGAGGTATTCAACAGTCTCATGGCAAGGTGGGAAGGTGATTTGGGTTGTGGTGAGGGCTGTTGCCCTCCCTGCAAATTACAAATACTTTTGAAGGGGGGTAGGGGGGTCCTTCAAAGGAGAGGTCATGTGACACCAGGTTCCACATTCTATGTAAGTCTCTGGCATTCAGGGGCAGCTTGTATGTGAACAGAGCTAGAAGGTCTGAACAAGAGAGACCTGTTTCACTGTTCAAGTTACAGGCTCAGCGGTCAGTGTTGTATTCCTGGATGGAAAAGAAGAGAGTTCCGAGGTATCTCTCATTATCCCCAAGGTGAGTCTTGGTGTTGCAAAATGGGTCCTTGGAAGAAGAATGTGAAGGAAGCAGCAAGCAGGCTCTTTGGCAGGAATCTTCTGGCAGAGAATAAAGGGTAGTCTCCAGAGTAAAAGGAGTTTCCATCTTGGGACTATCACTGATACGGAGGAAGGGAATACTGACCTCACTGACTTTGAGAAATTGTAAATTTAGATAATTTGGGCTCTATAAACATTCGCTAAGTTTTTCTTCTAATAAAACATATTTTTGATTCTTATTAACTGCTGTGGTCAATATTTAGGGAAATGATACCATATTAGGGCTATCTACTGATAGAAATCATAGGAAAATTTTAAGAGGGGTTCTTCAGGCAAAACCCTCTTACAGTAAAATCACTTTGGCTTCTGACAGGATAGCTACTCTGTTCGTGATTTTTTTGTAGTACTGATATTTTCCTACTTTTTGAAGTCCAAAATTCTCTTTGTATTTTCAAAGTGTGAAATGGCACACCTGTCATCTATAGGATTTAACCTGTGGAGGCCCCTACTGCATTTAAAATCTAGGGTGCTCAGATGAATCCAGCTTTATTTAAGCCTGACCAAATAGGTATTGAAAATCTTAATGAAAGGCAGCTTGATGTTATTGGCTTATTTCTCGTCTTACTGAGTTTCTGTCACAGGTGCCTGAACAAGGTTCGATGAACTAATTTACTTTACTTTCTTTCTGGGGGACAGGTAGAAAACAAATATACATAAAAATAGAAAAATCTTACAGCTAAACAGATGTATGTAGATAATCAGAATGTCGAGTAGGAAAGCTGAAATAATTATGCTGAAATACTGATTGCACACTCTAAGTGGGGTGGAATCCTCTGATAAACTTACTTGAAATTATAAGTACTTTAAAAAATAGGTTGAAGAAAAACTGATTTTGCAACCTCAGTCTTCTGTAGAAGAAAAGAATGCTAGCCAAGCATTAGGAGACCTGGTTTGCATTTTTAAAAGTCACATCTCCATTTCATCTGCAGTGTAGTGATTAACTGCATGGTCTTGGAAACCAGACTGGATTGCAACCTGAAAGTGACCACTTCTTACCTGTGTGACCTTGAGCAGGTTGTACAATCTTTTTTATAAACTGGGTATGGTGATGGTAACTTACAAGATATGTTTATTGTGAGGATGAAATGAGTCAATATATGTGAAATGCTTAGAAGAATGTCTGCAAATAGTAAATGCTCAGTAAATGTTAGGAATTATAATTTCCAAGTAATTCAATTTCTCTAGATCTTACTTTTCTCATTTGTATAAGAATAAATTTTCCTGAGCTACTTGCTATGGATAGTAATAAACAGCATGTGCCTGAAAGAATGTTTTTCCAGGAGGAGAAGTATATACTCAAATGCCAAAGGCCCAAAGCAAGATAAATGACATTTGAGGTCACTTTGGGTGTGGATAATGGGAGACTTCCTGGCAAAGTTGAATCATGCTTTAAAGTACTGGTTGCCATCTCAAATAAACAACAACAAAAAAAACAACTAAAGAAGTTAATCAACACCAAACCTGTATTACAAGGAATCTTAGAGGGACTTCTTTAAGTCGGAAAAAAAAAAAAAGAATAATAAAATGGCAGTAACTACATATCTATCAGAAATTACTTTAAATTTAAATGGTTAAATGCTCCAATGAAAAGACATATGGTGGCTGACTGGATAAGAAAAGATCCTTACATATGCTGCCTATAAGAGACCCACTTCATATTGAAAGACAAACACAAACCGAAAGTAAAGGAATGGAAAAAGATATTTCATGCAAATGGAAATGAAAAAAAGCTGGTGTAGCAATACTTTTATCAGACAAAATAGACTTTAAAACCAAGCCCTGTAATAAGATACAAAGAATTCCACTTCTGGGTATTTATCTAAAGAAACCCAAAACACTAATTCAAAAAGACATACATATGCATTCCTATGTCCATTGCAGCATTATTTCCAGTAGCCAAGATTTGGAAGCAACTTAAGTGTCCATCAATAGATGAATGAATAAATAAACAGATGGTACATATATCTTATGAAATATTATTCAGCCATTAAAAAGAATGACATTTTACCATCTGCAACAACTTGGATGAACCTAGAGGGTATTAATCTTAAGTGAAATAAGACAGAAAGATAAATGACATACAAATTCACTTATATGTAGAATCTAAAAACAAAATAAGCAAACAAACAAAACAGAAACAAACTCATGGATATAGAGAACATTTTGGTGGTTGCCAGGTGGGAAGGGAGTAGGAGGGATAGATGAAAAAGGGGAAGGGATTAAGATGGAAAATTTGCCAGTTATAATAATGGTCATGGGAATGTAAAGTACAGTCAATTGTATTGTAATAACTATGTATGGTGTCAGATGGGTATTAGATTTATCAAGATATTCACTTCATAAGGTCTAATCATGTTTCACACCTAAAACTAATATAATGTATGTTAACTGTAACTGAAAAGTAAAAAATTACTAATATAAAGTAGTGGTTCCCAGACTTGGGAATATTATAAAGTGACAACATCTAGGAAAAACATTGGAAACAAACTTAAGTTTGCCAAATAATGGGGGGGCAGGAGGGGACTTCCTTCTGTTATCTACTATCACCATTATTTTATAGAAGAGAGTACTTGAAGATGAAAGGATTTATTTCAGCTCAAAGACAGTGCTTTAAATCCATATATTTGTTTCTATAAAATCTCATTACATTGTTATTCCCCCTACCTCCGATGACTTAGGTATAATTTCATCATGAACCAGGCAATCTACATGCTTGTGTTTGGGAACTACTACCTTTAGGGGTGAGAGGATTTGAATAGCAAGAACTTTAGGTCTGAAAAGAAAAAAAAGATTTTAGCAAAGGCATCCGTACAAACAAAGGCACACGGCTGGCGCATTGGGATAATTAATGCTAGCTGCTTCATTAGGCAAATCCTAACTCCTAGTCGCATAACAAAATATGTTTCTTTCTCACATAATGTCTGATATGGTTTGGGCAGTCTTCCTTCATCTTGTAGCTATGCCATTTAGAGCATGTCCCCTCCAAGATAACTGGCAGTGGAGGGGAAAGCGAGAGGAGGCATTTGGCTCTCAACTGTCTTAGCCTAGAAGTAATACATTTCATGAACACATGAACAGCACCAGTCACGTGGCCCTAGTCTTACTGCAAAGGGGGCTGGGGACTGTAGATGCTCCCATGGATATTGGTAAGTGCCTGAGTGTTGCCATGGGGGTGGGGGGTATGGGGGGAGAAGTAGGAAGAAGCACTGTTCAGAACATGGGATTATATGCAATCGTTGGTGGGAGTAGGGGGGTAAGAGCTGGAAAAATCTACCATGATAAATTGAGGAAGAATAGAATTCTGGGCTAAGAAATTTAAGCTTTATTAGGGATATATTAAAGTTTTTGAGAAGAGAGTAATGTGAGACCCTTCTCAAAGAAAACAATAGGTGTTGTAGAAAACAGTAGATTTAAGGAGAAACAACAGCATAAATGAGAGCAGTGATTCTAAAGTTAAATTAGAAAGACGGTATAGAAGTAGAATTGATAGAAATTCTTGACAACTACTTAGATATAGGGAAACAAAAAAAAAAAAAACGAAGATAAGAAAGTCATTAAAAATAATTCTAAGGCCTTTTGTCGTGGAGAGTGGGTGGATGATATTAAATGAAATAGAACATTTTGTGAAGAGCAGGCTTTGCAGAGTTGCATGCTGGTTGTGCTAAGTAATTCACTGTTGTGCTTGCTGAGTTTTATGAGCCAGTGGAAGATCCAGGTGGAGATGTCCAGGAGACAAACATTTCAATCTGGAGAGAAGGTAGAGAAGGTAGAGATTGCAATGTAGATTTGAGAGAAGATAGCTGAAGTCAGGGAATGAATGAAATCATTGAGAGGGGAAGCACCTAGCTATAAGAGAAGGTGTCAGAGAAAGAGCCTTTAAACACTACATTTTAGCTCTTGTGTTAATGGGGAGGGGAGAGGAACTTTAGAAAGTGAAGAAGCCAGAGGAGTGATAAGAGAGACCTTGGGAGGACCAGGAAGGACTTCCTGATCTATTTTCATGTGGCTAGCGTGAAAAATCCAAACACGTGCCTACAGGTACAATTTCCAGTCTGTTACCTTAAACCTCAAATAAACCTAAGGAATTTCCCAGAAATCCTATTGTATTCTCCCTAACAAATTCACCTTCCTATTCCAAAGAGGAATATTTTACACATTCTCTTCTCTCATTAACACTTCAACACTCCCTATCCCTCCGCTCTTGGCCGATAATCTTATTTTATGGAAAAAAAATGGAAGCATCCAGGAACTACTTTTTCTTCCAGCACCACATCTAGGCAGGGCTCAGCCTCTGGCGTGTCAATTGTGCTTCCTTTTATAAAGCAGCTCTTCTGCTTCTCTCTGAGGACCTTCCCTCCACTTGTGCAGTGCCTTTCCTCCTCATTTGGTTTTGCTGCTGCAATTATTTTCCCCCTGTCTTCTGCATCACCATTTCCTCCTCTCTCCTGGATCATCTCTGTGAGTACATAAGCATGCTGAAATACCTCTTATCTTTAAAAGCTCTTTTTAGAAACCCCATCTCCCTCTAGTTTCTGTCTCATTTCTCTGTTCCTCTTTATAGTAAACTTCTCAACAGGATTTCTTTTTTTTTTTATTTATTAGTTTCAGGTGTACAAGACAAGGTAATACTTAGACGTTCATCATTTATATCCCTCACACTGTGAACCCCCCTCCCCCCATCCACTATCCCTCCGACCTCACACTGAACCATCACATTATATATATAAAATTATAGTTGGCATTCATTAATGTTTAGCTTCTGGTGTACAATGCCATGATCAGGTATCCACAGTATCCCTGAGGTGGTCTCCCAAATAGGACGCATGTCCATCGGATACCCAACAAAATCTTTACAACATTATTGAATACCTTCCCCAAATTAATTTTCAAAAAAACCCTGAGGCCATCTTGTGGTTACCAGCTGCTTCCAAATCCCTTCACCTTTCCCCTTATCCCCAACCCCCTCCCACACACCCATCTAACCACTCTCGGTTTTTTCTCTGCGTCCCCAAAACTGACTCTGATTAGTTCATTCACATAGTCTTTTCTTTAGATTCCATATATAAGTGAGATCATATGGTACTTGTCTTTCTCTTTCTGACTTATTTCACTTAACATAATGTTCTCTAGATCCATCCATGTTGCTGCAAATGATAAGATTTCTTTCTTCTTTATGGCTGCGTAATACTTCAACAGGATTTCTTTTTTAAACATGTAGAGAAGAGTATATTTATTTATTTATTTATTTTTGTTGCTGAGAGCCCACTGGCCCATGTGGGAATCGAACCGGCAGCCTTCGGAGTTAGGAGCATGGAGCTCTAACCGCCTGTGCCACCGGGCCGGCCCCTCAACAGGATTTCTTGATTCAATGTTTTTCGCATAGTATTCTCTTTCAATGTAATCAGTCCTTTCCCCACATTCTTCTGTGAGTGCCTTTGTCACCATCAGCCATTAATTTCACCTTGCTAAATCCAGTTGTCATTTCTTGGTACTCATCAACTTGAACTCTCGGAAGCTTTGGACAAAGTTGATCATTTCCTCCTTATTAAAATACCAACTTCCAAAACAACTAACTGCTGTGGTTTTCTTTCTAGTTTGATGGTCCCTCCAAATGTTGGAGTACTCCAGGGCTCAGTCCCTGAATCTTTATACACTTATTCCCCAGCTGATCTGATTCAGCTAATTGGTTATAAATACTATCAACATACACAGGACTCCCCAAGTTTTCTCCAGATCTGACCTTTTCATTGAATGTTAGAATTGTGTGTCCATTTGCCTATCTAACATCTGTGATAGAACGATGAACAGAAACCAAAAACCAACTGCCCAGAACAGAGCTATTGGCCCTTCCTCACCACACTTCTTCCTAGCCCTCCCAGCAAAAATCTCCTCCCTCAGCCTTCTGCCCTCTTTCCCCTCTTCCACTATAGGCCACCACCATCCCGCCGTTGGGTTTTGTAACAGCCTCCTGACTGGCCTCTCTTCTTCTACGATTGCCTGACCTCACCACAAACCTAGTAGCCAGAATGATCCTTTTAAAACTGAAATTAGACCATATTACTACACTGTTCCCACCAAAGGCTTTCCTTAACCTTTATGATAGAAACTGGTACACTTTCCATGGCCTGCAAGGCCCTCTAAGGCTTCATCTCTTTGGCTACTCCTTGCTTTGCTTACGCTATTCCAGCCACACCAACTTTCTCGCTTTCCTTAGACAAGCCAAGGATGTCTGAGCATGATGGCGTTTGCCTATTTCCCCCCAGATATTTGAGTAACTCACTCTCTTTTTCCTCATCTGATTTCTTCTCAAACATCACCTCCAGAGAGAAATCTTCCTTGACAATTGTGTCTAAATGGCCATTCCCTATACCTTTTCTAACACCTTTGCCTTTTTTTTCCCCCATACTCCTTATCACTAACTAAATTTATGTTGTGTATTTCTTTGTTTACGTTTCTATTGAGGTATGATTGACATATAACATTATATTAGTTCCAGGTGTACAACAATGTAATGATTCAATATTTATATATATTGCAAAATAATCACAGTAAGTCTGGTTAACATTCATTACCATGCATAGTTACAGAAATTTTTTTCTTGTTTACTTTTTAATTGTCTCCTACACTAGACTATAAGATCAATGAGGGCAGAGTAAGTCAATGAGAATGATCTGCTCTATCCATCTCTGTATCGCCGTGTCTGTCTACTACCCTACTACCTACAGAACTCTTGTTTAGTACTGTCTGTACCCTACTGTGTCTAGCACTCTAGGAAGTCTATAAATATGTATTGAATAAATGAGTGAATGAATGAACACATCTTCAAGTACCAGTGAGTGGGATATGGCGACAATAATCCACATGTATACTGCCTTTGGCATAGATGTGGTAGCTAGAAACATTTTCGATTCAGCAGACTTCTGGCTTCTATATTTTCCACATCTTCACTGTCAGGGACTCTCCCCTCCCCTTTCGACTTCTCCAATTCCTCAGCACTCCCTCAGATAATTTAACCTTCACATTCTTTTTGATTGCCAGGATTGAATAAACTTGGGGAAAAAGGTACTACAGTGTTAGAGATCATGCTGCCATCTAAAGGACAGAAATGGTAAGGAGCCTTTCTCGTTAGCAAAAGTGAGCCGAGATTGGAAATTTCATGAGCAGTGGGGCAGATGAAACCAACTCAGCGTGCTCAGAAAACCTCTTGAGCTCTTTGGTGACCTAAAAAAATGAAAGTTGTTGGGTAATTAGCACAAATGTCTGCAAAAGATTTAATGTCAGAAAGTCACATTTGGATCTGCCTTTTTCTCCCTTCCTTTATTTTTGATGTGTGTGTGTGTGTGTGTGTGTGTGTAGGGTTGGGTAGGGATGGGTAAGGGGAGGTGGATGTTTTTTCTTTCCTTGCTTAGAGAAAAGATTTAAAAATGTTAACAACGGTTGTCTTTGGATGATGGAAATGTGGTATTTTTTTCTCCCTTTTTCCATTTCTCTGAAGTGTCTTCAAAGAGCGTTATTACTTAAATGATTTTTTAAAAATGATCTAATTTTAAAATTTAAATGGGTAATGAACAAGGTTGATCTGGAAAATCCATGCCTTGTGAAGATCAAATTGAAAAAAATCTGTGATCAAATCAAAATTTATTATGTTGAAGGAGTAATATGATAGTTTGTGTTTTCCTTTTTTGAAGAGGCCTATTTCCTAGACTCCAGTTGACAAAAATGCAAAGGCTTAAATTTAGAGAAATACTTTAATATGATTCAAAGTGTCCATTAGGGTGAATAGGCAAAATTCCAGAAAACAGTTAGATATTTCAATAATTTGTGAGTTTTACAGGTGGAAGGCTTGAGAGAGATAATTTGACCTGTGGAGGTGAAGCAACCCCAGGAAGCTGACAGAACTGTACTTAGGCTGACAAACAAGGAGATTTTGGAAAAGAACAACACACATGCTAAATGTCAGGAAAATTCTTCAAAGGACTCAGCAAAGTACATACCCAGTCTGCAAGGAGTTCTGTGGAAATGGAGTGAGTCTTTACCCCACACCACCTGAAAACATTAACAGCTCCTCTAGACAAAAAATCATTTGTGCTCGAACAAAGAATGTTTTTACACTGTAAAATTTGTTTCACAGTTGGGTAGATTAACAAAGGAACTGTGAGATCCGTGGTCATTCGAAATCTTTTAAGGAACAAGAGCAACCATTTTGGAAGAAGGCTGGCTGGATATGTGTCTGGTACAAGAGAGAAAACTAATGTCCAATATATGCTTAAGAAATGTGGGGTTCCAGTGCTTGAGCTGAGGTTGAAATTAAGGACCAGTCCTTTACTGTCTACCCGCAGAACGCTGGGGACTGACCTGGAAGGAGGATTAGAGAAAGGTGAGTCAGGACAAGCCAAATTTTGGGAGTTCCTCTTGCATGACAGATCTTGATGGTTTATGTTCTGCAAGTGAGACTGCTGAATAATAATAATAATAATAATAATAATAATAATAAACATTTGTGGAGTTACTCTGTATTAGGAACTATGCTCAATGCTTTGCAAATATTATCTCAGTTAATCTCCCAAACTAGATGAAGTAAGTGCTATTAATATAACATAGTAAAACAACAACAACCCCTGCTGGGAAAGTTTCCTGAGGTATACTGGAACTGACCTCCAAAGAAGGAGAGGCTGAGAGATTGAAGAAAGAAGTTGAAAACTCCAGAATTAAACAAAGAGAGTTGAAGTGAATTTATGGACAGAATCACAGTCTTGGACCAAGAAGACAGATCTCTGCACCCAAAAGGGAAGGGGGGGGGACTTGATATAGATAGCCTCTGGGAACACAGGTGGCTTGTAGCCAAGTAGCACATGCTTGTTAAGAGCTGTGCTTTATATTCCAAAAGCAGTAAACAACTTAATGGGTCTACTTATCTATGTAAGAACATTCCTTTCAGGTGATACTAGCCCATCTTTACCAGAGTGAACTGTGGTCACTGAGAGCAACTTGCTTCTTCAGACAGTATCGGTCATGTCAAACACTAGAAACCATTTTGCCTAACACCCCCCAAACCAAGGAACTCCATTCAAGTAATTGTCTTAAATTCACAACTAATGTGAGTGTATAATACAGTCTGACTGAGTTCATAATTTTAAAAACTGACACTCGATTGCCATAGAGCTTATCTTCATTTTTGCTTGCATGACCCCTAAAGGTATATTGATAATCAATACTTATATATAGTATTTGCATATTTTTATGTTGGTATCTAATTTTTTTCAACATAAGTTAAAATTTGTACAGAAAATGTAATATATATTTTAAATACTCTTTCAAAGGTGTGATGTTCAGGATATTAAAAGCACTACATTATTCATTTTATTTGTTGAAATTGTGTTTTCATGTAATTTCTCTTATAGAATTTTATCCTACTATAATGTATTTTTACACTTCTGTTGTTCACTGTGATGGTTAGTTTTTTGTATCAACTTGGCTAGACTATAGTACCTACCCACTTAATCAATTAAACCCTTAGATGTTGCTGTGAAGATTTTTATAGATGTGGTTAACATGTATAATCAATTGACTCTGAAGGAGATTACCCTTGAAAATGTGGGTGGCAATTCATCCCATCAACTGAAGGCCCAAAAAGCAATAATTGAGGTTTCCTGAAGAAGAAATTCTGCCTCAAACTGAAACATTACTGCTACCTGAGTTTCTACTCAGTAACAGACTGAGGTAGTCAGTAACAGACTGCCCCATAGATTTCAAACTTGCCAGCACCACAATAATATAGGCAATTTCTTAAAATAAATCTCTATGTATTTCCTATTGGTCCTGTATCTCTTGAGACCCCTGACTGATATATTCACCTTAGTAAACGTAACTGCAATAGCAACAAAAAAATTAATAAATTGAAATTTAAAATTACATATATTTTTCTGGGCCATTAAGGTTATTATGTTAAAATATTTCTTTGTCATTGAATTATCACTGATTATTAATAGTCTGCAGTTGCTCAAATTAGAATAGATATATTAAAACACTTGATAATTATTTTTAAAAAGTAAAAATATACAGGAAATACAGCTCTTAATTAGATTAATTGAGAAGTATATATGTGAAACTGTTTATACGGCCTTGATTAAAGGAATTATGAATTATCTCTTTGGTCCTGGACCATTTTAAGGTTTGAGATAGGTGAGAAGTAGATCTTTCTTTTGTAAGTTGGAAGAAAATTGTGGAGGAGAGTGCATTATTAGTCAGACCAGTTAGAGAAAAGAGTACCTATAAAACTAGAAGATCTGAAAACTGATTCCTTTAAAATTATTTGTGAACTTGTTCCCATTCTAAAATCTTTGCATACCTTCAGGCCAAATGCGCCCTCCTTGAAAGACTGCTGGTTATTTGTCTAGGTTTCAAAGTTACCGTTTCTCACAAGTATCTTGTTAGTTGACCAGGTTGGACTTGATAAATTTGACAAACCTCTGGTTTCTGCTGGTTTTCTGGCTTCTGTTAATTTAGGCTCATTGCTTCACTGTGATTTTGGATTCAATATCTCTTCTGGGTCTGATTACCTTCCTTGATGTTTTTCAAGTCTCCTGTCCCAACAGTTTCCTTGGCTTCCTGGATTTCCATATATACATTCCAGAAAAGCACAACTGCATATGATCACCCTCAGGGGTGCTAGAAAGATGCTGAATGCAGTGACTTCAGTCCACCTGTCAGCCATCTTGGTTTCATTGACTTTATCATGAGGCACCAATTAAGTTAAACAACAACAACAACAACAACAACAAAACCTTTGTTGTGCTTCTTGGAAATCTGTCCCCTTTGTCTGCTTCAGTCTGTTTCCATGTATCCTGCTTTATTCCTACGTACCTTCTAGTCATCTTTGCCCTTTTAGACTTAATTGCTTTTTATATTTCCTTCCTAGGTTTTTTTTTTTTAAATTAAAGTTTATTGGGGTGACAATTGTTAGTAAAGTTACATAGATTTTAGGTGTATAATTCTGTATTACATCATCTATAAATCCTATTGGGTGTTCAATGCCCAGAGTCAGTTCTCCTTCCATCACCGTATATTTGATCCTCCTTACCCTCATCTACCACTCTCCTCCCCACTTACCCTCTGTTAACCAACAAACTATTGTCTGTGTGTATGAGTTTTTGTTTCTCATTTGTTTGTCTTGTTCTTTTGTTGTGTTTGGTTTATATACCACATATCAGTGAAATCATAGGGTTCTCTGCTTTTTCTGTCTGACTTATTTCGCTTAGCATTATAATCTCAAGATCCATCCATGTTGTCACATATGGTCCTATTTCACTTTTCTTACCGCCGAATAGTATTCCATTGTGTATATATACCACAACTTCTTTATCCATTCATCTATCGAAGGACATTTTGGTTGTTTCCATGTCTTGGCCACCATAAATAAAGCTGCAATGAACATTGGAGCACATGTGTCTTTATGGATAAATGTTTTCAGATTTTTTGGGTAGATACTCAGGAGAGGGATTTCTGGGTCATATGGTAATTCTATTTGTAATTTTTTGAGGAACCTCCACACTGCCTTCCATGACAGCTGCACCAGTTTGCATTCCCACCAACAGTGTATGAGGGTTCCTTTTTCTCCACAGCCTCTCCAACACTTGTTACTATTTGTCTTGTTGATGATAGCCATTCTGACTGGGGTGACGTGATATCTTATTGTGCTTTTTATTTGCATTTCTCTGATGATTAGTGATGTTGAGCATTTTTTCATATGTCTATTTGCCATTTGTATGTCCTCTTTGGAGAGATGTCTTTTCAGGTCCTCTGCCCATTTTTCAATTGGGTTGTTTGTTTTTTTTATTGTTGAGTTTCAAGAGTTCCTTGTATATTTTGGATATTAGCCCCTTATTGGGGGCACTGTTTGCAAAAATTTTGTCCCATTCAGTTGGTTGCCTCTTTATTTTGTTGATGGTTTCTTTTGCTGTGCAGAAACTTTTAAGTTTGATATAGTCCCATTCATTTATTTTAGCTTTTACTTCCCTTGCCATTGGAGTCAGATTCATAAAATGCTCTTTGAACCCAAGGTCCATAAGTTTAGTACCTATGTTTTCTTTTATGCAGTTTATTGTTTCAGATTTTATGCTTAAGTCTTTGATTCGTTTTGAATTAATTTTGGTACATGGTGAAGAATAGCAGTCCAGTTCCATTCTTTTGCATGTGTCTTTCCAATTCTCCCAGCACCATTTATTGAAAAGGCTGTCTCTCCTCCATTGTATGTTTTTTGGTTCTTTGTCAACAATTATCTGTCCATATTAATGTGGTTTTATTTCGAGTTCTCAATTCTATTCCATTGGTCTATGTGTCTGTTTTTCTGCCAATACCATGCTGTTTTGATTATTGTAGACTTGTAGTACAAGTTAAAGTCAGGGAGTGTGATACCTCCAGTATTGTTCTTTTTTCTTAAGATTGCTTTGCTATTCCAGGTTTTTCGTGGTTCCAAACAAATCTGATGATTTTTTTGTTCCATTTCTTGAAAAAATGCCATTGGGATTTTGATGGGGATTGCATTAAATCTGTATATTGCTTTGGGTAATATGGCCATTTTAACTATGCTGATCTTCCAATGAGCATGGAATGTCTTTCCATTTCTTTGTGTCTTCTTCAATTTCTATTAAAAATGTCTTATAGTTTTCAGCATATAGGTCCTTCACATCCTTGGTTAAGTTTATTCCTAGGTATTTTATTCTTTTTGCTGCAATTGCAAAGGGAATTGTTTTTTGTATTTCTTTTTCTGAGATTTCATTGTTAGTATATAGGAATGCAATGGACTTTTGTACGTTGATTTTGTAGCCAGCAACTTTACTGTATTCGTTGATTGTTTCTAATAGCTTTTTGGTGGAGTCTTTAGAGTTTTCTACATATAGCATCATGTCATCTGCAAAGAGTGATAATTTAACTTCTTCATTCCCCATTTGGATGCCTTTTATTTCTTTCTCTTGCCTGATGGCTCTGGCAAGGACTTCCAGTACTATGTTGAAAAGCAGAGGTGATAGGGGACAGTCCTGCCGTGTTCCTGAATGTAGAGCAAAGGGCTTCAGTTTTTCACCATTAATTATGAGATTAGCTGAGGGCTAGTCATAGATGGCCTTTATTATGTTAAGGTATTTTCCTTCTATACCTATTTTATTAAGTGTTTTAATCATAAATGGATGTTGTATCTTGTCAAATGCTTTTTCTGCATCAATTGATATAATCATATGATTTATGTCCTTTATTTTGTTTATGTGATGTATCACATTGATTGATTTGGGGATGTTGAACCATCCTTGTGCCCCTGGGATGAACCCCACTTGGTCATGATGAATAATTTTTTTAACACATTGCTGCATGTGATTTGCTATAATTTTATTTAGGATTTTAGCATCTGTATTCATCAGAGATATTGGTATGTAGTTCTCTTTTTTTGTGTTGTCCTTACCAGGTTTTGGTATCAGGGTAATGTTGGCCTCATAAAATGAGTTAGGGAGTACTGTCTGTTCTTCAATTGTTTGGAAGAGTTTGAGCAGGATTGGTATTAGATCCTCTTTGAAGGTTTGGTAGAATTCAATAGTGAAGCCATTTGCTCCCAGACTTTTGCTTTTGGGAAGGTTTTGGATAACTGATTCAATTCCGTTACTGGTGATCGGTCTTTTAGATTTTCCAGTTCTTCATGATTCAGCCTTGGACCAAGTTTCTAAGAACTTGTCCATTTCTTCTAGGTTATTGAATTTGGTGGCATATAGTCCTTCGTAGTATTCTTGGATGATCCTTTGTATTTCTGTGGTGTCCATGATAACTTCCACCTTTTCATTTCTGATTTTGTTAATTAGTGTCTGCTCTCTTTATATCTTAGTGAGTCTAGCCAAGGATTTGTCAATTTTGTTAATCTTTTCAAAGAAACAGCTCTTTGTCACATTAATTTTTTCTATTGTCTGTTTTGTTGTCTATTTCATTTAGTTCTGCTCTGATTTTTGTTATTTCCTTTCTTCTGCTGACCTTGGGTTTCACTTGTTCTTCTTTTTCTAGTTCTTTAAGGTGTAACATGAGGTTATTATTTGCGATTTTCTTGTTTCTTGAGATAGGCCTGCAATGATATAAATTTCCCTCTTAAAACTGCATTCGCTGCCTCCCCAAAATTTTGGCAGGATGTATTTTCATTGTCATTTGATTCTATGTATATTTTGATCTCTCCTCTAATTTCTTTTTTGACCCAGTCGTTTTTTAAAAGCGTGTTGTTTAATCTCCATGTATTTGTGTTTTTCCTGCTTTCTTTTTGCAGTTCATATCCAATTTCAAAGCCTTGTGTTCAGAGAATATGCTTAGTATGATTTCAGTCTTCTTAAGTTTTCTGAGGTTGATTTTATGTCCCAATATGTGGTCCTTCCTTGAGAATGTTCTATGTACACTAGAAAAGAATGTATAGTGTGATGTTTTAGGATGAAGTGCTCTGTAAATGTCAGTTATGTCCATTTCATTTACTGTGTCATTTAGGGCTGCTATTTCGTTATTTGTTTTCTGTTTGGATGATCTATCCATAGCTGTCAATGATGTATTTAGGTCCCTTAGTATAATTGCGTTTGGGTCAATTTCTCCCTTTAGTTCTGTTAGTAGTTGCTTGTTGTATTTTGGTGCTCCCTGATTGGGGGCATAAATATTGATGCCTGTTATGTCTTCTTGTTGTATAGTCCCCTTTACCATTATGAAATGTCCATCTTTGTCTCTTGTTATCTTTTTCACCCTGAAGTCTGTTTCATCTGATATCATTATGGCTACACCTGATTTTCTCTGGGTACCATTTGCTTGGTGTGTCAATTTCCACCCTTTCACTTTGAGTCTATGCTTGTCCTTGTAGATGAGATGTATCTCTTGGAGACAGTATATGGTTGCGTTTAGGTTTTTGATCCAATCTGTTACTCTGTGCCTTTTTATTGGTGAGTTCAGTCCATTTACATTTAGGGTAATTATTGATATGTGAGAATTCTTCTCATTCTATCTTTAGTTTTCTGGTAAGATTGTGTCTCCATGGTTTCTTTGCCTTTTTGTTTTTGTCTTTTTTTTGGTGGTGGTATTCTATGATGTTTCCCTCTGTTTCTTCTTTTATTACAGTGTATATTTCAGTTCTGGACTTTTTTTGAGTGGTCACCCTTAAGTTATGTAAAAGAAAGTTTGATATTTAGTGTATTCCATTTTCTTCAGCACACTTACTTTCTCCATTCCCATATTCTGGTTCAGGCCTTTACTTTCCCCCTTTTTTTATGTTGGTTGCCCCAAATTGTCCCTGTTGATGGTGGTCGAATAGCCTCCTTTAGTATTTCTTGTAGTGCAGGTCGTGCATTAGGAAATATCCTCAGCTTCTGTCTGTCTGGAAAAGTCTTTATTCCTCATTCATATCTAAAGGATATGTTTGCTAGGTATATTATTCTTGGCTCATAATTTCTCTCTTTCAATAGTTTGAATATTTGGTTCCACTCACTCCTGACTTGTAGAGTTTCTGCTGAGAAATCTGATGATAATCTAATGAACTTTGCTTTGTAGGTTACCATCTTCTTTTCCCTGGCTGCCTTGAAGATTCTTTGTCATTGATTTTTGACAGCTTCAATACAATGTGCCTTGAAGAGAAGGCTTCTTGGGGTTTAGGTTATTAGGTGTTCTGTTTGCTTCTTGGATTCGAGGATCCAGTTCTTTCCACAAGTTTGGGAAGTTCTCATCGACTATTTGTTTGAATACACTCTCTGTTCCCTTCTCTCTTTCTTCTCCTTCTGGTATGCCCATTATTCTTATATTGCTCTTTCTGATGGAGTCAGAAAGTTTTTGTAGAGTTCTTTCATTGCTTATAAGTCTCAAGTTTCTTCTTCCATCAGTGTCATTTCCAGGTTTCTATCTTGGATGTCACTTAATCTTTCCTCCATCTGGTTAACTCTACTACCTAAGCTAGCTATTTGATTCTTAATTTCTTTTATTGAGTTCTTAATCTCCAGAAATTCTATTTGGCTCTTTTTAAAAATTTCAATCTCTTTGGTAAAATGTTCATGTTGTTCTTCGATTGTGTTTCTGAGTGCATTAAAATGTCTTTCTGTGGTTTCTTACATCTCGTTGGGTTTTTTCAGAACAGCAATCTTGAATTCTCTTCATTTAAGTCACATATTTCCATATCATTTTTTAAAAATTTATTGGGGTGACATTTATATTTCCATATCTTAAAGTTCCTTTTTTGGAGAGCTTTCACTTTCTTTCTGAGCTGTCTTGTTGCCTTGGTTATTCATGGCAATTAATGATTTATTATTTTTCTTCTGAGACATCTACAGGAGTGGGTTCTGCAACAGGTTGATAGGAAGAGGTCTTTCTTTTGTTTTCCAGTACTTGTTGGTAGAATGTTTTATTATCTCTTTACCTGCAGCCTGTTTTTCTCTCTCACACTGTAGTGTTATGTTTTCTCTGCACTATTTCAGCTTCTCACACAGTGAGAAGGCATGGCCTGGAAGGCGGGCTTCTCCTCTGTTAACAGTTCGCCTAGGTCATAGGGCACCCCGTGTCCCTGTGGGCATGCGGAGAGCTTTTGAAGTTCCAAAGCTCTTCCTGCACCTGATTCAGGTCCCGCATTTCAGTAGTTCTATTTACTCCTGCAGGGATCACCCAGATAGGTGGGGACAAGGCCGGGGTGAGTAGTGAGAGGTGGCCCAGAGCAATGGCAGCAACCACCACCACAGTCAGTCCTGCTTCCACAGCTCCCTCCCCTTTGCTGGAACTAGTTGGGCTGCGGAGTCTGTTTCTGTGGATCACAGTTCTCTTAATTGCAAATACTGTGTTCTTTTGATCTGACACTGCTATTTTTCTGCTTGTAGCACTGATCATGTGGGGCGGGGCGAGCTCTGGGAAGGTGGGGGAGGGGCAGCTAGTCTCAGTGCCTAAGGCTTTTGTTCTCTGTGGCAGTGTGGGCTTAAACCACCGTTGTTTTCAGTCTTCTTCCCTCAGTCTTTGCTCTGAGGTCTCTGCTGTGAGCGTTGGGTTCAGCTGTGTTATATGGTGTCCCCTCAGCTCTGTCGGTCATAAACGGAGCCGCAGCAGTCCGATTTCTTCCCTCTCCCATAGCTGTAGTAGTTCTGGGGTACAGCGAGCTTGGAACACTGAGTTAGGTCTGTGTCATGCCCCCGCACGGCTCCTTCTCCGCATTTCTCCCTTCTCTCCTCCCCTGTTTGTGCAATTTGCCCACCTTTAGGTGAATTCAGTAGTGAGACTCTCCATCTTGCCTATCTGCTGTACTGGCAGTCCTTTGTGGAGTTATAGTTTTTCAATTAGCTGTAAATTCCAGGGGAGATTTCCAGAGGCTCACCTCACGCCTCCGTTTTGAAGACATCTGGTAACTACAAATTTGCCAGTGGCTTCATTGGGACACATTACTTCATCTCTTCATACCTCAGTTTCTTATCTTAAGATGTCTTGAGGTCGGCAGGGAGTGTTGAGAAGGTCCTGCAGGGAAGAGACCCTAGACTAGCATTTCAAAGTCTCAACTGCGCGCTGTCTTTGGGCTTTACTCCACCTGAGAGAGAAAGTAAGAGAGAAGGCAGTTAGACTGTGGCTGACATTCCTCTCCTTCCTAGATTTTAATTTGCCCATGTCATGAGTTTGCAAATGCTAATCGAGATCAACACATTAAAAATAATGTCAAAATTTACCAAATTTTAGAGACTGAAGGAACATTATAAATGATAATTTCTCTCTCTCTCTCTCTCTCTCTCTCTCTCTCTCTCTCTCTCTCTGTCTCTGTCTCTGTCTCTCTATGTCTGAAAGAGATTTTGGGTTGTGTAGAAGCCATTTGAGTATGGGGCGGGGGTCTGAAGTTATAAGAGAGAAGGTTTGAGAACCAACATTTTTCTAGAACTTTCCAGTTCCCCTGTGGTAGCACATTGCATATGTACTTTCTTCACTCTTTCCATCTTGTCAACCAATGTTACTGACCTTGGCAGCTGAAACAGGAAAGAGGGAAGAGAGATGGGGAAATGAGTTTCTTGCTTGACATGTACTCTTACAGAAGGGTATTTGCCAATATTTAAATGAACTATTTCTTTCCTGGGATGCTTCTTTTGTTTTGTGAACACCTCTTTCTTCTCTTGCTATGAGGTAAGGGTCAGCTTTCTCCCCAAATCTGATAGGACCTTGAAGGACTGGCGTTCACAGAAGAGCAACAACTACCTCCAAAGAAATCCGCTTCACAAATTCTCTTCAATATCTAACAATAAGACCTTTTATAATCTTAATGTTTGTAAAGAGTTTCAAGAGTCATGTAACAGGTTTTTTGCTTACTCTTTTGTAAATTTTACATATGACTTCATGCCACTTTTTCACATATTTTTGTCTTAGTGCTTCAGTTGGAACTTCTATTTTAATTATTTTATTATAAATAAAATATGAAATGCAAATATCCCTCCAAAGGTAATAAACATGTTTCAATGTGCTTCAATGAGAACAACATGGATAGAACTTATCTTCATTGGATAAATAAAGATACAATTTACGAAAGAATCTTTTTGATGGGTTTGGTATAGGAACAACAGGGCAAAATTCTTTCAGAACAACTTATTAGGAAGGAGTATCATCAGAGGCTTTTATTTTTGTACCTTCTGGAAGATACAAAGGAACCTGTGAAAAAGATATATCTGAGGTCATTTTAAGAGATGGGTTAAAGCTGCAAAACAGCAAGATTTAAGGTTAAGTACAAAGAATTTCCTGACATAGGAAATTTTTTAAGCACTGAAATGAAATATCAAAGGACCCACCCTCCAGCACGAGACAAACTTTGTGGGGTTATTTAAACTACTTTGTTTTCTGTAAGTGTTCATTGATCTCTGCCAATTGCTGATGGTTGGTGAAATCTCAGTCCCTGATTAAGCTAGAAAACTTCTGCTAAAAAGATCTACTTATAATTTCTCTTTCCACAGGTACTTGGAATTTCCAGCCTTTTTAACCCTATAAACCAAGATAGCCCTGTGATCTAGATTCTGTCAGGGGTCATTAAAAGACAAAATAAAACCAACAGTATGAGAGAAAATATGTAATTTAAAGAAATTAAAAGTCTTTACTCAGTTTTATGCAAATACATAAGGGATAACAGGTTGTGATAGGTATTGGGGGACAATTGTCCAGGAGTGTCTTATATTTCTGCATGTCTTGTGAAGGAAAGCACTGACTTCCCTTTGTTCTGGAATATGTTCTCAAGAATGTATAGCTCACAACCTTGGAAGATAGAGATTATGTCTCCCTCTGGAGCAAAGAACAGGTTTTCTTATAGTTTTGTGTGGTATACAGAATAATGGCCCCTCCAAAGATGTCTATGTCTTAATTCCAGGAACCTTTGAATATGTTACCTTACAGGGCAAATATGAATTATTGTTATAGAAGGAATTAAGAATGCTAATCATCTAAAGGACCTTAAAATAAGGTTTTATTCTGGATTATCCAGGTGGGCTCTATATAATCACAAGGATCCTTTAAAGTGGAAGAGAGAGTTGTAAAAGGAGGTCAGAGTCGCTTGATGTGAGGACTGAACTTGCACTTGATAGTTTTAAAGATGGAAAAAGAGGCCATAAAACTAGGAATGCTGGTGGTCCCTAGAAGCTGGGAAAGTCAAGGAAATGGATTCTCTCTCCTCTAGAAGGAATGCAGCCCTGCTAACACCTTAATTTTAGTGCAATTTGGACTTCTGACTTCCAGAAGTGCAAGATAATAATCTTTATTGGTTAAGCCACTAAATTTGTGGTAATTTGTTTCAGCAGCAATAGGGAACTAATATTCTTTGCCAGATAGGAATAGTGTTTCCCTCTGGCGCAACAGGTAAGCATACTTACTATACAATATAATAAAGATAGTTCTCTTTCCAGGGCAAAGGCAGGCATGCTTATTTCCCATTTTAAAATATTCAGGTTTCCTAAATTCAAGTTCTCTTTGGTGGAACACTACCCACTGTGGATACAGGTATCATCTGGCTCTCTTTGCATTGCTCTGTGGGTATTGGGGCTTGAAGGAAATGGCATAGATGCTGATACTCTGGCTATCGCTATTACAGTGAGTAATAACTTGTCCTTTTTCTCTGACTCAGGAATCTCATGTCTTCTGCCAGCACCTATAAAACTCTAGTAAGCTAACTTGTTAGTTTGTAATTAGGCTCTTCACAGTGTGTTTGTTGTTAATGGACTTTTGACAAAATTTCCTTAAAAATTCTCTAGACCAGGGCTCAACAACTAGGTAATATTGCATTCAAGGTACTCTTTACTTTCTTTCTATATTTTACAGATGAAGTTCATAATGTCTCTCTCTACCTTTACAAAGATCAGATATCAGTTAGCAATAGATTGGAAATGGAAAAATAAAAAATAAACCTGGTTGTTTACCACAACCAGGTAAACAGTTGCGGTTCTCAAACAACCAGTTTGAGAAGCATTTCTGTGTTTTGAAAATTTACTTCTATGGCAGCTACTAAAAAGTTCCTTGTCTTTTTTTCTTCCATCTACATAATTTCCTTACTGCCATACTTCTCTGTTTACTTTCTCTTCATTCCATGCAAAGTGAAAATCCTTGGGAATTAGTCTCGCAGAGTTCTTTCCCATTCCTCTTTTCCCTAACATCAGGCTTGGCTTAGGTGTTAGTTTGGTTAAACAGTACTGTTTCTCTCCACACCTACAGAAAAATAACTGGGAAATTGAAATTACTGTATTTACAGGCTGATTATGGCTAGAGAAATTGACCTGTGAAATAAGTTAGAAAGAAACTTACACCTATGCTTATAATTAATTAACTTAAACATTCAAGACATATTTATTGAGGGCCTTCTATATGCAAGGCACTCTTAGATACTGGAACAATGCATGAAGGCTCGGAGATGGAGCTTCCTGAGGAAGATTGAAGAGGACCTTATTTCGGAAGAAATTGAGACATGTATTCCAGAGTCTGGAATAGTGAAGTTTGGGGATTCTAGGGAAGGGAGTTGTGTGAGGTTCATCATTGAAATTTTTCGCCAAGAACATGTCATCTTTTTCCAGATTCAGAAACTTGACTGAAACATTTCTTTCTCTTAACAAGTGTACTAAGAAAAGCTCTTTTTTCCTTCCAATTTTTCTTTTAGAGAAAGAAAAATATTCCTATTCATGCTCTTGGAAGTCAATGATAAATAATATTGGTTGGAGTATTGTTTAGTCACCAGTAGACCCATTGAATTCTCCATGCTTCTTCTGGATTAAATGTCTGAAACGTGTGCTCCTTTTGTTCTGAGGATTACAAAATGATCAACTCCTTTAAGAGATTTGGAAAGAACTAGGGATTACCAGGCAGGTTAATGGACGATTGTAATGTATTCTGTGCAAGATACATTATGAATCAAATATTCCATTTTTAAGGAAAGACGATTGGGTCATGTAGAAATTGGGTTCCTTAAAGAATCTTTTCTTGATTGGAAAAACATAAGCAAAGGGTTTTGTGCATTTTGGTAAAGTTATGTAACCTATGCTTTTTCTGTTCTGACCAACTGCAAAAGAGAGGAAAAGCTTTCACATGTAGCAAAGATACATTCAAAAATCAGACCAATAATTGTCACTCAGTACCTGTCCAGTCTTTGAGTGTGAGAACCCTCATAACAACCAAAGATGCTTCAGAACAAGTTATGAGTCCTTAAAAGATAAATTAATGTCTTTTTTATTAGTTGCAAAGGAATTGTTATTACCAAAAAACACCCTGTAATGAGTTTATATCCTGATGATGTCTCTTAGACTGAAATTATGTATAGGCTAGAGACCACATGAAATTCACTAACTGACAAAACTATAGGTGAGGACAAGTACAATTTCTACCATTTTTTAAAATGTGAAATAAAACAACATTTGAATTTAGGAGGAGTTTATATTTATTGGTTGACATGTAGCTAGTTTAAGGTGATTAACACATACTGTTTAAAAATTTTTCCTTTAGTAGACAATATAGAACAATGCTTACAATCTAATTTTCAAATGAAGACATTTTGCTATAGACTAAACATATATTGTGAATCATATATTCATTCTTGGTATTAGTCTGATCATTTGCCTACTAAGCCAAGCACCACCATTCACCTGGTAACTTTCTAGAATTGGAGGAATGATGTTTGGACAGAGATAAACTATTTGAGAGTATACTTTACAAACCTATAAAGTAATGGCAAAATTCAGTGATAGAATAAAGAAGTTTGGAAAAAATACTTTTTGCAGATGAGCAAGATAAGACAGCAAAGAACAGGATAGAGAAAAATTAAGTGATAAATAAAAGTAAATAAAAATGCAGCATTTCCTCATGGGATAATTTTTTCGACAACTCCTGAGGACCAAAATATAAAATATGACGTCTCAAGGTCCTCTGTAGTTCTCTTCTAAGAAGTAATTAAATCCATTCATACTCGTCTTCGAACAACATTAGTTTATTCTTACTTTGACCTTAAGGGTTCTAACAGAATTTATGGTTTATTCATTTGTGTAAATGTTGTAGATTATATAAAAAAAGTCTTTAAATGAGTTAATGTATGTCAGGCACTTGGAAGAGGGTCTGGTGCATGTTTGCAGTACATAAGTGTTTATTATTAGTTTTTCCTGTAGAGGAAAAAAAGTCTTATGAGAAGTCTAAAACTATTTAAGCTGTTTATGGTTAATCTTTGGAATGCCTTTGGTCAAACTTTCTGCAGCTTAGCACATTAGATTGAATGCATGGAGCCAGTTTCCCAGATGGCTGGATGACATTTTTGACTTTTCAGGATGACTTTTGAGGCTGTCTTTGTCTGATGGTTTATGTCAAAGACTTTCTTTTCTAGTCCCTTGAGTTTTGGAGAGCAGCTGGAATTGTTTTGAAGTAACCAACCATTAGATGTCGCTTTCTTTTCATTGCTTTTGGTTTAGGAAATATGCCCTGGGTTTAAGCTTTTTAGTTTTTCTTTTCTTTTTTCTTTTTTTTTTTTTTCAATGCCTATAAATAGTCTTTATGTCAAAGCTAAACGGGAAATTTAATTTTAGATTGGTAGATAAGAGACACAATACTCAACTCCTTGGAATGATTAAACTCTGCCTGTTTTAAGTGGCTTGACTCAATGTCCCTAGCTGACTAAATTTGGAAATGCAATTTTTGTGTTTTTCTTTCTTGCTGAAGTTAGCACAGCACTGTTTCTACACGAGATACTTTAGTCTGGAGATACCTTTATTCAGGTCAAAGTTCATGGGTTTTTGTGTATTGATCACTGGGTGAAAAGTCTATTCTTCAGATACCTGTTTAGAGTTGCTCCCCCAGAAAACCTCTGTGATACCCCTCCTTCCACTAAAATTGCTTAGGAAATGCCCTGTGCTTACCTCTGTCTTAGCATTTACAACACTGTACTGAAATTGTTTGTGTACTTATTTTTTAACTGCATTGAACATTAGTAATCTTGAGAATATGAATTTTTTCCACTCTTATTACATGCCCAATTGTTGGAGTAGGTCACTGAGAGGATGTGACGCTGGTTGACCCTCGAGCTGGATGTGGGCAATCAGAGGCTCCTCACCCCCACCCCTGTCCTTGGAATGTACATTCTGCCCATCATTCCCACACTAGTAGCAGTTTTCAAGGTCATATCCTTGAGAGAGTAATGAATGGTTGAGACCATCTGGACTGTATATAAGACTGAACCCTATTAAGGTCTCTATATAAATTTTTAAGATTCTGGTGATTGGGTGCAGAGATCGACTCATCTTGTCACCCAGGACACAAGCCATGTAAGTAAGTACTCTGACTTATTAAACTTACTGCCTACCTACGTGGAGTGGTTTGCCCCCTTTTTTAGTCTCTCTTTGCCCTTTGTGTGGGGACAGATTTGAATTTCACCCAGGGAACTCCTGAAGTTTCCAGCCAACACTAGTGCATTCCACAGCATTCTTACATCAGGTACATCATCAATAAATATTTTTAAAAAATGAATGAGTAAATAATTAAATGGCAGAAAACGATTTGGGAATGCTTTGATCTCTTTGCTTGCTATGTATCCATTAATTCTGTCTCTTTTCCTATCCTGGAACTAACTACGCACAGACTTGTTTTGCAATGTTAAATCATATTTGGATGAAGCTAATAGGAGCTTTCTGCAGCAGGAGGCAGAATTGGGGCCATACTGGTTTTCACTTCGCTTAGGCTCCTGTCAGTCTTTTATTTGGGTATTTCCTTTTGTGCACATAGTACTAGATTCTAGAAGTGATCTCCTACCCCCCCCCTCCACCCCTGCTGCCCCCAAGAATTGCTCATGAAAATAGTTCTTTGGAATGGAACTTTGAAAAAAGAAACTTAACAGACAGAAAGATGTAGGTAATTATAAATTAAAGTGAAATTTTTTACTTGCAGTTTAAGTAATTGCTTTATTGCTCCAATTTACTGTTACTGGGAGGCCTGGCCTGATGCCTATGCTGGCTTTCTCTCCTGGAGGGGCAAAGTTTCATTTAAAAAACTCATTAGGAAAATGGAGATTATTTTCTAACATTTAAAGGAATATATCTCAAATCCTTCTGTAAACCTTGAATTCAGAAATAGCACTAGATAATATAATTTACTTCACAGAATTTAATAAATTAAAACAAAATGTAAGTGACCTTCTTATATTTCCATTGCTGGTATAAATAGCAGACTACAATAATTTATAAAGCTATCAAAATAAACTCTGCCACATTAAACAAAGTGCACAGCCTGGCCGTGTTATATGACCTCTTTGCTGGGGCACCTTAACTGTGTTATTACCTGACTCTTTAGTTCTAAAGTGAATGGTATTTACTTCCTCGGTATAGTGTACAATGAGATCAAGTCAGGTTAAAGTAGTTAAAATGAAGACACTGGGAACTTCTGGAGGTTTCTCCATGACATGCTTTGGCAGAAGCAGCTTTCACAGCAAAGCTGGAGATGATGAGGGAGACAGTTATGAGGCAGAAGATGTAAGACTGGATAGAAAATATTCTTGAATCAGGTTCTTTCTTGAAATCATGAGTGACACTATTTTTTTTCTCTTTTGAAAATTTTTATGTATTTCTGATATGGAGTTCTTGGAGACTTATTTCTTTGGTGGTCATAAGGCTCTTCCCCACTGAAGAATTGTACTAGTAAAGATTATTAGCAATTTTGGGTATGAGAATGTGTCTGAATTTTATGAAAAGCTCATTCAATATGACAGAATTAAAATTTACACAGATGTCCAAAACAAAAATGTAACCTTTTGCATTTTATGTAAGGGACCTCATATTATTTTTGCTCTGACTGATGTGGGAGGGAAAAGACACCCTTAAACTGGTCAATTAAGAGTAACCAGTTTTTTTCCCTGTTTTAAAACAATCTCTTTCTATTAATCTTCATTAAACGTTTAACCTTTCCAGCTCTTTCTACCTTTTAAGAAGTCTTTCCCACATTCTTTTTTGCCAAGAGGGTATCTAGATTCAAGTAGACAAATCTTGATGAGCTTGATGTTTCTAACGGTGGGTTGGTTGGATGTTGTTCATGAGCATCTTCCAGATTTCTACTGCTAATGACCTCTGGAAGTGAGGTCCCTACAAGCTCTGGCCTTCTTCAGATCTCAGGCTTCTTCCAGTCATTGTCAAAAGACTTTGAATTGGACTGAAAAATTACCGGGTTTCTTTAATGAAAAACAAGACATAATCGAGCATAGGCTAATGGTTATCTGATTCTATGAGGGCTCTGTCCGTTTCATTGTCTTTGAGCTATTTTACAATTCTGTAAGTTATAGAAAACTAATAATGATGTAAATGATTCTGGTCTGCAGGAATGCAAATTAACTGTAACCAGTGGAGTGCAATACTTTATTGTCCTGCAGACAGATCCCTTTTGTATCTATTTGTAAATTTATGGCAACATTCATATATAAAATTTATTCTTTTTGTCTTTGCATTCTCCTTTGAATGACTTGTGCCATCTTACTGGGTCTCTCATTAATTAATGAGTTAAGTACAGTCTTTGTTGACTTTTTATTTGTATGAGTCATTACTATATTTTTAAAATAAAATTATCCTTTAACTAGTCATTGTTCTTGTCAGAATTTCCACACTTTCCCACCGGAGCATATGCAAGTTTTAGGATCTCTTGCATACCATACACAACTAATTGTGGGCAACATGAAGTGCTGTCTTTTGCTCATCTAACTAGCCAGACATGGGGGGTGGAGGCAACAGACTTGTAGTCTAAATATTCTCGGATGTTTTTCCCCACTATTTAAGTTTTTTCTCATCAGGATTCTTATCACTTTGTGGCCCAGGAGCATGGTATGTGGGCCCTTATTTCTTTCTTGGAGTCCCAAGGTAGCATGTTGCCCTAGTCTTTAATTTTGCAGTTCCTTCTAACTTCTATTGTCTACTTGATCTTTCATTTCCTTTTCTGTGCACAGGAAAGCTACTTTGATGTCAGAACCTGCATCCTCTCTATCTTATGTCTTAAAGTAATATTTTATACTCAGAACTTACAACTTTGTGTTAATAGTGAAAAAAATATTTTAGGATTTAAATTCATTTCCTTGAAAGTAAAGCCAATTATCTTAGTTGTATTCAAATATAATCTAAAACTTAAAGTTGACTCCTTTTAAGTAACTTGTATCATTGATTCAATATGACAGAGAGCCTTGGCAAAACTGGGAAATAGATATTATTGATGTGAAAATACATTGCCCTTGTTCTTTGTCTTCCACTCCTTCTGTTTTGTGGTTTTAATTGAGCATGTTATATGATTTCATTTTCTCTCATTTCTTAGCATTGTAGTTATATTTCTTTTTCTTTTCTTTTTTCTTTTTTCTTTTTTAACTGGTTGCCCTAGACTTTGCAATATGCATTTACAACTAATCAAAGTGCACTTTCAAATAACACTATACCACTCCAGGTTTAGTGTGATTACCTTATAAGAACAAAAGAATCATAATTGCTGTCATTCATTTCACATATATAATCATGCATAAGCATATATATGTGAGATATTTACATAAGCATATATAATCGAATGCCTCATTGTTACTGTTATTTTGAACAAACTACTATCTGTTAGACCAATTAAGAATAAGGAAAATAAAAGTTTTTATGTTACTTTAATTTATTCCTTCTTTAATGTTCTTCCTTTAGAGAGATCCGAAATTCGACTTACAAGTACATTGTTTACCGTCTCTCTCTCTCTAAAAAAAATTTTTTTAACATTTCTTGCAAGGCAGGTCTACTAGCAACAAATTCTCTCAATATTTGTTTGTCTGAGAAAGTCTTTATTTCTCCTTCACTTTTGTAGCATAATTTCACAGGGTACAAAATTCTAGGTTTGTGAGTTTTTTCTTCTCTCAACACTTTAAATATTTCACTCCACTCTTCTTGCTTGCACGGTTTCTGTGAAGTTGAATGTACTTCTTATCTTTGGTTCTCTATAAGCGAGGTCTTCTTTGCCCCACCACCCAACAGCTTCTTTTAGGATTTTTTCTTTATCTTTGATTTTCTATAATTTGAGAATGATATGCTTATGTGTAGTTTTTGGGGCCTTTTCCTGCTCTTGGTGATTTCTTAGCTTCCTGGACATGTGGTTTGGTGTCCGACATTAATTTTGGGAAATTCTCAGTCATTATTGTTGCAAACATTTCTTCTGTCCCTTTTTCTCTTTCTGCTTTTCCCATGATGTGCACGTTAAAACTTTTGTAGTTGTTGTACAGTCACTGGATATTCTGTTTCTTTTTTTCAGTGTTTGTTCCCTTTGCTTTTCAGTGTTTGAGGATTGAATCGATACATCTTAAAACTCAAAAATCCTTTCTTTAGCTTTGTTGAGTTTACTAATAAGCCCATGAAAGGCATTCTTCATTTCTGTTACAGTGTTTTTTAGCTCTAGTATTTCTTTTAGGTTCTTAGGATGTCCATCTCTTTGCTTACATTGCCCATCTGTTCTTGTGTGATGTCTACTTTATCTATTAGGATCCTTAGCATATTAATCATAGTTGTTTTAAATTCCCAGTCTGATAATTACAACATCCGTGCCATATATGGTTCTGATGCCTATTTTGTTTCTTCAATTTTTCTTTTTTTTTTTTTTTTTTTTTTTTTGGTAATAGCTTAAAATGATATACCAAGTAGAAAGAACTGTTGTATATAGGCCTTGAGTAAAGTGGTGGTGAGGTGTGGGGGGAGGGTGGTCTCAGGCTTTTAGTGCCTGTGCTTCTGGACTAGAAATGTCACAGGTGTTTCTCAGTACCTCCCTGCCCCTCTTTAGGTGGGACAAAATGGTTAGAGTGGGCTGGAGTTGGGTACTTTCCTTCTCCCATATGGAAGCTAGAGCCAGCCACGTTTAGGTAGTATTTTTCTTCCCCAACTCCATTAGGTTCTGCTCTGGTTAACTACTTTCCTCTGAGGGCAGGCCTTGTTAAGAACAGAGTGCTCTCCTGTGTTTGAAAATGGTTCCTTTTTCTCTCCCTCTGCAGAGAGCAGGAGATTCTTCTCTGATAGTTATTGTGGGAATTTGGTTGAACTCCTGCAGGTAAATCTCATAATATTGTGGGGGTCACCCTATAATTGAAACCCCCTGAACTTTTTAACTCTTAGACTTGTCCATAGTGAGCCTCCAATGATTCGTTTTTTACAGTTTTGCTACACTGCACCCTATTCCCACAGCAGTTTCTGTAGGTGAGTCTCTGCCCCAGTAAGCCATGACTCCCTGTGTTTGCCTGACTGTCTCTCCAATCTTGGGGTACAGGTTTGCTCTATGTCCTTGTCTTTCTTATGTATCCAAGAAGAGTTGATTTTTTGGTCTGTTCAACTTTTAACTTGTTATTATAACAAAGTGATGACTTCCAACCTCTTTATACATGGAATAGAAAACCCACTATCATTATCCTTATTTCATGATTGTGATTTTTTTTTTTTTTTTGTCTACAGTGAGTATATACCAGGGGTGCCAAAAATAATATATACACATGACCTGTATTCATCTTTTGTTATTGGTATATATTGAGTATTAACATTTTAATACAGTTTTTTCCTTTTTAAAATGTGTGTACATTTTTTTTTTTTTTTGCACCCTCTGTATAAGCCAATGTGTTCTTTGGCACTGGAGAAAATGTTTCCATAGCAACATGTTCAATTAATGCTGTATCTCATGTTTACTTCATATTCTGGGAAAAAAAATGCTCTGTTAACACTTTAAATCTACCTTTACTCATAGCAAAGTTCAGTCGAGTTTCTTTGTTCTCTATTGCTTCCTTGAACTCTATCTCTCTTTTTTAACAAGCATCTGGCTTTTTTCTCAAATCACATTTATTTCAAGGGTCATCTGTTTTTTAATGTATCTCTTTATTTTATAAGTTGACCCCCTTTTTATTTTCAGTATAGTTTGATTTCTCATATATAAGCAATTTTTTATATTGGTTGGAAAGATCCTTGACATGATCTAAATAATTGCTTTTTCTTGTTTTTGTGTAGAGCATATGGTAAACTTTATATCATGTATCCTGGCTTTTGCTGAATTCAACATTCTGCTCCTTTTTAAAATCCATAACATACATTTTCTGGCTTCTAACCATCTCTTTTCTTAGATTTGTTTACTTTCTCTTCTCTTACATTATCAGCCAAATTTTTTGGGGGGGTGGTGGGTGGGAGGGATCTGGAAGGGCATTTTCCACACAGAATCAAAGAAAGGTTTATTATTTAACAAGAATAACTGCAGAGATCAGACTATAGGAAGCCATGTTGAACAACAGATTTTGGGCCATTGTTCAGGGTCGATCACTAAAATCATGTTCACCTTGCACTCAGTTCAATTCCTTCCTTTGCAAAATTAGACATTACTAAGATGTCACGAAGCTTCAGTGTTTTTCACACATAGTGAAACCCATGAATGCTAAATCCTTGAATGTTAAAACTAAAAGTAATCCAGAGTTTACAAAGTATTCTGGTATAGAATGCTAACTTTAGAATCAATTATTTTTATGACGGCATTAATCACAGTAATAATATTTAACAGCTAGTGAATGTGCCCTATGTATTGAGCACTGGTTTCAAAGTTTTCTATGTATTAATGACTTAAATATCATAACAATTTTTTGAGGCAGGTAATATTATTACTTTCGCTGTAAACACGAGGAGCCTGAGTCATAGGAGGTTTAGAAACTCCTCCAAGATCACTGTGTTGAAATGTACTTGGGATTTGTTTTAATCAGGTATGGTAAGATGTGTAGATATGAAAATGAGTAGCATGAAGAAAGAAGTTTTTACTCTTGATTTTAGTGATTTTAGTGATCGACTAAAAGAACATGATTTTAGTGATCGACTCTGAACAATGGCCCAAAATCTGTAAAAAAAGCCTTTACTATGGTGTCTGTGGAAAGGAATGGGAGAAGCAGGATAAGCAGCTTTATGATTCGGTAGTTTGAATAATTGCAGTGGGCTGTGGGGCATAAAGACTGCCCCTAGTTTTCTGGTACCTGGCTCTGGGATGATTAGGGCAGAGGATTATTGCTCCCCCATACGGATTTAATTTCAAGTGTGGGCTCTGGATTAGTTGGTTTGCATGTGAAAGGTGCATTGGAATTGGCTATCCCTGGGATGGCCAATCTCTCTCCTTTCAGTGAGGCCCTACAGGCAGGAGCATCAACAGTACAGAAAATAAGAAAATGCACTAAATACAATCACACAGCTGGTAAATAGTGGAGAAAGGAATTCCTCCGCAATATTTTGATCTAGGACTTTCTGAAGCCCTCTTGGTTGACACTAATGGATTCTAAACAATTCTGAAATATGACAAATGGATTAAAACGCCTTCCAGTGTAATTACTGTACTCCCATATAACTGAATAAAGAGCTTCAAAAGAGATTCACTAATGCTGATCTAAAGCTGTTACTTGACGTCTATTGGGTCCCAGCAGTGCCGTCAGGAGCTCCTCATATACTGAGGGGAGGTAGCAGCTGTTCTTCCTTGCCCGACTTTGACCTCAGTCGTGATCATCAGCCTGGCCCTGCTGGGTGAAAAAGCTAGTAGATTCATAGCACGTTTAGGTTATGGGAATTACTATAAAAAATAATGATTCTGTAACAGTCATCAATATTTATACCCCCAATCAGGGAGCACCGAAATATACCAAGCAACTACTAACAGAACTAAAGGGAGAAATTGACCAAAACACAATTATACTAGGGGACTTAAATACATCATTGACAGCTATGGATAGATCATCCAAACAGAAGATAAATAACGAAATCGCAACCCTAAATGACACATTAGATGAATTGGACATAATTGACATATATAGAGCACTTCATCCTAAAACATCAGACTATACATTCTTTTCTAGTGTACATGGAACATTCTCAAGGATAGACCATATATTGGGACACAAAACCAGCCTCAGCAAATTTAAGAAGATTGAAATCATACCAAGCATATTCTCTGATCACAAAGCTTTGAAATTGGATATCAACTGCAAAAAGAAAGCAGGAAAAAACACAAATACATGGAGATTAAAAAACATACTTTTAAAGAATGACTGGGTCAAAGAAGAAATTAGAGGAGAGCTCAAAAGATACATAGAAACAAATGACAATGAAAATACATCCTACCAAAATTTTTGGGATGCCGCGAAAGCAGTTTTAAGAGGGAAATTTATATCATTACAGGCCTATCTCAAGAAACAAGAAAAATCCCAAATAAGTAACCTCATGTTACACCTTAAAAAACTAGAAAAAGAAGAACAAGCGAAACCCAAGGTCAGCAGAAGAAAGGAAATAAAAATCAGAGCAGAACTAAATGAAATAGAGAACAAAAAGACAATAGAAAAAATTAATGTGACAAAAAGCTGGTTCTTTGAAAACATTAACAAAATCGACAAACCCTTGGCTAGACTCACTAAGATAAAAAGAGAGAAGACACTAATTAACAAAATCAGAAATGAAAAAGGGGAAGTTATCACGGACACCACAGAAATACAAAGGATTATCCAAGAATACTATGAAGGACTATATGCCACCAAATTTAATAACTTAGAAGAAATGGATAAGTTCTTAGAAACATATAGCCTTCCAAGGCTGAATCATGAAGAACTGGAAAATCTTAACAGGCCGATCACCAGTAGCGAAATTGAATCAGTCATCAAAAACCTTCCCAAAATCAAAAGTCCTGGACCAGATGGCTTCACCAGTGAATTCTACCAAACCTTCAAAGAGGATCTAATACCGATCCTGCTCAAACTCTTCCAAAAAATTGAACAAGAGTCAGTACTCCCTAACTCATTTTATGAGGCCAACATTACCCTGATACCAAAACCTGGTAAGGACAACACAAAAAAAAAAAACTACAGACCTATATTTCTGATGAATACAGATACTAAAATCGTAAACAAAATTCTAGCAAATTGAATACAACAATGCATTAAAAAGATTATTCATCACGACCAAGTGGGGTTCATCCCCGGGACACAAGGATGGTTCAACATTCGCAAATCCATCAATGTGATACATCACATAAACAAAATAAAGGACAAAAATCATATGATTCTATCAATTGATGCAGAAAAAGCATTTGATAAGATACAACATCCATTTATGATTAAAACACTTACTAAAATTGGTATAGAAGGAAAATACCTCAACATAATAAAGGCCATATACGACAAGCCCTCAGCTAATCTCATAATTAATGGTAAAAAGCTGAAGCCCTTTGCTCTACGTTCAGGAACACGACAAGGTTGTCCCCTATCACCTCTGCTTTTCAACATAGTGTTGGAAGTCCTCGCCAGAGCTATCAGGCAAGAGAAAGAAATAAAAGGCATCCAAATTGGGAATGAAGAAGTTAAATTGTCACTCTTTGCAGATGACATGATGCTATATATAGAAAACCCTAAAGACTCCACCAAAAAGCTATTAGAAACAATCAATGAATACAGTAAAGTTGCTGGCTACAAAATCAACGTACAAAAGTCCATTGCTTTCCTATATACCAACAATGAAATCTCAGAAAAAGAGATAGAAAAAACAATTCCTTTTGCAATTGCAGCAAAAAGAATAAAATACCTAGGAATAAACTTAACCAAGGATGTGAAGGATTTATATGCTGAAAACTATAAGACATTTTTGAAAGAAATTGAAGAAGACACAAAGAAATGGAAAGACATTCCGTGCTCATGGATTGGAAGAATCAACATAGTTAAAATGGCCATATTACCCAAAGCCATATACAGATTTAATGCAATCCCCATTAAAATCCCAATGGCATTTTTTTAAAGAAATAGAACAAAAAATCATCAGATTTGTTTGGAACCACAAAAGACCCCGAATAGCCAAAGCAATATTAAAAAAAAAGAACAATACTGGAGGTATCACACTCCCTGATTTTTCCTTGTACTACAGGGCTACAATAATCAAAACAGCTTGGTATTGGCGGAAAAACAGACACATAGACCAATGGAATAGAATTGAGAACCCAGAAATAAAACCACATAAATATGGACAGATAATTTTTGACAAAGAAGCTAAAAACATACAATGGAGGAAAGACAGCCTCTTCAATAAATGGTGCTGGCAGAATTGGATAGCTACGTGCAAAAGAATGAAACTGGACTGCTATCTGTCACCATGTACCAAAATTAATTCAAAATGGATCAAAGACTTAAGCATAAGACCTGACACAATAAACTGCATTGAAGAAAACATAGGTACTAAACTTATGGATCTTGGGTTCAAAGAGCATTTTATGAATTTGACTCCAAAGGCAATGGAAGTAAAAACTGAAATAAACAAATGGGATTATATGAAACTGAAAAGCTTCTGCACAGCAAAAGAAACTATTGACAAAATAATGAGGCAACCAACTGAATGGGAGAAGATTTTCGCAAATAGTTCCTCTGATAAGGGGCTAATATCCAAAATATACAAGGAACTCATGAAACTCAACAACAAGAAAACAAACAACCCAATTGAAAAATGGACAGAGGACCTGAAGAGACATTTCTCCAAAGAGGATATACAAATGGCAAATAGACATATGAAAAAATGCTCAACATCGCTAATCATCAGAGAAATGCAAATGAAAACCACAATGAGATATCACCTCACCCCAGTCAGAATGGCTTTCATCAACAAAACAAATAGTAACAAGTGTTGGAGAGGATGTGGAGAAAAAGGAACTCTCATACACTGTTGGTGGGAATGCAGACTGGTGCAGCCGCTATGGAAGGCAGTGTGGAGGTTCCTCAAGAAATTACGAATAGAATTACCATATGACCCAGCAGTCCCTCTCCTGGGTATCTACCCCAAAAATATAAAAGCATTTCTCTATAGAGACACGTGTACGCCAATGTTCATTGCAGCTTTGTTTACGGTGGCCAAGACATGGAAACAACCAAAATGTCCTTCGATAGATGAATGGATAAAGAAGTTGTGGTACATATACACAATGGAATACTATTCAGCGTTAAGGCAAGATGATATAGGAGCATTTGTGACAACATGGATGGATCTCGAGAGAATAATGCTAAGTGAAATAAGTCAGACAGAAAAAGCAGAGAACCCTATGATTTCACTGATATGTGGTATATAAACCAAAAAGAACAAGACAAACAAATTAGAAACAAAAACTCATAGACACAGACAATAATTTAGTGGTTACCAGAGGGTAAGGGGGTGGGGGGTGGGTGATGAGGGTAAAGGGGATCAAATATATGGTGATGGAAGGAGAACTGACTCTGGGTGGTGAACACACAATGGGATTTATAGACGATGTAATACAGAATTGGACACCTGAAATCTATGTAAATTTACTAACAATTGTCACCCCAATAAAATTAATTAAAAAAAAATGATTTTGGGGGTGGCCAGTTAGTTCAGTTGGTTAGAGTGTGGTGCTAATAACACCAAGGTAGCCGGTTCAATCCCCACATGGACCACTGTGAGCTGTTCCCTCCTTAAAAAAAAAAAAAAAAGATTCTGATATGTATTTTAATGCAAAGCTACAAGCAGTTATAAAAGGGTCTTTTATGAATTAATTTAACTGACTTTTAAGCTAGAATTTTAAAACGTTTATTCTTTTTTTGCTCTGTGCAAGATGCTGTAAGAAAAAGAAACAACCTAAATTTGTTCTAATTTGTTCCTCAGTTGAGGGGACAAGGTGATCAGGAGGACAACATAATTGTCAAACTTGGGATAATACAGACTAAAAGTGCAATGTGAACTTAGATAAAATAATTCAGATTGTTTTGAGATGAAGTTAATCAGATTACTTAACGTCTTGTGCTTCAGTTATTTTACTTGTAAAATCAGACTAGTTATACTTAATCCCTACTATTTTTGGAAGATGCAAGTGAAGCAATGTATATGAAATATTTAGTAGAGTGCTGGCTTATATTTATAAGTCAATAAGTGTGGGTTACTATTATACATTATATTTTATTTATTTATTTATCAATAGCAAGTCCTCAACCTGGATTCATTCAATGCCGTTTTGTTATAACATTGATGAGATGTCATAGGAACTTAGCTCTTGTTTGTATCAATTAGACTGTGGTAAAATTGGTTTTGTTATATGTTGTTTTGCTCAAGGTTGCAGAGCCCATCGATGATCTTAAGTGAGGACTTACTGTATTTATCTATCACAGGTAGTCCATCTTCTCGCTAAGATAATTCTGTTTTTCCGTTCCTCTTTCCTCTCCCATCCACTCTTTATCTTCTTTCATATTAGTAAGGGTAAAGGCACACTATTTCTGAAGTCACATTATTCTAGACCATTCTAAAGAGCTGATGCAAATATCTTCTAGCCCAGATAGATATTGAGTCCTATGGACTCAATAGGACTCAGAATGGAAATCAATAATTGAAAGGTGTACCAATACACTATTTCTTTTCTGTATTAAAAAAACACAGTAGCAATAGCTATTCTGAGTTGTTGTAGATCGGAAATCTTATTGGTTACATCAGTGGGTTGGTACCACCATCCTGACTTTCTGGAGAGATCCTGTCTTGTCAGGTAAGCCCTGTTTTCCGGAGTCGTAACAGAATAGAGGACCTTCTTGGGTTATGATCAAGAACTCAACCTGGTACATCAGAAGGGATTTGAACTCCATGATATTATACCATTTTTTTTTGTAAACATTTTTCTTGTAAAAAACAACACATGAGATCTACCTTCTTAGCAAATATTTAAGCGTACATTGCAGTTGTCAACTATAAGCACAATGTTGTGAGAACAAATCTCTAGATCTTTATCATTTTGCATGATTGAAATTCTATACCCCTTAAATAGCAACTTCCCATTTCCCCCCTCCCAAGGCCCTGGTAACCACCATTCGACTTTCTGTTTCTGTGAGTTTGACTACTTTTGATATGTCATATAAGTGGAATTATGCAGTATTTGTCGTTCTGTGACTGGCTTATTTCACTTAGCATGATGTCTGCTCTTATGGATAAAAGATGGAGGTTCCTCAAACAATTAATAACAGAGCTACCATATGATCCAGAAATCCTACTTCTGAGTATTTATCAAAAAGAATTGAAAACATAATCTCAAAGAGAGATTTACACTTTTATGTGCATTTCAGCATTATTCACAATAACCAAGAAGTGGAAACAACCTAAACGTACATGCACGTGCACACACACAGGAATATTATTCAGCCATAAACAAGAGAAGGAAACCCTGTCGCATGCTACTACATGGATTACAACCATGTTTTAAGGGAAGATTTTTGGGGAAGAAGTTTGTAGCTTTCTATCCTATTCCCAAAGGAATCTGAGATCCACACGAAGTTAAGTGTCACTGCATCAGGGCAGGGCCTAAGCTTGGAAAACTCAGGATAAGTTAAACTTGCTTTTGCCCTTCCATGTTTGGACCTGTTCCAGATAATTAAGGTGCTTGTGACATTCCTTTCCCCGTCCCAACATTTAAACAGTCCTTGTGGGTAGCTACTCACTCCAGTATGCTCTGCCTAAATACAGCCCCAGTAGAGACACTTCTTGTCTGTCCTTTGAAAACATACTTGTTCCATATTCTCAGAGCACTACTTTTTGCTGTGGGAAATAAAAATGAACTGAGCCCAGAGGTAATGGCTTTCTCAGATGGGAGTATTTCTATAGGGAATTTCAGCGACTGAAGCTGATGAAGGCAAATAGTGGAGATTTAGGGCACAAGGGCAAATGAGAGTGGTGGAAAACATTATGACAGGGATACTCTTCTCAGCTTTTTTAGGTCATAGGACGTATGTCCACTCCTTCTCCATATGCAAGACAGATTAGCCTACTTAAAAAAAAGAAATAAATCCATTTAATAATGTCATCTAAAATTCATTTCTGCACCTTTAGGAAGGTCTCCTTAAAATTAATAGTTTTTTGTAGGTAATGTATTCATCAATATAGTTGCCTTTCTTAGGACTGGAGTTTCAGGAGTTAAGGGTTCTGTTATTTTTTTTTTCTACGTAAGAGCTTTTGATGGGAGGTTTCTGTGTCATATGACTGAAGAAGAAACCTCAGGTGAAAGTTTAACTATTTTTTTCTTTTTAACACTTAAGACACATCTCATGGACCTAAGTATTTCTGAAACCATTCTCTAGTGACATGACAAGGATTTGGTGTAAGAAAAGAAGTTCCAAATTTTGTTTGACTTACAGCTCCCACCTGCTTTTTAATGTTCTGTTTTCTTAAGGGGTGTCTTACCCTTTAGCATTATCCTTAGTAATATTTGTGTGATTAATACAACTAAGATTGCTAAAATAAAGTTACATTGAGAATTGGTATATTTTCTATAGATTTTTATTGCATATACTCTAGTATATTTTCTATAGAATATTTTATTTTTAGAATTTAAATCACTCTCTGATTTAGAAACTACAGAACAGCCTGGAGTCATTGGATTAAAGACTGATTATAAATAAATTTGGAGAAATAATGCTTCCCATCCTAACTTCAGTTTGATTTTACCCCATTTTTTTCTTACAAAACAAACGTGACATTTAAATATTTCTCTAATATTATTGGCATAACCAACTTTGTCAAAGAGCCATATGGTTTATGCCAACACAAAGATAATCTTGGAAACATTGACATATGTAAACTTAATTTAAGAAGCCTGTGAAAATATTGCGAAGCAGATGGAGAGTTGCCATGGAAATCAATAACACGCAGAGGAAAAAGAAAAAAAATGTTAGTAGGGCCATTATCATTTCCAAAGGAATGGTCAGACTTGCGAAGGCTGTTCCCCACCCAATTGTCAGTAATTAAAGCAGGTGTTGGCATATCATTATGTTTTTTATTTACCTATGATTTTACATTGCTTTTCTTTCAATACATTACAAGTATGCACATTTTTATTGGTAAAGATTTTTTTGGTAGTGGGAGAGAGTTAAACCAATTATTACCATTATTTTAAATTATTTTCCCCCTTTTTTCTGAATAAAGTTATAAGTTGTGCTTTATTAGGTTTTGTTCTCCATATGTAAGTTTTTATCTTGGCATAATAGAAAATTTAGTTTCAGAATTACATAGTCTTTACAAGAAGATAACTCAAATGTACATTTATTGGTTACTTGTATTAACTGTCAAAAATAGAGACTTAAGTCTAGATAGCTCAGTGAAAATAATAAAAAAAATTCTTACACCAGATTCTTTATTAGAAATTATAATTGCTAGGCACTGTTTTTTACTATAGCTTAATCATAGAGAAAGTTAAAAAAACCCCAGTAGGAAGTTATTTGCATTGCTCATTTTGTATCAATGATTATTTACCACTTGATTGTTTTATATATTCATTACCAGGCCCTTTGGAAAAGTCAATAACTAAATTCTAATTTTTGCTCCTTTCTTCTGAGGCAATTTTAATTGCTGTGGTTCTGATGAAATAGGCTAATCAAAAGTGGAAAAAGAATTAGAATTGGGGCCATGGGGGATTTGGAACATCAGCATAATATTTAATAAAATGTGAAGTTGAATTAATGCTGTTTTTTTACCTTAAAAATGTCATATAAAGAATAAAGGGATAAATATTTAATAATTGTTTCAATTTGTGGTAAAATTCATAATATATTTTTTTTCAAAACACTAAAATTACACAAAGAATATCAATGCGTATGTAAAAAGAGAATGCAAGAAAAAAAAAAAAGAAAAAAAAAGAGAATCCAGGAGTCAAAGTAAAACCATGCTAAAATTTTAAAAGAGTACAGATGGGTTAGCATCTAAATATTTAATTTTTTGTGTTTTCTTGGTAGATTGGATGGCAAATTGCCTTTCTGCAATTGTGTTATGGCTACCATTGCAATTAAGAAATGGAAAATGAATTTCTGAGATCCAGTGTAGTCTGGTCTCATCAACTTCAGAACCATGTAAGGAAAGCAAAAACAAAACACAGATGTCAGAAGATGGCTAAAGAGAAAGACCAGAAAGAATAGGGAAAGTAGTCATAGTGGTACAGCTGAATCTTGCAAATAAATCAGCCTTAGGAAAATCCCAGACTGGAACATTTGTCATTTTTGAGTGTGCAATGGTTTAGTTGGCTTCATACCTGAGCTAGGAGTTCTTGAGATCCCTCATTTGTCATAGGCAAAGAAAAATGAATGCTTCTGTTTTGTGGAGTGCTTTGGGAATTAAGAAAAAATAAATGTTTTATTGAAGTATAACATACATTCAGAAAAGTGCACAGACCATAATGTGTAGCTCAATCAGTTTCCAATTTGTGGTAGAAATTCACAAAATGAAGGCAGTTGTACACAGAACATGAAATAGACTATTATCAGAAACCCATGGTATGACCCACGTGGTATAACATCCTAGGCACTACAGTCCCAAATGTAACCACCACCCTGACTTCTTAGCCATAGTAGTTTTGCCTGCTTCTAAAATATGTATGAATGTAATCATAGAGAATGCACTTGGTCTGTCTTTGTTGTTAGCTGACAATTGGGTTTCTGAGGTTTATCCCTGTTGTTGCATGTTCATTCTCAGTGCATAATACCATTCTTTTGTACGAAACGTTCAGTTTTTGGCTAATGCTAACCATGTTGCTATGAACATTCTTATAAGTGTCTCACAGGGAACAGAGGTGCACATTTCTTTTTGTACATACCTAGGAGTGGAACTGCTGGGGCATATGGTAATCATCTTTAATGGAAACTGCTGAATAGTTTTTCCAAAGTGGTTTTAAGTGAGTTCCGTTCCACTTGCTTCTCATCCTTGCCAATGCTTGGTATTGTCATTTATTTTTTTTTTATTTCTAGCCATAATGGCAGATGGTGGTGGTGTCTCATAGTGGTTTTAATATGTGTTTCAGTAAAGAAGTTGAGCACTCTTAGATATGTTTATTGACTCTTCAGATATCCTCATTTTCAAAGTTCCTGTTCAATTTTCTTGCCCAGTTTTTCTATTGGATGGTCTGTCTCTTATTAATTTTGGAAGTTCTCTTGAGTCTTACGAGCCTTTTGTCAGTGAGATGCATTGTGAACAACTTCTTCCACTCTGAGGCTTTACTTTGTACTTTATAATGTCTTTGATGAATAGACATTCTTAATTTTTATATACTACAATTTATCAATTTTGTTACACTACAATTGGTACTTTTTGTGTTCTGTTTAAGAAGTGTTTTTCTATCCAAAGAACATAAAAATATTCTTTTACGATTTCTTCCAGAAGCCCTAAGCTTTTAGCTTTCACATTTAGATCTACAATACATCTGGAACTTATATTTGCATATGGTGTAAGGTAAAGTTTCAAGGTTCAATTTTTTCTTGTATGTATATCTAGTGGCCAGGCAACATTGACCAAAAATCATGCTTTTCCTAATTCATTGTGTCACTTTTGTCGTCAATCAAGTGGATTCTTTAAATATTTGAATCAGCCTGTTAAGTTTTTTTAAAAAAAATATTCAGTTGGGATTTTAATTGAGATTGCATTGAATGTATAGATCAATTTTGTAGGATTTGATATTTTTATACCATTGAATCTTGCAATCTATAAATATGATATATCTTTCCCAATAATTTAAAACAAATTAGAGTACAGGTAATACACATCACTTAGTTGATTTATTCCTAAGTGATGCTTTTTAAATGTTGTTTTAAAAATGAAATTTTATTAGAATCCAGCATATAAAATTACAATTGATTTGTGTATGTTGACTTTGTATCTAGAGACTTTGTTAAATTTCAATAGTTTGTCTGTAATCTTTTGGATTCTCTACATACATAATCATGTTATCTGCCCATAATGAAAGTTTTACAGTTTTATTTCTTCCTTTCAAACACTCAGATCTTTTATTTTATTCCTGTGATTGTTTTATTGCCTTTTTTGCACTGCTCAGGTCCAGGAGTCCCAGTACAGTGTTAAATAGAAGTGGAGATAACAGGTTTCTTGAGTCAAGGAGAAAGCTTTCAATTTTTTTTAAAAAATATGTTTTCTGTAAGTCTAGAAAGGTTTTATGTAAAAATATTAACTTTATTAGGTAGGTTTTTTATTTTTAAGTGATCTGAATATTTTAGGATATCTTCTCTTTGATGACTAGGCAACATAGTTGCTATTTCTATCCCCACATGCAGAAAAAAATTGCTTGTATGACCCTAGACAATAGGTGCAAAGTTGTTTTCAGAGCTGTTCATATTCTTCGTGAGGTTTGAAATTTTGAAAGCTGCTGTTAGGTTACGGGTGGTAACTGGCTCCATCATTTGGCCAGACTTTTACCCTAATGTGAATGTTGAAGAAAGAAGGGAGAAAGTATGTTATCTGGTCATGATTTTTCTAGAATGATAGAACTTTAATAGAGCCAACATTAATCATTTACTTCTAACATCAAGTGTTGTCTAATTATGGATGACATATTTAAAAGGTAACAATTAGAGCAACACCTGAAATCTTCCACTGTTCACAGCTTTTGCCTAGTCTGATCATGGTCCATATTCTGCTTTGAACAGAAACATGTTTCTCTTTAGAAAGGTCTTTAATAGTGGAAAATCCCTAGACCTGTGCATGATTTCCCAGGTCTTTTAAAAGTTGCTACAACTTGCAGCTGTTGCCTGTTACATATTGACAGACTGATGAACAGTGACCAGCTCTTGGCAAATAACTAGATCCTTTTTGTATCTTCTCTTTTGTTTTGCCTGAGGCAGAAATAACTTTTCTGTACTAGAAGTTTACAGTTTTGTCCCTCAGAGGGAAGAGATTAGGAGCTCTCAATTTCCATATCCATGGCACTCTTGTTCTAATTAGGAGATTTATTTTCCACTCTCATTCTCTCTTCCTTGCTGAGGTCTTGAAAGTGCAAACTTGTATGTATAATATTTATTCCATTTTAGTATATATGTTGTATATATATTCATTAACTGGTTTAAGATGATCTTTTAATCCATTTTCCCCTCAAAATATGGTTGGGAACTACCTGTATCAAAACGAGTCATGGTGCTTGCTAAAAATGCAGATTTCATAGATCTACTCCGGAGCTATGAATCAGCAATTATGGAGATGGGCTTCAGGGACTTTGTATTTTAAAAGCATGCCAGTTAGTTCCTGTGTACATTAAATTGAAACATTATTACTGAAGTCACTTGTGTAAATGTCTATTCCAAATGTGAGATCTATCTAGCTACTGATCTGTCTATCTAGATATATACCCGGGTGCCCCCAAAATGTATACACATGACTTGTATTCATCTTTTGTTATTCGTATATATTGAGTATTATAATTTTAAGAGAGTTTTTTCTTTTCTTAAAAAATACATTTTTTTGGCATCTTCTGTATATTAACTTGAATTTCAAAATGTAATCTTTTTTTAGAGGAGATAATGAAAGATGTGATGGAAAAATGTAGCTTAGTTGAAAGTCCTACGCTGTGAGGGCAATAATGATTTATCTTTCTTCTGTGAATATGATGTTATTAACCTCCTATCAGTAGGAAGTGTCCCTTCTCTCTGGCTAAGGGTGGTAAGAGGTGGTGATGGTTCTAGTCCTTCTGTGTCCTTCAGCCTAGCGTTGCTTGCTCAGTCTATGACTGTGAAATAGTGATTTATCTCTTAACCTGCTCTCTGAATAAAATCCCATTGCTATTTGCACACACACGACAAAACCAAAATCTATCTACAGACTAAGCAGGAAAGCATTAAAAATAAAAGTTAGCAAGTAATTGAAAATCACATTTTTATTAATGACTTTTGAGATCAAATGATAGAGAATTTCAGAAATATTTTCTTTCAGCTATGTCTACTCTTTGTACTGCTTCAAGAAAGGAAAAGGAAGAAGAGTTGAGGGACTGTAAAGTCTTTGCTTCTACTCACTGTACGATGGTAGGAATGTCTCAGATCCCTCTAAGCTTCAGTTTCCTCAGTTATAAAATGGAAATAATACAAGCATCCACTTTTTGGAGTTTTTGGAAGAATGAAATTAGACTGTGCATGTCAAGTGCTTGCCATAGTACATGGCATATAGTAAGTAATTTTTATTATCATATGCAAGATTCATGATGGATCTGAATCAGAGATGTAAGAAAATGCCTGCCTTACGTTGCTTATTTGCTGCTTATGAAGATAATGCAGAGACATAAATATGAAGATATGCAGAGACATAACGCAGGACTTCAGGACAGGGGTGATGACTGCATGTGTGTATATGAAGTTCATTCAGATATCTTTCTGTGTCATAATTATGACACCTTTGATGGAGGTAATGTCACTCCTATTTTACTAGTCAAGAAACTGGGACTCAGAGACTTACTGAAATGTTTAATATCAGAAGCTAAGAGCAGCAGAGGCAGAATTCAGGCCAAGGATATTTGACTATAAGTGTAGTATTTAACATCTCATTTATAACCCCATCTATTGTTCCTAGATGGTTATGAGACATCCGAAAGGCCCTGTCTCCTTTGGAGGTGCCAAGATATGATCTCACCTATTCTGTTTGTCCAACAGACCTATTGCATGAGGCAAGTTATGGGAAAGGGTCATTATTTCCTGGTTTCTGAGAAATTGTAGTGATTATTCATTACAACCCTCTGTGAAAGAGCTATAGTATGTGATTGTCATAAAATTCAGGAATTCTCCTTTCTCTTTCCAAAGAAACATTAGTAAGGGAGAAATACATGTATTAATTATACATTTTTTAAAAACAAACAAAATGACCAGTTTGGAAGCAGTTTATTCTGATTGATCAAAAACTATAAACGTGAAGAAGCCCTAGAAGTGCCATTTAAGGCTTTAGAAATAATTCCACAGAGAAATTCATGCTTCTTTTAGTGGTGAATCATTCCATAAATATCCAGTGCTTGAAATGGGAGGAAGTGAGAGATAATAATGTTGTTCTCTTTTTGGCAACTTAAAAACTGCTGGTTCTCTACTGAGAAATGCTCTGGCTTAACTCTTTCCATCTTGTTTTCCTGTGGAGCAAGGTGAACTAGATGTTGTGATGTGTGCCCAAGGCCCCTTCAGGACTAACGAATTTATTCAGCCATTGGCAGCCCTCGGCTGCAGAAAGCCACCTCTCCAAGTTCATGATCCTTTCCTGGGGGTAGCATCGAATGACAGGTTGGTACCTGGTATAAAGACTCAAGCCCCTCATCCCAACTCAAAACAACTCTGAAGAGCTTTTCCAGCCTCAGAGCTCCGTATGAGCCAACTGAAGTCTTGTTTGAGACAGTGTCTCAGCCCAGTTTCTCACGCTGCTCAATCCTGCTTAATCTCCTTACTTCACAGCTACCACTCCTCAGTAAACTTACTGGAATGCTAACCTCTGACTTAAAACCTGTTTTCCATGGAACACCACCTGAAACATTGTGGAATTGCGAAATTCTCACAGTTGTAGAGTGGTAGTCACAATCAGTGTACAGAGTGGGTGTAAATACTAAAAAGCATATAGCAATTCTGAGTTGTAGAATACTAAAGAAGCGTTAGAGACTTCAGAAGTTATTTAGACCAGTGGTTCCTAAACTTGAGATGTTATCAGAAGCTCTTGAAGGTTTTTCTTTTTTCCATTTGAATTTCTAGATTTTCTGAATCATAATCTTTTTGGGGTGGGAGCCAGGATTAAAAATATAATAATAATTTCCTAGTAATTCAGATGTAACCATTCTGTAGATCAATATTTGAGCATGACTGACCAAGAAAAAAACTACAGATGACAAAAAATATTATAATCTCAAATGCCTGTGTCCTAATGTTACCAGAATCCCATTGTTTTTCCTTGAGTCCACCTATCAGCACACACTGGCCCAATGAAATGCACAAACAAAAGTTTGCTCTATAGAAAGAAAAAAACAGTTTAATATTGAATTAGCCAATTCGGAGATGGGGAGGGGAGCTTACGCTTCTAAAAACCCAACTCCCTGATGGCATGTAGGTTACAGATTATATAGGGCAAATTCACAAGACACCATGGGTTGGGGGGGTGTCGTGTTGGGAACTGATTGGTCAGAGGTGAAATAAGGGTAATGAGTCATTTCTTTGGGTCTTGAGGACAGCTCTGAGGTCTTTTCTGGAGTCCCTCTGTCTGGTCTCATGGGAAAGTAGCCAGGAGGGCTTTCCACCTTTAGGCTCAGGAACTGAAACTTAATTTAGGTCAAGATGTTATCTTTAGCCTGCCAGAAGTCTGGACCATGTGACCATTAGTCAGGTCTGGGGCTACTGTCCTCTGCTGCCTCGGGGGTTGCTGATTATCCAGGAGAAAGGCTAGGTCTCTGAGGGGTAGACATAGAGAGAAAGAAATATGATTTCTAGAGCTAGGATTTAAAACTAAATGGAATCCAGGTCATAAGGACCCTCAGTTTCACTAATTTATGCATTTTTAATTACTGAAGATCAAGCTTCTACAGAATATAAAGGCATGTAGAAAGTGGTGGGTAAATGGAATGAATGAGAGAACGAACTTGCCATTTACATCAGAGTTAATGATTACTACACTGTGGAGGTGGACATGTCTAATCACCCATGGGACATTTAAGCAAACATTACTAGACTGTCTGTGACCAATAAAGGGGAAAATTCCTATCAGAGCTGCCCTCATAAAACACAGATTGCTGCAGGAAGTAATAGTGAGTTTTCCATCATTTGAGACTATTCAAGCAGAGTATGGTTGGGTTATTTTTTGTGAAATGGGTGTTTCTGCACAGAGAGGGAGGTTTACCTAGATAATCGGAAGAGTATGTGATGAAAGAGGCAGATGAGGAATTTATATTTTCCCAGAAAGAGAGGATGATTTCAGTGGGAGTGCTTAAATTAGGCCTGAGAGGAGTTAGCTTTGATATTTAGCAGATCAATCTTCGATTAGGACATGCCCTTTGCTGAATCTCTAGTCAAAAATGAATGAATTGCTGTGGCATTTTCCCTGTCAAAAAATGGAAGGTATACTATGGGAGAGCTCTCTCTCTGTCTCTTTCTCTCTCTCTCTCCCTCTCCCTCCCCTTCTCCCTCTCCCTCTCCCTCTCCTTCTCCCTCTCTCTCTCCCTCGCTCTCTGGTCTCCCTCACAGAGAGAATGGTCTTTCTCCCATTCTATGCACTAGACAGTTCACACAGTCAGATTCCTCCAAGACTGTAATTGGAAGAGCAGAGCTGTTTTTCTTAATGAAATTCAATCTTTTTGCTCCAGAGATGAGCTCAGAACAAAAATATATTTTCTTACAGAACAACTCAATATAGGTCACAATGGGATAAATTTCATATGCTCAATTGAATCTTTTTATGAATGGCATTCCTTAATGAATTTTTTATAGAAGATACTGTGTTTTTATTTATTAGCAACAAAAAGGAGAACTGCTTCATAAACATTTAAATGGAGACTTTATATATTGAAAGCTGTGTTGTCTATTCAACTGACTGGATGTTCAGTCAGTTCCCAAAAAAGCAGGTGGTCCCAAAAAAGCAGGTGGTCTTTCAGGTATGCGGCCTCAAGGTATTGTCCTTGAAGGGCTCCAGTGTTCAGAATTATGTGAAGTGACATGTGAGCCTATATGTTTTTTAATCTTCTCCCAAAAAGAAACCCTTTGGGGAGGAGCATATTATCAGGGTAATTTTGTAAGGCAAATATTCAATCATTTTGACCTGAGTTCAGTGAATGGGAATTGAAGTGTATAGTGGAAAGAATGATGAAACAATCATTCTGGTATTGATGTTATTCCCATTATCTAGATGTGTGATCATCAACAAATCTCTTTTCTCCCTAAGTACTAGAATTTCTTCATTTCTAAAATTTTGGGATATGTGATCTTCAGGGACACTTTCAGTTGTAAAATAGAAGCTCATTTATCTGAGTTCAGCAGGTCCTTAAATAATGTTGTTTCTTTCCTTGTCATTGATGAGAAGCCATAGGAACTTAACTCTTGTTTATATCAATTAGCCTTGGGTAAAACTGGTTTCACTATACATTGTTTTACTGAAAGTTGCAGAACTTCTTGATGACATTAAATGAGGACTTACTGTATTTACCTTAGGACTTTATGAGCAAAGTTGGTTTTTGGTTTTACTACATGTAGATGAAAAGCCATAGATCTATGCTCTTAACCACTACTGGAGATCATAATATCTATGTTGTAAAGTACTCTGAAGATTAAAATGAGATAATGTATATAAACTAATGAGTGCAGTGCCTAACTATAGCATAGAAAATGTACAAAAAATGCTATATTTTGGTCTTACAAATTATACTACCTTGACAAGTTCACCCCCAAAATCTCTTTATTATTTAGGTCTGTTAATTTAGTGACAATGAGTCTATGTATTTCTAGGCATAAATTAAGATTCCTAAGTGGATGTTTAAATTTTTTTGTAGTTATGAGCAATGTAAAATTGTTACTAAGGTCCTTCTTTTTCTTTTTTTCTTCTTCTTGTTTTTTAAAATTTATTGGGGTGGCAATTGTTAATGAAATTACATAATTTCAGGTGTACAATTCTGTATTACATCATCTATAAATCCCATTGTGTGTTCACCACCCAGAGTCAGTTCTCCTTCCATCACCATATATTTGATCCCCCTTACCCTCATCTCCCACCCCCTACCCCCCACCCCCCTTACCCTCTGGTAACCACCAAACTATTGTCTGTGTCTATGAGTTTTTGTTTCTCATTTGTTTGTCTTGTTCTAGTTCCTTCTTTTTCAATGCCTTATTTTAAATTTGGTGGAACTTCTTTGATCAGGATAAAATGTATTAGTATTTATGTGTAAATATACAATGATTTAAAAAAATTTTTTTTCATTATACAATTAGTTTATACACATAAAACTTAGGATATAGGGAAAAACTCAACCATAAAAACACAATAGCCATTAACATTTTAGTATGCTTCTTAAATAATTTATTGCATATTTAAATCTTTTTAAACTTACACTAAACAATATGGTAAGTACAATTTTGAATTGTTTTTGTAATTCAATAGTATACTACAAGCATGTCTTATATAATTTGGTATATTTACAAAACATTTTAATGGATGCAAATATTTTAACTATTACTCTAAATTCTTATTAATTTTGTTTTCCAAATGATTTTAAAAATTTACTAGGCATATAATTATATGATCCACAAATATCAATTTTATCTTTTAATAAGTTCACATTTTTCTTTTATTCCTGTTGTATATTATATTGCTTTATCTAGAGCTCAAGAATTGCAAGCAGGGTAGTATAGTTGATGTAAGACTCCACAGTATGGCAGTGAGAGAGAACACAGAAGAGAGCAAATGGATCTGGATCATGAAGTGCCTTGAATGTTATGCAAACAATTTTGGACTTTATTCGCTAGAAATGAAGAGATATGTGAAAAATGAAATTAGACCCTTACTTTATATTATTCAGTTTGGTATGGATTATGGAGAAGACCTAAAAGGCAAATATGTAATACATTTACAAGAAAATAAAGAGGACTATTTTTGTGACCGCCACATATGGAAGAATTTCTGAAACAAACATAAAAGAGCATAATCCATAGAGTCTTATCAATAAATGTTAATTGAATCCTTACTAAGCCAGGTGCTGCTCTATGTACTTGTAACGTATCAGTGGACAGAACAGAAAAGACAAAAATTTCTCCTCCTTATAGGATTTTACATTCTTAGAGTCTATTAAAAATAAACATAATACATGATAAATTACACAGTATATAAGAAAGTGGAAAGGGCTGTTTTCTCCAGGTCATCCTTCAAGACTCAGTTCTAGTCGTCTTCATTTTTTGGTCAATTTTCCGTTAATGCAGTTCCCTGGCTGTAAATACCTTCTATATGCTGATGGTTCCCACATTTTGTCTCTGGCCTAGAATCCCAGGTTTACATATCTAGTTGCCTACATGATAACTTCACTTGGATGTCTACAAACATCTTAAACTCAACATGTGAGTATTCAAAACCAAAGCCCTGATTTCACCCAAAAACCCTCTCCACCCAGTTTTCCCTCATTCAACTGATAGCGATTCCATCCTACCAGTTGCTTGTAACTTGGCTTCCTGTTACAATCCGCTTCTGTTTCCTGTTATATTACTCACCCTCTGTACTTCATAACAAGGTGGCAGACTCCCACTGAAGGGCCTTGGCTCTGGCCTATCCTCCCTGCAGTGATTTATGTGGTGCGCCTTCCACACCTTTACTAAGTCGTTGCTCAAATGCTATTTTCTTAAGGAAGTTCATGCTGACTGCACTATGCAACTTTATAGCCATTGATCACTATTGCCTAGATTCATTATTTTATTAATGGTTTCAAATGGTGATATTTTAATTCCATAAATTCTTCCTTGTTTATTGGCTGGCATACTTTTTTTCCCTTCTTTTCTTTTTTTAATTTATTGGGGTGACAATTGTTAGTAAAATTACATAGATTACAGGTGTATAATTCTGTATTACATCATCTATAAATTCCATTGTGTGTTCACCACCCTGGAATACTTTTTAATAAAAGGAATGGTCCTTCGTCAATTATTTGGTCATCCTGAGGTGTAACTGTACTACAAAGGTGGGATAAATGCTTGATTCTTTTTGTGGGAAAGACTTTGAACTATGATCGAATGCCTTTAATGATGACAGGGTCATTCATGTTTTTTAGCCATCTCCCTCCAAGTTATTTTAATTTGTTATGAATTTTATTTCTCCATTAATTTTTAATCCCATAAGGTAGTCACTATAAATGTTATTATTGAAAGAGTTTTAATGTAAATAGGAAATGGCTGATTTTATCTTTTAAATGTTTATTCAATTTACATTTATTTAATTACTGATGAATTTGAATGTATTTCTATTATCTCATTTTGGGACTTTTATTTCATCTGCTTTCTTTTTTCCTTCTCTGTTCTTGTCTACTTTTGCATTAAGTGGTTTTTCTTTATTCTGATTTCCCCCCTTTGCTAATAAGGTTGTCATATACTTTAATCTTTTTGCTGTTATCCTCTTCGTGGATAATATAAAGATATAGGGTGCTCAAATTTTGATCAGCATTTTAGTTCTATCTTGATAAATGCCACATTTAATGTTATTATTGATTTATAGAATGGTTTTTTAGATTCATCTATGTTTACCATTCTCTTTGATTGCTGGCATATCTACCATCTTAGCTCTTCATTAATAAATTATTTTCCTTTTTCATGAAGTACTTCATACATTCCTCTAGTGATGGCTGTTGGTAATAAACTCTTTCAGTTTTTGTTCTTTTGTAAATGATTATGATTTGTATTCTCATCAACACTGTCTTCAAGACTAAAGTTGAGATAAGGACAGATATGACAGAGTCTATGATTCTGATTTCCACCCCTTTCTCCCTGAGCCAATGCTATAGCAATATATCTATTGGATCTTCCTGTAATGTTTTTCCCTACTTCACTCACTATGCCTTTATGCAGGATCCTTTGATCTGATTCTCTACTTTGTAAAGAATCTACGCTTTTTGTTCTTACCCTTGTATGCGAGTCCTATTAAAACCCAATCTCCAGGCCACCTGGGAACATCATTAAGTCTTGAAAAGATATTAATTATATTCAACACATATTTAGCATAAATGCTTAGTAAACTGGGAATAGAAACATTCACAAAATAATATAGCATAGTTATTTTGAAATCAATAATTAATATATTGTTTCATGTTAAAAACTTGAATTTAGAGACCAAGACAAAGTGTCAAATTGGTTTCATTTTGAGAATCATATTTTATAGTTCAATATGGGGAAAAATGGGATCATTAAAAGTGAGGAAAATTAGAGTTGGAATAGAAAAGAATCAAGAACAGAACTTGGGGAGTACCTATAATGCATGGATAAATATTGAGAAAATGTTGTTAAAGAGTTTGATTGAGATCCTGGGCAGTATAGCTTCTTGGTAAATGTAAAGAAGAAAGAATTTTAAGAATAAGGCAAGGTCAAATGGTGCAAAATACCATAGAATGGTTGAGATTGAAAAGGACTAAGGAAAAATCATTTGATCTGACTATTAGGAAGACAGCGGTCACTTTTCAGAGACATCTTTCAGTAGAGTTGCGGACAGAATACAGATTATAGATTACTGAAGTATGAACTCAAAGTAGAGTAGATACAGTGATTATACATTTTTCCATCTTGCTTGTTGGTAAAGAGTAGAAGAAAAACAAGATGGCATGTTAAGGAAAAGATAGACCTCAAGGTTTTGTTTTTGTTTTTTAAATAAGCAATGATATTTATAGACTAAAAGGAAAGAAACTCTTGTATGGAGAGATTCAAGACTTTGATGGAATAATGTTTTAGATATTAATAAACTCAAAGGAAGGAAACTTTCAGATGGAGAGATTCAAGACTTTGATGAAATATTGTTTCGGAGAAGTCAGGAAACCATAGGGTAAAGAATGAAGTCGTAAGAATTAACCTTGGTATGGAAAGAGACACTTTATTTTCTGAGAACGGAAGAAAAGGATAAAGTATGTATGAGCACACAAAGAAATTTAGAAGTGGGAGGAAAGAGTTTAAGGAAAATAATATTTAGCCTTAATTTCAGTGAAGTGAGGTCATTTATTGAGACCAAAGATAGTATGAGTAGGTTTTGGAGACTTTAAAAAAATGTTAGAAAAGTTCTTGAACTTGCTTTGGGGATGTTCGATAATAAGTTAATCAAGGATGATTAAAAGATAAGGTAGCAGAATTATGAGATGAGCTGAAATAACATTAATTTATAGATAAGAAGCTTAAAATACAGTGTTGCCCTAAATTTATTTCTATTATGGTATAATTATAAATGTTGCAGGTCAGGTTTCTGGGAGAGCAAACTATGAGACAGAAATTTGCAAGCTGTAAGTTTATTGGGAGAGTGCGCTCAAGAACCACACCTGTGTGGGAAGAGAAGGAAGCAGGATTGGGCAAAAAGAGCTAGTAGACTGTGATGCAATCTCAACAAAGGGCCCTGCTAATCCCTAATGGATGGAAACCTTTTCTTGCAGGGTATTGTTTCTACACTGGAAGCACAGCTGTGACTTTTACAGCCTGTTTGGTTTCTTTATTAGGCTGGCAGCTTCTGTATGGTATGGTGGACCTCACTGCCACCTCCTTCACTATAAAATTGGTCTCTTCATCTGTTGCTAATTATGTGGGATTCTGTATTGGGGATCAAATATTCTGAAAATCTTCATATAGTAGTGCTCTGTAGGCAGAGACGTCAAACCCATTCTTATGTGTTTATTCCAGTCAAGATGAAGAACTGCTCCTTCCCAAGTGGAAGGGGTTAAATGTAATCAACTTGCTGTCAGTTTTGTGGTTGGTTTCTTTGAGGAATGGGGTTCAGTACTGGTGGAAGGTTGTACATTCTGCAATGCCAGTGAGTAAGTAAGTCTTGGTGAGTGGGAAGCATCAAACTGGGACCTTACTATTCTCCATCTCTACTACCACAGCTTCTTTACTCATTATTCACCCATAATTCAGTACTGGGCTGGCCAGTGACAGAGGCTAGCTGACGTTAGCTCATTGACTATTTCTGTCTACTTGGTTATTGAATGATCTCTTCTATGTCAGATGCTCTCTGGAGGGCATTATATACAATGCAGATATATTCTTACTTCATGCTCATTCCCATAAGTAAATCCACATGCCTTTTCCCCTGGCTTCCTGGTCCCTGATCCTTCATTTCTTTTCTGCTTTCAGCCATTTTACCAACTAGCTAAGCCATTTGCCACTGCTACTTCTCTTTCCACACAAAATATATGATCAAAATACATACTGCCTGCCACTCTGCTCATTGGGAGGATTCTCCTTCACTTCTGTCTTTTAAGGTCATTTTGTTGTGCAGCTGCAATCTTTTTGATTTGTTCCCATACAGTGAGTTCACCATCTGTGAACCAAGCACAAGTTTTATTCCTCCATCAATGAGTAAGGGACAACCTTACATGCAGCCATATGGTAAACTGAAGCTTCAGGAAACAATGGTGAATGATAGGAGGATGTGGGCCACAAGTAATGTGTCCACCAGCCCTGGTTATGCCCAGTCTTAGATGTACCATTTCCATATGGTTCTGGGGCAAGGCAGTAAATGAATACTGTTTTCCATTCTGCATGAATGGGAATCTTTCTTGATTCTTCTTTTCGAGGAAGATGAAAAGAACACATTTGCCACATAAATGGTTATATACCATGTACCTGAGACTTGTTGATATGCCCTAGTAGGTATTATATCTGGCATAACAGCTGCAGTCAGGGCTGCTGTTTGTTTGTTTGTTGACCTTCAGTTTCTCTCTGGCATTTGTAGGGACAGACTGATTCATTAAACAGACCATCACCCCAGAAGGTCTTTAAGAATACACCAATCTCTGTCATTGCCACAGGGATGTGATACTCACCAGCACATATTTTATTCTTTTGGTAAATGGAATAACACTTGGTTCCTTCCATGGAGAATAGTTATCTGGTGGGTTTTCTGACTTACAGTTTATCTACCGTAGCATCCTCACCTTCTCTATGCCATATGCCCTTCTTCCATTATCTGCTTCTATGCCCATTATCTTCTCTATGCCCTTCTTCCATTATCTGCTATAGAAAGTTCTGACAAGTCTACTTCACTAAGTATGGGCCATTACTTTCTATAAAATTCTAGGAACCATCCTAACAGAATATTAACACCACGTCCAAGGGCACTGCCACAGGATATTAACTCCTATACCCTAAGCAAAGACAAAGTGTATCGATATGGATAAGTCTCCTGTATGTTCTGGTCTCACCCCCTTAGATTATCATATTTCTTCTCCTAGCTCCTGTCAATATACATAGGCTAGTTTCTACAGTTCCTTTGGGATATAATCTCTTTGCTCCTCTAATAGGCCTAACTATTCCCTGATGGATAATGTTGTAACTGAACCCCAGGTATTGACTTTAGAGCCAGGAAAAGTGGGGAGAGATCCTGAAGCAGGACCACTTGTTTTCTTACAGGAGGAAAACCTCCACATTGTTTTTGGTCAAGGAGAAAGCATTTGTCCTTTACAGGAAGGAATGGGCCACTCCTGCAGGTTGGAGGACTCAGCGGAATCTGCAGATTCTGGATTTGTAATGCATCAACCTAGATGACTTCCATTTCATATCTTCGGGTCCCGTTCTTTTCCAGCGAAGGCCTTGACCTCGGCAGAGCAGATTTACCTAGATTGAAAATTTAATTTTTTTTGGAAGCCTGCTAAGTATTGGGCCTGTTCCTCAGGTTTCTTTACCCTCCAGCTGCAGGAGATAAGAATATCTCTAAGTGATGCCAAGGAGACACTCTGGCTTTCACACTTAGTTGTTTATTCCCCACACCCCCCAAATTTAGATTTTTTTTTAAGAACTGAGATATAATTCACATACCACAAAATTCACCCTTAAAAGTATACAATTCTGTGTTTTAATATACTCACAAAGTTGTACAACCATTACCACTATGTAATTCCAAAACATATCTGTCCTCCCTGAAAGAAACCCTGAGTCCATTAACAGTTACTCCTCATTCCTTTCTCCTTTGAGCTTCTGGAAAGCTCTACTCTACTTTGTGTCTTTATGGATTTGTCTATTCTGGGCATTTTATATAAATGTAGCCATTTGTGTCTGGTGTCTTTCACTCAGGATGTTTTCAAGATTTATCCATGTTGTAGCATGTATCAGTACTACATTCCTTTTTAAGATCAAATAATATTCCACTGTATGGATAGATCACATTTTGTTCATATATTTATCAGTTGATGGAAATTTGTTTTTTTTTCACCTTTTGGCTGTTATATATAATGTTGCTGTAAACATTCATGTACAAGTGTTTTTTTGTGTGTGTGTTCTGAAGTCTCTTGGATATATACATAGGAGGAGCATTGCTGGATCATATGATAATTCTTTGTTTATGAAAATTTGACCCTATATTTTCTTCTAAGAGTTTTATAGTTATATCTCTAAATTTAAGTATTTGTTCCATTTTCTGTTAATGTTTGTGTATGGTGTGAGTTAGGAGTTCACCTTTATTCTTTTGCATGTGGATATTCAGTTGTCCCAATATCACGTGTTGAAGAGACTATTCTTCCCAATTGAATGAACTTGGCACCATTATAAAAAACATCAGTTGACTATAAGTTGTATGGGCTTAATTCTGGATTCCACTGATCTATATGTTTTTCTTTATGCCAGTACTACCCTGTCTTGATTACTCTGGCCTTGTAGTAAGTTTTGAAATTGGGAACTGTGAGCCCTCCAACTTTATTTCACACTTAGTTTTTAATCAGTCATTTATTATCATCAGATTTTCATGATTGTTTTCTTTAGAGCAATAATTGTACTAAAAAACTACCATGTAATTCTATTTTCTTAGAATTTCTATTGCCTCAAATTCTCTAAGTCCTGTTACATTGCATCTGCTAGTGCCTTTCTTTCCACTGGCACACCATCCCAGTTCATCACTGGTGAAAGTAACAATTGCATTGTCCACTTTTATCCAGCACCCTCAGAATCTAGTTTCATACATATTCTTCTGACTCCTTCTGATATATGTTGGGTATGGAGGACCTGGAGTTATCTGGGATCTACCACTGGTGATGGGGTTCTCACTGCCTGTCATCTAGAGAATATTCAAACACCAAAATCTCATTTTAGAATCTGCTGTTTCAGAGACTACTGGTACCAACTGAAGCAAATGGTGGGACTAGTCAGAAACCAGAGTTGGTGAGATAAACTAGAGATTCACATGCAGGAATCTTTTTTTTTTTTAATTTATTGGGGTGACAATTGTTAATGAAATTACATAATTTCAGGTGTACAATTCTGTATTACATCATCTATAAATCCCATTGTGTGTTCACCACCCAGAGTCAGTTCTCCTTCCATCACCATATATTTGATCCCCATTACCCTCATCTCCCATCCCCCAACCCCCTTACCCTCTGGTAACCACCAAACTATTGTCTGTGTCTATGAGTTTTTGTTTCTCATTTGTTTGTCTTGTTCTTTTGTTGTTTTTGGTTTATATACCACATATCAGTGAAATCATAGGGTTCTCTGCTTTTTCTGTGTGACTTACTTCGCTTAGCGTTATACTCTCAAGAGCCATCCATGTTGTCACAAATGTTCCTACATCATCTTTCCTTACCGTCAAATAGTATTCCATTGTGTATATATACCACAACTTCTTTATCCATTCATCTATCGAAGGACATTTGGGTGTTTCCATGTCTTGGCCACCATAAACAAAGCTGCAATGAACATTGGAGCACATGTGTCTTTATGTATAAATGATTTCAAATTCTTTGGGTAGATACCCAGGAGAGGGATTGCTGGGTCATATGGTAATTCTATTTGTAATCTTTTGAGGAACCTCCACACTGCCTTCCATAGCGTCTGCACCAGTCAACATGCAGGAATCTTATTAGGGAATATTTCTGGGGCCAACATGTTTGGGGGAAGGAAAGGAAGAATTATTTATTGGGCAGAGGGAGAAGGTGGGCTGTGATACAGTCTTCACCGATCGTCAGCCAACTTCACAGGAGCTCAGAAGCTGGAGTTGCCCTGAGTTGGGGCAACAGGGCCATGAAACTTGTGCACTGACTAGTCATTTTATGGGGTTGTGCTCATAGCTGAAGTGAATTCCTGGAGAGGGCTGAGAGCCTAGGACTATCTGCCAGCAGCACTTACAGCCACTAGGGAATAAGCCTTTCAAGCCTGAAATGGTTGCTAATTGTTTACCACAAAGCCCACTATAATAATCATTCAACTAACAAATATAATTTCAACAATATGTCTGAGACAGTTACAGGCTTTTGGCGTCATTTTGTTTTCCCACTGATATGAAAGAGGGAGTTGGAAAGCAGAAAGGGCTTAGATACTGAATGCAGAAAAGGACCACATCTGATAGGACTGCAGAGAAAAGTAAAGCTGCTGAGGGAGAAGCAACACTTCTTTGACTCCATGACTGCATCTAGGTTTTGCTTCTATTCAGTTGTAAAGAAATGGAAGCAGGGGGCTATATTTTATTATTATTATTTTTATTTTTGTCCTTCAGGAGCTTAGCAGAGATCTTGTCTAACCCTACAACACTGGTGTGACTTTGCATGATTTACAAAGATTTCTTAACCTGAATAAAGGGACTTGAATTGGAGAGGATTCCTATTTCAGGTATCATTTTGTTGGAGTTCATTAATAATATCAATGGCATTGATTTGTGGTGTTGCATGTGTGGTTCTCCAGGATGCACACTCTAAGGCAGTTGTTATCATTAAGAGGGTGTATTTGGGAGTTCCCTTGGTGTCAAGCTGTGGAAGAGAAGTGGAAGAAGCAGGGTTGGACAGGGGAGGACTCCAGTTGTGATAAAGGCCCAGCCAGGCAGCCTCCATTGACCTGGTGGGGAGCTCTGGAACTGAAAAGGCCTGTCAGAGATGTCTCACACTGGGCCAAAATTTCCAGTCCTTTATACCTTGATCAGTCATTGTATGCAGGCCACCCCAGTAAGGGTGTGACTTTGGGTGAAGGGGCTGTCTGGGACTGAGGTAGCGTAAAATCCCTGAAGGGGCTGATAGGAAAGGCCATACACTCCACCGCTGGGGTCACAAGAGCTTCCTAGTGACTTTCTCAAAGTCATGTGGCTCATAAGTAGTAAGGAACCTAGGTTTTCTGAATCCTAATTAGGAGATTTTTTTCCTTTCACAGGCTGTCTGTCACCTCATGTGACTACATAGTATACCAGCACCAACTTGCAATGTACTCTGTAGGCATTGTTCTGGGCAGAAGTTGTTGAATTGTGTGGACTTCAGGTGAAAGTAATATTATTGAAAAACCTCAGGTTGCCTGGCATTAGCAGAGTAAGCTCCAATATTGGCTGAGACAAAGCATTTCTGGCATGGAGTCATTGCTAATTCACTAAGCTCTCTCAGGTAATTTATTATAAATCTGAAGGGACAGTGACTCAGCCAGCTTGCTTCCCTTTTTGTTCATTTCCAGGGTGGATACTAAGTTTGGCGTCTCACTGGCTCTTTTTGCTGCCTGAATATGTCCGTCTTGATCTAAAAATAGCTTGAATTCTACTAGGGTCAATGTGGGGTGACTGAGGCTCAACTTCTGAGCGACTCTGAGGAAGTTGGAGAGGAAAATGAAGGGAATCATTAAAGGAAAGAGATTTTATTTAGTAGTTAACATAGATGGCTTTGAACTTCAGAAAGTAAGGTTGATTGCTTCATAAAGTCTAGGTTAACATAAAAGAGGTTATTTATTAATCTTAGAGAGCAAGGAATTGTTATACAGCTGTATAGGCACAATAGGAGAGAGACAATGATTGATGGCTGAAGAGACAGCATGGAAATAAAGCAAAGAACATGGTCCAGGAGTCAAGAATTCTGGATTCTAGTTCTGACTTTAGTACTTACTAACATATACATGTGGGTCAAAGTCTTGTTCTCCCTTGGTTTTAATTTCTTCATCTTTAAAATGGATCTGATTTCATATAATTTGCCTTATTCCTTTGCTTGTTACTGGGAGCACATGAAATAATACCTATAAAATGTATGAACTTCCATTTAAAAGGGAATACATTTCTGGGGCCCTCACACATGAATTTCAAGGGTTGGGCCATTCTTGGGACTCTGGTATGTATACGAAATGGGTAGTGGAGTTTGGAAGATCATAGATCCTTAAGGTTTTAATTATCTTGGGAAAGATGGGTTACAGGAAGAAGATTAGTTTAGTCTAGTTCCTTTTCTCTAGCTTCGAGGAGTCGTGGCTCATCCATTCTTTTACAAGTCCTTTGGAAATTGAAATTTCACTGGGCCCTTATAGGTGGCTTTTGTCTGTTTGGCCCTGTCTCAAATCTCTTGGACAAAATGAAGTTCTCTTGGGGAAACTAGAAGTTCAGGAAATGAGTCAGGATGACTGAGAGTAGCTAGTGGTGCAACATGACGTGAATCCAACAAAAATATATTCTTGGTGTAGAAATTTGTTATGGCTGGAGAACAATTTCACGTCTTTTGTGAGAACTCATTTAGTCAAGTAAAAGTGATATTTTGGAATGAATAGTCTCCACAAATTCTTTGTGAAGATATGTAAACGAGAAGACCATATTTTATGGAAAACAGCAGAAGCAGGACTCATCTGTCTATTGAAGTTATCTTCTGATTCATTTCACTATGTCTAGTTTCTTCTGTTCCAGAGTCTTCACACTGTTGAAGAGTTACTTTTTAAATCTGCTTGTGCTGTCTTTCCTCCTGAACTTTGTTGTGTTTAGACTAAGGTCCTAACTTCTTAGCCCAGCATATACTAGAATCTAGGACAGGGATCTTGTCTGCCATGTTTACTGCTGAGCCTATATTACCTAGGATGATTTTTAACATAGTTAAGTGCCCAACAAATATTTGTTTATTAGTTAATAAAGGACAGTCATGATTTGGCTTTAAGCCACTTTTCCAGTTACTTCTCCTGTCTGTCCTAGCTCCACCTATTGGGACATGTTGCTCAGTTTCCCCAAAGTTAGTTTGCTTATCTCAATCTATGTCTTTAAAATACTTTTCTTCCTGATCCAAATATCTTTCCTTATCACCTGTGTGTCTGAAAAACATTCAATTGATACTTTAATATTCAGCTCAATTGCCACCACTTCTGGGATGACAATTTCCTGACCCACAGGGTCTCTCTACATTTACCTTCTACTTTTTCCTACAATAATCATATTTGGAGAGCAGTTGTTTCCAGTCTGTCTCTCACAAACAGTCTTACCTTATTCATCTTTGTATTATTCTAGTAGGTGCTTAATTAATACATGTTTAATGATCAAATGGATATATTTTATAATGAAACAGCTTAATGATTTGTGTACCATATTCACTCCATAGGCTATAATTACAGAACAGGAAGGAAGACTGAAAAGTCAAACAGTAAGGTACTATGCCAAAAAATATTCCTTCTGTTCTCAGTTTTCAAGACAAGAACTGGCAACATGTTTCATTGTCACAAATCTCATGAGCTCAAGTACAAATCACAAGTTTAAACTCTAGTGACAATGAGGTTTGTTCTTCTCATGTCATTCTCTGTCATTTGGGAGAAAAGTCTCTTCTGAGGACACTGACTGCACCACCAAGCTCTGCCTCAATATTTTATACATTCCCAAAGGGGACCAAGTTGAAAGAAGGTACTAACTCAGTACGATTTTTTTCTCCTATTGGAGAAGCAATTAACGATATTTGTACAGTGGATGGTAGGATGTTGCAGAAAGGGCTAAATTATGTAAGTAATGACTCAAACAAAAATAACATGATTTAGTGTCTGACACAGTACCTAATACAACAATATATTTAATAACTGTTATGTTTGGATCTTTATTGGAGAGCAAAACTTACGGCATATGGTAGAAACAAAGGCATATTTTGAACTTAGGCAAAACCCTAGAGAATATTTTGTTATTTCATTCTGATTTTCCATGTTTCATAATTACTAGTCTTAAATAATTCTTTAGTTGGTTAGAACCACTTTAATGATAACCAGGACACTGAATTGACTTATTAGCATTATGGGAGCTGGGGATGAAACAGAGTATTCTAGATCCTCAGCAATATTTTTATTAAATTCCACATGTGATGTCAAATCACCAGATTGTGATTATTTTGGGCTATCTGGACTTAGTTTAAGACCAAGTCCTTAACTTTCTTATCACCCCCCTGGTTAGCTATTGAGTGAGAGTACAGCTAGATCCTACTTCTCTCAAAGTAGATTGTTCCTAGTATGCTCTTTCACTCTCAATTTTCCTATTCTAGTGTATGTACTGGTATATAGAGTCTGGATTCTCTGTGTGTCGCAAGCTGTCTGTTCCAAAAGAACCCTCTCTGTTATAAGTCCTTGAGGTCGATTGTACTCTCCCTCTGTTACGTCTTTTGTTGTCATCACAATTAATTCAGTCTACCTAGTTTTTAAAAAAGAGGCACTTATTATTTCCTAAAGAATTGTTAGGAGCTTCTGTGTATGTCATTTAACGTAACCTACATATGTTGTCATTCTGATTTTGCAGAAGGGAAAATAGGCTAAGAAAGATTTTGTTATTTGTAAGAACATACTACTGGTGTTTATCCATTCATCTCTTATTTATTGAGCTCAGTATTGAGCTCAGTGCAAGACAAGAAGTTTATAGTTGCCAAAAAGAGGTTCTTGCCCTCATGGAGCTTATATTCCAGTGAATGGAAGTTATAGAGCCTTTGACTTGAAGACTGGCATGTAGCTGAACACCCCAGACTATAAGATTCTTGGAAGTGGGGACCATATCCAGGGACTATATCCATTAAGTTACTGAGTTGAATAGAATTCTGGCAACTAGGATTTATTCTTATTTGCCATCCCTTGTTTTCCTCATAGTAGATGTTTGTAAAGGTGAATGCATATGCTTGGGTAGAATAGATGGATAGACAACTCCTAAGCTAACTTATTTACATTTTTCTCTTCCCCAAATTCCTACCAGTGGTCACCTAGATGAAGACACTGTAATTTTTGGCACCCCTTAATAAGCTTGAAATGTATATGTATGGGAAACAACCTAGTAACTTGTCGTTAATATCTCAGTACAAAGTAGTTTATCAGATAAACAACAGTAGCTGTGTTGGCTGGAGGGGCCCAGGTCTGAAACATATGCCAAAAATACCAGAAGTCCAGGTAGGTTGTCCTGACTGAGGCTATTTTGTTTTTTCTTCAAGGGAAGCTGGTATGATCAAAGCAACCAGGGTGAATCACAAGGCCTAGGGTAGTGAGATAAAAACATCCTATGTGAAGGCAAGGACGAAGTGCTAAGGTGCTTCAGGTGATCTACGGGGTGTGTGTGTGTGTGTGTGTGTGTGTGTGTGTGTGTGTGTTCTACAGTGTTGCCTAAAGCACAATTCATATATAAGAGTTGTCATTTGTAATTACTGAAAGAATAGCACCTGAGTGACACTTGTGTTTTACTTTGGCTCTGGCTGCTAAAAGGCTGTACAAATGTAGTGCTTTCATTTTATGGGACACCATTATAGTTCTTCTGTTAGGTTAGGTCAGCATGCATTAGAAGGCCAGTACTGTATATTATTCATTATCTAAGAAGTTGCTCCCAATCACATATTACCGTGAGAGTACCACCTTTTCCATAGTGCCCCTTTCACTTAAAGAACAAGCAAAGGAAGAAATAGAGCAAATGGTGTTTTATGGACGTTGTTGCTTCATCAAAGTTGCCAGAGGAGCTTTGTGCTCTTAATTTAAAACCTATTATAGAGAAGGGATACTTAGAGGTAGGAAATAAGAGGTGTTCTGCACAGCGAGCTAAACTAAATGAGAATGTGATTCCCAGTGACTCTTGAGACAATGCTGAGGACAATAAGGATTGCAATGTTTTTGAAAAGCAGCCTGCAAATTTGATAAAAGAGGAGAAAAGATTTCTCATTTTCTTGTTTTTGGAGCCAGCCTGATTTCCAGCTGCATGTAATTACAGGAAGTGATGTGACTATTTATTCAATAATACTTTGCAAGTTTCCTGGGAAATGATGGAATAATTCTGATGAAATTAAAATGACTATTGAAATATATGTCATACTATTTGCCAAGTGTTTATTTTGTCTGTTTAACCATATTAATTCTTTTTAAAATGAAAGTAAACTCTTAGTAAATCTTTTATTAGGCATATTTTCCAGGGGTAAAAATATGTTTTTAAAATTCATATCACCAAAGCCAACCAAATTAATTAAATATTTATTGAATGCCTACTGTGTGCCAGACATGATACTAAATATTGGGATAACAAAAATAAACTTCTTTTTTTGAATTCATGGAGTTTAGTGTCAGATAGGAGAGACAGGTATTGAAACAGCAGGGCTCATGGACACACAAAATGACAACAGTGGTAACTTCTATGCAGTAATATGAGGCTATGATGACATCTGGGCATTCATGGAAAGCTTCCTGTAGAAGTGACATTAACGCTGAGATCTAGAAATGAATAGGAGTTAGCTAGGTAAGGACGAATGGCAAGAGTCCCCAAGGATGGCTGACAGCATCTTCAAAATCCTGTGGTGAAGGGGACAGTACAGAAAATAGGGCAGGGTGAGAGGACTGGAAGGGGAGTGCATGGTAAAAAATAGGCTACAGGATCAGGGTTAAACCCTGTGATGTTTATAGACAAGTAAAAAATCTTGGTCTCTATTTTAAGAGCAATGAGGTGCTAATAGCAAGGGTGAGGGTGGGGGTCATGATACCATTATATCTCTGCTTTGGAAATATCAGTCCGGCTGCATTGTCCAGGTGGGTTATAGAGGGGCAAGAATTTAGGTTGCAAAGTGGTTATGAGGCTTCTGCAGAGTTAGAATGAGAAAGAAGTTTAGTTAAGACTATGGACGTAGACATGCTGTATGGTTTAGTTTAAAATGGATTCACAACACTCTTAAACCAGAGTCCCATCTATACTCACACCAGCGCACACCTGTGAAGCTGGTGGTTTGTAAGATGCCTGTGGATCTGTTCTTCAGAATCAAGTCCTTGGTGGTCTTGTCTTGCTCTCCATCAGGAAGACAAATGGGTTTTTAATTCAAGTGTTAACACTGATTGACTGGTAGTGGATGTGGGCAGAGCAATATAGAGGTTTTTTTTTTTTAATTTATTTATTGGGGGTGACAATTGTTAATGAAATTACGTAGATTTCAGGTGTACAATTCTGTATTACATCATCTATAAATCCCATTGTGTGTTCACCACCCAGAGTCAGTTCTCCTTCCATATTTGATCCCCTTTACTCTCATCACCCTCCCCCCACCCCCCTTACCCTCTGGTAACCACTAAACTATTGTCTGTGTCTATGAGTTTTTGTTTCTCATTTGTTTGTCTTGTTTTTGGTTTATATACCACATATCAGTGAAATCATAGGGTTCTCTGCTTTTTATGTCTGACTTATTTCGCTTAGCATTATACTCTCAAGATCCATCCATGTTGTCACAAATGTTCCTAATATAGAGGTTTCTGATATCACATCTGGGCTTAGCAAGGAGTACCCTTGTAGCTTTGTGCTGCCTCCCCTGAGCACACAGCTAAGAGTGGGGGCATGTATTTACTCTCAGTTCCTCCCATGGCTTCATTATGTGGTGCTGATTCTCAAATCTATACTTCTAGGTGACTTCTCCTTCCCAAATTGTAGATACATTTTCCAGCTTTCTATAGGATATCTGTTCCTAATATATTTTCCCTTATCAAAGTGACCATTTCTGTAATATCTCCATTTTAGTTGAGTGTTACCATTATTCCCAGTTACTAAGCTAGAAACAAGACTATCTCTTTGCCTTACTTTTCTCCCTTACATCCAGTTGATAAAAATATTCCAACAATTCTATCTTCTGTATGTCTCTGGAGTCCTGACTCTCCTCTCTATCCCAGTATGATTGCCTCATTCAGTCTCTAGTTTTCCTTTTAGAGATAAGAAATTCACAGTCTTCTAGCTGATTTCTCATTATTACATCCTGATTATCTTTTATACTACAACCAGATTTGTCTCTTCTAATTCTGATCATGTCATTCTCCTGTGGAGTGCAGTCTTCTTAGCATAGGTATTAACATTTAATGGGTGACCCTGTCATTTCGCTCCCTTCTCCAATCCATGCACTCACTTGTTAAATATACTGAAACTCTTACCACTCCTCATGCTTGCCAAATTCCTTCATGGCTTTGTATCTGTACAAGCTCTACCTTCTGCCTGGGATGTCCTCATGCTACTCAACATTGAACCAGCCTTTTAATAATCAGTTTAAACTTCAGCTCCTTCTACTTGGTCCAGTTAATTTCTCCAGAGATGAGTATTTTCATTTCCTGTTTGGGGTATAAATCTGGTTGTCAGCACTCTGGAAGACTGGGGCTATCACACCTGAGTAAGTAGACTTTGATGTCATCCATATGTTTGTAACGTGGTACTTCATGTCTTCCCTCCACTATGCCTTTTCAGAGCGTTTTGATTTGTATTCTTTGTGGTGGATTTCCAGTCTTTTTCCAAGGTGCAGGAGTGGTACTTGGCCCAACTTTTATACCCGCTTACATGACCACTCTTTACCTCTATTTTCTGTGCTTTTCTGGGATTCTGAAACACAACCAGTAGTCATGGGTCATATTTGTTCTTCCTCTAAATTTTCTCACCTTTCTCAGATCTGTTAAATTAGTTACCATCCATCCATTTGGTTTCCCTATTCTAAAATTTTGTTGATGTCTCTCATTAGCTATTGTATCCATTCTCTTCTTCTTGTCCTGTGAATCACTCTGTTTTTATTTGTTAACTCTACCGTTTTAGTCCATTTATATTAGTAGGATATCATTTAGTCAACCTTCTGTTTATTTGTTCAGTCTACTATATTTAATAAGAACCTGTGCAGTGGTTTTCTAATTATGCTCTTTGACATATACTTATTTACCATTAACTGAGGGGATATGCAAGCATCAGAGAATAGCAGTAAATTCACAGCATCTATTTATTAGAGCAAGTGGCTTTTGGAATGAGGCTTTGGCACGTCTTTCCAGCTCCACTACTCACCATACATCTACAGGCACACTGTTTAATCACACCAACAAACCTGTAGTTTGCTGTTTTGATACAATTTTCAAAGGAGAATTGCTACTTATGTTCTCTAGACTTGGAATTGCCTGCACCTTAGCTAAAATCTCTCTTTACAATTTGGTTCAAGTGCCCTTTATTCTGGAATCAATTTCCTATCCAACCCCAGGGTGTGATTCATACACTCTCTCCTTATTTTTCATCTAAATGCCTTTGCTGGGCTCTCATAATGTTTTTTGCCTTCTTGAGTGTAAAATTTATCAGTGTATCATGATATTTGATTGTCTTGACTAGTCTATAAACTAGACTGAGCTCCTTGAGGACAGGGTCTGTATTTATTCTTACTATGTCTCCGTAACCTGTACTACAAAGTAGCAGTCAATACCTACTGGTTTAATTAATGATGACATGGAACCCCACTCCTGGAAGTGATCTGTTTTCTTTACTGTATGACTTCTGTATAACCAGGAATGCTTTCTTTTTTTTTAAGACATAAAAATTTTTTACACAATGTTACGCAATATGGCATGAAAACATTTTTGTTGTTGATAGTGCAAGCCACAGGAGAACATATTTAAAAATCTTGTAATGGAGAACAGTCTGGCAAATGCAAATATTCATTTGGAGATAGCCGAACATCACAGCAAAAGGGTTAATAACAGAATATAAACTTTGATTGCTTAATGACCAGGAATACTTTCGTCACACTTGCAACCACTCTCTGGACTCTAGTGATCAGGAAACCATTTTCAGAAAATACATGTATATGCAGAACATGTGGTTACTGAGGGTCAAGTTCATGTTGCTGATTGTGGCACAGGACAGCTTGATGAGCCTTGCAAATGCAATTTAGAATTTCTCTATTATAGTATAGCCACAGTATAAATTAGACTAAGCTCCTTGAGGACAGACCCAGTCCTCAAGAAGCTCAGTCTAGTTTATGCTCTGGGTGAAATATATTTTATATTGAAGTAAGTGCGTAATTATTGAGATTTGGTTGATTATTAAAGCAATGGCCTCTTGTTTAATCTATATTGAGGCAAATGGAAAACACAACTAAAATTATCATGAATGCTCTGAAAAAGTCAGTCCAAAACAAGCAATTAGCTTGAACAACTGGAAGCATTATTTGCCAGGATATGAATTTTTTAATATTTGTGTAATATTGGTTAACATTTTTTAAAAACTTAGAATATAATTATCACTCAAATCCCAGAAGAAGAATATTTCTTTATTCTAGATTTTTTTTTAAAGGGTTCCCTTTTTTCCTTTTTTCCCTATGCACAGCTTCAATTACACACTTAGAAATCTACAGTATAGAGTATCAAATAATTTCAAGGACCTGGGAAATTATTTAGAAAATGGAGAGGCAATATAGTAAATCATATGAACCCAAGCCTTGGACTTAGGTTACATAAGTTTGAGTCCCAAGTTCAATGGTACTAACTGTGTGACCTTGGAGAAGTTACTTAATCTTTATGTACCTCATTTGTAAAATGGGTTTATAAAGATATATCTTGGTATTGTTGTAAGATTAAATGAGATAACAAACTTCTTAGAAAAATGCTTAGCATGTCACATGTAGTCAATTATTGCTATTTTCCCCTTATTATATTGAGGCTAAATATCAATATTGATACTTTTTCTGGGCATGATGCAAAATTTTCATTGTTTTCCCCCTGTACAGCAGAAATCATACTGACCTATATATTCACACCAGTAACATAATAAATTAGTGCCAAGATCCCCAATGTGTGCTTTGATTAATGCTTCTTAGTATTTTTAATCTCTACCTTAATTCTAGGATCCAAATTTTATCTCTCATTGAAGACAGTATCTGTGGCCAGTGAAGGATTGCATCCTTTCATTAGTCTCCTTAATTAAGTCTTGTATCACATGCATTTTTGTCTAACTTACACTCTCTACATGTGAACTTATAGCAACCTCATACAGGAAAGCAAAAGTCATTAGGTTTGTTTTGATCATGTATCTATCAGTTAGTTGGTGTATTACGAAATCTAATGTACAATATCACACTGGGTTTCTATAATACTATACATACTCTTGATGTGGTATGAGATGTCATGGGTTTGAGCTGATAGAATATTTCATACATGAATAGAGGTTGTACAAGTGCTGGAGAATAATTTTTCTTATTTAGTTTAACCAATTCTCCTTTGTATTTATACTACACTTTGCTCAGTAATATTGCCTTTCATGTATTGTGTGATGAATTATGAATATGTCTTAATGAATTATGGTAGAGTATAAATTAGTATATATGTTTGCTTCTGTATATGTACGCCTATACTTGTTAAAATGTGACAACATGTGTAGACTTCTCTGTAGATGAAAACACCACACTGTTATTACATTTAAAATATATACTGTACAAAACTAAGTACTAAAGCTCAAGTTCCAGAAGGAACTAATTGGATGTCAGATAGGCCAGTAGAATCTATAATAATGTTTAGAATCACTGAACAAGCACTTTAACAGGAAAAGTCTTTTAGGGAAATGTAATATGATTTCCCTATGAGGATTTTTTTCTGAGAGAAATTGCCAGGTCTATTAGGAGGTAAAAGGGAAACGTTAAATACCTCACTAAGACTTTCAAAAACTTGCTGAAAATATTTTAGAACACAGCTATCAAAATAGTCACCATGAAACTGGAAAAATGTTTTATAATGTAGAGAGAACTTGCCTGAAGGGAAAAGATAAATAGGGAGAAACATATACTTCTTCAGGTGAAGAAAATTCATAGTATGGTGTGCTAAGATTTGGAGGAAGGGAGCAAAAAGTGTACATATTCAGAAACAAAGAAGTATAGTGTACTTCCAAGAGCCGGCCCAGTGGTTGTTGAGCTAAATGTTCCACTGTTGGAGAAGTACAAGTTGCCCAGAGAGCTAGCAACTACTCATGCATTATCTGTATTCCTGAGGGGTAGGAAGTCGGGCATTCTAAGAGTATTGCTTTGTGATCATTAGGGAGATTTAGAATCAGATATCTTTCTGGGAAGGCTCCGTCCACAGTCAGCAGCCATTGGAAGTGTGTTAGTGTTCCAAATAATAAAATCCACCATAGCTTAACTATGCAGGAAAGAAACTTATTGAAATATATGCTAAATGAAATAAGTCAGACAGAAAAATGCAGAGAACCCTATGATTTCACTGATATGTGGTATATAAACCAAAAACAACAAAAGAACAAGACAAACAAATGAGAAAGAAAAACTCAGACACAGACAGTAATTTAGTGGTTACCAGAGGGTAAGGGGGTTGGGGGTGGGAGATGAGGGTAAGGGGGATCAAATATATGGTGATGGAAGGAGTACTGACTCTGGGTGGTGAACATACAATGGGATTTATAAATGATGTAATACAGAATTGTACACCTGAAATCTATGTAATTTTACTAACAATTGTCACCCCCTAAAATTAAAAAAACAACAACTCATAGATACAGACAATAGTTTAGTGGTTACCAGAGGGTAATGGGGGAGGGAGGTAGTAGATGAGGGAACAAATATATGTTGATGGAAGGAGAACTAACTCTGGGTGGTGAACATACAATGGGCTTTATAGATGATGTAATACAGAATTGTACACCTGAAATCTATGTAACTTTAATAACAATTGTCACCCCAATAAACTTTAATTAAAAAAATGTATTTGGCCCATCAAAAATCTCCAATAGACTTACAGTGTCTGGCTCAGCTACTAAACCACTAGAAACCAATGCTGCCACCACTTAGTACAGACATTGCATTTTGTCTTGGACATTGCAACTTCACTGATGATGCTGGACTGGATTCCAGAAGTTCTGGGATTTCTGACCCTGAAAAGCAAGATACCTCGGCTGCTATGCTCACTGAAAGATAAATTGCATCTGCATCTGCTTGCTCATGTCACCAGTTTCCTAGACTGAAGTGCTATGGCTGTATAACATGCTTTTACCTAGATGCAAGCCAGACTGTAGTTCTGGCTTCTGTGTTGAAGAAATGGGACTCAGAATGTACAAAAATGTGCAGACAAAAAAAAAAGAGCGTTAAAAGATTCTGGATTGCCACAGACATGACAAATATTCACCAGAACCCAAAAATGGTAGTTAGAAGGCACAGGGGAGAGGTATTACTAGGATTGTATACCTACTTTTTAATTAACCTGTTTTGTATTGGTAAAATACAGTAATAAAATACTGTAATATAAATATGTACTTCATATTTTAGGTTATAGTAAGAATGCTCAGAATGGAAAGATAATATGATCAAAGCTAGAAAAAATGGTTGAACTATTCGTTGATCCTTAAATTCAAATATATTAGAAGGAAAGACCACTTTGAAGGTCACTAAAAGATGGGTATGAACACAAATTTAAATTGGACAGTGTTCTCCTTTGCTCTTTATTGAACCATGTGCATAATGCTACCATAGCAATTATTCCATATGTTTCCTCATGTATCTCTCTCTAGTCTGTTGCATATAGAGTCTAGTACCAGCACAAGGTAAGAAATTAAACTCTTTGCTGAATAAAATAATGATATTGAAGTGTAAGCATGTATGTCTGGAGTATGCTCATAAATTTTTGGAGACAGATATAAGTATGACCTATGTTCCTCCCAAACATATCTTTTGATGGCATAGTTGGTGAGAACATAGACGGGACAGTCAATTGCCTGCGGATAGGAACAAGACAATGTGAGGGGATGTTCACTTTTTGATAGGGTTTAGGTGAAGGAGAAGTTGGCATATCTAGACTGGCCAAGAGATAGACTCACTCCTTGGTTTTGTTTTTCATTTGATTAGGTGACTGGTGAAAAGGATATGTATATAAGGTTAGGGTAAAGTTGACATGCTTACTTCAATTAATCTATTCTTATAGACAATTTTATTTATGCCATGTCTAAGAATGCAGTTGAACACTTCATATAGGACATTTTCAAATTTGAAGTAAAGGGTTTTGAGGTGATTCAGTACATATTACATGTTCCAGTGTATAGTACACAAAAATATTTGGAGTTCCTATTACCTCTTTAGTAATAGGAACTGATTAAAGTTTTGTTTTAACTTAATATATTGAAATATTAAAGACATTTCTCTTGAATAAAAGGAAGCATTCTGCTTCTAACTAAGATTTTGTTACAACCAATTAAATGATTCCTTTAGAACAGAATACTATAGGACAGATTATTATGGTTTTATTAACAATAGTTGTTACCTAAATGCATGTTATAAGAACTCGTCTGTTGCCAGAGATTACAAAGACCTCAAACAAAATTGTATTGATATTAATTTCATGTAGTGGAATATGATTTATCACGAGGCTGGTGCTTAAAAGATGCCAAAAGAAAGCTACTGATTTTTAAGACCACAGTTGAAGTTACTGCTCAATATGTTTCATAAGGTCCGTTATGTAAGGATTCATACGATGCTAAATTTCTTTTTGACCATAGTTCCAAGAAAAAAACCCAAACTATAAATAATTTGGGTTTTCTTTTGATAGAAAGTGGAACTTGCTATTCTACTTTTGCTTTAACTTCCAGAAAATTAAGAGTCAAGCGAATTGCCCATGTGCTAATTCCTCTTCAGCTGCAGTGCCTGAAAGCAGTGCAGATTCCGATGTTCCAAAGCATAATTCCTGGTTTATTCTTAAGGGTCTGAGCTCACATTGTATTTAGTTTAAATAAAATTGTTTTTCTGGTAAAAATCCAAATATATATTCATTGCAGAATATTTGGAAAATATAGAAAAGTATAAGGTGAAAGAAAATCAATAGCTTCTAATCCAAGAATAACTACTGTTACTACATTACATATTCTTCAGTTTCTTTTTATGTATGTGTTAGTGACTATACAGAGGGTGCCAAAAAATGTATACACATTTGAAGAAAGCAATAAAACTATTAATTGTAATACTCAATACACACCGATAACAAAAGATGAATACAAGTCATGATTGCCTTCTGCAATTACAAAGAGTGCTAAAAGTGGTTACCATCAGAGTCCCAACACCTCCAATTATAGTGAAATACTGCTTGAGGGCAGATAACATCTCTTAAAATATATATATATTTTGGCACCCTTGGTGTATTTGTTAAATATGCTTATTCACAATTAATGCCTTAATTAGGATCATACCTATTATTTATAAACCTTTTTATATAAAAAATATATCAAAAGTATATATCAATGTATCAAAATACATCTAAAGCATTTTCCCAACTCATTATTAATTCTTCTGAAACATGATTTCTTTTCTTGACCACATAGCATTTCTTTGTAATGAGAGACAGAAATTCATTTTAATTTTATTAATTTAGTATAGGAAGACATTTATATTATTTCCATTATTTGTTCCAATTAACTTTGAGACAAACAACATTATAAATAATTCTGTGTTCATTCTAGAATTGAGATTATTGGATGAGAGGGCATGGATGTTTTTATAGTTTTAAGGATATATCTGTCATCTATATGTTTATTATATATCTAAATGCTGCGTCACTGTACTTTTTCACCGGCTGCTGATGTGAGTCATGTGTTTCCTCACACTCTCAATAATTAAATTCTGAACAGCGCAAGACTGGTTTATTATACTATGTTGTTTAAATTTAAAATTCTCCAACTCCTAATTTATTGGCTACCTATATTTTTATTTTTACTATTTTTATGCATTATCTTGGATTTTTTTCACATCGTTTCAATCTGTAACCCTAATTTCTGGACTCAAATTTAGAATTGAGTTCTACTCTCAACTCTGCTACTAACTGGGGACTTGACAAAACATCACCTTTTAGGCCGTCTGTTTTTTTCATATAGATAATCTCAAATATATTTTGGAACTGATGTCAGTTTGATATATTCAAAAAGTAAATTTGATTGTGTAACTCCTTACTCTCATCACTTGGTTTAGAGGGAAATGTCTATTTTTGGCACCTGTTCATTGTCTTTTTTTTTTTGCTATGTCTGGTAGTGCCAGCTATTTGGTTGATAAATGAATTCCATCAACAGAATATGTGGTAGTTCTAGCAGACACCAGTATTGTGCATCATAGGGTTGTGTCAACCTATAGTTTATGGTTTAGTGTTTACTAGTGTATTATTGACAAGCTCTACTGGGTTGTAGTCTTAGGGTAAACATTACTCAAGTGGAGAAACCCAGTAACTATTTTTCAGCTATGACAGTTTGAGTGAATGATCTCAAGTGGTTTGTAAAATGGTCTGCCTATCACAGAGGGTGTCTTGAAAAACAGGTAAAATAATATAAGGGAAAATATTTTATTGTGGAGTGTAAGACAAATATAAATTACTGTTGGTATGAATTTAATCACTGTAGTTAATCTGTGGTGGTTTTCAGTGTTGAGTAAGTATGAAGAACGGCATGTTTTATACGAATTCATTTCCTCCAAGTTGTCTATTGTCGTTAATTTCGTTTAAACACACGCTTGGTTTCCTGCATTCTTGTGGATGTGGTTTCAGAGCTCTGTCATTATGCTTTGGCAATGTTGGTGGAGGCATGTAAACTGACCTAAAGACATTCTCAGAAAATCGGAAGCAGTATGTGAACTTCAGACAACTGCATTCTTTTTTTTAATTAAAATTTTAAAAATTTTCATTAAATTTATTGGAGTGATATTGTTTAGAAAAACTACATAGCTTTCAAGTGTATATTTCTATAATACATCATCTATATATGGCATTGCGTATTCACCACCTAGAGTCAGTTCTCCTTCCATCACCATATATTTGATCCCCTTTACCCTCTCCTATAATGCCCCTCCCTCCTTAACCCCTGGTAACCACTGAACTATTGTCTGTGCCTATTAGTTAGTTTGTTCTTTTTATTAGTTTCAGGTGTACAAATCAATGTAATTGTTAAACATTTAAACTCTTCATAAAGTGATAACCCACACCCCAAGCTATTATCCCTGTGACATTTTATACAGCTGTCACAATACCATCGACTACCTTCCCCATGCTATACTCCCCTTCCCGTGACTATATATACCTATATATTTAGTTATAGTTGACATTCGATATTATTCTACTTCAGCTCTTCAGGTGTATAGCGCATTGGTCAGGCATCTACACAGTCTATGACATGATCCCTCTGATAAGTCCAGTGCCCATCTGGCACCTTACATGATCTTTGCAACATTGTTGGTTATATTCCCCATACTGTATTAACTACCAGTTTGTATTTCTTAATCCCTTCCCCTTTCACCCATCCTTAACCCCCTTCCCATCTTAAAGAAGTCCCTCTAAGAGTCCTTGTAATACTGTTTCGGTGGTGATGAATAATCACCCTAAATGTAAATGGACTGAACTCACCAATAAAAAGTGACAGAGTAGCAGATTGGATCAAAAACCTAAACCCAACCATATGCTGCCTACAAGAGACACATCTCAGCTACAAGGAGAAGCATAGACTCAAAGTGAAAGGGTGGAAATTGACACTCCAAGCAAATGGTACCCAGAGACAATCAGGTGTAGCCATAATAATATCAGATGAAACAGACTTCAGGGTGAAAAAGATAACAAGAGACAAAGATGGACATTTCATAATGGTAAAGGGGACTATACAACAAGAAGACATAACAGTCATCACTATATATGTCCCCAATCAGGGAGCACCGAAATATACCAAGCAACTACTAACAGAACTAAAGGGAGAAATTGACCAAAACACAATTATACTAGGGGACTTAAATACATCATTGACAGCTATGGATAGATCATCCAAACAGAAGATAAATAACGAAACAGCAGCCCTAAATGACACATTAGATGAAATGGACAGAGTTGACATATATAGAGCACTTCATCCTAAAACATCAGACTATACATTCTTTTCTAGTGTACATGGAACATTCTCAAGGATAGACCATATATTGGGACATAAAATCAGCCTCAGCAAATTTAAGAGGATTGAAATCATACCAAGCATATTCTCTGATCACAAGGCTTTGAAATTGGATATCAACTGCAAAAAGAAAGCAGGCAAAAAACACATATACATGGAGATTAAACAACATACTTTTAAAGAACGACTGGATCAAAGAAGAAATTAGAGGAGAGATCAAAAGATGCATAGAAACAAATGACAATGAAAATACATCCTACCAAAATTTTTGGGATGCAGCGAAAGCAGTCTTAAGAGGGAAATTTATATCATTACAGGCCTATCTCAAGAAACAAGAAAAATCCCAGATAAATAACCTCATGTTACGTCTTAAAGAACTAGAAAAAGAAGAACAAGTGAAACCCAATGTCAGCAGAAGAAAGGAAATAACAAAAATCAGAGCAGAACTAAATGAAATAGAGAACAAAGAGACAATAGAAAAAATTATTGTGACCAAGAGCTGGTTCTTTGAAAAGATTAACAAAATTGACAAACCCTTGGCTAGACTCACTCAAGATAAAAAGAGAGAAGACACTAATTAACAAAATCAGAAATGAAAAAGGGGAAGTTATCACGGACACCACAGAAATACGAAGGATCATCCAAGAATACTATGAAGGACTATATGCCACCAAATTCAATAACCTAGAAGAAATGGACAAGTTCTTAGAAACATATAGCCTTCCAAGTCTGAACCATGAAGAACTGGAAAATCTAAAAGACCGATCACCAGTAACGAAATTGAATCAGTCTCCCAAAACCTTCCCAAAAGCAAAAGTCCGGAACCAGATGGCTTCACTAGTGAATTCTACCAAACCTTCAAAGATGATCTAATACCAATCCTGCTCAAACTCTTCCAAAAAATTGAAGAAGAGACAGTACTCCCTAACTCATTTTATGAGGCCATTACCCTGATACCAAAACCTGGTAAGGACAACATAAAAAACTAAACTACACACCAATATCTCTGATGAATACAAATGCAAAAATCCTAAACAAAATTCTAGCAAATCGAATACAACAATGCTTTAAAAAGATTATTTATCAGTACCAAGTGGGGTTCAGCCCCGGGGCAAAAGGATGATTCAACATCTGCAAATTCATTAATGTGATAAATCACATAAATAAAATGAATGACAAAAATCATGTGATTATATCAAATGATGCAGAAGAAGCATTTGACAAGATACAACATCCATTTATGATTAAAACACTTAATAAAATAGGTATAGAAGAAAAATATCTGCATAGAAGAGCTGCATAGAAGAAAACATAGGTACTAAACTTACAGACCTTGGATTCAAAGAGCATTTTATGAATTTGACTCCAAAGGCAATATAAGTAAAAACTAAAATAAACGAATGGGACTATATGAAACTTAAAAGCTTTTACATGGCAAAAGAAACCATCGACAAAATAAAGAGGCAACCAACTGAACGGGAGAAGAGTTTTTCAAACAGTGCTTCCGATAAGGGGCTAATATCCAAAATATACAAGGAACTCATGCAACTCAACAACAAAAAGACAAACAACTCAATTGAAAAATGGGCGGAGGACCTAGAGACATTTCTCCAAAGAGGACATACAAATGGCAAATAGACATATGAAAAAACGCTCAACATGCAAATGCAAATGAAAACCACAGTGATATATCACCTCACCCCAGTCAGAATGGCTATCATCAACAAGACAAACAGTAACAAGTGTTGGAGAGGCTGTGGAGAAAAAGGAACCCTCATACATTTTTGGTGGGAATGCAGACAGGTGCAGCCATTATAGAAGGCAGTGTGGAGCTTCCTCAAAAAATTACGAATGGAATTACCATATGACCCAGCAATTCCTCTCCTGGGTATCTACCCAAAAAATCTGAAAACATTTATCCATAAAGACACGTGTACTCCAATGTTCATTGCAGCTTTGTTTACGGTGGCCAAGACATGGAAACAGCCAAATGTCCTTCGATAGGTGAATGGATAAAAAAGTTGTGGCATATATACATAATGGAATACTATTCGGCGGTAGGAAAAGATGATATAGGAACATTTGTGACAACATGGATGGATCTTGATGGTATAATACTAAGCAAATAAGTCAGACAGAAAAAATAGAGAACCCTATGATTTCACTGATATGTGGTATATAAACCAAAAACAACAAAAGAACAAGATAAACAAATGAGAAACAAAAACTCATAGACACAGACAGTAGTTTAGTGGTTACCAGAGGGTAAGGGGTTGGGGGGCTGGGGATTGAGGGTAAGGGGGATCAAATATATGGTGATGGAAGGAGAACTGACTCTGGGTGGAGAACACACAATGGGATTTATAGATGATGTAATAGAGAACTGTACACTTGAAATTATGTAATTTCATTAAAAATTGTCACCCCAATAAAAAAAAAAAGAAAACTTCATTAGTAGTTTGATAGGAATTGCGTTGAATATGTATATTGCCTTAGGCAGTATGGACATTTTAACTATATTAATTAATCCTATCCATGAACATGGTATGTGTTTCCATGTATTTATGTCTTCTTTCGTTTCTTTCTTCAGTGTCTTATAATTTTCTGAGTACAGATCTTTTACTTTTTTGGTTAAATTTATTTCCAGGTATTTTATAGTCTTCGGAGCAATTGTAAATGGGATTGTTTTTTTAATTTCTCCTTCTGATTATTATTGGTATATACAATTGCAACTGATTTCTGAATGTTAATGTTGTATCCTGCTACTTTACCAAATTCATCTGTCAGCTTTAATAGTTTCTTGGTGGAATCTTTAGTGTTCTCTATATATAGTATCATTGTCATCTGTATATAATGACAATTGTACTTCCTCCTTACCGATTTGGATGCCTTTTATTTCTTTTTCTTGTCTGATTGCTGTGGCTAGAACTTCCAGCACTATGTTGAATAGAAGTTGAGAAAGTAGGCAACCTTGCCTTGTTCCTGATCTTAAGGGGAATGGTTTTAGCTTTTCCTCATTGAGTGTGAAGTTAGCTGTGGGTTTATCATATATGGCCTTTATAATGTTGAGATATGATCCCTCTATTCCCACTTTCTTAAGGGTTTTTATTATAAATGGCTGCTGGATTTTGTTAAATGGTTTTTCTGCATCTATCGATATGATCATGTGATTTTTATTTTTCATTTTGTTAATTTGTTGTACCACATAAACTGATTTGCGGATGTTGAACCACCTTTGCATACCAGGGATGAATCCCACTTGATCATGGTGTATGATCTTTTTAATGTATTGCTGAATCCTGTTAGCTAATATTTTGTTGAGGATTTTTGCATCTATGTTCATTAGAGACTTCGGCCTGTAGTTTTCTTTTTTGTGGTGTCTTTGTCTGATTTTGGGATCAGGGTGATAGTGGCTTTGTAAAAAGTGTTTGGGAGCCTTCCCTCCTCGGGGATTTTTTGGAAGAGCTTGAGGAGAATAGGTGATAATTCTTTTTTGAACATTTTGTAAAATTCACCTGTAAAGTCATCTGGTCCAGAGCTTTTGTTTGTTGGGAGATTGTTGATTACTTATTCAATTTTCCTGGTGGTAATCAGTCTACTCAGGTTTTCTGTTTCTTCTTGAGTTAGCCTTGGAAGGTTGTACACCTCTAGAAAATTGTCCATTTCTTCCAAATTGTCAAATTTGTTGGCATATAGTTGCTCATAGTAATTTCTTTAAAATTTTTGTATTTCTGCGGTGTCTGTTGTCACTTCTCCTCTTTCATTTGTGATTTTGTTAATTTGGGTCCTCTCTCTTTTTTAATGAGTCTGGCTAAAGGTTTGTCGATTTTGTTTATTTTCTCTAAGAACCAACTCTTGGATTCATTGATCTTTTGTATTGTTTTTCTGGTTTCTATTTCATTTATTTCCGCTCTGATCTTTATTATCTCCTTCCTTGTACTCCCTTTGTGGTTATTTTGCTGTTCTTTTTCCAGATCTCTTAAGTATGAAGATAAACTGTTGATTAGTGATGTTTCTTGTTTCTTTAGGTAGGCCTGCAATGCTATAAATTTCCCTCTTAGGACTGCTTTTGCTGCACCCCATAGATTTTGGGTCGTCGTGTTTTCATTTTCGTTTGTCTCAAGATTATCTTTTGATTTCTTCCTTGATCTCCTGCTTGACCTATTCATTATTTAGGAATATGTTATTCAGCCTCCATGAATTTGTGTGTCTTCCAGTTTTTTTCCTGTAGTTCATTTCTAATTTCATAGCACTGTGGTCAGAGAAGACAATTGGTATGATTTCAATTTTCTTAAATTTATCAAGACTTGTTTTGTGGCCTAACATGTGGTCTATCTTGGAAAACGTTCCATGTGCTCTTGAGAAGAACGTGTATTCTGCAGCATTGGGGTGAAATGCTCTGAAAATATTGATTAAATCCAAGTGGTCCAATGTGTCATTTAAAGCTGTTGTTTCCATATTGATTTTCCCTCTGGAAGACCTGTCCCTTGGTGTCAGAGGCGTGTTGTAGTCCCCTAGTATGATAGTGTTACTCTTGATCTCTGTCTTTATGTCTGTCAATATCTGTTTTGTATATTTAGGTGCTCCTATTTTGGGTGCATAGATGTTTACTAGGGTTATGTCCTCTTGTCAGATCAATCCCTTTATTATTATGTAGTGCCCATATTTGTCTTTTAATATGTTCTTCATTTTAAAGTCTATTTTGTCAGATATAAGTGTTGCAACTCCAGCTTTTTTCTCGTTTCCATTTGCATGAAATATCTTACCCCAACCCTTCACTTTCAGCCTGTGTGTGTATTTTGATCTGAGGTGAGTCTCTTGTATACAGCATATACAAGGGTCTTGCTTTCTTATCCACTCAGCCACCCCATGTCTCTTGATTGGAGCATTTAATCCGTTTACATTTAAAGTGATTATTGATAGGTACGTAGTTATTGCCATTTTTAAATTTGTAGTTAGATTGTTTTCATCTTTCTTCTATTTACAGAAGTCCTTTTAGTATTTCTTGCAATACTGGCTTGGTAATAAATTCCTTTAGCTTATTCTTTTCTGGGAAGCTCTTTATGTCTCCATCAACTTTAAATGATAGCCTTGCTGGATAAAGCAATCTATGTTGTAGGCCTTTGTTTTCCATGACTTTGAGTGTCTGCCAATCCCACCTGTCCTTCAATGTTTCTGTAGAAAAGTCATTTGATAGTCTTATGGGAGTTCCCTTGTATGTAACCCTCTCTCTTTCTCTTGGTGCTTTTAGGATTCTCTCTTTGTCTTTAAGCTTTGCCATTTTAACTATAATGTGTCTTGGTGTGGACCTGTTTGGGTTTATCCTGGTTGGAACTCTCTGCACTTCCTGGGCTTGTATGTTGGTTTCCTTCATCAGGTTAGGGAAGTTTTCAGACATTATTACTTCAAATATGTTCTCAGTCCCTTGCTTCCTCTCTTCACCTTCTGGTATTCTTATGATGTGCATGCTGTTGTGCTTGATGTTATCCCAGATGTCTCTTAAACCATCTTCATTGTTTTTTATTCTTTTTTCTTTCTGTTGTTCTGTTTGGGTGATCTCTGCTAATTTGTCTTCTAAGTTGCTGATTCGATCCTGTGCTTCATCTAACCTGCTGTTAATTCCTTTAAGTGAGTTCTTTATTTCAGTAATTGTGTTCTTTATTTCTAACTGGTTGTTCATTATGATTTCTCTACCCTTCTTTATGTCATCTCTAAGCTCCTTCAACATTCTTTTTTTAATTAATTTTATTGGGGTGACAATTGTTAGTAAATTTACATAGATTTCAGGTGTACACTTCTGTATTACATCGTCTATAAATCCCATTGCGTATTCACCACCCAGAGTCAGTTCTCCTTCCATCACCATATATTTGATCCCCTTTACCCTCATCACCCACCCCCCACCCCCTTACCCTCTGGTAACCACTAAATTATTGTCTGTGTCTATGAGTTTTTGTTTCTCATTTGTTTGTCTTGTTCTTTTTGGTTTATATACCACATATCAGTGAAATCATAGGGTTCTCTGCTTTTTCTGTCTGACTTATTTCACTTAGCATTATTCTCTCGAGATCCATCCATGTTGTCACAAATGTTCCTATATCATCTTTCCTTAACGCCGAATAGTATTCCATTGTGTATATGTACCACAACTTCTTTATCCATTCATCTATCGAAGGACATTTTGGTTGTTTCCATGTCTTGGCCACCGTAAACAAAGCTGCAATGAACATTGGCGTACACGTGTCTCTATAGAGAAATGCTTTTATATTTTTGGGGTAGATACCCAGGAGAGCGATTGCTGGGTCATATGGTAATTCTATTCGTAATTTCTTGAGGAACCTCCACACTGCCTTCCATAGCGGCTGCACCAGTCTGCATTCCCACCAACAGTGTATGAGAGTTCCTTTTTCTCCACAGCCTCTCCAACACTTGTTACTATTTGTTTTGTTGATGAAAGCCATTCTGACTGGGGTGAGGTGATATCTCATTGTGGTTTTCATTTGCATTTCTCTGATGATTAGCGATGTTGAGCATTTTTTCATATGTCTATTTGCCATTTGTATATCCTCTTTGGAGAAATGTCTCTTCAGGTCCTCTGTCCATTTTTCAATTGGGTTGTTTGTTTTTTTGTTGTTGAGTTTCATGAGTTCCTTGTATATTTTGGATATTAGCCCCTTATCAGAGGAACTGTTTGCGAAAATCTTCTCCCATTCAGTTGGTTGCCTCATTATTTTGTCAATAGTTTCTTTTGCTGTGCAGAAGCTTTTCAGTTTCATATAATCCCATTTGTTTATTTTAGTTTTTACTTCCATTGCCTTTGGAGTCAAATTCATAAAATGCTCTTTGAACCCAAGGTCCATAAGTTTAGTACCTATGTTTTCTTCAATGCAGTTTATTGTGTCAGGTCTTATGCTTAAGTCTTTGATCCAGTTTGAATTAATTTTGGTACATGGTGACAGATAGCAGTCCAGTTTCATTCTTTTGCACGTAGCTATCCAATTCTGCCAGCACCATTTATTGAAGAGGCTGTCTTTTCTCCATTGTATGTTTTTAGCTTCTTTGTCAAAAATTATCTGTCCATATTTATGTGGTTTTATTTCTGGGTTCTCAATTCTATTCCATTGGTCTATGTGTCTGTTTTTCCGCCAATACCAAGCTGTTTCGATTATTGTAGCCCTGTAGTACAAGGAAAAATCAGGGAGTGTGATACCTCCAGTATTGTTCTTTTTCTTTAATATTGCTTTGGCTATTCAGGGTCTTTTGTGGTTCCAAACAAATCTGATGATTTTTTGTTCTATTTCTTTAAAAAATGCCATTGGGATTTTAATGGGGATTGCATTAAATCTGTATATGGCTTTGGGTAATATGGCCATTTTAACTATGTTGATTCTTCCAATCCATGAGCACGGAATGTCTTTCCATTTCTTTGTGTCTTCTTCAATTTCTTTCAAAAATGTCTTATAGTTTTCAGCATATAAATCCTTCACATCCTTGGTTAAGTTTATTCCTAGGTATTTTATTCTTTTTGCTGCAATTGCAAAAGGAATTGTTTTTTTCTATCTCTTTTTCTGAGATTTCATTGTTGGTATATAGGAAAGCAATGGACTTTTGTACGTTGATTTTGTAGCCAGCAACTTTACTGTATTCATTGATTGTTTCTAGTAGCTTTTTGGTGGAGTCTTTAGGGTTTTCTATATATAGCATCATGTCATCTACAAAGAGTGACAATTTAACTTCTTCATTCCCAATTTGGATGCCTTTTATTTCTTTCTCTTGCCTGATAGCTCTGGCGAGGACTTCCAACACTATGTTGAAAAGCAGAGGTGATAGGGGACAACCTTGTCGTGTTCCTGAATGTAGAGAAAAGGGCTTCAGCTTTTCACCATTAATTATGAGATTAGCTGAGGGCTTGTCGTATATGGCCTTTATTATGTTGAGGTATTTTCCTTCTATACCAATTTTAGTAAGTGTTTTAATCATAAATGGATGTTGTATCTTATCAAATGCTTTTTCTGCATCAATTGATAGAATCATATGATTTTTGTCCTTTATTTTGTTTATGTGATGTATCACATTGATGGATTTGCGAATGTTGAACCATCCTTGTGCCCCGGGGATGAACCCCACTTGGTCGTGATGAATCATCTTTTTAATGCATTGTTGTATTCGATTTGCTAGAAATTTGTTTAGGATTTTAGCATCTGTATTCATCAGAGATATAGGTCTGTAGTTTTCTTTTTTTGTGTTGTCCTTACCAGGTTTTGGTATCAGGGTAATGTTGGCCTCATAAAATGAGTTAGGGAGTACTGACTCTTGTTCAATTTTTTGGAAGAGTTTGAGCAGGATCGGTATTAGATCCTCTTTGAAGGTTTGGTAGAATTCACTGGTGAAGCCATCTGGTCCAGGACTTTTGATTTTGGGAAGGTTTTTGATGACTGATTCAATTTCGCTACTGGTGATCGGCCTGTTAAGATTTTCCAGTTCTTCATGATTCAGCCTTGGAAGGCTATATGTTTCTAAGAACTTATCCATTTCTTCTAAGTTATTAAATTTGGTGGCATATAGTCCTTCATAGTATTCTTAAATAATCCTTTGTATTTCTGTGGTGTCCGTGATAACGTCCCCTTTTTCATTTCTGATTTTGTTAATTAGTGTCTTCTCTCTTTTTATCTTAGTGAGTCTAGCCAAGGGTTTGTCGATTTTGTTAATCTTTTCAAAGAACCAGCTTTTTGTCACATTAATTTTTTCTATTGTCTTTTTGTTCTCTATTTCATTTAGTTCTGCTCTGATTTTTATTTCCTTTCTTCTGCTGACCTTGGGTTTCGCTTGTTCTTCTTTTTCTAGTTTTTTAAGGTGTAACATGAGGTTACTTATTTGGGATTTTTCTTGTTTCTTGAGATAGGCCTGTAATGATATAAATTTCCCTCTTAAAACTGCTTTCGCGGCATCCCAAAAATTTTGGTAGGATGTATTTTCATTGTCATTTGTTTCTATGTATCTTTTGAGCTCTCCTCTAATTTCTTCTTTGACCCAGTCGTTCTTTAAAAGTATGTTGTTTAATCTCCATGTATTTGTGTTTTTTCCTGCTTTCTTTTTGCAGTGGATATCCAATTTCAAAGCTTTGTGATCAGAGAATATGCTTGGTATGATTTCAATCTTCTTAAATTTGCTGAGGCTGATTTTGTGTCCCAATATATGGTGTATCCTTGAGAATGTTCCATGTACACTAGAAAAGAATGTATAGTCTGATGTTTTAGGATGAAGTGCTCTATATATGTCAACTCTGTCCAATTCATCTAATGTGTCATTTAGGGCTGCGATTTCGTTATTTATCTTCTGTTTGGATGATCTATCCATAGCTGTCAATGATGTATTTAAGTCCCCTAGTATAATTGTGTTTTGGTCAATTTCTCCCTTTAGTTCTGTTAGTAGTTGCTTGGTATATTTCGGTGCTCCCTGATTGGGGGCATAAATATTGATGACTGTTATGTCTTCTTGTTGTATAGTCCCCTTTACCATTATGAAATGTCCATCTTTGTCTCTTGTTATCTTTTTCCCCCTGAAGTCTGTTTCATCGGAAATCATTATGGCTACACCTGATTTTCTCTGGGTACCATTTGCTTGGAGTGTCAATTTCCACCCTTTCACTTTGAGTCTATGCTTGTCCTTGTAGCTGAGATGTGTCTCTTGTAGGCAGCATATGGTTGGGTTTAGTTTTTTGATCCAATCTGCTACTCTGTGTCTCTTTATTGGTGAGTTCAGTCCATTTACATTTAGGGTGATTATTGATATGTGAGGATTTCCTGTCATTCTGTCTTTAGTTTTCTGGTAAGGCTGTGTCTCCATTGTTTCTTTGCCTTTTTGTTGTTGTCTGTTATTTCTGTGTGGTGGTATTCTATGATATTTCCCTCTGTTTCTTCTTTTATTACAGTATATATTTCAGATTTGGATGTTTTTTGAGTGGTTACCCTTGAGTTTATGTAAAAGAAAGTTTGATATTTAGAGTATTCCAGTTTCTTCAGTACGCTTACTTTCTCTATTCCCATATTCCAATTCAGGCCTTTACGCTCCCCCTTTTTATGTTTCGGTTGCCACAAGTTGTCCCTGTTGATGGTGGTCTAATAGCCTCCTTTAGTATTTCTTGTAGTGCAGGTCGTGTATTAGAAAATTCCCTCAGCTTCTGGATGTCTGGAAAGGTCTTTATTACTCCTTCATATCTAAAAGAGATCTTTGCTGGATATATTATTCTTGGCTCATGATTTCTCTCTTTCAATAGTTTGAATATTTGGTTCCATTCCCTCCTAGCTTGTAGAGTTTCTGCTGAAAAATCTGATGATAATCTAATGGGCTTTCCTTTGTAAGTTACCGTCTTCTTTTCCCTGGCTGCCTTGAGGATTCTTTCTTTGGTGTTAATTTTAGACAGCTTCAATACAATGTGCCTTGGTGAAGGCCTGTTGGGATTGAGGTAATTAGGTGTTCTATTTGCTTCTTGGATTCGAGGATCCAGTTCTGTCCACAAGTTTGGGAAGTTCTCATCGACGATTTGTTTGAATATATTCTCTGTTCCCTTCCCTCTTTCTTCTCCTTCTGGTATGCCCATTATTCTTATATTGCTCTTTCTGATGGAGTCAGAAAGTTCTTGTAGAGTTCTTTCATTTCTTTTAAGTCTCAAGTCTCTTTCTTCTTCCCTCTGTGTAAATTCCAGGTTCCTATCTTCGATGTCACTGATTCTTTCCTCCATCTGGTCAACTCTACTACCTAAGCTGGATATTTTATTGTTAATTTCTTCTATTGAGTTCTTAATCTCCAGAAATTCTATTTGGTTCTTTTTCAAGATTTCAATCTCTTTTGTAAAATGCTCATGGTGTTCTTTGATTGTGTTTCTGAGTTCATTAAAGTGCCTTTCTGTGTTTTCTTGCATCTCGTTCAGTTTTTTCAGAATTGCGATCTTGAATTCTCTGTCATTTAAATCACAAAGGTCCATATCTTTAAGTTCCTTTTCTGGAGACTTTTCACTTTCTTTCTGAGCTATCTTGTTGCCTTGGTTATTCATGGCAATCACTGATTTACTATTTCTCTTCCTAGACATCTACAGGAGTGTCTTCTGCAACAGGTTGATAGGTATGCGAAGAGCTTTTCGAGTTCCAAAGCTCTTTCTGCACCAGATTCAGAGCCCGTTTGTTTCAGCAGTTCTGTTTACTCCTGCAGGGATCCGCCCAGATAGGTGGGGCTAGGGGCGGGGTGAGTTGTGAGAGGTGGCCCAGAGCAATGGCGGCAACCACCACCACAGCCAGACCTGCTTCCACAGCTCCCTCCCCTTTGCCGGAACTAGTTGAGCTGCGAATTTGTGTCTGCGGTCCACAGTTCTCAGAGCAGCAAATATTCTGTCCTTTGATCCGACACTGCTACTTTATCGCTTCTAGCACCGGGCAGGTGGGGGCGGGGCGAGCTCTGGGAGGGTAGGGAGGGCGAGGCTAGTCTCCGTGCCTAAGGCTTCCATTCTCCGCTCGGCAGTGAGGGCTTAAACCACCGATTTCAGCCCTCTTCCCTCAGTCTTTGCTCCGAGGTCTGCCGTGAGCGAGCGTTGGGTTCAGAGGTTTTGTATGCTGCCCCCTCAGCCCTGTGGGCTGTAAGCGGAGCCCTAGCAGTCCGAGTCCTTCCCTCTCCCGCAGTTGCTGAAGATCCAGGAGCAACGGGCTCCGAGCACTGAGCTAGGTCTGTGTCCTGCGCCTGCGCGGCTCCGTCTCTGCACTTCTCCTCTCCCTCCTCCCCCGCTCGCGCGATTCACCCACCTGGAGGTGAATTCAGTAGTCGGCCTCTTCGTCTTGCCTGTCTGCTGTGCAAGGAGTCCTTTGTGGAGTTATTGTTGTCCGATTCGTTGTAAATTCCAGGGGATCGTTACAGAGGCTCACCTCACGCCGCCATTTTTTTTTTTCCTTCAACATTCTTATCATCAGTGTTCTGAACTCTGTCTCTGATAGGTTGGTTACCTCTGTTTCATTTAGTTCCAGTTGTGGATGTTTCTTCTATTCTTTTATTTGGGACATGTTTCTTTGTTTCCCCATTCTGGCTGACTCTCTGTGTTTGCTTTGATGTACTAGGTAGATCCCCTAGAGTTCTTAGTTCTTGCTGGGTTATCTTATGTAGTATGCGTCCTTTATATTTGACTTGCACTACTTCGTTCTTCTCCTCTGCATGTGCTCCAAAGGTGACTCTTGTGTTGTGTATATTGTCCTGTTAAAGAAGATCTTTAATTGCTTTTCACTTGTGAGTAGGTGGAGTGAACTCCTAGGCTGACTAGTTGTGAGACTTGGCTTTGCCCACCGCAGGGTGTTGTGTTGTGTGAGGGTTGACCACTTAAATGTGGTTTGGCCTCTGTGGGCTCTTGTGCCTGTAGAGAATTCCCTCTGGGTGTGTCATTTGTAGGTCAAACCCGGTAGTACTCTGGTTTGTTCTGGAGTTGGCCTCTGGGTGTGTTGAATCTTGTGCCTCTTAAGCTGGGCCCTGGTAGGGCAATTTCAGAACAAAGCAAATCCCCAAGTACAACAAAAACAACAATAACAAAGAAAAAAATCAAATACATTATCATGTAAAAACAACCAACAACCCACACTCAACACAGTCAAAGATATCAAAGATATAAAGACAAAACAAAACAAAATTAAACAAAAACAAACGAACAAAAAAGAATGCAGTGCCAGTCTTGGCTTAAGCCTACCAAGTAATGTCCAGGTTGTCCTCTGCTGTACCAAAGAGTTCTTTGTGTATTGTGCAGGCAGAGCCGGTCACCTGGTGCCCAGAGTGACTTTGGGACTGCAGATTTAGTTGCGTGGGGCTGAGGGGTCTGTGTGATAGTCTCTACAAAGTCAGTGCAGTTTCTGCCCTTGCCTGCACCTGTGCACACTGAGAGTAGCACCACCAGCCCTGTGTCCAGTTCTCCTGAGTCTTAGGGCACTTCTTCTGTGTGTGTGTGTGTGTGTGTGTGTGTGTGTGTGTGTGTGTGTGTGTGGCAGGTGGGGTATTTCTGAGCTGCTGAAATCCCAGAGCTGTGACTGCCGCCTACTGCTGATCCCTGGGAGTTCCTCCCCAGCTGTAATTGGCCTGTCTGAAAGGGTGGGGGCTGGAGATGGAGGGGTCTTCTCTCTCCCAGCCCAGCTGTGTCACACGTCTCCTGCAGGCTAGAAAAGGTGGTGGCTGGGGGTGAAGGAGTCTCTTCTCTCCTAGCCCAGCAAAAATCACACTCTTCCCAGCCTCTTCCCTGGGCAGAGTTGCACGGTAGTCTTCCCAGAGCCTGAGCACTAATGCTCCTCTGTAGTCTGACACTACTCCTCAGTTCAGGGGCCAGTTTAAATATCTGGAAGGATGGGGGTAGGATTGGAAGAGTGGGGGAAGGGGCCCAGGTATGGAGTTTGTGTCCTTTGTCCGACCTAGTGCCTAACTGGCTGCCCCCTCAGTGGGAGAGATCAGCTGTGGGATGCAGGGAAAGAGCCCACCTCCTGGCTTTTTTGTTCTCTGTTCCGTCCTGGGATCCCCTGCATCTCTGCAGCTGCGGATGCTGGCTGCGTTTCCACCGCCGCAGATGCGGACCACGTTTCCACAGCCACCGGTGCGGCCACGTCTCCACTCTGCTCCCTTCTCTCTTCCCCTGCTCGCTCAATTTGACCACCTTCAAGTAATCCTTGCACGAGTCTCTTAGCTGTTTTGCGTGATGAACAGAGTCCTTTGATGGGTTATAGATGTCCTGTTTGTGATAAGATCCGGAGTAGAACTCAAAAAGTGGCCCCGCTGCTGCCATTCCTATGACGTCACTCCAGACAACTGCATTCTTATATCCTGGTACCAGTGATGAAAAGATACGAAGATATGTCACCAATAGTAACTGAAATGACACTTTGATCATGAAATAGTTTAATTCAAAATACAGACTGTGAATAATCTGTAGTATGGCTTACACTCATTCACATTCACACACAGAGTAAACAATACAAGTGATAGCATCTTTCAGCAAAATAACAGTATATATATATTGGTTTTATTTCATATAGATTTTGTCTATGTCCATGTCTAAAAGCAAATTTTACTAGTTACTTGATTTAATATTTTAATAATTGACTTTTCCAAACAACTTCACAGCATGACATCATGAAAAAACAAAAGCTCTTTAATGCCAATAATCAGTGAATTGTTATGAGACTATATTTACAATATAGGTAAGGCAGAACATTAATAGGAATGCCAGGGACCCTTTAGGAGCTGTACTACTCTATCTCTTGGTTCTTGGTAATATTGAATTTCATCTATTTAGAGTGATTTTTTTCTTTTAGTTAAATGCTTGCTGCATAGAAAGTTTCATGTATTTTTTTGAATAAAAAATATTCCAATTTCCTCATACACCACTGCCTTAGATGATTTCAGGATTGTGCTAGACAGTTATCCAACATTTCAGACAATGTAATAAAATTTCTTGGGATCATGTTAAGCTTCCTAGACTAAGTAATTGATTGGAATTTTTTGTTTTTATGTGGAACATTCTTTGAGCAGCTCCATTGCTATAGGGAGTTCCCTTAAAATAATCTTTTCTGAAGGAGATTTTGAGGGAAATTAAGAAGAATAAGAGTGGACTTTGTGGCCCAAATGTTAGCATTACACACCTCATAAAGGAAACAGTAAGTCTGCCCTTCATCTGTCCACTGATGTCAGTGCAGAGATATGAAGTGATGGTTATATTTGATATATGACTTTTCAATTTAACTGCGTTCTTCACCCTTAATTGAACTCTGTTAATAGAGCTACTCATTTGTTGCTGCTGTCAAACTGAGGAAACATTGGCAATCAACACTTTTCCTGTGGTACAAATACTCTAAATATTCTAGTTTTCTCAGAGCTTTTAAAGGAAGACACTACCTGCTTGCTGTTAGACTTGATAGATTTATAATTTTTTGGTATGGTAAAATTGTAGGGTATAATTAAAATAAGTCCTTATTGAATTCAGAGAGTAATACTTTGGTATATTCATATGTTTTGTGTGGTTTGGACATCAGGACAAATGATTTTTCTATTGAGGCTCTGTACATCAAATTATTGAAGAGCTCAGTTTTAGTGAGACAGGGTGTAGACTCAAGTTTTAGAAGCTGTTTGTGTTATAACAATTTTATTGAATAAAGTTAGAAAGACTCTCTGAGACCATTTAGGCCAGCAGATGGCACTCTGACATTTGTGCTTCTATTACAGACATGTTTGGGCTTTTGATGACTTTTCTCATAGCTAGATCTGAGAAACTGTTGAGAATTGCATTTCCCTATTTTTATTCCAACAGTTTTATAACATAACAAGAAGTTATTTTTTTCTGTTCTAGCGATAAGTGTTTGCATACACAAAAGCATTTCTATAGATAGTCTGTTCAATTATTTGTTAGCACATGAAATAGTTAAGATCTATATGGATGAAAAATGCACTTCTTGCAAATGTAAGTTCTATATTGTATCAGTTCTTTTCTTCTTTATTTATAGCTCAGAATCTTAATCTGATAAATCCAGCTGGGTAGACAATAGAATGAGAACAATGTTCCTCTTCCTTTGTGTTGTGATATCTTGTGTTTCATAATATCTTGGAGTTGTAGAATTTTGGTGCTGCAAGGAACTTTAATGATCATCTAGTTGAATATACAAACTTTTAGGTGAGGAAACCATGGACCACAGAGGTTCAACAATTTGTTTGATTTGAAGGTAGACACACCTGATTTCAGTGAAAAGCAGAAAATGGGCCTCACTCTCTTCAGAGAAAAGCTGGCACAATAATCTAATGCTGTATAATGGCATGTTCCTCTGACACCATGGAAGGCAGGGGACGTTTAGCCACTTGACTTACTAGTGGAGATTGATACATTTGTCGTGCTTTGCCTGCTTTTGCTTTCCTTCATAAAATTTCTGTCTAAAGCAGCTGAGATTTTAGAAATGCATCTCAGTTATATCTATGTGTCCAAATCAGACATGGTAATTACTGATTTAAAGAGGATTGCATATATGAGATGTGATCAAAAGATATGGTGAATGTTTAAATTAAAAAAAGTTATTACAGTAAAAGACAAATTGCCATTAATCTCTCTCAAAATATTCATCCCTTGCTTTGAGCACACGTATCCCATCGTTCTTGCCACTTTCTGAAGCAGTTCTGGAAGTCCTCTTTCATAAGTGGCTTTACTGAATCCTCCATCATGACAATGCTCAGTGTCACACATCACTTCTTGTATGGCAATTTCTGTCAAATAAAAACATTATGGTGTGCCCTTATCCACCTTATTCACTGGATCGGGTACCATGTGACTTCTGGTTCTTACTCAAAGTCAAAATGACCATGAAAGGAAAACATTTTGAATCCATTGAAGCAGGCACAATAGCACAACTAAAGACACTCACGAAAGAGGACTTCCAGAACTACCTCAGAATGTGGCAAGAATGATGCCATATGTGTGTTCGAAGTGTGGGGGTGCATTTTGAGGGGGATTAATGTGTCTTTTATTGTAACAAATTTCTTTTTATTTAAACATGCACTGTATTTTTTGATCACATGTTGTATCTTTAATCAAATTTAATTTAACCAAAGAGGTGCATCCCAAAACCCTATTGATGTAGGAAACATCCAAACTTGTAGATAAGTTTTATATATAAGAGTTTATTTGAGCAAAACTGATGACATACTGGAGAGCAAGATTTCAAATCTGCAGAATAACACTTTTGCTGCTGCTTTATGCATTCTAAGTTAAGCAGGGGACATAAGGAAGAGTACATGGGGGTGAGGAAAAGCAAGGAGGGGATGGGATTACAGGATAGTTAACAAGATGATGTGCTCTCTTGGGGGTGGTTACAGCTTATTTCAAAAGTGTGTTAACCTAGATGTACAGAACAATGGACAGAGCTTGCTTAAGGCAAAGATAAGCCTTTTACTAAAAAAGCTATATGGCTGGGGCTTGACTACCTACCATGACTTATCCAGTTCGGAATGTATGATCAGATCACCCTGTAGTTTACTTTCCAAAGAACCCCTTTTTTCATCCACAACCCTAAAATTCCCTACATGTTGCAGGTATAAAATGTCAAAGCCCTGAGCCAACTAACTAAACTTAATTAATTTCATGAGTAGTTAGCTCCTTCGCAGTGGAGATATTTGTGGAGCCAGGGAACATTCATGAGTATGGGATTCCCAGTGTACTAGGGTCTCCAGTTAGCCTAAGGCAAGGGACTTCCCCAGTAAAAGAACTCCTAGATTTTCAGTACACTGATTTCTCAGACACTGAGAAGTAAAAACCATCTCACCTTTTTATTGTTCTGAATCAAATTAAATATGGATCGCTTTATTCGCCTGGCTAGCAGAACATCCAAATTCAAGTTTTCTGGAGACACCTCCTCCCCATCTCCATCTTCCCCACCTACTCACAACAACAAGAGAGCTAAAAGGCTGATATGAACCAGAAAAAAATTGACAGGGGGGCTCTGTACTCTGTCCCGGTTGGTAGTTGCTGAGGTGTTTGCTGTTTAACCTTGTGAGGTCCATTTGGGAGTGGTTCGCCATTACCATTCATTCTCTCCATGGGATAGGGGCTGGGTCCCCGAGCTGTGCAGTGCTCAGCATCCTGACAGTCACGCAGAAGCTCTGCTGATTTTTAGGTGCTGTGAAGGACCAGTGTGCAGGTGTCTTCTACTCCCAGCGTCCCACTTCTGCTTGACACCATCATCTCTGGCTTCCAGTCCCCGGAAATCCAGCTCTCTTCAAGGACTGGTGGGACAAAAAACTTCAAACCTTCCACTTCTGAGAGCACATAGCTTAATCCACCCCAATGGGTCTGAAACCAAAACTGGTTCATTTCTTCCAGGGAATTCAGAATACGAAGGTATGTCTGTGAGAACCGAAAAAAACAAAAACAAAAACATTTGTTTATTCTTTTGGCCAATGAGTTTTCAGCAAGATGGATAAGACAAATTTTAGTTTTTCAATAATACAGCTCATTTTATAAAGCTACACTTTATTCTAGCCATACATTTTTCGGATGGTTGACAATATCCGAGGAGGTGAAAGGAAAATTCAGATTCACAGATGCTGCTGCTTCTAGTTGTTTATACTAACCAGGTCCCCAACAACTGCTGGGTAGAAAACGGGTTGAGTTTAAGTAGAACAACTGTTAGAATATTAAGATTGAAGTGTGGGCTGGGGAAGGGTCAGATTAGTTGTTTTACCCAGAGGAGTGAGCCTCTTCTATTGTGCAGCTGAAAAGGAGTACTACTGCTTAATACTCTATTGCACAATTTGATTTCTTCTCAGAAACCCTTTGCTCCCTATAAAATGGAATTCACACTTACTGCCTCCTCGCTCCTCAGGGATCCTTGGGAATTCCCTGAGATAATTTGTGTTAAGTGCTTTTATTTCTAGTCAATAATAATACCAACAAGGGCTATTAAAACATCTAGACCACTGATACCTCCCCTTTTTTTCAGTTGTTTTTGATGTATGTCCTAGGTAAGATGTGTAAACTACTAGAAAACTTTCCAGTGGAGGCAGACAAAAAAAATGATTTCTGATATCCTCACCTACCTCCCCAAATGTTGGTATGACAGCTGAATTTTGGAGGTGTGTGTTCTCTTCTACATCCGTCTTGATGGCAGCATCTGAGTCTGTTGGGGTGGGTTCATACCAGCTTGTGAGAGCCCATTATGTATCTCTCTTTCCAGCACTGCGTTGGCAGCATCATGATGGTAGCTTGAAATTAGCCACAGTGGGACATTTACAAGGAGGGTTGCAGACAACAAATGTAGCTGATTGATAAACATTTATCAGCTCATCACTGCCTAAAAATTATGTTCAAACCAGTTTACTAAATAGTTTATTTTTAAAAAAATGATTGAAAAGACTCAGAGGTTTTTCATTTGTATGGAAAAAGTATCTACAGAGAGAGTTCGGGTGATTCATAATAAGAAGACTGTTCATTGCCTCCCTTTCAGCATACATTGATAATAATAATTTCAAAATGCCACCACTACCTTTGTTTAATAGTTAATTGGCTGAGTGCTAATGATAACATATCTTCAGAGTGCTACAATTTTGCTTTCCAGAAAGAAAAATACAAGAAAGCAAGCAAGAATCTTTTGAATTAATGTTTGGAAAAGGTGAATGCAGAGATAGTGAGTACCATTTAAATTCTATTGCAGGCAACCTCTATTTTTTGCTTTTTTTTTTTTGCCACCTCTATTTTTATGAAGAGCTACTTGTAGCTCTTAATGCTCATTGTTCCTCCCCACCCCCACAGCTCTGTCATAAAAATGTTGTGTTAAACCTAAATTACTTTGACAATTATCACAGATTTTAAGGAATATTATGCTAGGTCTTAGGGGGTGCAAGTGGATTGAATGGAATAATGAATTCATGGTTGCAAACTATTGTGCTATTGATAAAAAATTCCCCTTCTTATAAACATGACCACGTCCATAAACAAACAAACAAAAAAATTCTGTGCTTGACTCAATAACATTGTATCAGTATCAAATATGTCTTTGTTCTAATTAGAACCAACGTGAAGGACATAGAAATGATTTTCTGTATATTGCTATAACATTTCATAGCAGGATTGCTAAACAACATGTATTTTTAGTCAAGTATTCTGTTACGTCTCCAGGAAGCTCAGCTATCAAATACTGTTGTTTGAAAAAGAAAAAAACCAAAGACCTGCATGGGAAGTTCACTTAAATGCTAGGAGGCCTTTCCTATGATGTGGAATCCTGCATCATTGCTGATGTGGTTGTCTCTGCGGTGGCTGATGTTCACACTTTGAGGGCGATCTGCTTCACAGCCATGGACTCACCAAGCAATGCCTCCAAGACTCTCGAGAAGTCATTCACATGGCCTTCTAACTTTAGAAGCATCTCATGTTGGCTTTATTCAAACATGTGAGGATTTACTGTGAACCACAGATGCATTGGTTTTCAGGTCAGAGCCTTACACTTCAATTAAGAGGGGGAGGTGGCCTTGAGGAGTTCTCCAGATGTGCACCTCTATACATGTGGCTGGATCCCCTCCTCTACCCCCAGGGAAAGGGTCTGGTTAGAGTACCAGAAACTTATGATAAAGCTTATACTTTATAGTTTTCTAGCTCTAAAATGTTACCTCCCAGCCCCCATTTCTTATATCTTAGGAGGAGTGAAATGGTGGGTGTTTGAGGGTTAGGGACACATGACTTTCTGGGTTTTCTTGTGAGTCTGAGGATGTCAGATCTTTAGTTCATGGATTTAGGCACACACTCCAAAAGCCAATGTAATCCTAAATCTAACCTTACTAGCCCAACATAAGAAAAATGCTCAGAATTATTGATGCATAAGAATAATGCTCTGGATTTCTGACATATGGCCGTTTATAAGTTAAGATATTCAGGCTTGCTCATTATATTTTCATGCATTGGAATTTATTTATGAAGGCAGTTATTAAGCCAACATTTCTTGAGATCAAACATATGTATATGAAACAAATCAATAAAAATTTAAAACAAGAAGGAAACTATAAATAATAATACCTAACATTTACTATCTGCCTTTCCTACACCAGGAACCATGATAAGGGCCTTTAAGGGATTATTCATTGAGAAAATCTGGGATCACACAACTTGTCAGTTTTAGAGCAAGGATATGAGCACAACTGGTCTAAATCTGTGTGCTTAACCCTCTGCAATACAGCTATCACATCATACAAGATAGTGTAACTGGGCACCAAAGGGACACCTGCAGAGCGATCCAAGGAGGGAACAATTCTTGAAAGACATAAATTTGATGCCAATTCTTGACATACATTTCTGAGGCTTAATGCCATCAGATGTATTAGCAACTTAAAGTACATTGACTGACAAATTTGAAAATCATTTAAAATTTTGGAAGGAGCAAATGACACACGTACTAGTTTAAATTTATAGGCACAAATAATTTATCCTCACTTTTCCATTTCTTTATCTCTCCAGTCTATCAAAACACCACTGCCAGAATTTTCATGAACTATCATTTCAGCTCAAATATCTTTATACCATCACCTTCCCAAGCTTTGGTTCACAAATTTGTATCAGTCATCACTTTTGCAGTTGGTCAATAGAAAACTTTCATGCTCTTAGACCTTATCATGATATATAGCTTATTGTAGGTAATTATAGGTACTGGTTGAATGAATTCTAATGAAAGATTGACACATTTTTGTCTTCAATTCTTTTTCTGGTTTTTAAAGCTACATTATTTTTATTAATCGAACTTCCCCTTGCAAAGAGGAAAAACACATAACATTACGCTCTTAATAAGAATGGGAAGGGTAAGAGACATTACTTTCCAAAGACTTGTAGTGGATGCAATTCTAAGACAGGAGACCAAAGCTTCTTGACAGATAAAAAGCTCAATTTAGCCAGAAGGGTGTCCTGATTCTCATTTGCCTTTAAGTGGTATGTGTTGGAAGGGGCTGCCAGATAGAATCTGTTGTTGATTTGACCCTGAAGTTATTCAAAGGAGTGCCTGTAGAGTGGTCAGGAATTAGACGGGACTAACACACTTCTTTTTGGACTACACTCATGCCTTTCCCAAAGGGACATTGTCACATAATGTTTGCACAAGTGCTTCCTCTTTGTAATTTTGCCAGAACTGTGTTCTGTGTGATTCTGCTTACATATCCAAGTTTCCTTGAGTTGCCAAAATTCAGACATCATTAATGACCTCAGTAATGCCATTTTGATAAAACGTTTACATCATTGCTTCTCTTATATCTTGTTCTTGACGCATATTGGAATGTCTGTGCTACATTTCCCCACATCCTTCATTTACCACATATTTGTTTGATGGGGTGTTATTTTAAGTTATTAGTGTCCTGTACTTTTAATTCTTTTTTGGCTAGAACCCAAATGTTTGGTTCACCAGGTCGTAAGCCTTGCACCTTGGTGATTTTTCTGCTACAGGCACAGTAACGAGGAATATTTCCTACTCAGAGTTCCCATGTAGTTTATCTTCCTGCCTCCCTGTTACTTTGGGAAGAGTTACTTTTCTTCTCTGTGCTTCTATAAAATGAAGACAGCCTGTTTGACTTGAAGGATATCTGCAACTGCTGTCCTTTTTTGTACCATTTCTAGTAAATTTCATTTCCACAATTGTTCTCTACAAATTCTGAGTTGCCCGTATTCTGGAATTGGTCACTTTCCTAATAGAAATAGCTTCTATCTCAGATCATTGTCATCTCATGGTCCTCAGAGTCCTGATATTGACTTTCTTGTCTGTTCAGATTCCTGAATGAAAACTTTATTGCTTTGACCTCTGGGCTATATGCTCCTTAACTTTGGTCTTATCGAACTTCTTTTATGCTGGCATAGCTCATCTATATCTAATCCACCTCAGAAATTTCTACAAGAATATCGGTCTGAGACTAGTAAAAGGGGCTTTTGTCCTTAGCACCTCAGCTATTAGCTCTTCCTTTTGTTCTGTTCGACGTGACCCTTCTTTGTTAGTGAGCCAGCAGAAACAACACTAACTAGCTTTCTTTACTGTTGAATGTGTAATACGCAAATGCACACTTCAAACATTTAAAAGGGTGTATACTACATTTAAAAGGGTAGGTGTCTCCACTACCGTATCCGCTTGTTTCTTACCTCCTAAACCTCCCCATCCCAGCTTTATGGGCGCATCCTAATTACTACACAGACATACTCCAATCATCTGGGGTGCTTTTAAAAAATAAAGATGACCCAGTCCTACCCCACACATGTTGGATCAGTCTCTGGGGTGTGGGAATTGGGTGTTTTTATAAATAGTTCCCAGGTGATTCTAAAGTGTGGTTGCAATAGAGAACAACAGCTTCAGTCAATCAATGTGCTATGACATTTCTTCTAGTGGCTGTTATGGGTTCAATTCTTAAGGCAAAGATGCATATTTACACTTACAGACAAAGCGAAGCAGGAAATATGAGGCCCGGGTTGCTACTGGCTGTCATCTCATGACCAGCCTTAGAACGAAGTTGATGCTTCGGACAGTAAAAAAGAGAAAGTGATCTCCGACGACATCTTTGGGCCACTGAATCAATTAACCCTAAAACTTGCCCTACCTTTGGACTTCCTATTATGTGAGAAAATAAACACAGGGATCAGAGAGATTAAATGACTGGTAGAAGAAACTAAAACGCAAGTGTTAAAAGCTCAGTTTTCTTTTTGTACACTCTATGAAAATACCACGCAAGAAGTTGGTGAGTTCAATAAGAAACGAGAAAACAGTACCTGCTCCCAAGAAAGCCACAATCTCTTTGAGGGAGATAAAACACAATTGTTGGAAACCTAATGAAACAATCCTTGTAACAAACTCTGACAGCATGCTAAGAGTTTACAAAGGATTTTGACATTTATGATCTCTTTTCACCCTCTCATGAAACTCTTAGGTAGGATTCTTTTATACCAACTTTACAACTGAGGAGATTGAATCTTAGAGTAAATCTTCTCTAAGATTTACTTTTTGCCCAAGATGATCCAGTTGAGCTGAGCTAGGAGCTGAAATCAGATCTTCAGAATCAAAATCCAGTGTTCTTTTTGCTGTACTCTAGTTGTGAACGGTCTTTATGTTTTGGAATTCCATCATGTCTCTCTTACCTGGATATAGAAATACAAAGATTCAGGCACAACAGTGAGTTGACATACACACTAATTTAACCCCTATGGAGAGTTGTAGATTTTTTGTTCTTATGTCTTGAAGATGGATGGAGTTAATGGCAATTGTTGAGTTGAAGGGAATGAAGTTTTGTTTTGGGAGATTAGAGTCTAAAGTTTCTGGGGAGGGTTTAATCTGGGTTAAATGGCTCAACATTATCCATCTATGGGAACTGGGTTCAATTATGGGGGCAGGAGGCACATTTCTATTTAATTCCTATATTCAATTTATTGACTGATCTTGTCACTTTTGTTGTATCCTTTTCTGGGTACAATAGCCACATTCTTGATATACACAGAATGTGCAGAAATTCCTGTTATCTGTGTTCTGGAGCTCTTTTGCTCTTTCCCCCGGTCCAACAAACTGAGGACCAACAAATTGGTCCAACAAACCAATTGCTTTTATCTATAAACTAAACTGCTTTTGTGACAAGTTTCCCCTTAACTCCCACAGGATGAAAAGAACCGTCTAGAAATCTTCCCCTTGTATTGCTCATAATTCTGGGAAGATAGTAAACCAATTAAATAGTGCAGCTGTACAAACATTCCAACTATAATCTATGAAGTTCAGATCGTGAACACATTTTCATTTTCTTCTTTCCCCATATGGAATCTTATTCTTTTAATTATATTTTTAAAAAGTGTTTATGTAGGATGGAATGTTCCTTAGCTAGTAAAAGTAAATTTAAGCTACACTTGGAATGTCAAATGAACTTTTTTAGGAGAAAACATTTTTGGGAGAAAATTTATTTAAAATAAATAACAGTCTTTGGGAATGGGAATGACTGAATTTCTGGGTCTAGGTTAAACCATGTCAGTGTAAGATTCACCTTTGGTGTTTCTTAGCAGTTACTAGTGGGACCAATTCTTGCGATAGTTGCCTAGTTTAGCAAGCTGAGCCACTCTACTAAGAGTATAATCATTGCAATGAACATTTACGAGTGCTTACTACAAAGCAGAGCCTGTTTCAAGCACTTTACATGAGTTATGCTATTTAATCTTCAAAATGACATAATTAAATGTTTACAGTTACCACCCCCATTTTGCAGATAAGGAAACAAAGGTATAAGGAAGTGAATAAATTGGTCTTTGCCATCTAGCAAGCCAATATTTAAACTCAGGAATTTTGATTGCAGATTCATACTTTGAGCCATGATGCTTTATTACCTTCTTTCAAAAGGAAGCAACTCATTTAATTGATATTCCTTTAAATGAGCCCTTTCCTGCTAGAATTGCAAACTGGTCAACCGACTAACTGGTCAACCAGTCTTCAGGTGACAATGACACAGTTTTCCCTATCTCATTACCAAAAGGCAGACCAGGAAAAATCATTTCCTGGAAGCAATTAGAGAAAGATAAATAAATTTTGTAGCTCTATTTTAAACATATGGACAAAATTACCTGTTAAATTATTTTTTCACTTCTTGATTGTTGAGACATTTTGCATATAATAAAAAATAGAACCATCTGTTGAACATTCCATATTCCATACTTTTGACTTTCCTGCATCCTCCTGGATAATAATTCATTGAGTCTCAAGGACAAATTCTTTTTTTTCCCCCCAAAAGAATGAGTTCGTACTTGTAACTCTCTAGGAAGTGACACGTTTTCAAGTGGTTGCTCATTGTTCATATATTCTGCAATGTTAAGAATGTGGCTTTGTTCCTTCTTAGAGGACAAGTAGTAGATCAGTGGTGGCTAATGGTTGAAAGGAGTAAACGTCCCTTAGTTCTTGATATTTCTTTGTATACACCTAACTTTTCCCAAATTATACTTTAGAGACTTTAAGGATGGAGGCGGAAAAGTTAAATGGCTTTTCAAAGCTTATGCATTTATGAGCCGGAGCTGAAGTCACTGTCTTAGCCAAGAACACTTTCAGGTAAGTTTCTCTCTCTCTCATATTAATTGCACTGTGTTCATTGTAGACACCAGTAAAGCAAGAAAGTGTGTTTTGAAGTGTTTTGCCTCTTTAAGTGCTTGCCATTTAAACATATATTTGAAAATGTACCAAATATAAGAACTACTATGTTCTGAGGACCTGAGGAACACCTGCAGTGGAGTCTGTTGAATTCTGCTGATCATATTAACGAAGGATGATAAAACTTTAAGAAGCTCAGTCACACCAGCAAGATAAAAATGAAAGCTTGGCAAACAGGGATGATAATAAGCCAATTTGCCCCTCCTGTCTCCTTTTTTAAGTATTGTCTCCAGTGAACTGTTATTCCTCTACCTCATGGAGGAATGCTATAAGAAACACGATTAAGAAATCTGATACTACATTTACAGTGGGAATGTCATCAAGTAGCCTGCCCCATTAGGAAAGTCCACATGAGAAATCCCATTTAGCTCTAAGTGCTAAGAAAAGTGCTGCTTTCTCTGAGGAGCCATAACATCTTTATTTCAACCTTTTTAACAAACAAAAATCAACCATCATTTCCTTTGCCCTTGGACTACCTTAGAGGGAAAAATGAATTATATAGATGCGATGACCTCAATACTTGCTTTATTCCCTCCCTACACATGCCTTAAATTTTCCCTAGAATGACTTGATAGTAAACTATCAAAATATATAAAGTATATATGTGTTTTATGTACGTTGCTTAAAATTCTTTGTAAGATTTAGTTGGGGCATAAGATATCTAAAATTGAATTTGTTGTGAGAGTAACACCTGGGTGAAGAAAGGGTTTTGTCTTTATCTTGTTCTTTTTATAAAAGAAATTCTTTTTATTCCTTCTTTTAGGGAGGAAAAACTTTGCCTCTACCCTCTTAGGTTGAATAAGTAGGCACATGTGAATCAAACTGACAAAAGAGATAAGCAAGACAAAAGACAGATTTTTATTCATGTATGTACAGGAGTATTCACAGAAAAAAACTGACTCAAGGAGGCAGTGATAAATTGGGGCATATATATGATGTTAATAGGCGCAGGGGAGGGGGAGAAGGGCATATAGGAAAGTAAATGGGCCCTAGCAGAATAGATGGGAGATTTGATAGTTTTGTGACAAGTCTTTAATTTCTTATCTTGGTGCCAACTTCTTGTCTCCTGTAATAGGATACAATCTTCCCTGGTTACAAAATTCCCAGGGAGGGGATTTATGACAGATGGATTCTTTTGGGAGGCTGTGCTGTTAGGCTGATAAGGAAAGTTCAGAAAAAAAACAAAAAAAACAAAAACAAAAAACCCTTCACAGTGGTATATTCTAGATCTCTTCACTTCCAAAGAACACTGTTCTCAGGAGAAGAAGTTAACCTGGGTAGATTATTTGATACTTGTCTACGTAAGAAATGTCCAAACCTGTAAAGGATTTTTATAAGATTTCATTTGAGCCAAACTGAGGACAATTGCCAGGAAGCAAGATCTCAAATGCTTCAGAGAATGACTATTTAGGGTTGGATTACAGGATCATTAACAAAATTGTGTGCTTTCTTGAGGGTGGTTACGCTTACTTCAAAAGTGTGTTAACCTAGATGCATGAAAACAAAGGACAGGGCTTGCTTAAGGCAAAGATAAACCTTTTACTAAAAGAGTTGCATTTCTAGGGTGTGACTAACCACCACGACCTACACATTTAGGAACTTATCACCAGGTAGCCTTGTGAGGTTACTTTCTGTAGAACCCCTCTGTCGTCCACCAGCTACAAAGTGTATTTGCGCGTTACAGTGGGCTCCAGGCATCCATTTCTCCAGGTTTTAGTTAAATTTGTTAGCTCAACACATCCTACTAATGGTGTTTATCTTCTGATAAACTTTCTAGAGTGCAGGGCCTATATTCTTATTTCTTCAAGCTCTCTCTGTACTTTAATTCAGCACACAAACCTTCAGGATTATGGTAGTTCTTGATATCTCATTTCCTGTTTTTTTCAGTTATAAAAGTATTCTCCTTTGCTTCAAATTACAAATTTGTGCTCATTTTGTCAATCAATACTTCTTTTGAATAAAAAATAATACTACTTAGCATTTCTCACATTAAGGTAGAGCAGCCATTTTTAATGAAAAAAGTACGTGTCAAAAGGAGTCCTTTCTTTTGCACTTTTACTTTGCCCTAGATTTGTTTTGTTTTTGGTCTAAATAGGCTCACAGTCTCCTAATTACTTTATTCCTGCCAAGATTAGAGAGTTAAGTACTAAAACAGACAGAAGTTAATTCAAATACATAGAATTTCCTCAGCAAACATAGTGTCTTATAAAAGTGTGTTGTATCGTCCAGAGTAAATTCCTAGTCTATCTACTTCTTTATGTCTCAAATGTTACTCTCAATTTTTACTAAATCAATTCACACTTGTACTATAATAACTTCTTAATTTATCATTTTGCTGCCTATCTTGCATCCCTGCAACCGATCCATTTGTCCTGCAGTGTGGACAGTGATCTTTTAAAGGTAAGAGAGATTATTAAAGGTCAAAACCCTCTCATGATTATGCTCTACTCTTAGAATAAAACCTTAGCTTCTCAACATGGCCCACAAAGCCCAGCATGACTTTGGCCCTGCGTCTCATCTTGGACCTCATTTCTTTTCATCTCCCCTTGTTTTTGCTTTCCAGCTACACTGATAGTTCATCTCTTCCTGCAGGTCACCAAGCTCATTCTTGCCTCAGACCTTTGTACAAGGTGTTTCCCTTGCCTGGGCTATCTTCATCCAGATTTTCTTAGGATTAGTTCTCATCATTTATTACCTTCCCAGAGAAGCTGTGTCTGACTGCTTTCTCTAAAGCTACCCTCTCCTGCCCTATCCATTTTCTCTCACATTACCTTGTTTTATTTTCTTCCTATCAAAATCATGACATAAGATTATTTGTTTACTTGTTTATTATTTATCTCCTCAGAATGTAAACCAGTGAGACTAACACACTGGCTACTTTATTCTCTGCTGTGACCTTATTAGATGCCATAATAGGCACTCACTGACTATTTGTTGAGTGAGTCAATTCAAATAGAAAAAAAAGACAAGACTGTGCCACTTTCTATAAATAATTACAGAGTGATAAGTTTTCCAATCAAATAGTAAATTAATGGGCAGATGTGGAAATTTGGTTTTGGATTTATTTTATATATTTATTTTGAAAATAATTTTATTCAAATGCTTGGGCAGACTTTCATACATGTAATCTTTAAAATTTTGAAATACTCATAAACTTTCAGAAAAGTTGGAAATACAGTACCAGAACTTTTTTTGTTTTCCTGAATGATTTGGTAGTATGTTGCTCACTCTTGAATATTTTTATGTGTGTTTCTTACTAACAAGGATATTCTCCTGCATAACCGAATTCAATTAACAAATTAGAAAATTCACATTGATTTAATACTATGGTATATTACTCAGAATCTATTTAAGTTGCATTATTTTCCCAATAATGCCACTTATAGCAAAAGGATCCATTAGAATCTCTCGTTGCATTTAGTTGTGATTTCCCTTTAGCTTTTTTCACTTTGGGACACTTCTTTAGTCTTCATGATGATCTTGACTCTGATGATCTTGACAGTTTTGAAAGTAAAAGCTCAATTATTTTGAAGAATGTCCCTTAATTTGGGTTGTCTGATATTTCCTTAATATTAGACTCAATTGTCAGTCTTTGGCAGGAGAACACTAGACGTGATACTAAATCCTTCTCCTTGCATCTTATCATGTGGAATAATTTTGATTTGTCTCATTGTTGGTTATGTTTGTTTTCTTGAGTAAGGTGGTGTTTGCCAGACTTTTCCACTGTAAAATTTTGTTTTCCCTTTGTAATAAGTATTTTGTTGGGAGGTACTGTAAAACTATATATCTTTTTTCTCATCAAACTATCAACCTATCCATTTATTTAAATATGTTTGCTTCCCATTTTATTCAAAGGGTTATGCTCCATTCTGTCTTTATGTGATATGATGCTCAAATTACCCCCAATTTAACCAGTAGAAGTTTGTTCAAGCTGTTTTTTGTGTCCTTTTGATCTATCCCCATCATTCTTTGTGCACATCCTTGCTTTCTGGCATAACAAGACCTTCTAGGCTCATCTTGTATGTTTTCTGCTTCAATGCTGTCTACAGTCCGCTATTTCTCCAAGGAGCTTTAATTTCTTTTAGTGGAGAATGGTAATTAGAAGCCAAGTTTTGGACATTAGGTGTGCTCATTGTTATTGGGTATCATTGCCTCTAGGCTTTCTCAATGGACAGATCTAGGCAATAAAAAACATTAAATATACATATTTATATCTATATTTTTCTCTATATAGGTATATGTGTACATATCAATCCGTCTATAAAAAATTATAAATTCATACAATTCCTCCAGTTCCACTCTTCCCTAGCCATATCCTAATCTGACCCATATGATGAATTTGCATGTGATAACTTTATCAACCTGACTATACCCCAAATCTAGTCTTCTAGTCTGGCCTTTGATTGAAAACTGAAAAAAAAAAAAAAAAGAAGAAGAATCCCATTCATTATGAAAATTGCATCCATTGTCTGAGAAAACTATGGGTGGATGGGATATTATGGGGAAAGACATAGGGAAAAGATTGAGAAATGTACTCTAGATATTAAATGATTGTATAATAACAAGTTTCACAGCTATCACACCCTATTTGTTAAAATTCATAAAAATGTAACACCTTTTTCTTTTCTACTGCATCTGGATTTAGGTAATCACTGCTTGTGCTACCTTTGTATCCAAGTTTCTCAGTGCTCTTAAAGTTTACACTACTTCATTTGCTTATTTCATGTATATGGGTTTGTCATATCATATGTTTATATGACATGTACCATTGTTGCACAAAAATAGAATTAATTTATGATCTGAGAGTGGGTAAAATGAGATGTTTAACAATGTCAGAGTTTCTCATGTTAACTTAAAAAATATCCAAACCTGTAGAGAATTTTTATAAGAGTTTGAGTAAAAGAAAGGATGTGCCTGGAAGCAAGCTCTCAACAGACTGAGAAAAATGCCTCCAAGAATAACACTTTGCAGTTTCTTTTATGCATTTGAGTTTAAGAGGGGAATATAAGGAAGATTACATAGAAGTAGGAGAAAGCAAGATGGGGATAGTTAAGATTATATGCTCTCTTGCATGCTTTAGAAGGAGAGTTCTGAAAAGGTGGTCAGGTATTAGAAGGAGGGGTTTGAAAGTGGATATTTCAAAGGTGTGTTAACCTAGATGCACAAGAACAATGGACAGAGATTTTTAAAGACAAAAATAAGCCTTTTACTAAAGAAATTCTATGCCTGGGTTGTGACTACCCACCATGACTTGCCCAGTTAGGAATTTATGATCAGATCACTCCGTGAAATTACTTTCAATAGACCCCCTTTTTCTTCCACACTCAGTAGAAATTAATAGCAAGACATCTGATTTCCAGTAAATGCTGAGCACTTGAGAGGGAAGAGAGTAAGTATTTGGGCAATCAGAAATAAGGTACCTAGAAAAATGAGAATATTAACTTTGCTTGATGAATGGGTAACAACATTAGTGTTTTCATAAACCTATACGAGTGTGAATTGACTATTAAAATATTAAAGCTTACTTTTATGTCAATAAAAATGGGAAAATAGAGTAATTAGGAGGAGAAATGGACCAGACTTGGGACTAGAAAAGTTAGTACATGGAGAGACCTAGAAGTTCTACAGGCTGGTTCCCCTGATGATGGAGAATCATTCATGTGTTGAAGGCAAAGTGCACACAAAACACCTTGCAATTAAATGCCCATTGTGGAGTTTGATCTTGAGCAAGATTCGTGGTTGGTCTGTTGGAATGATGAAGGTCAGTAATTAATTTAAAATCAAAACATTGTATCTGTTGTCAATAATGTACTCCTTTTGAGACTTAGAGCTAAATGCTCACCCTTTTTTTGTCTTTGGCTCCACTACTCTCCAGAAATACCTACAGAGGATTTTCTTTTCCTGCTCCAGCAGGAAATAAAGCTAATGGGAAAAAATATTTGCACTGTAGTAAATTTTCACTTAATTTTCAATCTCATTTTAAAGAAAGAAGCAAAAAGATTTCTATAAAAGAGGCACATAAAATATCTTAAGGATACTGAATGATTTAATTAAGATTCACTGTTATTACATTTTAATGATTTCAATTGTGATATAGATCATTAGTTTTCTATTAGGTTTTTTTTTATTTATTACACTCATATTGCTTTATAAAGTACTGCTATTGAACCAATCTTCTACAACATAAAGGGGAATTGGTTTATTCTGGCTTTGGTGTTTCTGGAAAGATTAATTTTGGTAAAACTGTTTGTTTACTTCTTAACATTACTATGGCTTGAAAAATATAGAAACCTGGTGGGAACAAATTCATCTTGGCTATAAGCTTAGGTTTATTATCATGAAAAAAAGGTTTGGTTCAAATTCTTTGCTTTTTAAAGTTTTTTTGTGTGTGTGTGTGGTTCAAATGCTGTTATAAATACTGTGTATGGCCATTATATAGAATTCAGGAATTTCTCCCCTTTCCCACCTTGATCTGTGAAGATGGAGCAAAGGTAGAACTCTGTTAACAAGGAGCCAGTAACTGCATTGATTCCTCTTTGCCACTAGATGTCCCTATATAGATGCTCCTTCTACCTGAGAGGCTTCTTTAAAAAGACACCAGCAAAATCAGAGGGATATTTGCTACTCCTACAAAATTTTTCTCTGCTCTAATTTAGCAACCTGTTACTTACCAGATGCTTTCCCCTATTTTCTGGATGATTAATTCCAGAGGACTGGACAAGACTTGAACTAAACATAAAAAGAGCAAACTTAGGCTTACGCATTGGTCCAAATATGTACATCTATTAACTACTCATCCTAGAAAATGTGAGAAGTCCTATAGATATAACTTAGATACAGGCAAATTTCAATTAAGAATGCTAAAGTGAGAAGGGCTTTGGGTTTGAACTGCATAATAAAAATGACAGATAATTTAAATATACATTTAATCTAAAATATGTTTTGTATTTATATTTTGAATATGGTGCTTTGAGAATCAGGACATACAGATAATATTAATCCCCAAAGGAACTTGGAGTTGTTGAGATTTCTCAAACAGCTTATCTGATAACTCTTCTCTGTTTTCTATACTTGACTAAGATCAACCATGTCAGTTGCCAGAACAATGTAACATGATAGCTAAACCTGAGCTCATTTCATCCTATTTTTGTTCAATTTTTAGTTCTCAGTATACCTGCAAAGAGAGGGAGGCCACTGAATGTTTTGATTAAAAATGCCTCTTGCATATGGAGTCATAAGACTGGATTGGAATAATAATGAAATTCCTTGATATACTCTGTTTTGAAATTATCAGTATATTTCAATACATTTTTGGTTAGTAGAATACAATGTTGATAATTTTTTATTTGAAACCTAAGTTTGATTAAAAACTTTTTGGGAAATAATTATTTATTAGACCTAGTGGATCATTTCTAAAGGATTAGATCCTGAATTTAAAATACTGTAAGTATGCATTTATTAATGAATATATTTTAACCGATTTTATAGTTAAATAATCTTTTATAATATTGATTTATATTTAGTGACATGTTACTTATTATAATTCAACGTAGAAATAATATAGGGAACAAAAAATAATGTCAACCAAATTTAATTGAACTTTTTTTGTTTTAAGTGTTCTGGAATTACAGTTTTACCATTTATTTTGTTCTATTGTTTGGCGTACTCTTCCCCACCTCTTTTTCCTGTCTCCCCCACCTCTCTTCAAGCTGTTGTTTCTCAGTCTAGTTATGTAGGACACAACTCCATGGCTCATGTTGGTATTATGAGACTTGCTCTCCCCACCCCCACCCCCAGACAGTCAGTTGCCAGTGGTTGGCTCACAGCAGTGATTTTTTTTTTTTAAAGAGAACATCTACGTTTTGGGGGTTGTTTTTATGCAAACTTTTCTCTCAGTGTTGAAAAAGACACAAGCAGATACTCAATTTTCTATTTCCCTTCTATTTTCCTTTTTTTTTTTAATTAAAGTTTATTGGGGTGACAATTGTTAGTAAAGCTACATAGATTTCAGGTGTACAATTCTGTATTACATCATCTATAAATCCCATTGTGTGTTCACCACCCAGAGTCAGTTCTCCTTCCATCACCATATATTTGATCCCGCCTTACCTTCTGGTAACCACTAAAGTATTGTCTGTGTCTATGAGTTTTTGTTTCTCATTTGTTTGTCTTGTTCTTTTGCTGTTTTTGGTTTATATACCACATATCAGTGAAATCATATGGTTCTCTGCTTTTTCTGTCTGACTTATGTTGCTTAGCGTCTCAAGATCCATCCATGTTGTCACAAATGGTCTTATTTCATCTTTTCTTACTGCCGAACAGTATTCCATTCTGTATATATACCACAACTTCTTTATCCATTCATGTATCGAAGGACATTTTAGTTGTTTCCATGCCCTGGTCTCTGTAAATAAAGCTGCAATGAACATTCGAGCACACTTGTCTTTATGTATAGATGTTTTCAGATGGTTTGGGTTCAACCCAGGAGAGAGATTCCTGGGTCATATGGTAATTCTATTTGTAATTTTTTGAGGAACCTCCACACTGCCTTCCATAGTGGCTGCACCAGTCTGCATTCCCACCAACAGTGTATGAGGGTTCCTTTTTCTCCACAGTCTCTCCAACACTTGTTACTATTTGTCTTGAAGATAGCCATTCTAACTGGGGTGAGGTGATATCTTATTTTGGTTTTTATTTGCATTTCTCTGATGATTAGTGATGTTGAGCTTTTTTTCATATGTCCATTTGCCATTTGTATGTCCTCTTTGGAGAGATGTCTCTTCAGGTCCTCTGTCCATTTTTCAATTGGGTTGTTTGTTTTGTTGTTGTTGAGTTGTATGAGTTCCTTGAATATTTTGGATATTAGCCCCTTATCGGAGGCACTGTTTGCAAAAATCTTCTACCATTCAGTTGGTTGCCTCTTTATTTTGTTGATGGTTTCTTTTGCTGTGCAGAAACTTTTAAGTTTCATATGGTCCCAATCATCTATTTTAGCTTTTACTTCCCTTGCCTTTGGAGTCAAATTCATAAAATGCTGTTTGAACCCAAGGTCCATAAGTTTAGTACCTATGTTTTCTTCTATGCAGTTTATTGTGTCAGGTCTTATGCTTAAGATTTGAATCATTTTGAATTAATTTTGGTACATGGTGACAAATAGAAGTCCAGTTTCATTCTTTTGCACGTGGCTTTCCAATTTTGCCAGCACCATTTATTGAAGAGGCTGTATTTTCTCCATTGTGTGTTTTTTGCTTCATTGTCAAACATCATCTATTCATATTTATGTGGTTTAATTCCTGGGTTCTCAATTCTGTTATCTATTTTCCTTTGTAATCTTTAAGAAATGATCTTTAAGACATCATCACTTTGATAAGTGATCTTTGAGAAATGGTGATGTTTGAGCAAACTTGGAAAATGAGTATGAGTGCAGGCGACTGACAAAGGCAGTTGTTATATTGTCTCTTAAAAACAGGAAGGAAATTTTTACAATCTAGAAGCTAGAGAATTTGATAATCCTGGGCAAAATTCTTGAAAATATCATTGAATGAAGTAAAAACCCTTTAGAGAGGTCAAAAGTGATTATTAGAAGTAAGCACATGGAGTCAAAAAGTCAGATGAGAGTTAGGGAGAATGTGGAGGAAACAAACCCTTATGTCCTCCTGGTAGGAATGTAAAGTGGTGCAGGGTTTCTTTTGAGGTGATGAAAATGTTCTAAATGGACTGTGATTATGTTTCTATAAATCTGAATGTACTAGACACCATTGACTTGTACACCTTAAATGAATGAATTGTGTTACGTGAATTAGAAATCAATAAATCTGTTAAAAAAAGAGAGGAGAAAGAAGTGAAATATTGTTATATACTACAACATGGATGACACTTGAAAACATATGCTGAGTGAAAGAAACTAGTCCTTCAGGGGAGCCCAAAGGTATGACTTCCAATGAGGTATCTATTGCTTTTCCAGCCAGATGCAGTCTGCCAATCAGAGATCATTTCTACCACAAGCAAACTTGCCTAGTGAAATACGTAACATTCCAGCTTTTCCTGGGTTACCAAGGGAACAGAGCTAGAACATTAACTAAAGGTCAAATTCTTGTGTGTAAGGTGAAAAGGTATTGCTATAATTCATTTTGCCCTCACATATATACTGAACTCTGTATATACTAACTTCTTATCTATTCAGATTCTATTCATCTTGGCTTATGTAATTTCCATCTTATTCTTGAAGAAGCAGTACTGTTTATACCTAAAAGATTACATTTGTTTGTCGTTGTTGTCTTTTTTATTCATCAACTCTGCCCATCATCTTCTTTCAGTTAACTGGAAAACCAATTGTGAGGATACGTGATAACCAGTGATAAAGAGTTAACAAGACAGGACATTTCAGGCATTGTTAGAGCATAGATTTTTCTTCATTAGTATCAGAGAGATCTCCTTTTATGTAACTAGAATGACTGGAGGTAGATATATCTGAATAAAAGTATCCTGGGATGTAAATTTTCCACATAATGACAGAATTTTGAAACGATGACTACAGTTGACATACCTAATATAACTCACCTGCTTTTGTGGAAATGCCTGATGTACACACATTGGTCCTTTTACTCTCTCCCATGAAGTCATATTCTAAACATATTTTCTTTGAGTGGTTCTCTTCTGTGAAATGAACAAAGGAAGATACAATATATGATGTAGCTAAAACCAACTATCCTATCAGGGTCCAACTAACAAACATTCGGTGATTTATTTGCCAGTTGGCACTTTTTGGGAGGGGAGTGTAAATCTATAGGCTGCTTAGTTGATGTTTCTTGTTTTTGGTAAGGGGTACTAGTAATTCAGGTGTATTTTGCGGAGACTAGCAAAATGATAAATTATGCTTAGGTTTATTTTTCTTTTGATTCACAATGTGTATTTTGAAAATAAAAAGTTCACTGATATTCATAGAAAATAATGGTTTTCAAATATTTTAGCCAAATGAACTCTAAAGTGGAGGTGAATATGTAAAACAAAGTGAAGTTGTTTAGTTTGAAATGGAGAAAGGATATTAGGGTCTGGTATTCTGCAGCAAACTGCTAAAAATCTTCCTGAACCAGAGGCAGCCTTGGAGGCATCTCTGGAGACACTAAAGGTGGTAGAGAACTACATAATGCAAAGGATGGTAGTTGGAGTTCTAGGCTCATCTTTACAACTAATTACTTAGGCTATTCTGGACAAGTCATTTTATCCTTCTGGGTCTTTGTTTTCCCTGTGTGGAAAATGAAGCATGGAATAAAATGCTTTTTAAGGTTTTTTACAACTCTGATACTTTTGGAATATGGACTAAGTCCTTTCAGTGAAGACAGGTACACAAAATATTAGGTTAAGACTTGAACTTGGCTAAAGGCTTATAGCTACAGAAAAATTAAATTATAATTCACTGGTCAATAAACAGAGAGGATGATTTTTTAAATTCATTCGGTTTTTAAGTTCTAGAACTGTAAAACTCTATTAAATATAAGCCAGTAACTGCTTTAGAATTCAAGAACCCTATTTTAATCTACTTCTGCTTGTGGGAGTTAATTGACAGCACATTTCTGGTGTTGGATATTTTCACCTTTTTTTGTAATCACTGAGTTTAAAATTTTACTTCTCCGGCTATAAACAGAGGAAGAAAGCTACATTTTGATTATTTTTGAATGACTTTTCATTTATGCTAACAACCCTGCTTTTTTGATATGATGCAGTGCCCTAAGAATCACTATGACAAGTGCAAGCAATGTCAGAGCCCAGGGAAGACACTTTCTTGGATGAACTTTTCTACCGCAAGCTTCGTTGAAGTTACGTGCAGGGAAATGGTCTGGCAGTGCACCAAAGCAAACAGCAGCTGGAAGTGCTGTGGATCTGAGCAGTAACGTGGACACCTGGGCCACAGGTGTTCTTCCTCATTATTGCAATACACATGTCTTGCAGTGTCCTAGTGTTCAGGTAAGTGACACGGAGGTATGAGGATGTTTTCCTTACTTACTGCATTGAAATAGGCTTTTTGTAAAATCACTTTTTGTAAAATCACTTTAAAATTTATTCCAAGGGCAGCTATTTCACCGGGGCAGATAGTCTTCTTTAATTGTATATCCTGCTGGTGTGTCAGGTGGGCCAAATCATACCAAAGGCTGCCAAAAGTTGGATAACATGTGGCTGTTTCCTGCACCTGTCTCAAACCCTGTCATGATAATAAGAATAATGAAACACCTGGTATAGTGAACACATATGAATCAAATGATGAAGTCAGAAACAGTTCCTTCTTTTATTTCATTGTTCTCTTACATTATTTCATTGTTCTCTTACAGCTTCAGTGAAACTGGTTGACACTGAAAATGTGTGTAATGTGGTGTTTTTTTTTTGACAATCTTAAATAAATCAGTCTAAATCCAAAAAGCAAAACGTCTAGTTCCATGTAAGAGCCACCAATCTTCGTTAAAATGTTAAACTTGATTTAAAGTTTAAGCTTCTCCTGTAATCTAGGCCTACTATAGGCTGGGAAAGCTGTGTCCCGGGATGGATGGCCTACGTGATAGGTTTTTGCTGTTATGGCTGCCTGGCTAGCCAGGCATTCCATTCCTCTTTTCACTTACTAACTTATTTCTAGTCCTTCCCATGTTGGTGGGTGGGGAGGAAGGAGAGGACAGGGGCATTTCTCTTGACTGGTCCTGTTGAGGTGACGGTGACACTTTCTGGGTACAGTAGACATTAAAGCTGATTCTTCCTTGCTTGAACACACATGAGGCTTCTTCAGAGATATCCCCCATATTGTAATTCCCACCATTCCTCTGGCATGGGCAAATGCATTTCTATTTAGCCTAGTTGCTTATTTCTTTCATCACCCCTAAACGAAAACCCTTGCCTCTCTCTGTCGATGCTTGTTCATATGTCTTGCAGGCACTCTTAGTATCTAAAATTCCCCATATGTTTTTCTCTTTCACACGAGATGCACATTTGGTCCAAGAGAAACACTCATACATTCTTTGCACTGATAAATTCCCAGAAAATAGTTACTCTCTTGCATAGGCTACTTTAGTCAGCTTCTTGCCCCCATGTTCCCAACAGCAGGGGACATTTCCTTCTTCAAAGTTGTCTCTTGGCTTGTGGTAAAGGGTTGGTAATTTTCTGAATTCGCCTCTAGGATCTTCTGGTGCTGGCAATATTCTATTTCTTGACCTGTGCTGCTGGGTGTTGTATGGATGTTTACTTAGTGATAATTTATTGTGCATTACATTTATGTTTTGTGAAATTGCTGTCTGTTAAAATCCAATAATACTAATTGAAAAAAAATTAGTCAAGATAATACAATCCAGGTGCTAAAAATAATGCAACAATTATCCTTCTTCCTAATTTCCCACTCCCAATCTTCTTATCTCAGTCTTCTCTCTGGTTCTTTGATTCTTTGAACAATTTTGCACTGTGTGTAGCTCCCCATTTTAGGAACTGTCTCAGCTGATACTTTTATTTTAACACTTGTACATTCATTTTCATTACAATCTTGTAAATATTAATATCAAATACTGTATTTAGCCTTTACCTACATCATCTCAAGAAATCATTCTACAAACTCAAAAAGGTTAAAAATTGTGACTCTCGTTTTACAAACAAGGACCCCTCAGGTCCCAGGGCTCAAGTAACTTGCCAATGTTGCAGGATAAATAAATGCCTGTACCAAGATTTGGACCCAAAGTTCTCTGATTCCAAAGCCTATGCCTTTTCCTGTAAGACCGGCTTCAATCTCAGAGCAAGACCTCTCATGTGTGTGACCTGGAGACTACTCCAAAATATGCAACGACGGTGCAAATGCTAATCCTGTCAGGTTTCCAGGTATCCCCTATTTGCTGGAGTCAGAGTGCAAGCATTTGCTCCCTTCAAGTCTGGTGAACAAAACTTGACTGGAACCAGAGGAAATTCTTTGGGAGGTTTATGACTCTTGTGACGCACAAAGCTGTGCCTGTGTTAAACTAAAAAAGTAAAGCGTGAAAAAGGAGAGGAGGTTGTCCTCAGAAACATGGTCGATACAATTTTATCCTTCAAAACAAATTATTAGTAGTCTCAGGACTCAGATAATCTATCTGTAAACTTTAGAAGGGCAAATATGTAGAAGGGCAAACATGTAGCCGGCAGTAGTTGCCCATTAGGCCAATTTAGATAAACAGAAATCATGCTCTGGATGAACCAGATATCTGGTCTAGTCATGGCAACGGAGTGAACAGTGGGGCTGGGGGTTGCTAAGTGCTGTTTTGCAGGATTTTTTTGTGGTGCTGACATGTGGGACCTCACATTGCCAAGGCCCATGAGTTGATTAAATTCTACTCCTTACGAAATAAAATGAGTAAGGTGCTAGTGAGTCTGATGGTAATGTCAGACTCGCCAGTAATGTGTTGGAACCCGAGTTTCCAACTCATCAGGGTATTGTCTTGGAACCAGAGGCTGATGCCTCGCTTTGCTTCAGTTTCTTTGTAAACTGAATCCATTGAATTTAAAATGTATTCTGTATTTTTTTTTTAACGATTTTCAGGTTTCCTCATTGTAAACATAATAAACATACTATAGGTAGCTGGAAAAATTAAAAGAGGATAATATTATTATTTATAACACGACCATTTAAATACATGCATTGTTAACCTTTTTTATTCATTTTAATCCTTTTTTTGGTATAGCTGAGCTCAGATTATGTAAATAATTTCATTGTCTTTTTTCACTTAACTTTATAAGATAAGCCATCCTCCTTATTTTTACAAAATTACTTAAAAAACATATATATTTTAATATATATTATTTTTTTATTTAGATGATGTTTTATTATGTGGCTAAATCATAATTTACTTAAATATTGCCCCATTATTGGATTGTTAATTTATTTTCTGTGTTATTAGCCTGCAATAAACATATTTGTATATAAACTTTTTTTTTCTTTTGAGTGGTTACCCTTAAGATTATGTAAAAGAAAGTTTGATATTTAGAGTATTCCATTTTCTTCAACACGCTTACTTTCTCCATTCCCATATTCCGCTTCAGGCCTTTATGCTCCCCCTTTTTATGTTTCGGTTGCCACAAATTGTCCCTGTTGATGGTGGTTGAATAGCCTCCTTTAGTATTTCTTGTAGTGCAGGTCGTGTATTAGAAAATTCCCTCAGCTTCTGTATGTCTGGAAAGGTCTTTATTCCTCCTTCATATCTAAAGGATATCTTTGCTGGATGTATTATTCTTGGCTCATGATTTCTCTCTTTCAATAGTTTGAATATTTGGTTCCACTCCCTCCTGGTTTGTAGAGTTTCTGCTAAAAATCTGATGATAATCTAATGGGCTTTCCTTTGTAGGTTACCATCTTCTTTTCCCTGGCTGCCTTGAGGATTCTTTCTTTGGTGTTAATTTTAGACAGCTTCAATACAATGTGCCTTGGAGAAGGCCTGTTGGGATTGAGGTAATTAGGTGTTCTATTTGCTTCTTGGATTCGAGGATCCAGTTCTGTCCACAAATTTGGGAAGTTCTCATTAACAATTTCTTTGAGTATATTTTCTGTTCCCTTCTCTCTTTCTTCTCCTTCTGGTATGCCCATTATTCTTATATTGCTCTTTCTGATGGAGTCAGAAAGTTCTTGTAGAGTTCTTTCATTTCTTTTAAGTCTCAAGTCTCTTTCTTCTTCCATCTGTGTAATTTCCAGGTTTCTATCTTCGATGTCACTGATTCTTTCCTCCATCTGGTCAACTCTACTACCTAAGCTGGTTATTTCATTCTTAATTTCTTCTACTGAGTTCATAATCTCCAGAAATTCCATTTGGTTCTTTTTTAAAATTTCAATCTCTTTCGTAAAATGCTCATGTTGTTCTTTGATTGCGTTTCTGAGTTCATTAAATTGTCTTTCTGTGTTTTCTTGCATCTCTTTGAGGTTTTTCAGAACTGCAATCTTGAATTCTCTATCATTTAAGTCACATATTTCCATATCTTTAAGTTCCTTTTCTGGAGACTTTTCACTTTCTCTCTGAGCTGTCTTGTTGCCTTGGTTATTCATGGCAATTACTGATTTATTATTTCTCTTCCTAGACATCTACAGGAGTGGCTTCTGCTATAGGTTGATAGGAAGAGGTCTTTCTTTTGTTTTCCAATACTTGTTGGAAGAATGTTTTATTTTCTCTCTGACTGCAGCCTTTTTTTTTTCTCTCTGACACAGTACTGCTATATTTTCTCTGCACTTTTCCAGCTTCTCACACAATGGGGGGATTCCCTGGGAGACGGGTCTCTCCTCTGTTAACAGTTCACCTGGGTCATAGGGCACCACGTCCCTGTGGGGGTGCGGAGAGCTTTTGAAGTTCCAAAGCTCTTTCTGCACACGATTCAGAGCCTGTATGTTTCAGCAGTTCTGTTTACCCCTGCAGGGATCCGCCCAGATAGGTGGGGCCAGGGGCGGGGTGAGTTGTGAGAGGTGGCCCAGAGCAATGGTGGCGACCACCACCACAGCTGGTCCTGCTTCCACAGCTCCCTCCCCTTTGCCGGAACTAGTTGGACTGCGAATCTGTTTCTGCGGTCCACAGTTCTCAGAACAGCAAAAATCCTGTACTTTTGATCTGACTGCTACTTTATCGCTTCTAGCACCGGGCAGGTGGGGGCGGGGCGAGCTCTGGGTGGGTAGGGAGGGGTGGCTAGTCTCAGTGCCTAAGGCTTCCGTTCTCCGCTTAGCAGTGAGGGCTTAAACCACAGTTTTCAGCCTTCTTCCCTCAGTCTTTGCTCCGAGGTGTCTGCCGGGAGCGTTGGGTTCAGCCGTGTTATATGCTGCCCCCTCAGCCTTGTGGGCCGTAAGCGGAGCCCTAGCAGTCCGAGTCCTTCCCTCTCCCGCAGCTGTGGTAGTTCCGGGATGCAGCGTGCTCGGAGCACTGAGCTAGGTCTGCGTCCTGCGCCCGCGTGGCTCCATCCCCGCATTCTCCCTTCCCTCTTCCCTCGCTCGCGTGATTCGCCCACCTGGAGGTGAATTCAGTAGTGGACCTCTTCATCTTGCCTGTCTGCTGTGCAGGGAGTCCTTTGTGGAGTTATTGTTGTCCGATTAGTTGTAAATTCCAGGAGAGCTTTACAGAGGCTCACCTCATGCCGCCATTTTGATCCGGAATCAACTTTTTTTTTTTCTTTTTAATATTTTGGCATGTTTCTTAGGCAAAATTCATAAGGGTTGAGTACTGTGTTTCCCCCAAAATAAGACCTAACAGGAAAATAAACCCTAGGATGGTTTTTCAGGATGACATCCCCTGAACATAAGCCCTAATGCATCTTTTGGAACAAAAATTAAAATAAGACCCGGTCTTATTTTTGGGGAAACACAGTAATAGGCCAAAGTGGTAAACACATTTTTAATTTTTTAATGCTGTTTCTTAAGAAATGGCAGAAATAAATCGTAACATAGAAATGTATCAAAATAATCATTTTCTTAAGAGCAAGTAGTTAGAATATAAACTATATTTGTCATTTGTTCCCTTATATTTTCTTTTCAAAATAAGGAGATACAGTTAATGGAACAGTATGAAACAATTTTACTTATTTGTAAAGTACCTATTTTGTAGAAACTAAAATTATTTTCTTATATTAATTCACACAAGTCTTTCAGGTAGGTGGCAAGATTATTATATCATAACTGAAAAAATGTGGAGCTAATGCTCTTCTCACATTCACACAGCCAGTGTTTGGCAGAGGCCCAAATAGAGTCTTCATCATTTTCCTTTTTAAATCTTACCTGCTGTGTATTGTGATCTTAATGTAATGTCTACTAGAAAACTATATAGCAAAGGGAGAAATTATAGATGCTACAGACAGATACCCTCCTTAATAGAATTTTAGCAAAGGAGAGAGGGCTAACAGGCATAAAGATGAAATTCTCCCACTTTAGTGTCCTGAAGAATCCATGTGAAGAATGGATTAGTACATGGTGTTTTACCTCCTTGGGTATGTTTAAGCATATTTAAAATGGATTTTATTCACATCAGTGCTATAAGACTTTCTATTTGTCTTTCTCCTTCCATATTTTGCCTTGAACTGCAGATAGATAAATATATGTGTGTATACATATATATATATATATATATATATATATATATACACACACATATGTATATTTACAAGTACGTATAGATTTTTCCAATACAGTCTTCATGAAATAAACATTTATTTTAGAAAGTTTTTCTTATTTTTCTTATTATAGAAGAAAGTCACACTCTTGTATTATAAAAAGACCACAAGGCTATCAGAACTAATAGTATCAGCTTCCCTGGTTTGTTGTGAGGATTAAATATGTGATACTGAGCACAATGCTGTGTATCTCATAGGTGAGTGATAACGATTAGCTGTGTGAATATTATACTTGCACAGAATGAAGCAGAAAGCCAAGGAGATAGGGAAGTGTAGATAACTGGGAAGAAGTTGTCAAATGAATGATCATGTGGTCCATATTAGGAACCTGGAGAACTGGTTGATATATAAAAAAAGTGGTATGGTTGGGCATCTTTTAAGTAGGAATGGAGAGAAGGGTGGATGAAAGGAGTCTCTCAAAGTATTCAAAGACTATTCAAAGAACTTGATAACAGAAAATCTACCCTTTTCATATTTCCTTTTAAAAAATTTTTATTAAATTTATTGGGGGTGACATTGGTTAGTAAAATTATATAGGTTCCTAGTGTCCAGTTCTATAATATATCATCTATGTATAGATTTCCTTTTTGATTTTTCCATTTTCCCCTTGAGATGGAAAATAATTACAACAAATAAGGCAAGAAAAAGAAATACAAAACATAAGGATTATAAAGGAAGAAATACAACTGTAATTTTTCATATGACAACTACGTATGTAGAAAATTCAAAACAATCTACAGATAAGCTATTAGAATTAATAACTGAATTTAATAAAGTCATTTAAACAAGATCATCATAGAAAAATCAGTGTGTTTCTAAATACCAATAACAATTAGAAAATTAAAATTAAAAACAACACCATTTATAATAAAAAATTAAATGACTAGCAATAAGTTTAATGGAAGAAACATAGGTGCTTTTCATAGAAAACTGTAAAACATTTCTAGAGACAATTTAAAAAAGATCTAAATTAGAGGAAGGTTATAATATTCATAGTTTGGAAGACTGTTTTGTCAAAATGTTTCTTCTACCCAAATGAATCCATAGATTCAATGCAATCTTAATCAAAATTCCCACCAAGTTTTTTTTTCTTTGTGTGTGTGTGTTTAAATGGACCAGTTGATTTTAAAATCTATACAGAAATGTAAGACAATCTTGAAGAAGGATGACATAGTTGAAAAACTATTAGATACAAAGATTGATTTTAATCCTGGATCAATGGAACAAAACATGAAGTTCAGCAATTAACCCACCTCTAATTTATGGTGAATGTGACACTACAGAGCAGTAGAATGTGACAGTCTTTTAAATAAATGGTTCTGAATTAATTAGAGAATCTTAAGGGAAAAAAAAACAACCTACATCATCTTATACTGTTTGTGTATGCATTGTGTAGACTGAAGAATTAAATGTGAAAAGCAAAACCATACCAATTTTATAGGACATCCAATTTCAGAATATCATTATCATCTATGGTAGAAGGACTTTCTTAAACAAGATACAAAATATATAAACCATAAAGGGAAAGATTTATAAATCCAATCACATTAAAATCAAGAATTCCTATTCATTCAGAAAGGTATAGAGTGAACCAATACAGCAAGAAACAGAAGTAGATACAGCAACAAATCCATAAAAAGATGAAAAAAGTAAAAAAACAGACAACAATATTTCGAGGCATTTAACAGAACGAGAAATGCTAATGACTATAAACATCTGAAAAGATGCTCAAACTCATTAATAACCAGGGACATGCTAATGATTGAGATATTTTCACTCTTGTGGAAGTGGGAAGTATTAAAAATTTACATAAGTAAATTGTGGTGTATTCATACACTGGAATGTTATACAGCACTGGAAATTAATCAACTTAGCTACATCTATTAGTTTGCTTGAATCTCAGAAATATTATTTAGAGTAAAAGAAACAAATCATAGAAAAACTTGTATAGTATGGTTTCACTCATATGAAATTTTAAAAGAAAAACTGCTTTTTCATGTTTCACAAAGATATAGGTAAAGTACAATGAAAGCAAGGGAATAATTAACATACAATTCAGAGTGGTAGTTACCTTGTAGGTAGGAGGCAGAAAAGTAAACAAAAACAAAATTTTTACTACTCTTAATTATATTATTCTTTATTAAAGAAAAGAAAGTATAATAATCATAACATTTTTCACTTCACTGATAAAAAGATGAAATTTGAACTTGGAAATTGATATCTTGATAAATCTTTGAAATTTGCAGAGGGAAAGTTTCATTTTCATAATAAGCTTTTCCAGTAACTATTAAGAGAAAGATGCCATCGCACAATGAGAAAAGAAGTCCAAAAACATCAGAAGAAAATTCACAGGAAAGAATACTAGCTGAGCAAGTCTTACCAAAATACATTGAGAAAACTTTTCAGAACCATGGGCCAAAGATTATACAAAAGGGCAATTCATTTTCACATCTCAAGTTCATATAAAAATGTGCTTCACATGTCATTAGTTAATCTGTCCATGCAAATAAAAGTAATGTGTGTTGCCATTTTAATCAGAAGCAGTAAATCTCATTGGGTAAAAACTCCTGAATGAGTTATTACCATAGAGATTCATTTATGGAAGGAAGTTCAAGAAAAAGGACATGATCATTTCAGGAGAAAAGACTTAGTTTGCACAATATGCTGCAGATGGGGTATTCTGCCACCCATTATGAGAGAAGGCAGTGTTATGTAAAAGGTAACAAAGGCATTGTTATAGAAAACGAGCATTTTAGAAATCCAAATGTTGATTTCTGTGTGTACATACCAGCTAATTTGCAGTGATTTTAGACTTAAAAATGCAACCACATTATAACTTAAGTTTTACAAAGTTAAAATTTTTTATGATTAAAATAGTGCTAATCACAAGTGTGGGGGTTTATTAGAATTTTTTTCTAGAACTTTCTCTGAAAATTTTAACCTGACAAAGATTTATTCTTCATATTAATCTTTATTGTTTTTCATGTGCAGTTTTTATATTTTTTGCCTCAGTACAGTTACCTTTTTACCAGTTTGCAGGTACACTGCATTCGGAATATTAATAGTTAACAACTGGCAGGAAATAAAACCAGGAAGGTATAACTTCTTGTTGAGAAAACAATTTGGAAAACATCCTGAAAATGTAAAGGAAAATCTTGTCTTACGACTCTGGGAATGAACAGAAATGGCTTAACACAGGTGTGATGGCAGGCTGTTCTCTTATTTTTAGATGAGATCGGTTTGGAAAGTTTAGCTTTAATCATTTTGTAGGCAAAAAAGCCACAGGAAACATTCTGATAAGGCAAAAAATGTACAACAATGTTATTTTTTAAATATTGAAGCCAGGTGGTCTTTGGTTTATATTTAAAATTGGCTTAGAGTTCGTGGCCCTCTGGGAAACACAAATCGAGCTGTATGGCTGGTCATCTGCTAAATCCTTTGGTTCATTTATTCATGCAGCGGATATTTAG